>NC_133651.1:9783026-10450718 GCF_009905375.1 Apium graveolens
CAATCTGCCTCCAAGAAATTGGCAGCTTCCACTTGTGCTTTTCCTGTCAATTTTGCAACCTGCAAAATCTGCATCTGAGTAACCTATTAGTTTAAAATCTGATTCTCTGGGATACCACAATCCCAGATCAGCTGTTCCTTTAAGATACTTGAATATTCTTTTCACAGCTGTTAAGTGAGGTTCTCTTGGATCTGCTTGAAATCTTGCACAAAGACAGGTAGCATACATGATATCAGGTCTACTAGCAGTTAGATAGAGTAGAGAGCCAATCATACCTCTGTAATCAGTAATATTACTGATTTACCAGTATCCTTGTCCAGTTTTGTTGCAGTGGCCATGGGAGTGGATGCACTTGAACAATCTTGCATTCCAAATTTCTTCAGCAAGTTTCTGGTGTACTTAGTTTGACAAATAAAAGTGCCTTCTTCATTCTGCTTGACTTGAAGGCCCAGAAAATAGCTAAGTTCCCCCATCATACTCATCGATACCTTGACTGCATCAGTTTGGCAAACTTCTTGCAAAGTCTGTCATTTGTAGAACCAAAAATGATATCATCAACATATCTGGACCAGAAGTAAGTCCTTTCCATGGTTGAGGTAGAACAGTGTTTTGTCTATAGTTCCTCTGTTAAATCCACTTTCCAGAAGAAACTGAGCTAAAGTCTCATACCATGCTCTTGGAGCTTGCTTAAGTCCATAAAGTGCTTTATCAAGCCTGTAGACATAATCTGGATATTTGGAATCTACAAAGCCTGGAGGTTGTTCAACATATACTTCTTCCTCCAATTCTCCATTGAGAAAAGCACTTTTCATCCATTTGAAAGACAGTAAACTTTTTGTGAGCAGCATAAGCCAAAAATATCCTTATGGCTTCCAATCTAGCAACTGGTGCAAATGTTTCATCATAATCAATTCCCTCCTGTTGAGAATATCCTTTTGCAACCAGCCTTGCTTTTTCCTTGTAATTGTGCCATCACTATCAGTTTTGTTTCTGAATACCCATTTGTACCAACAACAGATCTATTCTTTGTCTTGGCACAAGGGTCCAGACTTTATTTCTTCAAATTCATTCAACTCTTCCTGCATTGCTGCACCCAATCAGCATCTTGAAGAGCTTCTTCCACTTTCTTGGCTCAGTCTGAGAAAGAAACGAATTGTAAAGACATTCATTGAAGTAGTTGTTCTAGTTCTGACATCTGCATCAGGGTTTCCAATTATCAAATCAGGTGTATGTGATTTAGTCCACTTCCTTGCAGATGGAAGGTTTTCTCTAGAACTGGATGCTCCCCTATGATCCATGCTATCTTCATTTTCATGTTCTGATGCTCCCCCTGAAACTATGCTCTCTGAGTTGGATTCTTCAGAATTTAGATTTTCAGAACTATCAGAACTTGGCTTATCAGAACTTGACAAATCAGAACTTGAAGAGCCAGATGTATGTTCTGATGCTTCTTGAGATGTGGTAAGATCTTGAGTATGTTCCTCCTAAATAGGTGCATCTTTCTTTGGCGTAGTCAACACAGTTTCAATAACATCAGAGTTTAATCCATCAGAGTTTGCAGTATCAGAACTTAGATTGTCAGGATTATCAGTATCAGAATTTGAGTCTTCATTTTCAAATCTCAGCTGATCATGATCAATAAAATCTTCAAGTCCAGTAATCTTCTTGTCATCAAAAGAGACATTGATAGATTCCATGACCACTCTTGTTCTCAAGTTATAGACTCTGAAGGCTTTTGTGGAAAGTGGATATCCAACAAAGATTCCTTCATCAGCTTTTAAATCAAATTTAGATAGCTGTTCAGAATGAGTCTTAAGAACAAAACACTTGCATCCAAATACATGAAAATACTTCAGATTTGGCTTCTTTTTCTTCACCATCTCATATGGTGTCTTTCCTTGCTTGTTGATAAGTGTTGCATTTTGAGTAAAACAAGCAGTCTGCACAGCTTCAGCCCAGAAATAGGTTGGAAGCTTTGCTTCATCAAGCATTGTATGTGCAACTTCAATAAGAGTTCTATTCTTCCTTTCAACAACTCCATTTTGCTGTGGAGTTCCAGGAGCAGAAAATTCCTGCTTGATTCCATGGTTTTTGCAGAACTCTTCCATTATCAAATTCTTGAACTCAGTACTATTATCACTTCTTATTATCTTTACTGAGTCTTTGACCAATTTATCCAGTTGCCTGACATGATCAATCAAGATAGATGCAGTTTCACTTTTTGTGTGCAAGAAATACACCCATGTGTATCTGGTGAACTCATCCACTATGACCAACGCATATTTCTTCTTTGTAATAGACATGACATTTACTGGACCAAATAGATCAACATGTAGTAGGTGATAAGGCTCAAGAATTGATGATTTAGTCTTGCTCTTGAATGAGGATTTTCTTTGTTTAGCCTTCTGACAAGAATCACAAAGGCCATCAGGAGCAAATACTGACTTTGGCAGTCCTCTCACAAGATCTTTCTTGACTAGTTCATTTATATTGTTGAAATTTAAATGAGAGAGTTTCTTGTGCCAATTCCAGCTTTCTTCAATTGATGCTCTACTCATCAGACAGATTACAGAACCATCAGTACTTGTTGAAAGCTTAGCTTCATAAATGTTACCACATCTGTATCCTTTCAGAACAACTTTGCCTGTAGATTTACTTACAACTTCACAGTGTTCTTCAAAGAAATCAACATGATAACCTCTGTCACATATTTGACTTATACTCAGCAGATTGTGTTTAAGTCCTGAGACCAGAGCTACTTCTTTAATGATGATATTCCCAAGATTGATATTGCCATATCCCAATGTTTTTCCAATATTGCCATCTCCATAAGAAACACTTGGGCCAACTTTCTCCACAAAGTCTGATAGCAGGGCTTTATTTTCAGTCATATGTCCTGAACATCCATTGTCCAGAACTAGGATGTTTTTCCTGTTGCCCTGCAATCACAAAGACCACTAATGATTAGTTTTAAGGACCCAGACTTGCTTGGATCCTTTGGCCTTATTAAGTTTGTTAACATTTGCAGCGGATTTAGCATCAGAGTTTATGTTAACATTTTTCTTATCAGAATTTACACTATCAGACTTTGAATCAGAACTTACACTAAAAGGAACAATGGTAACTTTCTTTAAAGAAGGTTTTATTTGATAATAATCATAGTACAAACTATGATATTCCTTACAAGTATAAATAGAATGCCATAAACTACCAGAATGAAAACAAGGATTTTGTGGCTTATATCTAACAGACTGACTCTTAACTCCTGACTTTGAAGGTAAGGAGTTTAGGTTTTTATTCTTCTTGCAAAAAGAAGCCAGATGGTTAGAACTTCCACAGTTATGACACGTTTTCCTAGGAGCATTAGGAACAGGCTTATAATCATTGCTTTTATTCACACCATCCTTTCCATTCCTATTTTTCCTAGGTGATTTTACCTTGTTTGCATTCTTAACATCTTTCAGCTTATGCTTAAGCTGCTTCTTTGTCATTAAGCCTATGTTTACTTCAGTTGTCTTTTCCTGTTTTAGTTTGTCAGAAGTTACTTCCTTTTTAACTTCTGATTTCTCATTATCAGACTTTACAGCTATAAACTTAACAGGTTTTAACTTTGGCTTTTTAACAACAACATGCTTAATATCTACAGTTCCTTTATCATTCTTGTCCTCTCCATAACCTAAGCCCTCTTTCCAGTTTTCACTACTTAACAAATTCTGAGTTGTTCTGCCAGAGTTAGTCCAAGTCCTGATAACCTCTCTTTCCTTTTTCTAACTCAGTTTTTAGAGATTCATTCATTTTTAGCACTTCATCCCTAACATAAAAAGCATCATCTCTATCTTTCTGAGTTTGATGGAACATAACTAACTCCTTTTCTAAGAAATCATTTCTTTTTTTAAAAGCAAGATTTTCAGAAGTTAATCTTTCACATGTTAAAGTTTGATCTCTATAACTAACAAACATGGTTTTAAGATATCTTTTCAACTCATTTATATCATCAGTATGAAAGGCATAAGTAGTTTGAGGTACCTTTGATTCAGCAGCTTCAGAACTGCTTTCAGCACTTGCCTTATCAGCATTTGCCATCAAGGCATAATTCTCCTCACTTTCAGAATCCGAGGTGTCTGTCCAGCTTTTCTTCTTTATGACAAGAGCCTTGCCTTTGTCACTCTTCACTTTCTTGCAATCAGGAGATATGTGGCCTTTCTCACCACAGTTGTAGCATTTGACATTTGTATAATCTCCTCTGTCAGACTTTCCTCCTCTACTCTCAGATTTTCTGAAATTCTTCTTATCAGAACTTGTGCCTTTCCTGGAAAACTTCTTTTCCTTCCTGAACTTCCTGTATGCAATCTTTGTGATCCCTTTCACCATAAGAGCACACAACTTCATCATCTCTTCATCAGCATCTGTCTCAGGCAGGCTTTCAGATTCCGAGTCATCATCACTTTCAGAACTTGACGACTCAGTATCAGACTTTATGAAAAGAGCTTTACCCTTGTCTTTCCTTGAGGTAGCTGCCTTGGGGGATTCTTCTTCAGCCTTAAGAGCAACTGTCCTTGACTTTCCACCTTTCCTCTTGCTTCTTTGTTCCATCTCAAGTTCATGAGTCTTGAGCATTCCATAAATTTCATCAAGAGTTGTTTCATCAAGATTGTAGTTATCTCTTATTGTTGTTGCCTTCAAATCCCAGCATTCAGGAAGAGCTAACAGGAATTTAAGGTTTGAATCTTCTAGATCATACTCCTTATCAACCAGTAACAGATCATTCAAGAGTTTGACAAATCTATCATATAAATCAGTCAATGACTCATTAGCCTTTGAATCAAAGTGTTCATACTCTTGAGTGAGTATTGTCTTTCTGTTCTTCTTAATCGTATCAGTTCCCTGACACCTTGTTTCCAGGGCATCCCATATCTCCTTTGCAGTCTTGCAGTTTATTACCCTGTTTGACATTATATTATCAATGGCACTATGCAGTAAGTGTCGTACCTTAGCATCCTTAGCAATTGATGCGATATCTTCAGCAGTGTAATCACTCTTCTCCTTTGGTACAATCTTTGCCGCTTCACCTGCAACTGCAACCGCGAGCTTGGTTGGTTTGTGAGGCCCTTCCTTGATTCTATCAAGATATTCTGGATCTGTTGCTTCCAGAAACATGGTCATCCTCACCTTCCATATGGGATATTCAGATGGTCTCAATATGGGTACTCTGATGGTGTCATATCGGCTTTGAATTTGTGTCTTAGGAGGTTCTTCAATTTTGGTGGGCTTAGTTGGAGTTTCTGTTTCAGACATGATTGTGTTTGGATCTTAAACTATTTGTGCGTTAACAGATAGGCTCTGATACCACTTGTTAGGTCACACACACACTGTAGAGGGGGTGAATACAGTATATAGTACAATCAAATCGAACTTTAATAACTCAAGTAACAGAAAACAAACTTTATTGAAATAATAAACTCTGTTACAGTATGAAACTGTTACCTCTCAGTGATGAACAAATATCACGAGAGCTGCTAGGGTTACAATAAATAATCTTCTTGAATATGATAACACTTATAGTGTAAACCCTATGTCTGTGTTTATATACTACACAGTTACAAGATAATCGCTAATTGATATGGAATATAATTCTGCTTCCTAAAATATATCAATCAGATATCTTTTCTTCCAAGTATTCTATTTCACATAGAATTCCTTCTTCATGCATATCTCTACTTATGTTTGTCTCAATCTTCTATCCTTTAAACAGCTGATTTCCTTATCTGAACGTCCTTCAGTACTTAAGTTCTGATATCCATCTTCTGATGATTATCTCCTGATAATATAAGTACTGATATCCTTAAGTCCTGACTTCCAGTAAGTATTGATTTATCCTGTTTAAGTAAGATCTGAAAACTAAACATAAATCACATTAGCCATGACATTATCAAATATATCTAACATTATTTATAATTGAAATATGAGATATTTAAATTATTGTCAACATAATAATAACATATAGGGTCGCACAAAGAAAGCTTAGAGGAATATTTATTTCAAATTTGGATTTGAATTAAATAGGAAATTCGAATTATTTATTATTAATTAGGTCGGACTTAATTAATGGGATAAATGAATTATGAATTTGTATATTATTAAATCCGAAATTAAATTGTTATTTAATAATTGAGTTAGACTTAATTATTAAATAAATACAATTTCAGATTTTAATCAACTTTACCTTGAATTAGGGTTATGACTGTTTTTAGTCTCTTTATATAACATCCTAAGGCTAAAACTAGGTTTACGTTTTTATTAAATTAAACATAAAACCCTAGTAGCTAAATGTGTTTGTGTGTGTGAGAGAGAGAGAGCGAGAGGAAAACAAGTCCGTTCTTGGTGGTAGTACACGCCTCCTCTGTACCAGCTTTCATGTGGATACCTTTACGGCGTAGATCGTTAAGGCGGGATAAGTGGTGTTCGGTTAAAACTAAGATCTCCTTTTGACAACCATAATCTTAAAGCTTTTTAAGGTAAACATCTCATCCATGAATTAAATATTGTTATTCACATGGATCATGCGATGGATTTTGGTTTTATTCTGTTTTTACGGTTTTATCTATTGTTTTTGCTGTGTTTTTTCCCCGATACCCAACACCATTCCCATGTCTATTCATTCTATAGCTAAACCTCCCTAGCTAGATGTAGCTTCACAAGATATTTCGCACCTCAATAGAAGTACCTTCAAAATCAGGAATCCCTAAATCATACTCATGCCAAAATATGTCATAATCCATACCAACCAAGCCCAATATCCCCATGGGCCCTAAATCGAGCCCATGCAAGATTTTGGGTTCACCAACTACCCCTTGGTTCCTTACAGTATTGAATACAAAAGGAACCAGAATAATTCATGCCATCAATGCTACCCAATAATTTCCCTAGAGCTCCAGCTCCAAGATAAAACCTTCATACCTTCCTCGAAGAGCTTCATCCATATCCATGAACCTAACCACTTTCCTAATATTCCACTTAACCATCTTCTTATAGCACCTTCTCCAAGAATGAATCTGGACACCCCTTATTTCCCAAAACTTTTAGTCTATTAAGGTATCCCCAACCTTAAAATTTTTGATTCATACGTGAATTTAAAAAAAAATTAATACCCTCGATTATGTTGAACCTCAAAATCTCTCTTAATTGAAGTTCAGCTTCCTTAAATTTCCCTGCCATTTACTTTCCAAAAATTTGGTTTATTTCCATAAAACCTTTTTCCAAATAAAACTCCTTAATAAAAATAAATGAAGAGGATATTATGATTGCAAACAGAGTCAATCACCTTAATTGAAAATAATTTGAATTAACGTGTGACTTTTCTCCTTCTCATTGGAACACGCGACCAGCTCCAGCCCCTTCTTCTCACTTGATATTCATCCACTAGGAAACCACCACACGACCCCTAACCCTTTATCTTTCACCTCTATATAAATATTTCTACCTCTCCGTTTATATTTTTATCATTCACAAGTTGTAAGCATTTAAATACAATTCCATGTCCATCCGACATTTTGAGCTTCTACCGCGTTCAAGATCCCGAATGTCCCAGCTTCTCTCTCGGATTCTCAACCTTAACTCTCAGATCAAAGTACGGATCTCCTTCCCTTTCTTTTATTTATCATATAACCTTTAGCATGCATACCATTAAACTCTAAGTTGCTTCCTATATATTCCGATCTTTATGTACACAAACATGTAGGCCCACTTTTTGACCCTAATAGAAACTTTAATCCATGGGATTGTGCTTAATCATAGTTTCATGCCATGTTTTTGTATGTTCCAAATAGACCTGGAAAATCATTCATGCCATGTAAAATTGTGTCGTATATTTTCATGTTTTGTGTACTTGGGGAGTGAACACGAACACGACACGAATTAAAGTCGTGTACTTGTTTTGCTAACACGAACACGACACGCGTTCAAAAGAGTAGAAATGACACGAACTATAGCACACAAAAAAATTTCGTGTACTTTCCATGTACACGACAACGAAACGACATGAATTGGTACACGAAAAAATGGAAAAATAAAATATAAATAAAATAAACACGAATTGGTACACGACAACATGAATTCGGTATACGAAATTTTGAAGTTTTACAAATCATGTTCAAATTTTAGTTAAACATATATAAAGATAAATTCATGTGAATTCAATAGCTCTAGAACAACAACTAAACTTCACAATCTGCTTCATAATCTTGTTTCAGCAGCATAGTCTCATCAGGCACTGCGGGTACAAATTTAATAATAAATAAATTATTTTCGTAAAAACTAAATGAACTATAAAAATTAATAAATATTGCAAAGAGTTGTTGGCAAATGAACATAGATTTCCTGGAAATGAAGGACAATACTGATAACAAACTCAAGTCATAAAAGCTATCCAGAACTACCAAAACCATGTCTCAATCAAAATCTATGTCATAACCCGTATTTTATTTATCTTTTAATTGATATATATGTGTATATTAAGTGAGTTAAATAAATTTTTTGTGAATATGTGTTTGTGTGATTAGATTTATGCTAAATAATTGTGTGATATTATTTGAAATTTTAGAAAATAAGAAATGCATTATTTTCTATTTATGTAGGTTATAAAATGCATTTTATTATCCAAGAAAAATCATTTTTAAGATTATTTTTATTAATAAATTTCAAAATTGAACTTATTAAATTTCTAAAATTCTAAACTATTTTATTGTGTCACTCTTGTAATTTATAAATTTATGGTTTTATTTATAAAATGTATTATTTGTATTTAATTATATTAATAATTATATGATTACCTAATTGCCCTTGCATGCATTTTTACCCTTAATACAAAATGAGGACATTCATGTCATTATCCATTCCACTAACTCTTTTCTACCTAATCAAATGACCACTATAGCCTTGCATGCATGTTGTGCTAGTTAAGAGAGAAGGATAAGATAGTAATTATCCACTCCACTACCCATTACATAACAAATAAAATGATCAAACATGTGATCATTATTCCAATTGCACACTCCACCCCCACTCTCCTTCCCTCCCCTCTCTCCCTCTCTCGGCCGAAACACACACACACACACACACACACACTCCTCTTCTTTTTCATTTCCAAATACCAAGAATTCTAGGGTAATACCACTCTGTCAATATTTTTAAACCCATTCCATACATATTTGTGTAGAGAATTATATGTTTACTGAATGGTTTGGTGTTGCATGTAGGAGGTAAGTACAAAACTCAAGTGGAAGACCTTAGTTCTTATGAACTTAAGGTCTAAACTAAGAGTTAAATTAGAAAAAGGGTTGTGAAGGGAAAGACGTGGGAGTTTTACTCACATGCAAGTGCCATTCCTCCCTCTTCCATTCCGCATTGACTCAAAAGGAGCCGAATTGAGTGGTTGTTTATATCGTTATTTGCTCTTGGTTGATATGTGCTTAAATCATAATTTTTGGAGATATTACGTTAGTTTAAACCTTTGCATGTTATATATTTCTATAAATATGATCATGATAAGGTTGCATGTTAGTTTTATGGAATATAATATAAGTGCTAGTAAGATATCTTTGAGTATAAGTCAAGATCATAGTTGTATGCCATGATTTGTGAGATTTTAAGCCTTGAATTGATTTGCATGTGATGATAAGTGCTTTATTATGACTATGTATAGTATGTACAGTGTTTTAATGAGTATATTTAGTTGGTATTGCATTTGCATGTTGTGATATATATTCAATTTATGCATAAGTACTCGAAAATGTGATTTAAGTGTTAGTCTTGCTATTTTATTTATATAATTTGGTCATGGTGCATTAGTGTATAAATGATCTTCACCATGTTTTAGTGGGTTAGATGAGAGAATTAGGATAGTAATTATTCTTGGTTAAATATTGGGTTCATGGTTTATAAGTGGGAGTTAAGGTAGAAGAAGTTAGAATAGATTTCAGCATTTTCCAGATTTGAGGTTTGACTTGTGAGTGAAAAATGAATGAGAATTTGTCTAGAAGGCCCAAGCTACTAGGGGTTAGTACTTGACCTATAGTCGATCCAAAAAGCTTTAAATGAGAGAAAACAATCCATTTAGTTAGGTGCACAAGTCAAAACTTAAATTCTGCCAGAACAGGGACAGTTTGAGTTAGGACCAAGTTTGAGCTTAGAAAGTTATATCATGGGTAGGCGCTCATTAGGACTCTATTAGCACTGGTACTAGGGAGTATATGGAAGGTTTTCAAGCCATAGTTTGGGAGTTTAGAGTTAAAACCAAGGGTATAAAGTGAGAGCAAAACATGGCAGTTCGAGTGTCGCGGGAACAGGGGAGAGTCAACTTTGGGAGTAGGCCCAAGGAGGCCTAGGATAGGCCTTTGTGTCATTCCAAGTACAAAAGTTATATTTAGGTTCTGAGATTCCATTTTAGTAATTTGAATAGCAAACTTTGAGTGAAATAGGGATCAATGACACTATAAACCATTCGATATCACCTAGGTGTTGCACTTAGGAACACTGACTTTGCACTTAGTTTTTGAGTCCTTAGAGATAAGGCCTGAGTTGACCATTGAGTTCATATGATAGTTAAATGTCATTAGGCGGTTAGGCCAGGGTTATGGTCAAGTGAAATGTGGTTGGTTTGATGGGGCACTTTGAATTTGGAGGGATAGTTGGGTTGCACTAGGCTAGTTAACATTTCGAGTCATTTGTGTTGGTGGAGTGAGATCATTCAATACTTAATAGTGCTCTATGTTTTAAATAATATATTATGTGACTAAATGTGTTATCTGCTCCTAAATGGTTACTTGGGACATGATGCTATTATGTGAATACTAAGGGTCAAATATGTAAATAGGCCTCAGTGCCACTATGATGAGGTCTAATATTATTGTTTAGGCTCAGGAGAAGATAGTAAGCTTTTCGTCAAAGTCGAGTAGTGCTCCCGGTAGCTTCCACGATCAAGACGAGAGTTAGTCCAGCCTTCTTAAGGCAAGTGTCCTTAAACCCCCTCGAGATATGTTGCGGATTATTCTGAACTTTTAAGATGTATTGCAGGTGTTCCGAACCACTCCTTTGAATTATAATAGCATGCTCGTATAATGATCATTAATATTTTTGTCACCATGATATATCATTACAAATACTCTGAGTTTAGATTGAGATATTGCAAATGCTATGCCAGCTTACGATTATTGGACTTGCTTTAAGTCTATTTATGCTCTTATAAAAATCACACCCTTATCACTATTTTGTTTCAGTTCGACCTACTATCTACCTTTGACTTAAACCAAATGTCTTGGTCATTTCGAGATACCCTTATAAACTAAAATACTTCAATTGCCTTGATTGTGTAATCTCTCTTGATTAACCGCTATTCCATTATACTCTCACACCTCCAAGATACCAATAATTCAACTCTTTACATATATTCTTATAATCATACCCAAACTTTGTCACTGGATATATGCTATATATGACCCTCAAAACTTGAGATCTCTATCTTGTTGAATAATGTTATGATTCTTTTTCAATACTTTCTTCCTTGGTTATTGAACCATTGATGTCCATCTTGGAAGACCCTATTAGTGAAAATTTGACTCATTCTGATAGGAGTTCCATAACTCCAACCCTTGACTGATATTTTAAGCTCAATTGTTTAGAATCCTTGTGAAATTCTCCCTGGCATCAGTTTTATTAAAGATAATTGCTCTTTAAATAAAAGAATGTTTTCTTGAGATTGGTAGATTGGACTAAGATGCAAGACCCTTTCACACTTATTATATTAGGCTTAAAAGATGCCTAGGGATCCCAATCAAATTGTTTAGAACCCAGCGAGGTTCAGAATTATTTTACGGCTGATCACTGGCTGTAATCCATAGCGTCATAAAATGATTTTGAGCAATGATTTGGTTACAAACATTTTTACTTGAATAATAATGCCATACACCTCAATTTCTAATTTATAGATTGTCATGATGTTAATTTCTGTCTTGTGATGTACCTTGCTGAGAGTTTGGCCACTTCTTGCTTTTCATTAGAGCAGATAATTTCGTACACAACATGAAAACGACATGAAAATAACGGGTTTGGTTTGACATTTTTGGTACACCAACACGAAAATACACGAACATGAAAGTACACTGATGAATTTAGTGTCGGCTTTGGGTTTACACTTGGGTACACGACACGAAACGAAAGTACACGAAATAAATAAATATTTAAATAAATTTATCAAAATTAAATGAATACATATATCTTAAAATAATAGTTTATATATAATATTTACAGAATATAGGTACAAAATAGATTCAAATTTAAATTTTATAAGACTTGACTACACTTGAGTCTTTATGACTTATTGACTTAAGACTCGACTAGTAAAAACTTAACATTTAAATATATATTTTATTTATCTTTATTTTTATTATTAATTTTAAATTACACGAAATGAAACATACACGAAATGAAAGTACATGAACACAAAACGAAACAAATACTTAATGGTTCGGGTTAGGGTTAGACATCCATGACACGAAACACGAAAGTACACGACACGAAAGAACACGAAATGAACAAATTGCCAGCTCTACTTTTCATTCATGTTATTTCAGCTAGCAAGTTCATGTTATTTCAGCTAGCAAGTATGGTTAGATCCAAGCAGACTGCTCGTAAGTCTACCGATGGAGATGTTGAGGCTTATGTGAGAGCTCATGTAGTATAGTTGCCGTCTGTGTGAGGACTGATAGCTTTGTATAAGAGTTGTAATAGTTGTAGTGTTGGACTGTTCAAACACTGAACCTTTGCGATCTTGGATTTTTTTGTTAACAGCTGTTTGTAATAACTTTATATTTGTTAGTTGTATTATGTTAGTTTATTTTGGGATTGTGATAGTTGTTGGTATCAGAGCTAAGGTTTAGTCCCTGAACAGTCCACATAGGTTATAGGATACACCTTGACTTTGAAATGATAGCCATATTCATAACTATTTTGTTAAACTTGTTATTTCAGAATCATGCTTGTGATTACCGCAATTGTTCCAAGCTTGTTTATGCACTTTCGTTGTCCCAATTTTACCTATCTTTTTCTGTTTTCCGGCTTATAATCATGTATAACTTTGTTAAAATCTAAAATCATGTGATCAAATTAACCATGTGATAACCTAGCTTTAAAATATCTGTCATAATCATACCTGCTTGTTACCAATTTTCTTTTTAGAAATATGCCTCCTAAAAAGACGAAGCAAACCAGTACTGCTTCTGCAACTGACCCCACTATCCTTGAATATTGGAAACCTTGCAACAACAAACTATGCAATTGCTCAACAACAAAAAACTCTTCAATAACAATTCCAACAACAACAATTTTGAAACCAAGAGAATCATGATCAACACCAACATCAACCAGATCTACCAGAGCCACCTCAACAAATTGTGACTTTTAAAACCTTTCAGAGTGTGAACCCACCTTCATTTCATGACACCACTGATCCGGTTGTAGCCAACACTTGGATAAGAGAAATGGAGAGATCTTTCAAGTTGGTTCGACTAGGGGAAGAACAGAAGACCATATATGTCACATATTTCTTAAAAGGGGAAGCGATTTATTGATGTGATTCAGTCAAAGCTTTGGAAGAAGTTTAACCAATTACTTGGACTAGGTTTAAGGAGTTATTTTTGGAAAAATATCACCCCCGGTATATGCAGAAGCGGATGGAGATGAAATTCTTGGAATTGAAACAAGGAAGTTTAACAGTCTTGGAATATGAGAAGAAGTTTACAGAATTATCAAGATTTGTGACCAAGTACGTGGATACTAATGAAGAGAAGGCTCAGAGATTTCAACAAGGGCTCGAATATTGGATTCAAGATAGAGTTTCGATCTTTGAGATTGGTACCTATACCGGGGTAGTTCAGAAGGCGGCATTGATTGAAAGTACAGGAGCACAATCCATAAAGGAAAGAGATAATAAGAAGAGGAAAGTGTTTCATCAGAAGGAGAGGTCAGAATCAGGATATTATCAAGATAGAAATATAAAGAGAATTGGATTCCAGAAAGGATGGAATGCACAGAAGAAAGGGGAAGTGAACAAGAGATAAGACAATAAAGGAAACCATCAACAAAATTAGGGTCAAGTGAATGATGACAAACAACAAAGGGTCAAATGTAGGCATTGTGGGAAGAAGCATTCGGGAATTTGCAACAAGCTCAACATGACATGTTATCGATGTAATTAGAAGGGACATTTGGCCAATGAGTGTAAGGTGAAGAAACCTGGAGTAACATGCTACAAGTGCGAAAAAGTTGGATATATCACCAAGGAGTGCAGATCAACCGGATTAATAAAAAACATGATGAATGTAGCAAGCACTAGCATCGCCAAAAATGTTGGCATTACCTCCACCACCTACCGTGACTCCACAAGCGTCAGCAAGGACTTTTAATCTGAAAATGAAGGATGTTGTTCAGAATTCTAAGGTGATAGCAGGTAAGCTTTCGATAAACAATGTTGAAGCTAAAGTATTGATTGATTCAGGGGCTACAAGGTCTTTTGTATTAGAAACTTTTGCTAGTAGATTAAACTGTGATAAGAAGAATATGAGTGAAGCGATGAACATAGTAATTGCCAATCAAGAAAAGATACCCGTGAGTCAATTTTGCCCTCAATGTGAGATTGACATCTCTGGGCATAAGTTTTCAGTCGACTTGATACTTTTCAAGTTAGGGGAGTTTGATATAATATTAGGAATGAATTGGTTAGGAAAGAATAATATTTAGATATATTGTAAATCTAAGAAGGACTATTTACGAGCAAAGAATGGGAATAAGGTGATATTTAAGGGCCAGAAACAAGAGCAACTATTTCTCACCGCTATACAAGCCAGCAAGCTACTTAGGAAAGGATGTGAAGAAATATTTAGCCTATATAGTAGATTCAGAGAAAGAAGTTCCTAGCATAGAGAAGATTCCAGTAGTGAAAGAGTTCCCAGATGTGTTTCCAAAGGAATTACCAGGGCTACCGCCAGATCGATAAATCGAGTTTTAGATTAATCTCGCTCCAGGAACTGAACCCGTTTTGAAGGCACCTTATAGAATGGCACCAGCAGAGATGAAAGAGTTAGCGAGTCATATACAAGAACTTTTGGATAAAGGAGTTATAAGGCCAAGTACGTCGCCATGGGGAACGCCAGTTCTTTTCGTAAAGAAGAAAGACGGAAGCATGAGACTCTGTATCGATTATCGAGAGTTGAACAAGATGACGATTAAGAATCGATATCCGTTGCCGAGAATAGATGATTTATTTGATTATCTGAAAAGAGCGAAGTGTTTTTCGAAGATTGACTTGAGGTCGGGATACCATTAGTTAAAGATCAAACCAGAAGATATCCCAAAGACGACATTTAGGACAAGATATGGATATTATGAGATTTTAGTAATGCCTTTCATATTAACAAATGCTCATGCGGATTTTATGGACATAATGAACTGAGTTTTCAAGAAATACTTGGACCAATTTGTTATGGTATTCATTGAAGATATTCTAATATATTCGAAGACGGAAGAAGATCATGAACAACACTTGTGGGTAATTTTGGAGATTCTTAGACAAGTGAGGTTGTATGCCAAGTTTTCAAAGTGCGATTTTTGGTTAAAAGAAGTTCAATTCTTAGGGCACATAATTGGAAGCGAAGGAATTAGAGTGGACCCCGCAAAGATCAAAGCGATTATAAGTTAGGAGAGACCAAAGACTCCTACGGAAGTAAGAAGTTTTCTAGGATTGGTCGGGTACTACAGAAGGTTCATAAAAGATTTCTCAAAGATCGCTACGCCACTAACCAAGCTGAAAAGGAAGAATCATAAGTTTGAATGGACTGCGGAGTGTGAATGATGTGTTGCCCTCCAAACCCGGGTCAGAAGTTTAGGGCTCACAACACATACACAGAATATACAAACCTGTATATAAAATATTATATGTATTGACCCTTCTTTACACAACCACGGATCGTAATAGGTTAAAGTATGAAAACAAACCATAACCTTAACTTTTATTATATCATACCAAATCCCAACTAGTTCAACTTACCACTGATAATGATATCGTTCTTACAATCTTACATATCTTATTTACAACATAAAGCTCTTGCTAGCTCAATCCAACTTAACCGGAAACCCTAGCTCGCACACTGGACAGGGAATCCTCGTTACCAACACTTTCCTTTTCAACTATTGAAAACATAAAAAGTTTTGCAAGAGTGAGCTAACTAGCTCAGCAAGTCATAATAGCAACAATTGAGGTTAAACAATAATCAATTGAAGTGATTAAGAAGAATCAAGTTTCTGAATAAGCAATGATTAGAATTGGATATTCACTTTTCATTTAAAAAAAAGCCAAGATTAGGCTGCTGATCAGTCACACACTAACCCCGAGCAAGACTCCTAGCTTTGCTCTATATACTAGATCCAAGGCACGCATTGGCCTATTGTGACCATGAATCTGGTCCAACCACGAATCTGGTCCACATTTATAAAACCATCCAATTCTAAAACAATTTAATATGATAATCAATGTAAATCAATAAGCTGAATCATAAACAACATTTATCTTGAAGCATAGGGTGATTCATAATACCATGAAGGCATAACATGGAATTCGAAAAGATTGGCTTTCAATCAAGGAAAGAATCAGAAAGTAGAAGACCAAGGGTTCAAGGGTTCCAAGAATTGGTCTTCTGTTAAACAAGGAATAAGGGTTGGTTTGTTAAGAAACTCAATATCAGAATCAATATGTGGTGGATATGTATTTGTGGAGTAGTATCATATGTGTATGGCTCGTATCTGGGAATTCAACAATCAATGGTTTATGAAGAATAAGGCTTATGGCTCAAGATCAATAAGAATCAGGGTTCAAGGTTAAATAGTTCAATGCGCTTGCAATATAAAACATGAGTTATTTTGAATAATAGCGACATGTTATGAAACAGTTCAAAAATATTTACAATATATCTTGAAGAAGGATCAGAAGTACTTGCCTTATCACCGATGATTTCCAACTTTACTTGTACCCATCTAACAGTTTTACTTTTCCATCACTTTCCTTCTTTTTCTATGCCTTGCTTCTATTCATCGATCACTTGATTTCTTTTTCTACACTTCCGTTCTATTTACTGATCACTGACTTCCTTTTTTAAGCCCCGCTTACTCTTCTAGGCATCACAAGTATCTATCAACACTCTATCTCATATCATTTTAATTATCACATAGACGTCATAAGCTTTTATCTATCCTTCGTTTTACCCAAATCCGACGTACAGATTGAAAGTTATGCATAAAACATTCAAAACAATACACGTACAACCATATTATGCATCAATCAGATTACATATAATACGTAGCACGTAAGATATTCAATTAAAATAATTATTCAAAGAAGATTCAGGTTAAAATAATTTTCCAGCTATTTATTATAAATTTTTGAAATTTTTTTGGAATTAAAATTGGACTCCGAATCATTAAATAATAGGGTTCGAACACCCGTATCTGACTTTAAAATAATTTTATAATAATTATCGAGCATTGAAAATAATTTAAAATAATATTTTAAAGCTCAAAACTATTTTTCGGAATTTTTAAATCAATTTTAAATAATTAAATCTAATTAAATAATCAATTAAAATTAATTAATAACTAATTAAATTAAATAATCAATTAATATTTAAATTAATTGACTAATTAAATAATTAATTATCAACTAAAATTAATTAATTAAATAATTAAGATTTATTTTAAAATTAAAAAAAAATCAGAATTAAAAATATTGATTGTTTTGGAATTTAAAATAAATAAAAACATTTTCTGAAAATAATTGTAAAAAGAAAATATCATTTTTGTAAATACTAAAACAGGAATATATTTTCCGGATTTTCTAGAAAAGCCAAGGACCATTTGGCAAAATCGAACAAGTCAGGGGGGTCAAACAGCAATTTTGCTGTCTTCCCCACCCTCTCGCCGACGATCGCCATTGCCGGCGGTCCTAAGCTTTCCGGTGATCTGTAAAACAACCCAGAATATTGCCAGATTAACAGGGGATATTCTTTAGACTTCCAGGAACACGTCTGCAGACTCAATTCACTGAAATAACTGCAGGATTAACCAGAAAAGTCGCCTAAAAATCCCCCCGCCGCGGGGTTCGATTTTTCGACGAAGCCCTTCAGGCTATCGTCTGTTAAATATATATATATATATCATTCAAATTGTCTTTCGACGATCTATAACTCTGTGCAACCAATTTCAAACAATAACCCTAAACACAAAAATACCCAATTTCCAATTAAGAACATTCAACTTATAAACCCTACTTTTAATTTCCAGAATCAAACATCATTTTCTCTACGTTATTGAACTCTATTTTTGACATATAATATACCAAATTGACCAAAAAAATATTATCTACACGATGGAATCATCAAATCATATCAACAACATCAAGAACAAATTTTCATAATTTAATCTTTAATAAATTCAAAATAAAACAATTTAATAAGAAAAATACCTTGATTTCTACATAAAAACAGATGATTGATTATGAAAGGACTTTTCGAGAGCTTCGATTTGATATATTACACGCCCGAATCGGAGTTCGATAACGCCTTCGTTCGTACTTTTGATTCTCAAGAACGCGACATGAATTCGATATTTTCTCTGTATTTTACGGGGTTTTACTAACTGATTGTGATTATACGAATAAAATGAAATGATAAAAGGGCTATATATATTTTTGGAATATTGGTTAATTTTGGATCATTTTGGATCATTAAATTAATTACTTAGCCGCTAAGTAACTGCAAAAATGATCCGATTTAATACCCGTATTGGATAATTATTTAAACCGGGCTTTTTATAAAAACACCTTATGCCAAAATAATGTAATATTATCCCGTCTTTTGAGAATACGGGTTTCATTGATTCATCGAGATGATTATCGTATCGAAAATTGTACGTCGGGACGCGTATGGGTCAAACCGTAATCCGGATTGAAAAAGTCAAAACACAGAAAATGTCCGGAATTACCGGATTAGGTTAGGAAAGAGTTTTCGGAAGAGTTTTGGGTTGTAAAAACGTAAAAACGGTTGAAGTCGAACGATTTCTAGCTTTATAAAATAATTTTGTAATTATTCAGAAAATAATTAATAAATTTATAAATTAATATAAAATCATTTAACAGTCCAAAAATTACTAGAAAAATACCGTAATTATCTATATTTTATTCTGGTCATAATAAATATAACATACTTATACTTTATTACATATAAGCATCCACATATCCACACCAATCATCAGATAATTCACCAAAAATCACATAATAATCATATAAAAATTATTTGTTGATAAAAATAATTACACGCGATATCCCAGATATTACATCCTTCCCCCTTAAAAGGATTTTGTTCTCAGAATCACTCTAAGGATCAGATAATGATATATTCAAGTATCTCACTTCCATTTTCTCAGGTTGATCTTTCAACCTTACAACTTTTCATAAACGTTTACTCGCAGCATCACTCACTACTTAACAGCCTCTTACTGGCATCAAATTCTATTAGTTGCTCATACAACTCAACTCAAGCCTCCATTTTATATACCATGGAGCTTAATTAGCCTTCATGAGTATACATATATATAAACACCTACGATCTTGCTATATGTATGGCGGTGAAGCCAACTTACTTACACTTATCCTGACTATTTTACTGTCTCAAAAGGACCAGTATAATGCTTACTAATTATCTTTTCTTTGTAATTCTAGTAATTCGTGCTCATGAATGTTTGTAATAGCTACTGGTTATTGAACCCCATTCCCTCATGTTTCTCTTTTCACTTAACTTAGTTCATAATCGCTTCCAATCGCATTCCAGGCTCTTTAATTGTTCTTTTAATCTTCTCATCCATCTGCGAATGATATACTGAAACCATGGCGTATTCGATTTCTAACGTTCTCGAAATTACTCCAGAGTTAAGAATTAACGAGAAAATCTCGACTGAATATGACTGACGCACAAACTTATCACCATATTTTATTTTCCTTGAAGCACAATCGAGTATATTTATCGAGCGAAGATCTCTTACCATTTTTAAGAAAGTACACTAACCTGGAGTCATCACCGACATATTTTTAACCCATATTATCATTTGTTTTAGTTCTAAGGAGTTCTCATATGAAACTGACTGCAATGCTTTCTCTAACGTTTAATCACATATAACGTTTATTCTTTCTTTATGCAATCTTATCAGAGAGTCTTCTTTGACATCTATGTCTCGTATCATACCTTCGGAGTAAGTTGAATCTCTTGAGTTATCGTCGTTTAACCAAATTTCTATCTTTTTAGTTCCACCTTACTTAATGCCCGTTCATCTAGGAATGATATATACCATTATAGTTCGACATAATTCATCGTATTCTGAATACTCCTGTCAAATTTCATATCACACAATATTGATCATCTACGATTAGTTTCTGAGTCTGATGATGTACCACCATTTCTTCAAGCAACAACTAACCCACTTATGGGATAAACCGTTTATTACTAAATGATAATGATTAGGTTTAAATAACCTATCAATAATAATGCAATTAACACTTTCCTCACCTTTGGTTCTCAGGTGACCTCACCATGACGTTTCTTGGCGAAATATATCCATCTAGTCTTTGATGTCCCGCCTTAAATCCTTGATATGTGTAACATTTTCTAATCTATCCCACCTTTTTTTCTTTATATCTGGCCATCAATAATTTTCCTCTAAATCTCTATACATATTGGTATTCCATGGATGGATTGAATATCTTGAGTTGTAAGCTTCTTATAAAATTCCATTCTTCAATTCTGTCATTGGTGGAATCCCAAATTATGAAATAAATTTTGAGAATGCCTTGATCATCCTTTGAGTATATATTATATATATATACATATATATATTTTTCTAACAATTAATATCTTGATCTATTATTTCCCATTGACGTACCTACTCTAGCAATTCTGGCTGAAAAGTCATACTATACATCTTTGCATTATTAGGTTTAC
Source organism: Apium graveolens (assembly GCF_009905375.1). Taxonomy (NCBI): domain Eukaryota; kingdom Viridiplantae; phylum Streptophyta; class Magnoliopsida; order Apiales; family Apiaceae; genus Apium; species Apium graveolens. The sequence goes on from NC_133651.1 coordinate 9,804,116, forward strand.
AAACTCTGGCTTCCAATTTCAACTTTTGAAATTCCTTGTATAATTCTTCTGACACTGTCAGCACGTTCGGTCTTCCCTATCTGCTTAATGCATCTGTTACTACGTTTGCTTTTCCTGGCATCTTATGAAGTTTTTTATCACCATTTTGATTCCACTTCCTTTTCTATCTCCGTTCTTCATTCTCATAGCTTATTCAAAACCGAACTCTTGACATTCATATTCATTTTGTTGTCATATCAAATTAGATATTAATATGAACTTTGATGCTCACAACATCCCATTCTGAAGTAAACATCAATCATCTGTATTAATACCACTTTCGATATTTAACAACAACCTAAGTATCAACATCAATCGAAAGCTGAATTAAAACTGTATCTCATACTTTATCCAAAACAGAAATACTTGACAAATAATTTATTATATTATTATCACAACAATTTAGAAACAAGACGTCATTTGATAAAACTTTGTTACCGATGATAACATTTCCTTGACTGCCTAATGAAATCCATATTGGTGTAGTTATTAATCTCTGCTTTATTCCATCTCCCTTCTTCCTTTCTTCTCGTTGTTTCATCTTAAATATTTAGCTCTTGAAAACATTCTTCTCACTTGTCCATACACATGACTTTTTATTTCTGTTGTCCATTATAAAGGGCATATTCATCCAAGTAAAAACTCACACATTTGCAACAATTTTGAATTCTACCAGCGTCCTTACTTTTCCCCAATTTCTCATTGTTTTGATTTCGAATTTGAAAGTCACATCAAAATTTGACTTAATCTAATTGGAATCGATCTCCATGTAACTGACCATTAATTGGTAAAATTAGCCAATTAATTCACTTAATTGATCAATTGCACCAAGTGATGACTATCTAAATGAAACCAAAGACCAATTATATATAGTCGAATTGGATGTAACAACCTCTTTCGCGAACCTAGATCATAATTAATTGAAGAATCAACATGAATATCTATAATACACGGAAGTATACTTTCCATTTTTAAGAGTAGGGTATTTTCTGGAAAAAAAATTGGGCAGCATCTCCTTTATATTATTGACTACCAGTCGGACTCAAGCCGACACCAACAATCAATCAAATAACCAACAATCAACCCTTAAATATACCAGTCCACTTTCACTTTCTAAACTCACCATTTCACTACCTCACGTAATATTAATCAGTACAACCCATATCTCTAATTCATCTTAAGATTATAGTGAACAATTCTTATTATACCATACCTTTCTCTCATATTCTCTGATTATAACAGAATATCACTACTAAGTACAATTATAAATTATTCTAAAATTCTTCTAGTTCATATTTCAATTCAAGCTTTCTACTTAACAATTCGTCCATCCTTGGCAATATACACTTGTTCTTATTAATTAACTTGTTCAACCTCTGATGACCAACACCTGGTCTCAACCAACACTCTTAAAATCTTGCGAATGAGTTCATTTGGTTTTAAAGCTTCACATCTTAAAAATTGTTGCAGTCAAACCACCATACCTTCATTTCCCCTTATGTCTTTCCATATTGAACCTTCTTTGCCGACCCAGCTACAAGCATCAATTTTACCACAACTCACTTACTTGAGTGGGAAAGCCCAACCATCCCTTGATGAACATACTTAAAGTTTATTCGTAAGTAGAATTTCTTCGATCTTGAATCTTCATGACCAATATCACCCACATGATTGAGGCATGCTTCATTTTCACAACATGTTAATCGATTATCTGGTTATTATTAAGGATTTCTTCATTCGTCTTCATTGTCCAATCGATCATTTGCCTCACCTGATACATGCAACTTTACTTTCTTGTTTTCTCTAGTTAATTTACCTCATACGATTTGCTAATTACTCCAATTCATGCCAAAATTTCCTACTTGCAACGTATCGTATATACAGATTTCCACCTTTGATTTAATGTCCTCGCAACAATCCCGTATCGGCATAATGATTCTTTTCTGCACATAAATGTTCACCATTCTTCGACTTGCAATTGCCCATACTTATTACGTAACTCCATCTGCTACACGGGTTCATTTCACTTTAAAACATTCAAAGGATAAACCTTACACAAGAAGGAATTTGTGTATCTAATTCTGATTGGAGACTTTTGGTAAGGAATAAGAATACAAGGAAACAATCGAAGAAATTCATGAATTAACAAATCAGGATTGAGGAAGAAAGAATGAATAATGATTTAAATAGGAATGAGACAACCATATTAGTACTCAAGATGGCCAGTCTTTCATACCATATGGCACACAAAACATGATTAGGTGGCGTCCCACCAGACTCTTTGTCATTTCGACAAAGCGTCACACCATAACACTGCTTGTCCCAATTAGAAAACAATATTTTGAAGAAGGAACGAATTGAAAGGGATTCAACAATCACCTTATAGGGCTGATCATGAAATAAGTTCATACTCTACTCGAAATTCATAAGAATGCATAAGATTATAGGAAAGAATGATATCATTATTCGCCATCCACATTTTATCTATTTACAGCTTCAACGCTTGTTCGATCAATAGGTCCCATTCCGAATCATATATTAACTTAAAAAGTTCTCTGAATTGCCTTCTTAAATCGATCATTAAAATAAATTCATATGTACTGAGTCTTGTATCTTTCACGTTGCGCTTCCATGTTTATAATTCAACTTTATTTGCAGTTTTACGCAATTTACACTCATAATTTCAAATTTCGCTTATGCTGCTGATCGTTCAACTTGTCTCCTCTTTTGCTAATAACATTCTTCCTTTAGAAAGTCTAGAGATTTCCTTAATCTTCTTTTCTCGTACTCAGCTTCTCATGAATCGACATATTCCTAGTACTCTAATCATCTCAGAGATTGGATGAACAGTTTCTTCGTAATAGTGGGTCCACTTGGCCTTCTAAACGAACCATACTAATTTCTAGAACAAGTATTCGTATGGAGAATCTGAATCTTAAAACAAACAAGAAACTCAAGTAGTAGTTGGACAACCAAGTTTTTAAAACTTATTTTGTTAAGAAAATCTCTTTTAAAAAAATCTGGTTTAAAATTTTGAAAATCATACACCTGGTCGTCATTACTATATGAGTTGGTTGTCGTCCTTCTCAACTATCACGAGGAATTCAATTAGGAAAACCATCAGACAAGAGCCCATTCATTTCCGTATATCTTCTACCTCTTATTGGGTCCATTTTACCTTTATTGATCGACAAAAATTCTAGTTACCATTGCATATTGTCTTATTCATAACTTTACTTCTAGTCTTCCATACTGGTAATATTCCCATCATCATCTCTTACGATTACTAAGTTTAACAAATCTATCTAGTCATCATCAGATCTACTTTATAACACAAGGTCGAATTTTCACATTACTTCTATTCGTATCATGGTTGGTCACTACATCGTCATTTAATTCCCAGAGAACTCTCAATTTCCAATATTCTCTAATTTCTTTAAAGATCTATCTAGCTCACTTCACAAGATAATCATAGATGACATACTTACTAGTAGCTCCATATAACCTGGTAACGGCTATCTTCTGGAACACACGTATCCTCACTCTCGGTTCCTTCTCACATTTCTTAATACCTCGTGTACTCACTATATACTGTCGTTATCAAATCCAACCTTATAGGTGCTATTACTTTATAAGACGGGTTTTAAACTGATGGTATAGAACGGGGTGTAGAGTAAACAAAAAAGATGCACCTATAGTTGAGTATCCGGTAAAAACAGAATCAGCATATGGGGGATTCTCGAATAGATAGTCTCGTATCAGGGGATGAGATAATAACGTGAAAAGGTGCGACCTCCGCAACAGGATGTGACATGGCTAGCACCGGTGGAAGAGCAGGACGTGATAGTCTTCCGAATGAAGGCTCTGAATGATCAGACGATCCGGGGATAAAAGAATCTTCCATTGCTGCCATCTGAAAATCGCATCGCTAGATAAGGATGTCAAATCTCATCACGGATCGCACTAAAACCTACTATTTGGTCGCACTCAACCTCTCGACATTCTATTTCTCTATTTCTTAATTCTAATCTTACCCTCTACCCATTTCTGACAATCTAGGCTTGTTTGAGTGACTTAAAACCTTTAGCTCTGATACCAACATGTGACGCCCTCCAAACCCGGGTCAGAAGTTTGGGGCTCACAACACACACACACACAATATACAAACCTGTATATAAAATATTATATGCATTGACCCTTCTTTACACAACCACAGACCGCAACAGGTTAAAGTATGAAAACAAGTCACAACCTTAACTTTTATTATATCATACCAAATCCCAACTAGTTCAACTTACCACTGATAATGATATGGTTCTTACAATCTTACATATATTATTTACAATGTAAAGCTCCTGCTAGCTCGATCCAACTTAATCGGAAAGCCTAGCTCGCACACTGGACAGGGAATCCTCATTACCAACACTTTCCTTTTCAACTGTTGAAAACATTAAAAGTTTTGCAAGAGTGAGCTAACTAGCTCAGCAAGTCATAATAGGAACAATTGAGGTTAAACAATAATCAATTGAAGTGATTCAGAAGAATAAAGTTTCAGAATAAGCAATGATTAGAATTGGATATTCACTTTTCATTTTAAAAAAAACCAAGGTTAGGCTGCTGATCAGTCACGTACTAACCCCGAGCAAGGTTCCCAGCTTTACTCTATATACTGGATCCAAGGCACGCATTGGCCTATTGTGACCACGAATCTGGTCCGACCACGAATCTGGTCCACATTTATAAAACCATCCAATTCTAAAACAATTTAATATGATAATCAATGTAAATCAATAAGCTGAATCGTAAACAACATTTATCTTGAAGCATACGGTTATTCATAACACCATGAAGGCATAACATGGAATTCAAAAAGATTGGATTTCAATCAAGGAAAGAATCAGAAAGTAGAAGACCAAGGGTTCAAGGGTTCCAAGAATTGGTCTTCTGTTAAACAAAGAATAAGGGTTGGTGTGTTAAGAAACTCAATATCAGAATTAGTATGTGGTAGATATGTATTTGTGGAGTAGTATCGTATGTGTATGGCTCATATCTGGGAATTCAACAATCAATGGTTTATGAAGAATAAGGCTTATGGCTCAAGATCAATACGAATCAAGGTTCAAGGTTAAATAGTTCAATGCGTTTGCAATATAAAATAAGAGTTCTTTTGAATAATAGCGGCATATTATGAAACATTTCGAAAATATTTGCAATACATCTTGAAGAAGGTTCAGAAGTACTTGCCTTATCACCGATGATTTCCAACTTTACTTGTACCCATCTAATAGTTTTACTTTTCCATCACTTTCCTTCTTTTTCTATGCCTTGCTTCTATTCATCGATCACTTGATTTCTTTTTCTACACTTCCGTTCTATTTACTGATCACTGGCTTTCTTTTCTATGCCTCGCTTACTCTGCTAGGCATCACAAGTATCTATCAACACTCAATCTCATATCATTCTAATTGTCACATAGACGTCATACGTGTGACGGCCTCAACCCCGGGATCAGGAGTTGACGTCACCAAACACAATTACCAAAATATAAATAACAAGATTATTATTAAAATATGCTATCTTGACCCCAAACCAAGATCCGATCCAGGTTCAAGTATGATTCAGGTTCACATTATTACAAACCATTTATTCAACATCTAACAAACTCTAACTTTATTCAGCAACTCATCAGACCTCATGGTCTGATACAAACTACCTCAGAGGAGCCGGGTCCTAAAGGGGCGGGAACACGGGTATGTCTGACTGGTCTTCTAGGCATCTGCGATATATGCGTAATAATTTACAAGGGTGAGCATAGTCGCTCAACAGTATTAATATATGAATAACTGAATAAAAACAGTAATGTAAATAATAATAGGAACAGAGCTGTAACCATGTCATCAATATTATATAATGAAAATCTGAGATAACTGGATATCACTGACTAGCATGCTTTATCAAAACAACATAGTAGTGTGCTATGTGAGTACCAGAATCCAATTTTAGCATGCTATTCATATTTATAAAACCGCTGTATCAACTACTCATACCTTGCGGGAATCACAAATCCAAATCAGATACGTAACGGATATGTGAAGACAGCTGATCAGGCTATCAACACCAGACGACTCTAACTGCCATCCCATTTACCTGTTCCGAAAGTCAGAGACTAGCTAGGTCTCTGACCTGCTAGACTAATCGGTTATAGGGTGCACGCAACCGAATTAGCCTCTTATGCCACCTCAATAGGCCTACTCTGGCCCCAATGTATCCCATATCTGATCGTTTCATCCAGTTTTCAAAACACTTGTACCTATCTCATTTCCAAAACCATTCATTTTACCAGCACACATATAAAATCCAGTTTGCAAATCATTTCATTCGACATAGGTACCTTTCGAAGTTACTTTTCCCCAAAACAATTTGAAAACAGTGATTTATAACTACAGGGGATATGTAACTTAAAATGTTTCTGTTCCATTACGAGAATAAAATATTTAGCTATTCATACGTACTGAACCATAAAAGAATGGTCAGGGGTACTTGCCTTGCAATAATTTACAAAACCCTAAGTAGCTTTCACGCTGACTTCGGTCCTGGGGAGACTCGACTGGGATCTACACATACAGAGTACCCTAATCAGTTATACCGACATGCTTGATATCCTCAAATCCTAATAACCCAATCCGATAACCCGACTCGTATAGTTATTATACACACAATCACATAATCACGTAATCCGAACATAAATAAGGGTAACACGTATAGCATAAATTCATACGTTTACATATATATTATTAGAAAATATTGGCAGCAACTCCTTTATTTATAAGCCTACCCGTCGATTACAATCGACGTCAACAATCACAACAATCCACAATATCGACTCCAACATTTCCATACAACTTATACCACAACACAATTCATAATTAATTATTTAAGTCCGAGAATATTTTACGTAAATCATTTTATTTATTTATAAAATTTAGGACTCAGAACAAAGTCATCACCATCCACCGTTGACTCACCGAAGTTCATCGTCAACGGCGGTATAATTTATTGGTGCCCATTATATTACGGGTTTCCAAATAAATTACGCCGATTAAAACAATTCTTCCGCAACAAAAGTTTTTATATCACGAATCTTATTTATTTATTTTCCTACAGAAAAAGGAAAGTAGAAACTAAAATTTTAATAATCAACCCACTGCAGAAATTCGGCCCGACAGTCGAGCCCAATAGCAACACAACACAACTGCAAGGCCCAAACAAAGAAAACAAGGCCCGACTGAACAGGCCTAACAGAACCCAAAACAGGCGAAACAGGGAGAACATAACACGGCCAAAACACGGCCAAGAACACAGCCAAGCCGCCACACACCACATACACTAACACACACACACAACAAAGACGCACACCTAAAACACAATTGCACACATAATATATATATATATACGATGTTGTATGTATATAAATGTATATACCAGGAAGAATGGAGCCGAAACCGAGACCAAGCCACCGGAATAAACACGGAAACGGAGACGGAACAGGAACAAGAAACCGGCGAGAAGGAGAAAAGTAAAAGGGAACCAAGAAATATAGAGAGAGAACAAAGAGAGCAAAGAGAGAATAGAGAGAATCAAGAGAAACAAGAAGAGACCGCGTGCGAGTGTGTGTGTTTGTGGGCTGGTGACACGTATCATTTAATTGGATACGTGTTAATTTCTTTTTATAAGATTTTGACACGTATCCCTGACATATTCGGGAACCAAAAATTCGCCCCGAAATCTGAATTTAACGAACCAAGTCACCCTTAAAATAGTTTTGAAAAATTGCCAAAATAAAGTTAAAATGATATAAATATCCCAAAGTTACGAAAACATAAATTTCAAAATTTTAAGAACAATTTTTAAAGCGCACTTTATACCCGCTTTTTAACAATCAAACGAAACGACGCGCGGGTGAAACAAATCCTTAAAATTTCTAAAATAATTTTAAAATTCTCAGAATTATACGAACTTAATAAAATATGAGTTTCATGATTTTTGAAGATTTCCATAATTAAATATGGATTTTACAAATAAATACTATTTAAAAATAAATAATTAGTGAAATATTTATTTCTCAATTTTATAAAGTCCTAAAATTAATTATTGAAATTATAAAATTATTAAAACAATTTTAGAAATAATCCAAATATTAATGGAATTAAAACTATAATAAAATCACTTTTACAAGCGAAATAAAATCGTATAACTCACACAATCCAATCCCACATATCAACAGATCACAAATAAATAAATAACAATCAATAACTGCTGCCAAAATCAATGCACACATTTATTTAATTATTTACACCTTTATTACACTTTAAAAATATATAAAAATAAAAGATTATACATGAGTCGTTATATCCTTTCCCCCTTAAAAAGATTCTGTCCACAGAATCCGACTTAGCTAAACAAGTGAGGATATTTATCAAGCATGTCTGACTCTAATTCCCAAGTAGACTCCTCTACCCGAGGATTTCTCCACAAAACTTTTATTATAGGGATCGACTTATTCCTAAGGACTCGCTCTTTACAGTCTAGGATTTGGATCGGTTGTTCCACATAGGACAAATTTGGCTGCAGCTCAATCGGTTCATATTCTATGACTTGATTCGAATCGGGAACATAAGGTTTCAACATAGATACGTGGAACACATTATGAATGTGCTGCCACTACGGTGGTAACGCTATCTCATAAGCAACCTTTCCTACTTTCTTCAAAACCTCGAAGGGTCCTATAAATCTGGGACTAAGTTTACCTTTCTGACCAAAACGCACTAACCCTTTCCAAGGTGATACCTTTAGTAATACCAGAGCTCCTATCTCGAACTTCATATCCTTTTTATGCAAATATGCACTCTTTTTCTGCCTATCATGGGATGCTTCTAACCTTTTCCGAGTCAACACTATTGCATTTCTGGTTTGCTTAATCAACTCGGGACCTAACACTTTCTTCTCTCCTACCTCATCCCAATACAATGGTGATCTACACTTACGTCCATACAAAGCTTCGTAAGGCGGCATCCCGATACTGGCATGGTAACTGTTATTATACGAGAACTCAATGAAAGGTAAATGTTCATCCCAATTACCCTTAAAATCCAAAACACAAACTCTCAATATATCCTCTATGGTCCGAATCGTTCATTCACTTTGGCCGTCTGTCTGAGGATGATAAGCGGTGCTCATATTCAACCTTGTTCCTAGGCACTCTTGGAATTTAGTCCAAAACCTGAAATCAAATCTCGGGTCTCGATCTGACACTATAGACACATGCACTCCATGTTTGCTAACTATCTCGTCCAAGTATAACTTAACCAGCTTTTCCAGAGAATACCTTTCATTGATCGGAAGAAAATGCGCTGACTTAGTCAATTTGTCAATGATTACTCAAATAGCGTCGTGATTTGCTCTCGTCCTTGGCAATCCCACTACAAAATCTATAGCAATCTCTTCCCACTTCCACTGGGGAATCTCCAAAGGTTGTAACAATCCACTTGGTCGTTGATGCTCCGCTTTTACCATTTGACACACATGACACTTACTAACCCAATTGGCAATATCCTTCTTCATTCCTGGCCACCAAAAGTTTCTCTTCAAGTCTTGGTACATCTTAGTACTACCAGGGTGGATATAAAACCTAGAGTTATGCGCCTCGTGTAATACTTCATTCTTCAATTTCGTTACATTAAGAATCCAAACTCTGGATGAAAATCTATACAAACCTTGATTATCCTTATGAGTACACAACTCTTCTCCCGTTAGAGTACATGACTCTTGTTCCATAACTCCTTCTTGACACCTTTTGATCTTTTTCATTAACGTCGGTTGGAAGGTAACTTCATATACCTGCTCCCGACTTTCACTAGGTACTTGAATCTCGATTTCCATTCTTTCCAAGTCTTGTGCTAGTTCTTCCGCAATCTCAATCATATTCAACCTTTATTTTCTGCTCAAGGCATCAACTACCACATTGGCTTTACCTGGTCAACTTGGTTAATGGGGATGCAATCTTCGAGAAATCTTTCACAAACCTTCGATAATATCCCGCTAATCCAATAAAACTTCTTATTTCCATCGGTGTCTTCGGTTGCTCCCACTTTGATACGGCTTCAATCTTTACTGGGTCTACTTTGATACCTTCCTTACTCACCACATGTTCAAGAAACTGTACTTCTGTCAGCCAAAATTCACACTTGCAGAACTTTGCATATAATTGTTTTTCTCTCAGTTTCTGAAGGGCAATCTGTAGATGCGTTGCATAATCTTCTGGATTCTTTGAATATATGAGGATGTCATCAATAAATACAATAATAAACTTATCCAGATACTCCTTATATACCCTATTCATTAGATCCATAAAAGCTACTGGGGCATTTGTCAATCCAAATGACATCACTAGAAACTCATAATGGCCATATCTTGTTCTGAATGAAGTATTGGGGATATCTTTGGGCTTTATCTTCAATTGGTGGTAACCAGATCTTAAGTCAATCTTTGAGAAGTAACACGCCCAATTAAGCTGATCAAACAAATCGTCGATGCGTGGCAATGGATACTTGTTCTTTATTGTCAACTGATTCAATTCTCTGTAGTCAATGCATAATCTCATACTCCCATCTTTCTTCTTTACGAACAGCATTGGAGCACCCCACGGAGAAACACTGGGTCGAATAACTCTCTTGTCCAATAGTTCATGAAGTTGCTTAGCCAACTCTTTCATTTCCATTGGGGTCATCCTGTAGGGAGCCTTAGAAACTGGTTCAGCTCCAGGTATCAAATCAATGGAGAACTCTATCTCTCGATTAGGTGGCAATCCTGGTAACTCTTCTGGGAAAAACGTCAGGGAATTCTCTCACTATGGGAATCTCATCCAAAGTAGGGGTCTCTTTCTTCGTATCCACCACATGAGCAAAATATGCTTCACATCCTTTCTGCAATAATCGCTTTGCTTGCATTACTGAAAGGAACTTTTTATCGTGCCTCTGTCATTGATAGCTGATTCTTTTATTATCTGGGGTATACATAACAACTCTCCTTTTCTTACAGTCATTATTCGCCTTATATAGAGATAACCAATCCATGCCTAAAATAACATCAAAGTCTCCCAACTCGAAAGGTATTAGGTCAACAGGTCCACTTTCAAACTTCCTTTTCTTCTCACCCTGCTCCTTTACAACTAACCGATGATCACTTTCTATCACTAGGGCAGCCTGGACTACCGAAGTATATGTTTTGAGTTGTAAAGCTAAAACTCCACTCCTTATTTCTGGCTTCAACCCTTGTTGAAACCGCTTCGCTCGTTGAGCTTCCGAACTCACATATTCCGGTGCCATACGAGCCAACTCCGTAAACTTCGCTTTATATTCCGTAACACTCTTATCTCCTTGTTTCAATTCCAAAAATTCCATTTCCATATGGCTCTGGAGACATTCCGGAAAGTATTTCTCCAAAAATAACTCTGTGAATCTGGCCCATGGAACAAGACCTTCTTCTTCTAGAGCTCACGTAGATTCCCACCAATAATTCGAATCATTCTTCAGCAAACGTCTTTTCCATCTCCTTTAACCATATCTTGGCAGCAACAGGATCTACTTCTCCTTTAAACTCTAGGGGCTTCACTTCCTGAAAAGACTTAAAACTAACATCCCGAGTGTATGTAAACGCTATTAGTTTTCGAAGAAAACGAACTTTGAAAAACGACAATATTTACGACTCATGGAGGATTACGGAAATCACAATATAATTATAAAATTAAAATCCTATGGATTTATATCCAAGTATGATAATTCAAAATATAAGGAATAAATACGAAAGGAATTACGTCGCGAACCATTTACGAGGAAGTAATTCGAAAACGTTTAAGCGACCGAGCGAACACGTAAATGATTTAATAAATGTAACGCACTAACTAACCATGGTAAAAAAGTAACCATGGTTACTTTATCAAATAGTGAGCTAGAGATAGGATGATCAACCAAGGCTAATAGAATAGTAAGCTAAGGAAGCTAAGCAAGTGGCTTAGCTTGTAATCTACCACAAGCTAGCTAGATTTGACTCCAAGATTGGCAACATAAATCAAAACCTAGGATTCTAAACTAGAGAATATCAATCAATATAAGATATCACAAGCTACCACTTGCATCATTCCAAGAAGCAACCAAGAAACAAACACTTCTTCTCTCCCACTTCTCTCCATTCGGCTTTCTTCTTCAAACCAAGGAAATCAAAATCAAAACCTCAAGTTCTAGCCATGGATAAATCCTCCCATTAATTCTCAAGCTTCCTAACAACCAAACTAAGGTAAGATAAATCTTTGAGCTCTTTTTATCAAGGTTTGATGGGTTAAATAAAATCAAGAAAGTTGCTAATGAATAGTATGAATAGTAACTCTTCTTTGGTTTCTTAATTTCAATGGAGGTTTTAGGTTCCAGAAACTATACTAAGCGCTCCCAAGACTTCACCATCATCAAGAACACATCTGAAGCTCTCAAGAAAGCTAAAAATCTTTGACCCAAACTTAATTAAGATTCAAATTCAAGATCCTTTTAGTATGTAGTTATAAACCTAGTTTTAGTGGTGATATTGTTAAGATCTTGATGTTTAGTTAAGTAGATTTAAGGTTGATTGTTGTTGCCTCAAGAACATGATGTTCTTGAGAGGAGTTAGTGTGTTGATTATGATATGGTGATTGTTGGTGGTAGTATAAAGATTTAAGGCAAAAACGAAACTCCGATCATAAACGTAATCTCATTAAAATGAACAAAACGTAACTTTAAGTTTCTGCAGAAAGTCCCGAGGATGTAAACTGTAGTTTCTTGAAAATTAACCCATGATTATGATAAAAAATGTTATAATAATCGTTTAGGCTCTTGAATCGCTTGATTCCGATTTACGGATCAAATGTTATGACCGTTTTACTAAAAATGGTTTACGCGACAAAAACTGCCACGAATTACGAACTTTGAAAATATAAAGGATCGACTTAAAAATATTCATAAATCATGAAATATTTACAGAGAGTAAGAAATAGAGTTTATAGCTGCCATAAAAATTTCAAGTAAAAATGTTGATTTTTCAATTTTATAAAAATTTCAGAGCCGAGGTCGCGTGGAGTACGAATGTCAAAACAACCCCCTGTTAGGAAGCTGTCACTTCGGGATTTTCACCCCTGTTACCAGAAAACTATTTTCAAATTATGTGTCCTAAATTTTGTTTAGATTGCGCACGTGAAAACGGTGCATCAATTGATTAACAGTTTGAGAGATATCAACATTTTAGTGAAAGCGGTTTGAATAGTAAAACTCCGTAGTTGACCGAACTTTTGAAATGCTTTTCACCTAATTAAATTCATTTTATCAAAATGAAACTTTTAGGATAAATATTAAAATCACTCAAGAAGCTCCTCGAGGTGGTTTTCATATTAAAATATTAATTTTAAGATTTATTAAAAATGTTAGAGTGCAAGCCGCGTAATAGTAATATTCGGTAAAGTCAATTCTAGAAGACCACTTTAACCGTCCGTTTCGACCAAGCAGTGATACTTATTTCGAGTCGGTCAAATAATGAAAGTTATGAAGTATTGAACTTATTAGAAATATAAGTTGGTGATGAGAGTAGGAATACTGATTAAGATTATGATGTTTGTTGATTAGAAAACCCGGAATGAGAGGAAGTCGGGAAACGTGTCTTGGACTCTCGGCAAGTTTTCAAACCCAACCTTTTAAGAACTGTTGTGTTGTGAATATTTTACAAAACTGTGATATATGCATAAGATTGCTTTAAACTGTTCTACAAAGTTTGAGATGTATTATATTACTCTATTGTTGATAATTTCTAGTATATGTTCATACTGAGTTCGAAATGTTATATTTAGACCGAGAGTCGGTCGGTGTAAGCTTATAAAAATCCGGAAGTATCCCGGAGGAGTTCATAATTGAGAATGTTAACGCTAGCGAGTAGCGTGGCATGTATATATTTTAGACTGAGGATTGGTTAGTAAAAATTGATAAAAACCCGGAAGTATTCCAGAGATGCTTTATTTAAAAATATTAACGCTATAGTAGAGCAGGATGTATAAGTTGTAAGACCGAGAGTCGGTCAGTTTTTTTTTATAAAATAAAAACCCAGAAATCATTCCGGTGATATTTATAGGACGATTAAGGTCCATAATAGTTACGTTTCAAGAGACTCAACGTCCACTTACATATATTAAACACCTCGAGCTTTTATTAATATGGTTTCAAAAGATCGTATTCCCTCAACTATACTTTATTGTTTGGACAAGAAATATTTACTTACTATTCATTTATTAGGGAGAAGTATTCTCCAGTAAATATTTACTTCAATCTTGATTAAATATTAAAGTTTATTAATTTATTAAACATAAATTAGTTGGGGAATATTATTTTATTCTTTTGAAGGTAAACTTCTTCGAGGTTTAATTATTTATCGATTATCATTTAATTATTTACTATTTATTAAAGGTTTTATTTATGATTTAAAAATCATAGAACCAGATTTAAATTACTTTCTGATTTCGAAAATCATTCGAATAATTTCAGATCGTCGGAGAATATTATCCCGACTTACTTAATATTTTGAATATAGTTTCAAGGAGAAACTTTCCCCCCTTATTTAATTAGATGTACTCTCTGGAGCTTAAATGACTTCTCAATAAGTCATTCTGGAGTTCTCGAATGATTTCTCTATAACACTAATTTTGTGACTTGTAGAGATCTTGACTTAGAATATTTTACACCAAACAGATTTATTCAACTCCAAGCTTCTTCATAATTCTTCTGAGGCATGATCTTCTTGATCTTCTTCCAGATAGAATTCTTAGGCTTGACACTGTTTAGAGAAAAATGCTCCAGTCTGCTCCATTTACATTTTACAGACATTAAGTGTTACAAGTATAAATTACAGATTAAGGTTACAATACAACTAATCTTAGGGTTGTCAGTATGACTTAGTCTTGTTATAATACAGGCATGTCTTGCACAACAATCTCCCCCAATTTGTGAGAAGATTGCTTATCAGAAATTCATGCATGTTAACAAGACTAACCCCAAGTTAAAGAATGAAAATAAAATAATACAAAAGCTGATACAACACTTGTACAATGAATATTTGACAATTTACAATAATTAAGTAAAGACTGAGCTGTCTGATTCTTTCTCAATTATGTTCTTAATTTGCACAAGTATTTCCAATTCTTCAAGGATGGGGGTGTCAGTTAGAGCCTCTATTAGTTTCAGCAAATCTGGCTTAGGATATTTATCTAACATCCCTATCCTATAACTTGACAAAGAGCCAGCTTTTATATTCACGAATCTTCCATCCTTTGATATTCTGCTTTTGCCTGCTGCCTTCAACTCTTCTGATCTTCTGATATACTCAGATCATAGATGTTGATGATATTATTAGCTCCAGTAATCTTTGACATTCTTCTGAGGCATAATTCTTTGACATCATCTATTATATATTACAATCTCCCCCAACTTGTTCATTATGAAATTATGCACAAGTTTTGATTGATGATGTCGAAACTTTAACTAAATGCAGAAACCAAAACCAGTCTTCCCATCAGGTCTTCTTTTGTTGAGTTGCATTTAGATTTATTCAACATCCATTAGCTGTTTTGGCATTTAGATATATTCTCCCCTTTTTGACATTATCTCCAGGAAGAAAGATCCAGCTAAATGCACATTGTTCAAGCTGCTGTCAATGTCCATTTGGAACACTGTCTGCAGCTCCAAGCTTCATTGAGATTCATGGTGATAAGCTTTAAATAATAGAAGTTTCACTTAGATCTGCATAAAAATATGTTAGTGATAAAAGTCCTAAGCTCTCTGTTCTTTTGAATAAGTAGTCTCACCAATTCTCACTGCACTAGTCTCATGACTTTTGAGAGTCAGAGTTCCCTCACAAGGATTTCTAAATCCATACATTCATCTACCTCTCCTTTTTCCAGGAAGGATCCTGCCTTTCTTATTTTTTTTACTCAATCTTTTCTCTTATCCTCACATGAAAGGCTCAAATGTTGTTTGACCTACAGAAATAAGAGGTGGCTGAGAAGAGGTAATCTGTGATCATATGATTAGAGGAAGAGCTTGTAGGGCTAATCATACTCATTTCACCAGAAAAATGAGTGCATAAGCATCTATGACTGGGGTCACAGTTTGACTTATAGATTGCTCTGTGGTTGTGATGGTGTGTTGTCCTCCACTTGTAGTAAGAACCTCCAATGGAATTGGAGATGATTTGACTGGGTTACTGTCATGTACACCAGCCTCAAACCTGTGTGCACCTTGCAGAGCACTGTCACATAAATGTGATAAGATTGCCCTTCTTATGACATTGTCATAGGCAATTGTTCTTCTAGCTTTGACTGCTAAGACAGCTTCTGCTAGATTTATGAGGGAAGTTGTTCCTTCTTGAGGAACCTCCAATTGAATTGGAGAGGATTTAGATAGCTCCCCCTCAGGAGTAGTACCCTCAAACCTATCAGTCTGTTAAGACTGTTTTACACATGAAGGTGCATTAGTGATATTCATGAAAAGCTGATAAATTTCCATGTTTGTGATACCAGTTTCTTTTTCTCAAACAATCAGAACAACTGAAGAACATTTTGGGAATTTTGTCCTTTTGTAAAACAGGTTCCTTTTGAGAGTTACCTGAGTGGGATTGTGTTTGCGCTTGTGTTTGTGTTTGTGTTGCTGTGCCTGGGTAAACCGCAGTTTGGTTTTGAAATGTTTTAGCTGCAATGTAACACAAATACCTGTTGATTGAAACTTGAATCTCCTGTTATTCTCTGAGTGGATTGTGTTGAACCTGTAATGCATTGAACATCTTTATCTGTATTGAATAGGCATAACCATTGAGACATGCAGTTGCAAGCATATTGATTAGGCATAATCATTGAGACATGCAGTTGCAAGCATTATGACAGGAAAACTAATAATCAATTAATTTGTAAACACAAGACAATCATGACATAAACAATCAAGCAACAAAAACAAATTGATGAAGAAGAAGATAATTTTATTAATATTAAACACAGAGTTCATTAAGATGCAGATTACATCAAGTGAATCCTAATCCTAACTACTCTAATTTAGACTTCTTCTTCTCAGCCTCCAACCTCCTTGCCCTGCACTGGTAAGCTCTGGACATGGAGTGTGCAGGAGAGATGATCCTCTCCTACAACTCCAAAGTAGCAAGGCATTGCTGCTCAGCCATCCTTGCACGTCTCTCCTGCTCAAAGGAGGCTTCCATCTCAAAGAAAAGAATGTCGATTTGATCATCCCACGAGAGTTCGTAAAAGACCTCAAGTGGAATATCAAAGGGGCTGTAAATAACCCCATTGAGGCGGACACGAAGTCCGAAAGGATCAAAGTACACTAGATCATCATCCAAATGATGGACCGGTTGATAAGCTCCATTAACAAGTCTGTAGAAGACTGGGGCATCCATTTGAATGAGAGAGAGAGAGATGAACAGAAGGTGAGTTTGAAATTTGATGTTTTTGTTGAGAGTAGGAGAGTGATGAGTGATAAAGAGTGAATCGTTTTATTTTATAGAGGGAGTAAAGATAGAAATCAAGAGACTCTTGAGTTGCCCGGATAATAGGAGTAATAATCACATAAGCCTATTAGACAGCTAGAAATGACTAGTGACTATTCCCCATGCAAGTACTCAAGAATATTAGTTTATTCTAAAGAGTAATTATTCCCCATGCAAATAAGCGTGTACTCCTTACACAAAAAGTAACTCTCCCTATCAGCAAGCAATCAGATAAAATTATCACTATCAGCATACGCAAAGCAACACAAATAATGTACTAGTCTACTAACACTGGACTAACATATTTCCACGTAAGCAAGAAATCATATAAGGATGTAAACGTGTCAATAAGTCAGAGAAATTTAGAGACTAAGTATGTCAAAAGTATTTTTATGAACATAATTTATGAATTAAATTTGTTCAGTTTTTCATACTTTTTGCTTCTTTTGATCTGTTATTTATTAAGTTCACATACTGAAGATATGACGTTATAAATATTCAATTTACTTAGAATTTTGAGAAATTCCAAGTTAATATTAATGGAGAAGTCTAGGTATTTATAGAAAAAGGTAAAATACTTATCGAGAAATCAAATAAACATTTGATATTAAACTTATCGAGAAGTAATTTTAAATATGAAAAAGGTACATTCGAGAAGTCAAGTGACTTATTTAGAACTCTGATAAATGCCCAGTTTGTCCAAAAAGGACTGAAATACTTCTAATTTATTTGAATTGAATCAAATTGAAATCAGAATAAATTTTCCAAAAGTATTTGTCTAAAATAATTCATTGAATTAAATTATTTTAGTTCTGAGTTATTGATAATTCTCAAAATATCCTTGTCGAGAACTCTGTGAATTAATACTATTAGAGAACTCTACATGGTCTTATCGATAAGTCATAATAGAGCTTATCGAGAAGTCATTCGAGAAGTCTGTAATAGACTTATCGAGGACTCACTCGAGAACTCCAAAATGACTTGTCGATAAGTCATTTTGACTTATCGAGAACTCAGTTCTCTATACCTTTGAGTACCGTTTTTCTGCCTTGTGCTCATTTTTACACATTTAAGATGTAAATTAACAACTAAGCAGTTTACTTAGAATTTGAAATATTCTAAGTTAATTTTTGAGTTTTTAAAGAAAAAAATAAATATACAGAGATTCTGAAATATTTATAATTTATATTTCAGTTAATTTCCAATTAAATCAAACTAGGTTGATTTATTAGAAATTAATCTGCTGCAAAACATTAGCTGAGTTCTTGCCTTAGGATGAAGAATTGAGCATTCCAATTTCACTCACAAGTCTAGTGAATGTTGCTTCATCCAAAGGTTTAGTAAAAATGTCAGCTAATTGTTTCTCTATTGGAACAAAAATGAGCTCAATGGTACCATTTGCAGCATGTTCCCTGATAAAATGGTACCTAACATCAATGTGCTTTGTTCTAGAATGATTAACTGGATTAGCTACTATAGATATGGCACTAGTATTGTCACACATAATAGGAATTTTGTGTAACACTAGACCATAGTCCATTAGCTGATTTCTAATCCAAAGCACCTGAGCACAACAACTTCCAGCAGCTATATATTCAGCCTCAGCTGTGGAAGTTGACACAGATTGTTGTTTCTTACTATACCAGGACACAAGTCTTTGACCAAGAAATTGACAGTTTCCACTAGTACTTTTCCTATCAACCCTGCATCCAGCAAAATCTGCATCTGTGTATCCAACAGCTTCAAAACCAGTTCCCTTAGGATACCATAATCCCAAGTTTGGAGTTCCCTCTAAGTATCTGAAAATCCTTTTGACAGCCATCAAATGTGATTCCTTTGGATTGGCTTGAAATCTGGCACATAGACAAGTAGCAAACATGATGTCTGGTCTACTAGCAGTCAAATATAGTAATGATCCAATCAGCCCTCTATAGCTTGAAATATCTACACTCTTGCCTTTCTTGTCTTCATCCAACTTGGTTGCAGTAGACATTGGTGTAGATGCTGGTAAGCTATCCACCATACCAAATTTCTTCCATAAGTCATTCACATATTTGGTTTGGCTGATGAAAATACCATCACTTCTTTGACTAATTTGAAGGCCAAGGAAGTAACTCAATTCTCCAATCATGCTCATTGCATACTCACTCTGCATTAGCCTAGAGAATCTTTGACAAAGCTTTTTATTTGTAGATCCAAAGATGATATCATCCACATAGATTTGAACTAGGATCATATCTTCACCATGCTTCTTGTAGAAGAGAGTCTTATCAATAGTACCTCTGGTAAAACTATGTTTGAGTAGAAATTCTGACAGTGTGTCATACCAGGCTCTTGGTGCCTGTTTCAATCCATATAGAGCCTTAAGTAATTTGTAAACAAAGTTAGGAAATTCTGGATCTTCAAAGCCAGGTGGCTGTTGCACATAAACTTCTTCTTCTAGTTCACCATTGAGAAAAGCACTCTTGACATCCATTTGATACACCTTGAAATTTGAGTGTGCAGCAAATGCCAGAAAAATTCTTATTGCTTCTAGTCTTGCAACAGGAGCAAAAGTCTCATCATAGTCAATTCCCTCTTCTTGTGAGTAGCCTTTAGCAACCAGCCTTGCTTTGTTTCTAGTAACAATTCCATTTTCATACATTTTGTTCCTGTACACCCACTTAGTTCCAATTATGCTTCTGTTCGTTGGTGCAGGAACTAATTTCCAAACTTTGTTTCTCTCAAACTGATCCAGCTCCTCCCGCATGGCACATATCCAGTCAGGATCCATTAGGGCTTCTTCAGTTTTCTTGGGCTCTACTTGAGATAGAAAACATGCATGTATACATTCATTAACAGTTGCACTTCTAGTTCTCACACCAGCTGAGGGATCACCAATAATAGCTTCTACTGTATGACTCCTATCCCACTTTCTGGTGTGTGTCTGTTCACTAGTGCCTTCATCATTTTCTTAAGTATTACCATGACTGTCATTTCCATTTTCTCCTTCTCCCCCTGAGTTTGTACCATCAAATTCAGGTGTCTGAAGAGTTCCATGATTTTGTTCAGAGGTTTCTTCATTTGTCACTTGTTGTGTCACAACTTCATCTTCCTCATCAGAATCACTATCAATGGTTAGATTTCCAAATGCAAGGGCTTCAGCATCATTTTCATCAAGGCATTCCAAGCCTGGAAACTTGCCATCATCAAAATTCACATCTGTGCTTTCCATAATTTTCTTTTGATCAATCACATAAACTTTATAGGCTGTTCTTTCCAATGAATATCCCAGAAAAATTGCTTCAAAAACTTTAGAGTCAAATTTTCCCACATATTCACAGTTGTCTTTTAGAATGTAACACTTGCTTCCAAACACATGTAGATGCTTCACTGTAGGCTTCCTGTTAGACATGATTGAGTAGGGTGATTTGCCATGAGCTTTGTTGATGAGATATCTGTTTTGAGTGTAGCATGCAGTATTAACAGCCTCTTCCCAAAAACTAGTTGGCAACTGAGCATCTTGTAGTAAAGTTCTAGCAGCTTCAACCAATGTTCTATTTTTCCTCTCAACTACTCCATTCTGTTGAGGTGTTCTAGCTGCTGAAAATTCTTGAACAATGCCTTTGCTTTTGCAGAATTCACTTATTGTTGAGTTTCTGAATTCTATTCCATTATCACTTCTCAATCTTTTCACACTAACCTTTCCTTCAGCTTGCTTCTCAATTTTCTTGATGTGCTCAATTATAATGTTTGGAGTTTCATCTTTAGAGTACATGAACTCAACCCAAGTGTATCTTGAAAAATCATCAACCATGACAAGGGCATATTTGTTCCTTGAAATGGACAAGACAGTTACTGGCCCAAACAAGTCCATGTGAATAAGTTGCAGAGGTGCACTTATGGAATTCACAGATTTTGACTTGTGACTTGATCTTTTCATCTTTCCTTTCTGACAAGCTTCACAAACTTCTAGTTGAGTAAATTCCAGACTGGGCATATCTCTCACAAGCTCCTTCTTGACTAATGTGTTGATTGTTTTGAAATTCAAGTGAGATAGCTTTTTATGCCACATTTTGCTTTGCTCTTCTGATGCCTTGGTGTAGAAACAACACTCTTCTTCCTTATTTGTTGAGTCTAAGTCTGCAACAAACAAGCTTCCCTTTCTTACTCCCTTAAGAGCAATTCCACCAGTCTTTTTGCTAATAAAAGCGCAATCTTCTTTGTTGAAAACAACTTGAAAACCTCTGTCTACAAATTGACTAACACTTAGGAGATTTACTTCTAATCCAGCAACTAGTGCTACATCTTCAATGACAACATTTCCAGAAATAATCTTGCCATATCCCATTGTGAATCCTTTGCTGTTGTCTCCAAAGGTCACCAAAGGGCCAGCCATCTCCTCAAATTGTGATAGCAGGGCCTTATCACCTGTCATATGCCTGGAACATCCACTATCAATGATCCATATGACCTTATTCCCTTTGCCCTGCACACAATGAGGATTAAGTGTGTTTAGCTACCCAAGCTGTGTGGGGCACTTTCTTTTTATTAACTGATTTTGCAGAAGTAAAATGAGAATTTTGAGATAAAATGGAATTCATAGACTGTTGAGCATTTTCCCTTTCAGAAATAGAACCAACTTCCGATTCTATGAGATCAATTCTCAATTTGTAGCAACTCTTCATCACTTTCATGTTGCAGGGAATGCAGTCAAACTTGTCACAGAATGAATAGGGATCATTTGCCTTAGCTTCACTGTACTTGCAGACTCCTTCAGGTGAATTGCTAACAGTCTTTTTACAAAGATGAGTTAGATGATTCATTGATCCACAATTCTCACACCTCTTTCTAGGAGCATCTGCAACATAATCAAAATTATTGCTTTTGTTTATCCCGATCTTTTCATTTCTATTCTTCTTTTTCTTTTTGACCTGTTTAGCTTTAATCTCCTTCACAGGCTCCTTAGTTTCTTGATTGGCTTTTGGTGTTTCAACAGAGATGGAAGACTGAGTTGTCTCATCATTTTTCTTTTCCTTGTCCTCATCAGCTATCTCCTGTTTGATGATCAACTCTTCTTCACTGAAGTTCACTTCATATGCCTTAAACAAAGGTGATTCAACTTTCTTCAAAATATTTGGAACATCTTCAGTTTCAGTTGATTTCCCTTTGTCACTGACAGACTTCCTCTTGTTGTTCAAATCCTCATAATCAAGACCAATGGCAATGTTTGTACATGGCTTGTTCTTTTCATGATATTGGCCAATCAAATCAGAAGCATTTCTGAAGGATTTCAGCTTCACTTCATTCTTCTCCAGCTTTTCTCTTAATACTGCTTCAATTTCACTTGCACACTTTAATTTGTTCTTTAAGTATGCATTTTCTTGCTTAGCAGTATCAAGCTCAACCAGCAACAATTCAGTCTCTTGTTTTTCACTCTCAAGTTTTTCATTGATCTTTTTCAATCTGCTAACTTCTTCATTTGCAGCAACCATGCTTGTATGAATGTGGAACATTTATGTGCTCATCTTTTCAACAGTTTCCTTATATTGAATAACATTTAAATCAATTATGGTAAGAGTTGGTACCTGTGATTTAGATGATGAAGAATCTCCTTGCTCCAAGGCCATGAATGCATAGTTTCCAACTTCTTCATCTTCATCATTATCAGAATCATCCCAGCTCTTGCCCTCAGCAATATAAGCTTTCCCTTGTTGCTTCTTTAGAAGAGCATCATACTTTGCTTCCAATTCAAGATAGGCTTTGTCTTTCTTTGCCTTCTTGGGTTTCCTACATTCTGTAGCAAAATGGCCCAACTTATCACAGTTAAAGCACCTTATTTTTGATCTATCAACAGATCCAGTTTTGTAGCCAGTTTTGCTATCAGGAGTGTACTTCCCTTTTCCTTTCCAGCTGCTGTCTTTGTTGAAGGACTGTCCTTTGCTCTTGAAAAATCTTGGTTCTTTACTTTAATATTAGAGAATTTTCTAGCCAAGTAAGCCATTGATTTGTCTAGCTCATCAAGCTCATCAAGAGTGTAGAACTCATCTTCTTCATCCAATTCCAGTATGACTTGCTCTTCAGTGTCATTGACTCTTTTCTCACTTGTCGAAATTACAGGAGTTGGGGATCTTTGCTCATAATTAGAAGTTTGGCCATCATTCACAATCAGTGCACTTGAGCCATCCATTACATATCGTTGACCAGCCCTTAATGACTTCTTTTGAATCATTTCAAGTTCATAAGTTTTCAGAACCCCATAGAGCACTTCCAGTGTGATTCTACTCAGATCCCTTCCTTCTCTAATTGCAGAGATTTTCTGTTCCAAGTGATCAGGGAGAGTAAGCAAGAACTTCAAATTCACTTCTTCGACATCATAAAATTTATCATGAAGCTGCAAGTCATTTATCAGCTTATTAAACCTTTCAAACACATCAGTAATACCCTCCTTTGGTTTAACCATAAAACCCTCATACTGAGAAATCAATATCCTTCTTTGATTTGACCTAACCTCCTCAGTTCCTTCACAAAGTATTTCAATCTTTTCCCAGATCTGTTTAGCAGTGTCACAGTTGACAATGTTATTATACATTACATTGTCAAGTGACTCAATTAGTATCAGTTGCAAAGCACTGTCTAGGGAAACTTTGTCTCTTTCAGGTTCAGTATACTCAGAAGGATCCTTGGGAGCATAATGAGCTGGAATAACCATATCTCCATCTATGGTTTCCTCAACTCTAACTACAGGAGTGAATGGCCCATTCTTAAGGATACCAATGCAAAGATGATTGGCCATTCTTATAAACAACAACATTTTCTTTTTCCATAAAGTGTAATTGGCCTTATCAAAGGGAGGAATCTTAATACTACTGATTTTCTGTGTAATCATTTTTCCAAGATCTAATATGTTTACTTTCAGATTTTGCTCTGATACCACTTGTTAGGTATGAATACAACACATGGGGGTGAATGTGTTTTGGCTTAAATGTTTGATTTTCGATTGATAAGTGGCATTTTATACCACTTAGAGCGTCTTAAAATGGCTTAAATTGGTGTCTTAAAATCAAGTATTTTGTGTATTTGATGCGTTTTTCTAGTGTTTATGCATTTCAGGGTTTTAGTTGCATTTCGGGGGAGGAATCATCAAGAATAAGCCTTGGCATGTGTTCACCATTGCGAGAGGAAAGAAACGGGCAGATTACGGCGAAGAAACGGAGTAAAATAAGAATTTTTCCAGTAGAGGTCTGAGCGCCCGCTCAGCATTGCTGAGCGGCCGCGCAGCAAGCTGAGCGCCCGCTCAGCTAGGCTGAGCGGCCGCGCAGGGTCGGGGGAAAAAACAAATTATTTTAGGACTTCTACTTCTGTTTGGTTTCCACTTCTATGTAATCTGAGTTTCATGGGACTATTATATAAGTAGATTTGAGACGTTTTCACAAGTGTGGATTGAAGAAGATTGTGTTTTTATGCAAGGAGCGAAGGAGATAAGGAAGAAGACCGATTTAGCACACCGCAACGAAGAGGAAGCATATCTTCTTGTAATTCTTGTTTCGTTGTAACGTTGGATGCTAATTTTCTTGCTTTGAACTTATTTACTCTTGTGACGTACTCTGTTTTAATATAATTAGTTTAGTTATTATTTTCTTGTGTTTGTTTATCATGATTTCATATGAACCCATGATGACGATAAGTGCTATTATGCGCTAATCGTGATCATGGGGTTGCAACGGATTTATTATGGAATTCTTTAGTTAATTGTTTAATACTTTAGTATGTGATGATTGCATGATATCTAGTATTGGTTGTGCGTATTCGTCTTATGTGCGTCGCGAACATATAAGATAGGGTGTTAATCTCTTGTGAAGCGACGGTGGATCTTGAGATTTAGAACTTGCCATGCTAGCATAGGTTCATGTACGTTGTGCATGATTAGTGGGTAACTCTAACAGTTTTATTTGCCCTATGTAATCAAAAGGAATAACTTGTGCTTAAATCGTTGTGTTGTCAATTTCTATAGACATATGGGAACTCAACATAATTGATGACTATTCAACTTCTATCTTAATTGTGGATGCTTGGTAGAATGGTATTAGTACAATGAAAGTTGGCTTTTATCAGTTTCGTGTTATTCGATTAACATCATCACTGTCACATGCTAAAGGTAATAAAATGGCTATAGAAGGAAGTAATAATGAAGTTGTGATCTCATGAGTGTTTTATTATTGATAAATTGAAGTGTTAGTTAAGTGATTAATTAAGTAGTTAATTATAGTTAATATTTAATCAACAATTTTAAGTGTTAGTATCTTAACATTGAGAAGTAATCATACATTGGTGAGTGAGTTTAATTAGACAATAATTTAGTCTGAGTCTCTGAGGGAACGAACTAGAAAGTATTCTATATTACTTGCGAACGCGTATACTTGCGTGAATATTAGTGCGTGTTTTCGCCCTAACAAGTTTTTGGCGCCGCTGCCGGGGACTCGGCGTATTTGTTTAGTTTATGTACTTACCATCATTGGTCATTAGGACTCAGTGATTAGGACGTAGTAGTACTTATTTTTTCCGGTTGTGTTTCAGGTACTTTAGCAAGCGTTTATGCAAACTCGTTCTCGTGCTCGCAAGAGGACTTTAGATACAGCTGAGGAGACAGACGAAGTTCTTGATATTCCGGAGAAGTTAGATTTTGAGGATTCGGATTCAGGAACTGAGCAGAAAGAACCAGTAAATATGGGAGATCGTATTGTTCAAGCTGATCCAGCTCTTATGGATTTTTCTCGGCCTAAAATTGATGACATTCAGTCAAGCATCCTTCATCCGGCTATTCAAGCTAACACCTTTGAAATCAAGCCGGGCACTATTCAGATGGTGCAGAATTCTGTTTCTTTTGGAGGAGCGGCAACTGAAGACCCCAACATGCACATAAGGAATTTTGTCGAGATCTGCAGCACTTTTAAGTATAATGGCGTGACTGATGAGGCTATCAAGTTGAGGCTTTTCCCATTCTCACTGAGGGACAAGGCTAAAGACTGGTTACATTCTGAACCAGCTGGGTCCATCACTACGTGGCAAGATCTTGCGCAAAAGTTTCTGGTGAAGTTTTATCCGATGGCAAAGACTGCTGCTATGAGGAGTGCTCTTACTTAGTTTGTGCAGTAACCTACAGAATCTATGTGCGAGGCTTAGGAACGCTACAAGGAAATGTTGAGAAAATGTCCACATCATGGAATGCCAGATTGGATGGTGATCACTGGTTTCTATAATGGTTTGGGGGCCCAATCTCGGCCCATGCTCGATGCAGCAGCTGGAGGCGCCTTATGGGCTAAAAGCTATACTGAGGCGTATAATCTTATAGAGACGATGGCTGCAAATGAGCATCAAAACCCAACTCAGAGGATGACGTCAGGCAAGGTAGCAGGTATTCTGGAAGTTGATGCAGCCACCGCTATTGCAGCCCAGCTCCAAGCGCTATCAATGAAGGTTGATTCTCTGGCTACGTATGGAGTTAATCAAATAGCTATGGTTTGTGAGCTTTGTGCAGGTTCTCATGCTACAGATCAGTGTTCTCTTGTCAATGAATCTATTCAGTATGTGAATAATTATCAGCGACAACAGCAGCCTGTGCCAGCGACCTATCATCCTAACAACAGAAATCATCCAAATTTCAGCTGGGGGAATAATCAGAATGCTATTCAGCCACCATATCAGCAAGGAGTGAGTAAACAGTTTAACCCACCTGGATTCCAGCAACCGCAACAGTATGCTACAAGGCAATCATATCCTCAACAGGGAAGTGCAGCTGCACCTACTAGTGCTGATTTTGAGGAACTTAAGCTGTTGTGCAAGAGTCAGGCGGTTTCTATCAAGACCTTGGAAAATCAAATCGGTCAATTAGCCAATGCAGTGCTCAATCGTCAACCTGGCACTCTTCTCAGTGACATGAAAGTACCAGGCAGGAAGGAAGCTAAAGAACAAGTCAAGGCTATTACCTTAAGGTCTGGAAAAGTAGCTGATGCTGAAAAGGCAAAAGAAGTAGAAGCTGAAATTAGAGGTGAAGAATCTAAGCAAAAGGAGAAAGCGGCGGAACCAAGGAAGACTACTTTTGAACACACTCTGCCTGAGGCTAATACAGGGGAGAAACAGCTCTATCCACCACCACCTTTTCCTAAGAGATTGCAACAACAAAAGCTGGATAGACAGTTCGGGAAGTTTCTGGAGGTGTTTAAGAAACTTCACATCAATATACCTTTCGCTGAGGCTCTGGAACAAATGCCCAGTTATGCGAAGTTTATGAAGACTATTCTTTCAAGGAAGGTGAAACTGGATGACCTTGAAACCGTTGCTCTCACAGAAGAATGCAGCGCTGTTCTGCAGCAAAAGTTACCACCAAAACTGAAAGATCCAGGAAGCTTCACCATTCCTTGCACCATTGGCAATCTGACTTTTGACAAGTGCCTTTGTGATTTGGGAGCAAGCATTAATCTGATGTCGTTGTCGATCTTTAAAAAGCTAGACCTGCCTGATCCAAAACCCACATACATGTCGCTACAATTGGCTGACCGTTCCATTACTTACCCAAGGGGCATAGTTGAGGATGTGCTCGTCAAGGTGGATAAGCTCTTCTTTCCAGCAGATTTTGTTATTCTGGATTTTGAGGAAGATAAGAAGATTCCCATAATCTTGGGAAGGCCTTTCTTGGCTACTGGCCGTACCTTGATAGATGTGCAAAAAGGGGAACTTACTATGCGGGTTCAAGATCAGGATGTGACCTTCAACGTATTCAAGGCAATGAAATTCCCTACAGAAGATGAGGAGTGCTTAAAATTGGATGTGATTGATTATGCGGTTAATTCGGAACTTGATCACATGCTAATGTCTGATGCATTGGAAAAGGCCTTAGTGGGGGATTTTGACAGCGATGATGAAGATAGCAACGAGCAATTACAATATCTGAACGCTTCTCCCTGGACATACCATTTGAATCTCTTGGTACTTCTGACCTTAAGAATCCTGAAGGGAAGCTCAAACCATCAATAGAGGAAGCACCTACCTTGGAGCTCAAGCCATTACCTGAGCACTTGAGGTATGCTTTTTAGGTGATTCATCTACGTTACCTGTTATTATTTCATCTGACCTTTCAGGTAGTGAGGAAGACAAGCTCTTGAGGATTTTGAGAGAATTCAAATCGGCTATAGGATGGACCATAGCAGACATCAAGGGGATAAGTCCTTCATATTGTATGCATAAAATTCTGCTAGAGGAAGGTAGTAAGCCAACTGTGGAACAGTAGCGAAGACTGAATCCCATCATGAAGGAGGTGGTGAAGAAAGAAATTCTGAAATGGCTAGATGCATGCATCATTTATCCTATTTCTGACAGCTCGTGGGTTAGCCCCGTACAATGTGTACCTAAGAAGGGAGGTATCACTGTGGTCGCAAATGAAAAGAATGAGCTCATCCCTACTCGAACAGTTACAGGATGGAGAGTATGCATGGATTATAGAAAATTGAACAAAGCCACAAGGAAAGATCACTTTCCTCTTCCATTTATTGATCAGATGCTTGACAGATTGGCAGGTCATGAGTATTTTTGTCTTCTGGATGGTTATTCCGGGTATAATCAGATTTGTATTGCACCAGAGGATCAGGAAAAGACTACCTTCACTTGTCCATTTAGCACGTTTGCTTTTCGCAGAGTTTCGTTTGGGTTATGTGGCGCCCCGGCCACCTTTCAGAGATGTATGATGGCTATATTCTCTGACATGATTGGAAATAACGTCGAAGTGTTCATGGATGACTTCTCCGTCTTTGGACACTCATATGATGAATGTTTGAATAATCTGCGCGCCGTACTCAAAAGATGCGTGGAAACTAATTTGGTGCTCAATTAGGAGAAATGTCATTTTATGGTGTGTGAAGGCATTATCCTTGGGCATAAGGTCTCTAGCAAGGGTCTGGAGGTGGACAAGGCCAAGGTGAGAGTCATTGAAAATCTTCCCTCACCTAATTCTGTGAAAAGAATCCGTAGTTTTCTTAGTCATGCGGGTTTTTATCGGCGATTCATCAAGGACTTTTCGAAGATATCTAAGCCGTTGTGCAATTTTCTTGAAAAAGATGTGCCTTTCAAATTTGATGATGAATGTTTGGCAGCATTCGAGACTCTCAAGAAGAGTTTGATCACTGCACCAGTTATTACAGCACCAGATTGGACAGAACCGTTTGAGATGATGTATGATGCAAGTGATTATGCGGTAGGTGCAGTTCTGGGACAACACAAGAAAAATCTCTTCCATGTGGTCTACTATGCGAGTAAGACTTTAAATGGTGCCCAATTGAACTACACCACTACTGAGAAGGAGCTTTTGGCTATAGTCTTTGGTTTTGAGAAATTTCGATCTTATCTGCTTGGTACGAAAGTAACAGTATTCACTGATCATGCAGCTATTCGCTATTTGGTTTCCAAGAAGGATTCGAAGCCGAGACTCATTCGTTGGGTGCTTTTACTTCAGGAATTTGAGTTAGAGATCAAAGATAGAAAAGGTACTGAGAATCAAGTAGCTGACCATCTCTCTAGGTTGGAGAATCCCGATTCTACTTCACAAGATAGGACGTTAATCAATGAATCTTTTCCGGATGAGCAGTTGTTTGCAATTCAGGAGGAAGAACCATGGTTTGCAGATATTGTAAACTATCTCGTCAGCAATATAATGCCTCCTAATTTGACATCCGCTCAAAAGAAGAAGTTTCTGCATGAGGTGAAGTGGTATATATGGGATGAACCATATTTATTTAGACAGGGAGCTGACCAGATCATAAGGAGATGTATCCCGTTCTGTGAGACGGAGGGGATATTACGAGACTGCCATTCCACGGTTTATGGTGGACACTATGGCGGTGAGAAGACGGCAGCTCGTATTCTGCAAGCAGGGTTTTTCTGGCCTACTTTGTTCAAGGATGCTCATCAGTTTGTTTTAAGGTGTGATCGTTGCCAAAGAGTGGGAAATTTGTCAAGGAAGGATGAGATGCCATTAAATGTGATGCTTGAAGTCGAGGTCTTTGATGTGTGGGGAATTGATTTCATGGGGCCTTTTATCTCGTCTTGCAATAATCAATACATCTTGCTGCCAGTCGATTATGTCTCAAAATGGGTCGAAGTTAAAGCTTTACCGACAAATGATGCAAAGGCAGTGCTAAATTTTCTTCATAAGCAAATTTTCACAAGGTTTGGCACACCTCGGGTAATCATAAGTGATGAAGGATCGCATTTTTGCAACCGTAAGTTCACTTCTATGATGCAGCGTTATAGTGTGAATCATCGAGTAGCTACTGCCTATCATCCGCAAATAAATGGTCAAGCGGAAGTGTCTAACAGAGAGATAAAGCGCATTCTAGAGAAGGTTGTTTGTCCGTCAAGGAAGGATTGGTCCTTAAAGCTCGATGAAGCTGTTTGGGCTTACAGAACAGCATACAAAACTCCACTTGGGATGTCACCGTTTCAGTTGGTGTACGGTAAGGGATGTCATCTACCTGCGGAGCTTGAGCATAAGGCCTACTGGGCATTGAAGAAGTTGAACCTGGATTTAGATGCAGCTGGTAAGAAAAGAATGCTTCAGCTTAATGAACTTGATGAATTTCGACTTCAAGCGTACGAAAATAACAAAATGTATAAGGAAAAGGTGAAGAGGTGGCACGATAGGAAGCTACATCCAAAGTTATTTGTGCCAGGGCAACAAGTTCTCTTATTCAACTCTCGGCTCCGACTTTTTCCTGGGAAGTTGAAATCAAGGTGGTCTGGACCTTTTATTGTCAAAACTGTGTTTCCACATGGAGCGGTGGAAATTTTTGAGAATGATCCGGACCAAGCATTCAAGGTTAATGGTCAGCGGTTGAAGCACTACTATGGGGACATGGAAAACCGAGAAGTGGTTAGTGCCATTTTGTTAACTACTTGAGAAGGGTACGAAACGTCAAGCTAATGACGAAAAAGAAGCGCTGCGTGGGAGGCAACCCATGAATTGTTGTTGCAGGAACCCTTAAAAGTTAATAACCTATCCAAAAACACAAAAAAATCAGGAAACAGGGGCTGAAAAAAAAAATTCCAGTGACCCCCTGAGCGCCCCCTCAGCTTTGCTGAGTGACCGCGCAGCAAGCTGAACGCCCGCTCAGTTTTGCTGAGCGACCGCTCAGGGGTCGAGTACCAGAAATTTTTTTTACAGTTCAAAAAAAAAAACACACAAAAAAATAGTTTTAGCCCATAAACCCACAATTTGTCCCACTACCCCATCATGTTACCCCTTAATTTCCAAACCCTAATCTAATCCACACCCTATATATACATACACCTATCCTACATATCTCCCACAAAACTTCCTACACTTAAACCCTCTCACAAACATCAAAAATCAGTTCTTACACACTTTTTTCACAAATCAATGGCACCCAAGAGAGCACGCAGTATTGACAGCAGCAGCACAGTTCCTACTGTTGATTCATCAAGGGGTACCGCTGCAAGGCCTCGGTTAACTGACAGAGCCGCGGAGGAGGAGTACACTAGGCTGTTAGGGAAGCCGATTCTGAAGGAGAGGGGGTTTTTACCATCGGGGAGGGATGGTGAGTTGCTGCCCATGATTGCAGAGAAGGGGTGGATAGCTTTTTGTGAGTCACCCGAAGCGGTACCGATGAGCGTTGTTCGCGAGTTCTACGCGAACGCGAAGGCCAAAAAGAATGGGTTTTCTGTGGTCCGAGGGCTGACGGTTGATTATCATCCTGCGGCGATTCGCCGTGTGATTGGACAGTGAGAGAGGAAGCCCGAGGAGGAGGACTGGAATGAAAAGACTGCTGAGGATTTTGACTTGGATTTGATTTGTGCAACTCTCTGTCGACCGGGCACAGTTTGGACCTGCAGGACCGGCACTAATGAGTATCGTCACTTTCTGGCAATCACCATGAACAGGTATGCCCGTGCAGGGAATGCATTTATTTGTGCTAATATTTTGCCTTCTTCGCATGCACACGAGGTCACAGTTGAGAGAGCACAGTTGTTGTGGGGAATTCTGAATGAGGAATACTATGTGGACCTTGGTGAGTTTATCTACCAAGGAATTCTGAAGTTTTTGAGGGGAGCGAAGCATATGAACATCCCTTATGCATCTACGGTTACAAAGCTATGCCGAACAGTGGGAGTGAACTGGCCGGCTCATGAGCAGTTGCAGTTGCCAGCAGCTCCGATTGATTCTGGCACTCTGAATGGGATGCAGGAGTGGAGCGGTGGTGAGCCTGAGGAGCATGGGCTGGGTTATCGTCTTCCAGGAGGGCGTCCAGCACGAGGTGCTACTATGGCTAGGCCAGGGCGTGATGAGGCTGGTTCTTCGAGAGCTCAGGAGGGTGCTGGGATGGTTGATGCCCAGTATAGGAGGCTTTCACGGCGGTTGGATGCCATGTATGAGATGCAGAGCAGGTTTGCTCAGGAGCTCACCCTTGCGTTAGGGACTGCTTTTCGAGGCCTTGGAGCTGATATCCAGTGGCCAGTTTTTGGGGAGGACTCTGTATACCCGCCGCCTGATACTCCACCCACTGAGGGTGATGATGATGATGACTCCGAGTAGGTATACCCTGTGTTCCTTTCTACTACTTTCACTGAGGACAGTGAAGATTTTTAGTTTGGGGGTGGTAGTTAAGGAATATTGTGTGTGTGTCATTTAGTTGCATATTCATGATAGTTTAGTTCATATAGTTGCATAATTTATGCCATATAGTTTTTTATTTTTTTATTTGTTATGAATGTCATGTAGCTCATGCATGTACCATGATCCCTTTTGCAATGATTTATCGACTGAATTGTGATATTGATGCGAGTGTAGTGATATCATTAAAGTGATATGAAGTTGTGTAGGTTGATATGCATGCTAGAAACAATTGTAAGTCCACTAAGTCTTAGAGAATGCGTAAGGGCTAGATTGTTGTTATAATTTGGTTGTTTTCAAGGTCAATCTGCTTATTATGCTTAGAATTCGATTATAGGTTCTTAGTAATAAAGGCATGAAAAAGAAAAAATTTTGGAGAAAAAATATGGAAGTTGTTGCTAGTTGTGGCTAGGCGTCAAATGGCTAGTAGCCGGCTCGCATATAGTGCGAGTAGTCTAGGGTTGAGCAAGATGGAGCGAAACGCACTTGCTCAGAAGTTAAAAAAAAAATTGCATAATTGATCAAGAGTGGGCTCTTTGGTATTCGAGTTATTAAGTTCTTAGGGGACTTTGTGCCTAGTGACCTAAGGCTTTTAGAGTCTGGGATCCGCTAACCTAACGCTCGTTACATGGATACCATTGTATAAGTCTTTTGTGGACCTCACTCATTGCACGGTCAAATAAGCATTTGAGTTGTAAATAAAAAGCACGATTCCGTAGTAAGCTCCAGAGTTCTTGTAGTGTTGTATATCACTTTGTGCCTAGAATTTTTTATTCTTTGTATAATCGTAGGATTGCCTTGAGGATAGTCTACTCATAGTAATTGGTCTAGTTCCGAAGCATATCTGTTAAGCATTTGCACACACCACGTTTCTGGCTGTATGTCCATTTGTATGAGTTTATTGATCTTCAGTTGTCTAACTGCATTCGTTGGGATGTGGCAATTTGGTTGATTAATTGTAGTAAGGGGGATCGCTGCATTTTCATATAGATTGCATTCATGCATGTTTTTATTTGTTTTTGAGTCTGTGACGCTTGAGGACAAGCATCGATTTAAGTTTGGGGGTGTGATAAGTGGCATTTTATACCACTTAGAGCGTCTTAAAATGGCTTAAATTGGTGTCTTGAAATCAAGTATTTTGTGTATTTGATGCGTTTTTCTAGTGTTTATGCATTTCAGGGTTTTAGTTGCATTTCGGGGGAGGAATCATCAAGAATAAGCCTTGGCATGTGTTCACCATTGCGAGAGGAAAGAAACGGGCAGATTTCGGCGAAGAAACGGAGCAAAATCAGAATTTTTCCAGTAGAGGTCTGAGCGCCCGCTCAGCATTGCTGAGCGGCTCAGCATTGCTGAGCGGCCGCGCAGCAAGCTGAGCGCCCGCTCAGCTAGGCTGAGCGGCCGCGCAGGGTCGGGGGAAAAAAAAACAAATTATTTTAGGACTTCTACTTCTGTTTGGTTTCCACTTCTATGTAATCTGAGTTTTATGGGACTATTATATAAGTAGATTTGAGACGTTTTCACAAGTGTGGATTGAAGAAGATTGTGTTTTTACGCAAGGAGCGAAGGAGATAAGGAAGAAGACCGATTTAGCACACTGCAACGAAGAGGAAGCATATCTTCTTGTGATTCTTGTTTCGTTGTAACGTTGGATGCTAGTTTTCTTGCTTTGAACTTATTTACTCTTGTGACGTACTCTGTTTTAATATAATTAGTTTAGTTATTATTTTCTTGTGTTTGTTTATCATGATTTCATATGAACCCATGATGACGATAAGTGCTATTATGGGCTAATCGTGATCATGGGGTTGCAACGGATTTATTATGGAATTTTTTAGTTAATTGTTTAATACTTTAGTGTGTGATGATTGCATGATATCTAGTATTGGTTGTGCGTATTCGTCTTATGTGCGTCGCGAACATATAAGATAGGGTGTTAATCTCTTGTGAAGCGACGGTGGATCTTGAGATTTAGAACTTGCCATGCTAGGATAGGTTCATGTACGTTGTGCATGATTAGTGGGTAACTCTAACAGTTTTATTTTCCCTATGTAATCAAAAGGAATAACTTGTGCTTAAATCGTTGTGTCGTCAATTTCTGTAGACATATGGGAACTCAACATAATTGATGACTATTCAACTTCTATCTTAATTGTGGATGCTTGGTAGAATGGTATTAGTACAATGAAAGTTGGCTTTTATCAGTTTCGTGTTATTCGATTAATATCATCACTATCACATGCTAAAGGTAATAACAATGGCTATAGAAGGAAGTAATAATGAAGTTGTGATCTCATGAGTGTTTTATTATTGATAAATTGAAGTGTTAGTTAAGTGATTAATTAAGTAGTTAATTATAGTTAATATTTAATCAACAATTTTAAGTGTTAGTATCTTAACATTGAGAAGTAATCATACATTGGTGAGTGAGTTTAATTAGACAATAATTTAGTCTGAGTCTCTGAAGGAATGAACTAGACAGTATTCTATATTACTTGCGAACGCATATACTTGCGTGAATATTAGTGCGTGTTTTCGCCCTAACATCGATCGACATAGGCTTTAGCAGTTGGTAGTTGTTAATAATTTAGTAGAATGGATGTTAAACATAAATAGCTGTGCAAATATGTAAAACAAAGATCTTCAAAACTCACTTAATTTTCTATTAAAAATCAAGCAGTGTTTTGCTACAAAATTTCTAAGTTCTTGTTTTAGAACTTAGCTTCTTTCTTGAGAGAGAACACACAAATTTTCTATTCTGATTGTTCTACTTAACTAGAGGACCAGTGTTAACTTTATAACTCAGTTAACTACTGGTTTACACAGTGGATAATAAACATGCTATTAGCTTTTCTAAACTGTCACTTGTCATTTCTATTTATAGAAAAGCAAATCTTTCATTTCTGTCTTAGCATATCTTTAGCATCCCGTGATTACTTTAATCTACTCTGTCAGTTAATCTTTGTCATTGAACTTGCACATCTCTCAAGCTGCTTTTTGTAGAATTATCAATCCAGCTGTGTGAATTTTTTGTTGATTTGCAACCTTGGATATTGAACTATTCTGCAATTCTGTACTTAGAGAAATTTCTTCACTTCGAGATCTCCAATTAAGCTGTAGAGAACTCGACATCTCGATAGGCATGTTGGCTTGCGATATCTCTGAAACTTCATTGTTAACTTGACTTATCGACAACTCTGAGTTCTCTAGTGAATTTTAGTTTATCGATAACTCAGAGTTCTCTAATGAATGTATACTTGTCGATATCTCTGAGTTCTCGAATGGGTATCTGACTTATCGATATCTCCAATAGCAATTCCTGAGTTCTCTACACCCGGTGGATGTTGCTTATCCGTCGGGTAGACATTGCTCATCCGTCGAGTAGATATTGCTCATCCGTCGGGTAGACATTGCTCATCCGTCGAGTAGATATTGCTCATCCGTCGGGTAGATGTTATTCATCTGTTGGTACTCTCTGGAGTTTAAATGACTTCTCGATAAGTCATTCTGGAGTTCTCGAATGATTTCTCTATAACACTAATTCTGTGACTTGTAGAGATCTTGACTTAGAATATTTTACACAAAACAGATTTATTCAACTCCAAGCTTCTTCATAATTCTTCTGAGGCATGATCTTCTTGATCTTCTTCCAGATAGAATTCTTAGGCTTGACACTGTTTAGAGAAAAATGCTCCAGTCTGCTCCATTTACATTTTACAGACATTAAGTGTTACAAGTATAAATTACAGATTAAGGTTACAATACAACTAATCTTAGGGTTGTCAGTATGACTTAGTCTTGTTATAATACAGGCATGTCTTGCACAACATTAAGGTATGACTAATGAGACCACTGGACATTATCAGAATGATGAGAAGAAAAAATAATTTAGAATCATATATGATTTGGCAATGATGTGGATGTAGAACTCGGAGCTGAGTCTCCAAGGCATTTGGAGTAAGGACGACATTAACAACACCATATGTTCATTTTGATAACACGAGTATGGTTACTTGTAGTTATTTATAGGTTGCCCATGAAGGGGCATCACATAAGAACCATAAAGTCTAACTATTAGTATACGGTTGAGGTTATTGACCTAAACTAGTTGAAGGTGTCATTTTACCAATGAGGATGGAAATGTCGTATTAATCACAAACTCACCAGCGATAGTGTCCAATATACCGTTAATGATTCTAATTCTATTACGGAATATTTGAATGTAATATAAGAATGTCATCATAAGATGAGTACACTATGTGATATTATTAGTGCACTTAACATGTAAGGTTATGATGGTTTAGCTCAGAGATCGGGAGCATTGAGAATCGATGGCATGACTACAATTGAATGGAGTAAGATTACAATGAGCAATAGTTCAATATTAGAACCTTTTAAAAAGGATAGACCAGTGAGTCTAAAGCGGAATTCTTCGGTAGATATGATGTCAAAGGTTACGTATATATACTCGTAGACCTCTAATATATTCAGTACCGTATGTTCAATTACATACACATGCCACTGAACTTATGGACTGCATTGAGATCCCTAAGAGATCTCCTTGATCTGTTACCAGGGGGAACTGGCCACTTATAGTTAGTAACAGATTCGTGTAGCAGGAAACTATCGGCTTAACAGATGTTTTTGGAAAATTTCTGAGTAATGTCTTCGAGGTAAAACATCGGAATGACAGATATACGTGCGAAAGTCAAGTTAGTAAGCGATTTTAAAATAATGTTGAAAGAGAAACTCTTTGAAGCATGGAATTACGAAGAAGAAGATGTGGGATCATCCTTAGATGGATAATGACGAGAGTTAGGATAATCAGTGAAATATTTTGGCACTTACTCACTGTCACGTTACTCCCTCCAAATTGTTGATCATTCGTATTGCCTGGATAAGTTATATCAGGCAATCCTTTTCGTTCCCTACTTTGAACTTCTGATGTGACCATCTTGAATAGTCTTTCTCCGTATTAGGACTTGTTCAATTCTTTTAGTTAATCCATGAACTTTCATTTATAGATTATGATCTTCTTGTTCAACTCAGAGATATTTATACTTCATTTCAATTATCCAATAGATTTTTTTATATATATAATTTTTCCCTCAATTCATCGATGAATATTCATAATGAGTATCTTCATTTGATTCTTCTTTCATACTTACTCTTCTCAGTCGGGATTGTAAATATCTAACAAATTGTTAAAAACATGGATGATCTAATATCCATATATTTTTCGGAAATCCTTTCCTTCTAATCAGGATGAAATTATATATTAAACTTTGAAATCATAGTAAGGGTATCAATTTGATATTGGTATTCTGAATTCAATTATATTTAAAGATCTGATAAAGTATGTGAACTAAGGCACCTATGAGTGTACCCTTTATTTGGAAAAAAATATTTGATAAGAGGTTATCGATTGTTCCGATGCCAAGACCACTCGATTCAGAGTTATAATTGTCTTTCTCGGCCCAAATTTAAAAACTCTTTAATTCAAAATCGTCATCCAGGTAGCCAAAATTTCTTCAGTGGTTACGATGTTGAGATTTTTTTCAAACAAAATGAAATATGCCTAGTTACATATATTCT
Source organism: Apium graveolens (assembly GCF_009905375.1). NCBI lineage: Eukaryota > Viridiplantae > Streptophyta > Magnoliopsida > Apiales > Apiaceae > Apium > Apium graveolens. The sequence goes on from NC_133651.1 coordinate 9,843,021, forward strand.
CATGAATGACTAATTAATTTTTCTAACTAGTCAAAATTCTAATTAATACGACGAAAGCCTAGCTAATCGTCCTAGCTAGTTGCTATAGGCCAAACCAATTGCGCTGGCCATTTACTTAGCCGGTTGATAATATTGCTTGATATGGACTAGCTATTACTTTGCTATTTCCACTTCCAATCAAATTTTTATTATTCCGTCGTGCATTACATATGCAAAATTTAATTGTTGATAAAATTTTTTAAAGAATGATTTAATTGAGACCTAACTAGGTCGCCCACTCAAACAAGAATTCATATTCAGTTTCATGAAATATTTTGTTCATGAAATATTCTATTCTTTCGTTTATATAAAGAATAACCAATTAAAATCATAAAGTGATTGAAGAACAATATACTTCCTTATTTGTTAAATCATTGAGTAAAATTCCTTCCTTCAAAATAACATCATTTTGAAACCTCAATGATTAACCTTTGGTTGAGAATGTTATGCTAAATTTTCTTCGTTATTCGAAAAGAAAAGTATTCTTTCAAGGGGAAAATCTTACAAGTATCATTCGTATGATGTTATTATTCATCAATCATTGATTTCAATGGATATTCTCTATAATATCACAATATAAAATTCTAAGGACATGGAAGGATAATCCTTGTTGTATTCTTCCTTTCAAGTTATAACTTTTCTGAGTGTTGTGACTCTTTTATTCAGAGCTCATTATTTGTTCAGATGTTAGATTTTGAAATCTTGTTAAGATTGTCTAAATTTCATCGATATCATGAAAATCATATTTCCAAGGCTAATTGCCTTCCGAACAAAGAGAGATATAATTGAGAACTGATTATTTTAATATGAGACTGAAAGCTCAGATCTATGATGGTGCAATCGGAGCATCGTGATGAGTAAGTTGTTTTAAAAAGGGAATACCATATTTAGTTATTATCATAAGGATCTTTAACATGGTAATAGATGAACGATAATAGAGATATAATGTGATTAGTGAGGTACGCTTCTGTGAAACACTCTTGGGATAAGAACTAATGAATTCGGGAAAGACCAATCATGTATGAATTCGAGGAATAAGACTTTCAAAAAAAAAGGTGAACATAAGATTAGTAATAACCTCTTGTTAGAAATACTCCGCGATAAAAACAGGATTTTGTATGAAATGTAATGATAATCTACGCAGCTTAAGGACCGTGACATAAGGCGTCCTAATAATGATCTAGAATAATTGCGATAAGGTTCGGACTGAAAGGGACAAGGAGTTTACTTATAAGAAAATTTTGGAATTTTTTTTCACTAAACACGAGATAGAGGCTATAGTCAAATTGATCAAATGCTATGATTGAGAAATCTATTATCATCAAGGAAAGGCCAATGTGGTGGCCGACACTTTAAGTAGGAAAAGATATATTGAGGATGACAAATCTTAGAATAACTGATGAGAAGGATCACATGAAAAGAACCTTTATTACTTAACAGGAAGACTTAGAGATACTTAAAAACATAAATGAATATTAGTCATGACAAAATATGAAAAGGGATGTCATTGAGTAGGTAAGTAAGTATTCGACATGGTTGAAAATGAAAACGGAAAGACGAGGTTTAAAATTTGGGCGATTGCGGCCTGTATATGACCCGAATGGGAGTAAGAGTTAATTATAATAAATTTTGAAGGAGGATTATCAAGAACCAAGTTAGCCGTCGTGCGACTTGAGGATTTTGAGTGATAGATTAAATAAGACCGTTTATTTAACAAATGATAGATAATTGGGATAGAGATAATTATGAATGCAGAAGAGATAATTGGGACAGAGAGACCCCGTGACGACTGCGCCGCGTAAGGACCAAAGATTTAATTTCACAACGGGACTATTTCCAAAGATATTTTGTGTAAAATGACGGACAGAGGCACGACTTGGAGTTCTCAAATCGACAAGTAGAATGAGAGGACTATCCTGACCATTGAAGATACGTCTAGTGACTTACCTTTTATTTGGAAAGGTTTGGGGAATCACCTATTGTTGACAGATAATTCGTATAGATGTACTTACCATGCTAGTATATGAAAAATAGTCGCCGATATCCCTTACAAAGGATAGCATGAAAGAATGAAGGATGTTATTGTTAGAGCTGATAGAAGGAAAAGAAGATCGTACACGCCCTATAAAGGTCACTGTTAACAGATACCAATAAACGTGAATACGTCTAAGGCGCTAGCTAGAATAACAAGTATGACCCAGAATGTATCGTAGTACTATAGATATTATACAGGGAATGATTAAAGAAGTATGACCAATGGCGGAAGCTGAACATTCCACGATCCTAAAATGTGTCAATCAATTGTGTATGAAATGGTACTTTCTTCAAGATGGCAACAGGACGATGGTGTGACTTACATTACTACAGAAAGAAATGTTAAATCTAACACTAAGCGTGTAACATGAGACGAGCGTGTAGAAATGCGACGAGAACTTTATACATAAAATAATCGATAGAGATGATGCGCCAAAATGGGGAAGCGTTAAGGAACGAAACTCTAGCACAAGTAGGGGCGATGGAGGGGGAAATGAATAAGTGGAAGCATGATTCTAAATAAGATGCGCTAATCGTCCATATTATAGATTCTTAAGGGAAATGAAGCGAACAGTTGACGTTAATCAAATTACCGACAATAATGAGTTATCATGCATGCATTGGAACAGCTACAAAGCTTTGTACGGAAGAAAGAGTCGTTCTCCCTTAGGTTGGGAAGAAATTGGTAAGCGGAGGATACTGGACCATAGTTGAGTCCACAGACCAAGGAATTCCTAGAACTTATCAGAACCCGGGTAGTGGCAGCCCAGGACGAACAATAGAGATATGCGGACCAGAAATATAAAGACAGAAAGTACGAAGTAGCGGACCAAGTATTGTTGAAAGTGCCTCTCGGGAAAGGAGTGATGAGATTCGAAAGGATAGAGAATACGAAGTAGGGGATTCAGTGTTGTTAAAGGTATCTCCATGGAAGGGAGTAATGAGGTTTAGAAATAAAGGGAAGCTGAGTCCCAGATTCATAGGACCCTTTAAAATTTTGAGGAGAATGGAACCTTTAGCTTACGAGCTCACCTTGCCTCCTAATCTGCAACAAGTGCACAACGTGTTCCTCGTGTCCATGTTAAGGAAGTACCATGCAGATGCACGACATGTAATAGAATACGAGCAGGTAGATATACAACCAGACCTGACCTACATCGAGCAGCCAGTAAGGATAATGGACCAAAAAGAACAAGTGTTGAGGAACAAGACTGTGAAGCTGGTTAGAATCTTGTGGAGGAATCAAAATGTCGAAGAGTCAACTTGGGAACTTGAAGATGCAATGAGGAATAGATATCCCCACTTATTTTCTAATTGATTCCGGGACGGAATCCTTGTTAGAGGCGAAGACTGTAATAACTCGAATTTTTGAGACCTTGTAAAAATATTTTAGAACTTAGCTTCTTTCTTGAGAGAGAACACACAAATTTTCTATTCTGATTGTTCTACTTAACTAGAGGACCAGTGTTAACTTTATAACTCAGTTAACTGCTGGTTTACACAGTGGATAATAAACATGCTATTAGCTTTTCTAAACTGTCACTTGTCATTTCCATTTATAGAAAAGCAAATCTTCCATTTCTGGCTTAGCATATCTTTAGCATCCCGTGATTACATTAATCTCCTCTGTCAGTTAATCTTTGTCATTGATCTTGCACATCTCTCAAGCTGCTTTTTGTAGACTTGTCAATCCAGCTGTGTGAATTGTTTGTTGATTTGCAACCTTGGATATTGAACTGTTCTGCAATTCTGTACTTAGAGAAATTTCTTCACTTCGAGATCTCCAATTAAGCTGTAGAGAACTCGACATCTCGATAGGCATGTTGTCTTGTCGATATCTCTGAAACTTCATTGTTAACTTGACTTATCGACAACTCTGAGTTCTCTAGTGAATTTTAGTTTATCGATAACTCAGAGTTCTCTAATGAATGTATACTTGTCAATATCTCTGAGTTCTCAAATGGGTATCTGACTTATCGTTATCTCCAATAGCAATTCCTGAGTTCTCTACACCCAGTGGATGTTGCTTATCCGTCTGGTAGACATTGCTCATCCGTCGAGTAGATATTGCTCATCCGTCAGGTAGACATTGCTCATCCGTCGAGTAGATATTGCTCATTCGTCGGGTAGATGTTATTCATCCGTCGGTACTCTCCGGAGCTTAAATGACTTCTCGATAAGTCATTCTGGAGTTCTCGAATGATTTCTCTATAACACTAATTCTGTGACTTGTAGAGATCTTGACTTAGAATGTTTTACACCAAACAGATTTATTCAACTCCAAGCTTCTTCATAATTCTTCTGAGGCATGATCTTCTTGATCTTCTTCCAGATAGAATTCTTAGGCTTGACATTGTTTAGAGAAGAATGCTCCAGTCTGCTCCATTTACATTTTACAGACATTAAGTGTTACAAGTATGAATTACAGATTAAGGTTACAATACAACTAATCTTAGGGTTGTCAGTATGACTTAGTCTTGTTATAATACAGGCATGTCTTGCATGTAACGCCCCCAAATCCGGGGTAAGAGGATTTGGTCGTCACTATGAAAACCCAATCTAAATCAACCTGTTTAATCAATAAATAAATGCCAGCGGAAGATATTTATCCTTTATGACCCCAAACTAATCCAAGATCTTTTAAGGTTACAGTTCTAGAAACAAGAAAATCTAAAATCCACCAATAATTTTTCACTTTCTTTTAAAACTCTTTTTAACAAAATCCAATCCAAAACTAAACCCACTAGTATAACTTTGAAATGAAGTATACTAGTCCCAAATAAAATACACAACTATAATATAATATAATATAAACAACTTTACACAATAAAACTTACACTAGCCCGCAACCCTGGACCATCCACCTTCCAAGAGCTTCTTCTTTGCTTCCTCAAATTACGCGGCTAAACAGCGCAAGCTAATCCTCACTGGAGGTTAAATTTAAAAATAGGCAAGTATGAGCGAAAGAAATGCTCAGCAAGATCATTATAACATATATAGGGTCGTTTTGATATAAAATCGATATCTGCATTAGAGCAGAACATTTAAAATCATAGTTGCTGAATCATAAAATTTTAGTTGAGGAATCCCAGATTTAATTCCTTGATTATATTCAAAACCATTTTGATATTTTTGAGCAAAATGCTTCAGCAATACTTTGAATCTTGACGAGAATAAAACTCGTAAAACAGTGTTTACGGAAATATCGTAAACAATTCTAACATGAAACAATGATTATGGATTGAATCGTAAACTTTACTCAAAACCGAACTCTTGGAATTAATACTTATTTTGTTATCATATCAAATTAGATATCACTACGTACTTTGATGCTCACAAGATCCCATACTGTAGTCAACACCAATCATCTGTACTAATACCACCTTTGGTATTTATCAACAAACTAAGTATTCTCAAAATAAGAAACTGAATCAAACCACATTTCATCTTTTATCCGAAAACAAAATACTTAATAAATCATTCCTTGTAAGATGTCAAAAGCAATATAATAATTTAGATTGGAATCCTCGAACGACGGTGTGTTGCCGCCGGTGATCAGCCGCGGAGCAACGCCGGTATGCCGAAGCATATCCAATTAAACAAAGGGGTACCCAAGGCACATATCGGCCTAGCAAGGTGTTATATCCTGTATAACACATAGCTCACGCTGGACCGCCGCCACGGCCTCTTACGCAACCATCCAATCTTAAAACATTTTTATTGAAAGGGGTCATAATACTCGACACCCTTATAAATTTTATTCGCCCATTCACTTGGGCAGAAAACCAAAACAACATCATCTTTCTCAAAATCCACAACATTTATAAATCCGATAAGTGGATAAGTAAAATCACTTAGCCACTCTGAACATAGAATAGCGGAAGAATACTTGCATAAACAGAATTATTTAATTCAGCGATATGTAAAACATTTATCGATTCTAAACTGAGAATAGGGAAAGCAATACTTGCATGATACGATTCAAAATACATATCACTTGAACAATAAGTGATGATAGAAATACTTGCCTTTGGGTTTTTAGCAGTTAGTCACACTCGTATAAATGCAATTATCTCATTCTGGCATTCCGTCTCAAAGCATCACCGTATTTCTTTTCAACAATTCACCGATATGCTGGTCCTGCGATTGCTAGAAGCTAGATATCCAAATGCCATTCCATCTCATTCTTTATCCAATATCTTGTCCTGATCAACTCGAATGATCCACATCTATAATTAAAATATAGAACTTTAATTGTCTAATCGATAATCACTCGACGAACTACGCGTCAAAAGCCTATCTACCCATACGATAACCCACACATAAATATAACAGACAAACAAAAGACTCTTGATCCACATACACATGTATTTCACATAAAATATAAACACATAATCATATAAGCCACGTATCACATAATTTATATAACACATTTCTCGGTTCATCAAAAGGTTCGATTCGATATGTTTAAAACTGAAATCGGGTCAAAATATGATTTATCGATCAATAATCGATTCAGAATGATTAACAAATCAAACGACCTTTGGAAACAAAAGAATTTGGGTCTCGAAAGTATTTTTATTGAAATCAGAATATTTTTCTGAGTCTGGAGGCGTTCGTTTCGTATTAAACGGACGAACGGTTTATTTATAAAAATATCTTGTCCCAACACGTAATTAGGTTTCGTAAAATTTAATTATTTATATCCTCGTTCGACGTCTCCGATAATCGTAGGTTACGTTCCCGTATTTTCGGAATTAATTTCCCGAAAATCGGGCAGCGTCTCCTTTGTTTATTGGCCTACCCGTCGAACATCCCGACGTCAAAACACACAACACCATCAATCGCAATCCCACAATCCAATTACTAACTTCAGTCAACAACGTCACTTCGCAATTTCACCAATACTAATTAAATAGAATAATTAATCGCTATCATCCTTATTTTTATGTTTTAATCCGTATTTTACAAATTTTTATTCGTATTTTGTGTTTTAAATCGTAGGACTCAGAACAACGTCATCACCGTCCATCGTCCGCTCGTAAAATGTCATCGCGGACGGCGACAGAATTTATTGGTGCCCGAAAATATTCGGGTGTCCGAATAAATTTCACCGATAGTTAAATCGAATTCCCGCACGAAATTATATTTAATTTCACAAGATCAATCAAAATAATTCATGCAGCAAAATAAAGTAATAAAATATAGTTAAATAATTTTGAACCAACAGGCTACACGCCCATCACGCGCCGACATCACCAAACGGAACCAAACCACAGGCACAGGCGGTGTTGCCGCCTTCCATTTCACACACAAACACCTACCTCACACTCATACACACATGCACACAACACACACCTATACGCACACAAAACACACACATACACGATTATATACACACATTTTAGAAAATGAAAAAGAAAGGGCAGCAATTACTACCGGAAAACGGATAAAGGCAGCGGCCGGAATCCGCGAAACAGCAGCAGAAAAAAAAAAAAGAAAAACCAAGAAGGGAAGAAGAGAGGGAATAAAGAGGGACAAGGAGAGAGTATTACGGAGACAGAGAGGAGTGAGAGATTGAGAGATTGAAGGGGGAGGGAGTAAGCCGAGAAGGAAGAAGAAAGGGGGGGGGTTTCCCCTTTTTTTTATTTCCTTGCTTGACAGGTGTTGCACTGAGCATAGGACACAAACACGTGTCCACAAATTGTTTTATAAAGCCTACACATATATGCGAGGACAACTACGAACCTTTTAAAGACCCGTTTGTCCTGAAATTTGAAGTCCGATAAGTTAAGAAAATTACCATAATAATCTTAAATTATTATAAATATCCTGAAGTAAATAAAAATGTAACTTTCAAAATTTTAAAACAATTTCTAAAATACACTTTATGAAAGGAATATGTCCTAAGTCCATTCGTGTATTAGGATTTAGAAATAACTTTTATGTAATCTGTTTTGATTTCATTGATATTAATAAAAGACTTGTTTTGTTTTTATTACGGGCTTTATCTATTTAAGTGTTTAAATAAGATATACCATAATTTAGAGTAAAGCTTCTTATGGATTATGATGAGATCATAATAGTGAGACCTAAAAAGATGATAACTCTGAACTTAAATTGTTCTTGATCATAGGATTACTAACTGGTAATTAATAATCCGCAAAGATCGGTACATACTATGTTTGCTTCATTATGAAGGATGTCTGTTCTCATAGACATTTGTGTGGTGACACTATAGCTAGTATGTAGGTGCTTATTATGGAATAAGTTCACTGAACATGACTCGCCCAGCTGAACAAGTGATGGAGTTCACTCACGTGTCAGCAGTTGTTCGCTTAGTGATAGTTGTACAAGTATCCTTAGACTTGAGGTCATCATAGTCATCTTGTGTACACTGAACTATGCTTTGGTTTAGTTCTTAGTCTCCAGGGACAATTATTAGGGCTCTTCTGGGTATAGGAATTTGTACACGAAGATAGTGTATGATCAATAAAGGATCTACCCCTTCCAGTGAAGGAGGTGAATGTTCAAGGCTGATCCACTTATGCTAGTTTAGGAATCTCTGGCCAGAGTAAATGAAATTAGAAAGGAGTTTCTAATTTGCATAGAACTACGCATAGTAAATGGTAAGCAAAGTGATTGAATTAGATAGGCTTGACACGAGATCCATGCCTTGTATTTAATCGGGACATTGTAGGGTAGAAGGAGTTTATTGTACGATAACTATTCACTGACAGGTTCTTGGTATTCTAAGCAGTGAATTCATATTATCCGGATAGTCGCGATATGTTGAGAAGCATCACTCACGATGTAGAATAAATGTGATTAATTAATTAATCATATTTAATAAATTAGAGAATTTATACAAATAATGATAAAATAGTTTTATTATTATTTATTTCTACTACCGGCTTAATATTGAACCTACAGGGTCACACCATAAAAAGAAAATGATTTTATGGTGGAGGAATTAATTAATAATGGCTAATAATTATTTATTTGTGAAATAAATAATTAATTGGCAAATTTAATAATTGATTAAATGAGATTTAATTGATTATAAATTAATTAAGAAAAGTTCTTAATATTATTAATTAAGGATTTAATTTTTGGAAATTAAATCAAGAGAGAGAATTATTTCTAAAGTGTTTAGAAAAAGGATTAATGATTAAAAAGTGTTTTAATTATTAATGAGAATAATAAATGGGATAATAATAATAATATTTATGGGAAAATTTCAGCTGAAAATTTTGCCTATAAATACACTATTATAGACCCTATTTTATTCTAACCCCATCGAAACCCGAAAACCCAAAAAGTTTGGAAAACCCAATTCTCTCCACCTCCTTCCTCCTCCTAAAAGTCGTTTTCTTGGTGGATACCGGTGGAGTGCTTCACACTTGAGGAGCAACTGCTAAGGATCTCTGATCGTTGTCTCCGAATTATTTTAAAAGGTTAGATTCGATCCCTCGAATTTTTATTCATGATTTATATGCTTTTATTTGGATTTTGTATGTGTAAAAGTGTTTTACCATGACCCCACTTCGTTAAAAATCCAATAATGGTATCAGAGCATAGGTTGTATGCATATAGATCTGTGGTAAAAATTTCAGAATTTTATGTGCTTGTATGAATTAATTATGATTTTTACAAGTTATATCATGGATTAATTTTGTCTGATGAGAAATCATTTCTCATAATAATTTTCAATGTTGATCTGGGTTCTACAAGTGTTGTAGATCGTCTGGGTATTTTTTTCATAATTTTAGGATGTATAGATTTTTTATTATGAATTTTTGAAGTTCTAGCAATTAAATTCGTAATTAAATAATTATATATATATATATGAATTGTTTGTATGTATATATTATGTATTTGTACTGCTGCTGTCTTCTGTGTGATGGCACGGGAAGGAAAGAAAAGCAGACAGGGAACAGGTTCTATCAGGCGGCTGCACGGTTTTCGAGGAGAAAAGAAGTCGGCTGCTGAAAATAAAAAAAAAAATTATAGGGGTGTAACGCATTCCGGGAATGCGTTACACACCTGTGGCGCATTTACGGAAGGCGTTACACCCTTTAATGGCTTAAAAGGATGCGTTACAACCCTCTGTTGATATTAAAATTGATTTTCTGGGAGTTTCGTAACTCCGTTTTGGGCGTGTAATATACCGTTGGATTCGTTTTTCCGAGACGGATCTAATGGAGTGATCAATTTTAGTTTATATAAAAGTTTTGAACTGTTTATATTTCCATGAAGTGTTTTAAAGATGTTTTTGACTGTTTTAATTGCTTTTAAATGCTTCATGTGATACATAGAGATGTATAATGCTTAGTTCTATGTGCTAGATGATATAACATGCCTACCTTGATGTTTATTCATGTTGATATATGTGATATATGCTTAGTTTATCATGCGATGATAGATTTAGGTGAACTTAAATGAACATAAGGCATTTGTTAGACAACCTAGTATAGTGAAATTGTTTCATAACCTTAATAACAATATTATGAATACAATCATGAGATTCTTGTGTTTGTGAAACACGTAATTGAATATGAATTTTCGATATGAGAGAAATGATGATTCTGTCAACAACAGATTTCTATCTGTAAGAAAGGGTTATTAAGTGACGCCTCTTGACAATGCTCCACCCGATCTGGGAATCATCTGATTATTGATTATTGATTTGAAATATTTAATTTAAAAGGAGGAATCTATTTATAATATGATTATGATTGTAACGTAATATAATCCCTCTAAAATTAAATAATATCAAGTAGTAATTGGCCAATGATACAACGGGCTTGTGTCGGTCATAGCCTTCCAACATGATAGAAAGTAGTTCTTATTTTTAAATCATTGTCGTTTCGTGCCACAGCCGAGGGCTTTGATTTCGAAGTAAGAAATACTTGTCTATTACATAGAGATGTGTACATTGAATAAGAATCTAAAGGTCGTTACGTGCCACAGCCGTGGGCTTTTGGGGACTGATTCAATTGTACGGAATGTTGGGTTAGACTTGACTTAGAATATTGAGTTTGTCGTGCCACAGCCGTGACTCAATTATTCAAGAGGCTAAAGTTTGATTAGGGAATAACATTAGATGTAATTGACAAGAGTTGTCTGCCTATTGAACATTACATGGCGTTTCGTGCCACAGCCGGGGTTGTGTAATGGAATGTAGGATCCCTATTCCCACTAGCATTATGAATGCTTAATTTTTCACGTAGGGGGTTGAATAAATTAGGAAAACTAGTGGGAGCCACTTATGAATAAAGACCCGATTCATATAGTGTTTTGAAATGAAATCGAATATTTGCTAAGTGTTGTTATGTGTTTATCATTTACAGATTTACAATATACATTATGTCTTCTGCACTATCACTCAGGAGCATACTAGATGCTCATAAATTGACTGGTCCTAATTATGCTGATTGGCCTCGAAACTTGAGAATTGTTCTCAGGATTGAGAAGCTGGAATACGTGATTGACTCACCTAAATCTACTGAACCTGCTAGTGATGCACATAATGATGAACATGTTGTGTATCATAAGTGGATAGATGATGCAAATGTTGCTCAATGCATCATGCTAGCTTCCATGAACATTGAGCTACAGAAGCAACATGAGCATATGGATGCTCACACTATCCTCGTGCATCTACAAGAGTTGTATGATGTGGCAGGGAGGACAGCTCGATATGAGATATCGAAGGAGCTGTTCGGTTGTAGGATGTCTGAGGGATCATCTGTGAATGACCATGTACTTAAGATGATCAATTTGATTGAACGTCTTGGACAACTTGGTTTTGCCATGGATGGGGAGCTGAGCCAAGACTTGGTCTTGCAATCGCTTCCGAGTTCGTTCTCGCAGTTTGTTGTGAACTTTCACATGAATAAGTTGGATGTCAGCCTGCCTGAACTCCACAACATGTTGAAGACTGCGGAATCGAATTTTTCCCCTAAGAAGAGTTTTGTTCTTCTAATTGGTGAAAGTTCCAATCCTAAGAAAAGGAAGAGGAACTCTTCCAAGAAGAAGAAAGTAGGTGAGAAAACGCCGGTTCCACCAAAAGCTGAAGACCCCGAGAGCAAAGTTGTTTGCTTTCACTGTAACAAGGTGGGGCACTGGAAGAGGAACTGCAAGGTTTACCTTGCAGAATTGAAGAAGAAGGGTAGTGAGACTACCGCTTCTGATTCAGGTATGTTCATGATAGAAATGAATATGTCATTAAATCAAATTTCTACTTGGGTATTAGATACCGCCTGTGGTTCTCAAATCTGCAATTTGTTGCAGGGACCAAGGAGAAGTAGGACTCTTGAGGAAGAGGAGGTGATTCTACTGATGGAAATGGAGCAAGAGTTGCTGCTGAAGATGTAGAATCATTTAATTTACATATGCCTACGGGCAAGACTATTGTTTGAAATAATTGTTATTTTGTTCCCTCGATTGTGAGGAATATTATTCCCATGTTAGACTTGGCTGGATTTTCATTTATTATTGAGAATAATGAATGTTCTATTCTTAGAGATAATATTCTTTATGGACGTGGTACTTTAAATAATAGTCTGTATATATGTGACATAATTTACTTCAGATTGAACAAACTAATAAAAGAAAAGGGATGATGAAAATCTCACGGTATAGTGGCATTGTAGTCTCCATTTAGTGGACATGGAGAGAGGGCTGCAGATTTGCTAGGAATGGTACGCACAGATGTATGTGGACCAATGTCTACGTAAGCCATGGGTGGATTTTCATACTTCATTACTTTCATAGATGATAGATCTGGATTCGGATATGTGTTTGATGAAACACAAGTCTGAGGCCTTTGAAAAGTTCAAAGAATATAAGTATGAAGTGGAGAAACAACCAAACATATTATTATAACTCTTCGATCAGATCGAGGTGGTGAATACTTTGATGGAGTGTTTCTAGATTATCTCTAAGTAAATGGTATAGTCTCCCACTGGACTCCTCCAGATTGGTATCTGTAAGGAGAAATCGAACTTTGTTAGACATAGTTCGGTCCATGATGAGCTATGCAAATCTTCCAGTATTCCTATGGGGTTATGCATTGGAAACCTCAGCATATTTACTGAATATGGTGCCTTCCAATATCTGTTCCTCAAACTTCGTATGAGATATGGAAAGAAAGGAAACTGAGTCTTAAACACGTTAAGGTTTGGGGATGTCCAGCTTATATCAAGTAAGTTGACCCAGACAAGCTGGAATATCGATCCGAAAATGTAGTATTGTGGGATATCCTAAAGAGACTTTAGGGTATTACTTTTGCACCGATCATCGGGTGTTTGTCTCCAGACATGCTACCTTATTGGAAAAGGAGTTTATCCTTGAAGGAAACAGTGGGAGCAAAATTGAACTTGATGAAGTTCAAGAAGCACAAACTACTACGGATCAAGTGGAAACACCTGTTCTGACTGAACAACCTTTTGTGGAACAGCCCATTCATAGATCAGGGAGAGTGTCTCGCCAACCTGAGAGGTATTATGGCCTTGTCATTGAGAATGACAATGAGTTGTCGATCATTGATGTTGACGACCCTGTGACCTATAATGAGGCTATGAGTAGTGTTGACTCAGAGAAATGGCATAGTGCCATAAAATCCAGAATGGAATCTATGTATACGGTATACAAAAGATAGATTATAGCAGATGGCCAGGTGGAGACCTATAAGGCCAGGCTTTTGGGAAAAGGATTCAAACAAAGGCAATGGATTGACTTTGATGAAACTTTTTACATGTAGCCCTGTTAAAATCAGTTCGGATTTTGCTTGCAATTAATATGGTTTAAAGCAAGCTTCTCGAAAGATGGAACATCCGTTTTGATGAGATAATCAAAGAGTTTGATTTTATCAAAAACGTAGATGAACCATGCGTCTACAAAAGGGTTAGTGGGAGCGCGATAACATTTCTTGTATTGTATTGAAATAGAGTTGACACACATAACAACATAGAAGACCCACTCACAAAGCTACTTTATGAAAGTCACTTTGATCGTCAAGATGGGTATTAGATACCAGAGTGATTGGCTTTAGTACAAGTGGGAGATTGAAAGGAATATGTCCTAAGTCCAATCGTGTAATAGGATTTAGGAATAACTTTTATGTAATCTGTTTTGATTTCATTGATATTAATAAAAGACTTGTTTTATTTTTATTACGGGCTTTATCTATTTAAGTGTTTAAATAAGATATACCATAGTTTAGAGTAAAGCATTTTATGGATTATGATGAGATCATAATAGTGAGACCTAAAAAGATGATAACTCTGAACTTAAATTGTTCCTGATCATAGGATTACTAACTGGTAATTAATAATCCGCAAAGATCGGTACATACTATGCTTGCTTCATTATGAAGGATGTCTGTTCTCATAGACATTTGTGTGGTGACACTATAGCTAGTATGTAGGTGCTTATTATGGAATAAGTTCACTGAACATGACTCGCCCAGCTGAACAACTGATGGAGTTCACTCACGTGTCAGCAGTTGTTCGCTTAGTGATAGTTGTACAAGTATCCTTAGACTTGAGGTCATCATAGTCATCTTGTGTACACTGAACTATGCTTTGGTTTAGTTCTTAGTCTCCAGGGACAATTATTAGGGCTCTTCTGGGTATAGGAATTTGTACACGAAGATAGTGTATGATCAATAAAGGATCCACCCCTTCCAGTGAAGGAGGCGAATGTTCAAGGCTGATCCACTTATGCTAGTTCAGGAATCTCTGGCCAGAGTAAATGAAATTAGAAAGGAGTTTCTAATTTGCATAGAACTACGCATAGTAAATGGTAAGCAAAGTGATTGAATTAGATAGGCTTGACACGAGATCCATGCCTTGTATTTAATCGGGACATTGTAGGTTAGAAGGAGTTTATTGTACGATAACTATTCACTGACAGGTTTTTGGTATTCTAAGCAGTGAATTCATATTATCCGGATAGTCGCGATATGTTGAGAAGCATCACTCACGATGTAGAATAAATGTGATTAATTAATTAATCATATTTAATAAATTAGAGAATTTATATAAATAATGATAAAATAGTTTTATTATTATTTATTTCTACTACCGGCTTAATATTGAACCTACAGGGTCACACCATAAAAAGAGAATGATTTTATGGTGGAGGAATTAATTAATAATGGCTAATAATTATTTATTTGTCAAATAAATAATTAATTGGCAAATTTAATAATTGATTAAATGAGATTTAATTGATTATAAATTAATTAAGAAAAGTTCTTAATATTATTAATTAAGGATTTAATTTTTGGAAATTAAATCAAGAGAGAGAATTATTTCTAAAGTGTTTAGAAAAAGGATTAATGATTAAAAAGTGTTTTAATTACTAATGAGAATAATAAATGGGATAATAATAATAATATTTATGGGAAAATTTCAGCTGAAAATTTTGCCTATAAATACACTATTATAGACCCTATTTTATTCTAACCCCATCGAAACCCGAAAACCCAAAAAGTTTGGAAAACCCAATTCTCTCCACCTCCTTCCTCCTCCTAAAAGTCGTTTTCTTGGTGGATACCGGTGGAGTGCTTCACACTTGAGGAGCAACTGCTAAGGATCTCTGATCGTTGTCTCCGAATTATTTTAAAAGGTTAGATTCGATCCCTCGAATTTTTATTCATGATTTATATGCTTTTATTTGGATTTTGTATGTGTAAAAGTGTTTTACCATGACCCCGCTTCGTTAAAAATCCAACACTTTATACCCGTTTTTATCAATTAAACGAATTGACGCGCGGGTGATATTAATCCCAAAAATTTCCAAAATAATTTTAAAATTCTCGAAATATTCCAAACTTCAATAAATATGAGTTTCGTAAATTTTTTTGAAGAATTTTGGAATTAAATACGGATTTTACAAATAAATGCAATCAGAAAATCATACAGGGTTAAATAATTGATGAAATATTGATTTCTGAATTTTAAAAACTCCTAAAAATAATTAATAAAATTATAAAGCCATACAAATGATTTTAGAGATAATCTACGTATTTATGAAAATAAATCTTGAATAGAATCACATTTAAATACAAAAACAAAACAACACAGTTTCATAACTAATTACACAATTAATCCTCGAATATCAATAATCATATATAATTAGTAACAAAATAATATCCAGCTAACTGAACCCATATACATATTTTATTTACTAAATCAGAATCACATCTACACATTGGATCCGAAAATAGATTACTTAGCCGCTAAGTAACTATATAACGATACAATTAAATACCAGAATTGGATAATTATCAAAACCGAGCTTTTTATAAAACACCATATACTAAAATAATGTAAAAATATACCGTCTCTCGAGAATACGGGTTTTGTTGACTTATCAAAATGATTATAGTATCGAAAATCTTGCGCCAGGCCGCGCACGGGTCAAACCTATTAGGTCACACGCACTGTAGAGGGGGTGAATACAGTGTATAATACAATCAAATCGAACTTTAAAATCTTAAGTAACAGAAAACAAACTTTATTGAAACAATAAACTCTGTTATAGTATGAAACTGTTACATCTCAATGATGAACAAATATCATGAGAGCTGCTAGGGTTACAATGAATAATCTTCTCGAATATGATAACACTTATAGTGTAAACCCTATGTTTGTGTTTATATACTACACAGTTACAAGATAATCGCTAATTGATATGGAATATAATTCTGCTTCCTAAAATATATCAATCAGATATCTTTTCTTCCAAGTATTCCATTCTTCACGGAACTCCTTCTTCATGCATATCTCTTCTTATGTTTATCTTGATCTTCTTTCCTTTAATCAACTACTGTCCTTATCTGATCGTCCTTCAGCACTTAAGTTCTGATATCTAACTTCTGATGATTATCTCCTGATAATATAAGTACTGATATCCTTAAGTCCTGACTTCCAGTATAAGTACTGATCAACGGTTAAGTACTGATTTGTCCTGTTAAGTAAGATCTGAAATCTAAACATAAATTATATTAGCCATGACATTATCAAATATATCTAACAAAACCGTAATCCGGATCGAAAAAGTTAAAACACGGAATATGTCCGGAATTACCAGATTAGGTTAGGAAGGAGTTTGCGGAAGAGTTTCGGGTGATAAAAACGTTAAAACGGTTGAAGTTGGACGATTCCCGGCTTTATAAAATAATTTTATAATTACTCAGAAAATAATTAATAAATACATAAATCATTATAAAATCATCTAACAGTAAAAAAAATTACCAGAAAAATATCACAATTATCTATATTTTATTCTGCACATATAAAAATTCAAATACTCAAATAATATCACATATAAACACCTAAACATCAATTCCAATTATCAGATAATTCACCGAAATTCACATAAAATCACATAAATAATTCCAAATAATTATAATAATAATATTTGAAAATATGGGATATTACATTGCACAACATTAAGGTATGACTAATGAGACCACTGGAGATTATCAGAATGATGAGAAGAAAAAAAAAATTAGAATCATATATGATTTGGCAATGATGTGGATGTAGAACTCGGAGCTGAGTCTCCAAGGCATTTGGAGTAAAGACGACATTAACAACACCATATGTTCATTTTGATAACACGAGTATGGTTACTTGTAGTTCTTTATAGGTTGCCCATGAAGGGGCATCACATAAGAACCATAAAGTCTAACTATTAGTATATGGTTGAGGTTAGTGACCCAAACTAGTTGAAGGTGTCATTTTACCAATGAGGATGGAAATGCCGTATTAATCACAAACTCACCAAAGATAGTGTCCAATATACTGTTAATGATTCTAATTCTATTACGGAATATTTGAATGTAATATAAGAATGTCATCATAAGACGAGTACACTATGTGATATTATTAGTGCACTTAACATGTAAGGTTATGATGGTGTAGCTCAGAGATCGAGAGCATTGAGAATCGATGGCATGACTATAATTGAATGGAGTAAGATAACAATGAGCGATAGTTCAATCTTAGAACCTTTTAAAAAGGATAGACCAGTGAGTCTAAAGCGGAATTCTTCGGTAGATATGATGTCAAAGGCTACGTTTATATACTTGTAGACCTCTAATATATTCGGTACCGTATGATTCAATTACATACACATGCCACTGAACTTATGGACTGTATTGAGATCCCTAAGAGATCTCTTTAATCTGTTCCCAGGGAGAACTGGCCACTTATAGTTAGTAATAGATTCATGTAGCAGGAAACTATCGGCTTAACAGATGTTTTTGGAAAATTTCTGAGTAATGTCTTCGAGGTAAAACACCGGAATGACAGATATACGTGCGAAAGTCAAGTTAGTAAGCAATTTTAAAATAATGTTGAAAGAGAAACTATTTGAAGCATGGAATTACGAAGAATAAGAGGTGGGATCATCCTCAGATGGATAATGATGAGAGATAGGATAATCAGTGAAATATTTTGGCACCTACTCACTGTCACGTTACTCCCTCCAAATTGTTGATCATTCGTATTGCCTGGATAAGCTATATCAGGCAATCCTTTTCGTTCCCTACTTTGAACTTCTGATGTGACCATCTTAAATAGTCTTTCTCCGTATCAGGACTTGTTCAATTCTTTTAGTTAATCCATGAACTTTCATTTATAGATTATGATCTTCTTGTTCAACTCAGAGATATTTATACTTCATTTCAATTATCCAATAGATTTTTTTTATATATAAATTTTCCCTCAATTCATCGATGAATATTCATAATGAGTATCTTCATTTGATTTTTCTTTCATACTTACTCTTCTCAGTCGAGATTGTAAATATCTAACAAATTGTTAAAAACATGGATGATCTAGTATCCATATATTTTTCGGAAATCCTTTCCTTCTAATCAGGATGAAATTATATATTGAACTTTGAAATCATAGTAAGGGTATCAATTTGATACTGGTATTCTGAATTCAATTCTATTTAAAGATCTGATAAAGTATGTGAACTAGGGCACCTATGAGTGTACCCTTTATTTGTAAAAAAATATTTGATAAGAGGCTATCAATTGTTCCGATGCCAAGACCACTTGATTCAGAGTTATAATTGTCTTTCACGGCCCAAATTTAAAAACTCTTTAATTCAAAATCGTCATCCAGGTAGCCAAAATTTCTTCAATGGTTACGATGTTGAGATTTTTTTTCAAACAAACTGAAATATGCCTAGTTACATATGTTCTCATGAATGACTAATTAATTTTCCTAACTAGTCAAAATTCGAATTAATATGACGAAAGCCTAGCTAATCGTCCTAGCTAGTTGCTATAGGCCAAACCAATTGCGCTGACCATTTTCTTAGCCGGTTGATAATATTGCTTGATATGGACTAGTTATTACTTTGCTATTTCCACTTCCAATCAAATTTTTATTATTCCGTCGTGCATTACATATGCAAAATTTAATTGTTGATAAAATTTTTCAAAGAATGATTTAATTGAGACCTAACTAGGTCGCCCACTCAAACGAGAATTCATATTCAGTTTCATGAAATATTTTGTTCATGAAATATTCTATTCTTTCATTTATATAAATAATAACCAATTAAAATCATAAAGTGATTGAAGAACAATATACTTCCTTATTTATTAAATCATTGAGTAAAATTCCTTCCTTCAAAATAACATCATTTTGAAACCTCAATGACTAACCTTTGGTTGAGAATGTTATTTCAAATTTTCTTCGTTATTCGAAAAGAAAAGTATTCTTTCAAGGGGAAAATCTTACAAGTATCATTCATATGAGGTTATTATTCAGCAATCATTGATTTCAATGGATATTCTCTATAATATCACAATATAAAATTCTAAGGACATGGAAGGATAATCCTTGTTGTATTCTTCCTTTCAATTTATAACTTTTCTGAGTGTTTTGACTCTTTTATTCAGAGCTCATTATTTGTTCAGATGTTAGATTTTGAAATCTTGTTAAGATTGTCTAAATTTCATCGATATCGTGAAAATCATTTTTCCAAGCCTAATTGCCTTCCGAACAAAGAGAGGTATAATTGAGAATTGATTGTTTTAATATGAGACTGAAAGCTCAGAGCTATGATGGTGCAATCGGAGCATCGTGATGAGTAAGTTGTTTTAAAAAGGGAATACCATGTTTAGTTATTATCATAAGAATCTTTAACATGGTTATAGA
The DNA here is from genome assembly GCF_009905375.1 of Apium graveolens. Taxonomy (NCBI): domain Eukaryota; kingdom Viridiplantae; phylum Streptophyta; class Magnoliopsida; order Apiales; family Apiaceae; genus Apium; species Apium graveolens. The sequence goes on from NC_133651.1 coordinate 9,863,291, forward strand.
TGAAAGATAATAGAGATATAACGTGATTAGTGAGGTACGCTTCTGTGAAACACTTTTGGGATAAGAACTAATGAATTCGGGAAAGACCAATCATGTATGAATTCGAGGAATAAGACTTTCAAAAAAAAAGGTGAACATAAGATTAGTAATAACCTCTTGTTAGAAATACTCCACGATAAAAACATGATATTGTATGAAATGTAATGATAATCTACGCAGCTTAAGGATCGTGACATAAGGCGTCCTAATAATGATCTAGAATAATTGCGATAAGGTTCGGACTGAATGGGACAAGGAGTTTACTTATGAGAAAATTTTGGAATTTTTTTTCACTAAACACGAGATAAAGGCTATAGTCAAATTGATCAAATGCTATAATTGAGAAATCTATTATCATCAAGGAAAGGCCAATGTGGTGGCCGACACTTTAAGTAGGAAAAGATATATTGAGGATGACAAATCTCAGAATAAATGATGAGAAGGATCGTATGAAAAAACCTTTATTACTTAACAGGAAGACTTACAGATACCTAAAAACATAAATGAATATTAGTCATGACAGAATATGAAAAGGGATGTCATTGAGTAGGTAAGTAAGTATTCGACATGGTTGAAAATGAAAACGGAAATGAGAGGTTTAAAATTTGGGCGATTGCGGCCTGTATATGACCTGAATGGGAGTAAGAGTTAATTATAATAAATTTTGAAGGAGGATTATCAAGAACCAAGTTAGCTGTCGTGCGACTTGAGGATTTTGAGTGATAGATTAAATAAGACCGTTTATTTAACAAACGATAGATGTCCACTCTAAAAAAATTATGAACGCAGAAGAGATAATTGGGACAGAGAGACCCCGTGACGACTGCGCCGCGTAAGGACCCAAGATTTAATTTCATAATGGGACTATTTCCAAAGATATTTTGTGAAAAAGGATGGACAGAGGCACGACTTGGAGTTCTCAAATCGACAAGTAGAATGAGAGGACTATCCTGACCATTGAAGATACATCTAGTGACTTACCTTTTAGTTGGAAAAGTTTGGGGAATCGCCTATTGTTGACAGATAATTCGTATAGATGTACTTACCATGCTAGTATACGAAAAATAGTCGCCGATATCCCTTACGAAGGACAGCGTGAAAGAATGAAGGATGTCATTATTAGAGCTGATAGAAGGAAAAGAAGATCGTATACGCCCTATAAAGGTCACTGTTAGAAGATACCAATAAACGTGAATACGTCTAAGGCGCTAGCGAGAATAGCAAGTATGACCTAGAAGGTATCGTAGTACTATAGATATTATACAGGGAATGATTAAAGAAGTCTGACCAATGAGGGAAGCTGAATGTTCCACGATCCTAAAATGTGTCAATCAATTGCGTATGAAATGGTGCTTCCTTCAAGATGGCAACAGACGATGGTGTGCCTTACATTACTACAGAAAGAAATGTTAAATCTGACACTAAGCGTGTAACATGAGACAAGCGTGTAGAAATGCGACGAGAACTTTATACATAAAATAATCGACAGAGATGATGCGCCAAAATGGGGAAGCGTTAAGGAACGAAACTTTAGCACTAGTAGGGGCGATAGAGGGGGAAATGAATAAGTGGAAGCATAATTCTAAATAAGATGCGATAATCCTCCATATTATAGATTTTTAAGGGAAATGAAGCGAACAGTTGACATTAATCGAATTACCGACAATAACGAGTTATCATGCATGCATTGGAACAGCTACAAAGCTTTGTACGGAAGAAAGAATCGTTGTCCCTTAGGTTGGGAAGAAATTGGTAAGTGGAGGATACTGGACCATAGTTGAGTCCACAGACCAAGGAATTCCTAGAACTTATCAGAACCCGACTAGTGGCAGCCTAGGATGAACAATAGAGATATGTGGACCAGAACTATAAAGACAGAAAGTACGAAGTAGCGGACCAAGTATTGTTGAAAGTGCCTCTCAGGAAAGGAGTGATGAGATTCGAAATGACAGAGAATACGAAGTAGGGGATTCAGTGTTGTTAAAGGTATCTCCATGAAAGGGAGTAATGAGGTTTGGAAAGAAAGGGAAGCTGAGTCCCAGATTCATAGGACCCTTTAAAATTTTGAGGAGAATAGAACCTTTAGCTTACGAGCTCACCTTGCCTCCTAATCTGCAACAAGTGCACAACGTGTTCCACGTGTCCATGTTAAGGAAGTACCATGCAGATGCATGACATGTAATAGAATACGAGCAGGTAGATATACAACCAGACCTGACCTACATCGAGCAGCCAGTAAGGATAATGGACCAAAAAGAACAAGTGCTGAGGAACAAGACTGCGAAGCTGGTTAGAATCTTGTGGAGGAATCAAAATGTCGAAGAGTCAACTTGGGAACTTGAAGATGCAATGAGGAATAAATATCCCCACTTATTTTCTAATTGATTCCGGGACGGAATCCTTGTTAGAGGGGAAGACTGTAATAACTCGAATTTTTGAGACCTTATAAAAATGTTTAATGAATAGTAAGCCTAACAGACGGGGAAAACATTTTTGCCCACACTATGTAGTGCATGAGAAAATGAGTTTCGGAGTTGATATTATGATTATACGTACCAAATGAGTGTATGTAAACACTATTAGTTTTCGAAGAAAACAAACTTTGAAAAACGACAATATTTACGACTCATCGAGGATTACGGGAATCGCAATATAATTACAAAATTAAAACCCTACAGATTTATATCCAAGTATGATAATTCAAAATATAAGGAATAAATACGAAAGTAATTACGTTACGAACCATTTAAGAGGAAGTAATTCGAAAATGTTTAAGCGACCTAGCGAACACGTAAATGATTAAATAAACGTAACGCACTAACTAACCATGGTAAAAAAGTAACCATGGTTACTTTATCAAATAGTGAGCTAGAGATAGGATGATCAACCAAGGCAAATAGAATAGTAAGCTAAGGAAGCTAACCAAGTGGCTTAGCTTGTAATCTACCACAAGCTAGCTAGATTTGTCTCCAAGATTGGCAACATAAATCAAAACCTAGGATTCTAAACTAGAGAATATCAATCAATATAAGATATCACAAGCTACCACTTGCATCATTCCAAGAAGCAACCAAGAAACAAACACTTCTTCTCTCCCACTTCTCTCCATTCGGCTTTCTTCTTCAAACCAAGGAAATTAAAATCAAAACCTCAAGTTCTAGCCATGGATAAATCCTCCCATTAATTCTCAAGCTTCCTAACAACCAAAATAAAGTAAGATAAATCTTTGAGCTCTTTTTATCAAGGTTTGATGGGTGAAATAAAATCAAGAAAGTTGCTAATGAATAGTATGAATAGTAACTCTTCTTTGGTTTCTTGATTTGAGTGGTGGTTTTAGGTTCCAAAAACTATAGTAAGCACTCCCAAGACTTCACCATCATCAAGAAAACATCTCAATCTCTCAATAAAGGTAAAAATCTTCGATCCAAACTTATTTAAGATTTAAGTTCAAGATCCTTTTAGTATGTAGTTATAAACGTAGTTTTGGTAGTGGTATTGTTGAAATCTTGATGTTTAGCTAAGTAGATTTAAGGTTGATTTTTGTTGCCTCAAGAACATGATGTTCTTGAGAGGATTTAGTGTGTTGATGATGATATGTTAATTGTTGTTGGTAGTATAAAGATTTAAGGCGTAAACGAAAATGTAATCTCACTAAAAAAAACCAAACGTAACTTTAAGTTTTTGTAGAAAGTCCAGAGGTTGTAAACTGTATTTTCTTGAAAAATAACCCTTTATTATGATAGAAAATTTTATAAGGATCGTTTAGGCACTTGAATCACTTGATTCCGATTTACGTATCAAAAGTTATGGACGTTTTACTAAAAGTGGTTTACGCGATAAAAACTGCTACAAATTACGAACTTTGAAAATATAAAGGATTGACTTAAAAATATTTATAAATCATGAAATATTTAAAGAGAGTAAGAAATAGAGTTTATTAGCTTCCATAAAAATTTTAAGTAAAAATGTTAATATTTCAATTTTATAAAAATGTCGGAACCGAGGTCGCGCGGAGTACAAATGTCATAACAACCCCCAGTTAGGAAACTGTCACTTCGGGATTTTCACCCCTGTTAATAGAAAAATACTTTCAAATTCTGTGTCCTAAATTTTGTCTAGATCGCGCACGCAAAAACGGTGCGTCAATTGAGTTAACAGTTTGAGAGATATCAACTTTTTGTGAAAGTGGTTTGAATATTAAAACTCCGTAGTTGACCGAACTTTTGAAATGCTTTTCACCTAATTAAATTCATTTTATCAAAATGAAACTTTTAGGATAAATATTAAAATCACTCAAGAATCTCCTCAAGGTGGTTTTGTATTAAAATATTAATTTTAAGATTTATTAAAAATGTTAGAGTGCAAGCCGCGTAATAGTAATATTCGGTAAAGTCAATTCTAGAAGACCACTTTGACCGTCCGTTTCGACCAAGCAGTGATACTTATTTCGAGTCGGTCAAATAATAAAAGTTATGAAGTATTGAACTTATTAGAAATATAAGTTGGTGATGAGAGTAGGAATATTAATTAAGATTATGATGTTTGTTGATTAGAAAATCCGGAATGAGAGGAAGTTGGGGAAACATGTCTTGGACTCCAGGCAAGTTTTCAAACCCTACCTTTTTTAGGAACTGTCGTTTTGTGAAGATTTTACAAAACTGTGATATATGCATAAGATTGCTTTAAACTATTTTACGAAGTTTGAGATGTATTACATTACTCCATTGTTGATAATTTCTAGTATATGTTCATACCGAGTTCGAAATGTTATATTTAGACCGAGAGTCGGTCGGTGTAAGCTTATAAAAACCCGGAATTATCCCGGAGTAGTTCATAATTGAGAACGTTAACGCTAGCGAGTAGCGTGGCATGTATATATTTTAGACCGAGGATCGGTTAGTAAAAATTGATGAAAACCCGGAAGTATTCTTGAGATGCTTTATTTAAGAATATTAGCACTATAGTAGAGCGTGATATATAAGTTGTAAGACCGAGAGTCGGTCAGTTTTGTTTTTATAAAATAAAAACCCGGGAATCATTCCGGTGATATTTATAGGACGATTAAGGTCCATAGTAGTTACGTTTCAAGAGACTCAACGTCCACTTACAAATATTAAACACCTCGAGCTTTTATTAAAATGATTTTCAAAGATCGTTGTCCCTCAACTATACTTTATCGTTTGGACAATAAATATTTACTTACTATTCATTTATTAAGGAGAAGTATTCTCCATTAAATATTTACTTCAATCTTGATTAAATATTAAAGTTTATTAATTTATTAAACTTAAATTAGGTGGGGAATATTATTTTATTCTTTTAAAGGCAAACTCCTTCGAGGTTTAATTATTTATCGATTATCATTTAATTATTTACTATTTATTAAAGGGTTTATTTATGATTTAAAAATCATAGAACCGGATTTAAATTACTTTCTGATTTCGAAAATCATTCGAATAATTTCAGATCGTCGGAGAATATTATCCCTACTTATTTAATATATTGAATATAGTTTCAAGGAGAAACTATATATACTCAGGAACTTCTGAAGTATGTGTATACCCAAAAATGGGACACGTAGTCCGAATGCGGCAAGGGTGATAACCGGGATACGAAGGTTTCGTCCTTCTACTAGTAGAAAAGGTTACTATTATCGTATTACGACTGATCATCGTATGCGGTGGCTCCAACGAGTGTCCTATTCTTCCAATTTGAATTGTAATGCAATACCGTAACCCAATCCTAGGTGTTGGGTTTACTATTAAGGTATTCGCAGGATAATAAAATCCACTAAAGGATTATTTTCATAAGAAGGTGTGTATCACCAAGGTAAACTATTTTCAAATAAAATGTAATTATCAATATGTTATTTTACGTGAGTTTATCATACAGTCATTTTCATACTGTTCATTATTATGTTGGGCATTATAGCTCACTCTTGCTTTCTTTTAAATGACATAACATAACAGATAACCAGTATGCCGGTGTGGGACTTAGTCACTTGCAGTCATGGGGAGAATCCCTGGCAGCTTTGTCTCAGGTGTGCCAGAGTATCAGATAGGTATACGATATCAGTCGTAATTATTGTTACTTCATTTAGAGGTTATGAATAATTGTTTGAGATCCTGTAAAGTACATTTGAGTTTTAATAACAGATGATACTTGTTCTACGTCGTTTCTAAGGCTATAACTTGTGAGTGTGTGAGATTGGGGGTCTGTGATATGGAATTATTGGATTATTGAGTTAATGCAGATTACACATGATTGAAGGATTGCGTGACAACCTAGATTCTTGACCCCGGATTTGGGGGCGTTACAATTATGCATCAGGAGAGCATTGCCACTAAGATAATATCTTAATCCCCAGTTTAATTGGATCCATCCTGAGTGAATGATCATAATCTAAAAAAAATACCAGCAACAGAAACAACAATAATAATAACGCACAATATATAAAAGCTGAACAATAAAATAAAGCAGCTGCAATACAATAACCAACAGGAATCCAACTAGTACAACTGAAATCCAACTGAAAGGGAACCATCTGAATACACATCAAAACTGGCTGTCATAGCAGCCTCCGCCTACTACAAACTATCACAACATAATATACATATACAAGGTAGACAACTACAGAACTCCTGAAAGTCAATTCTGAGCTCTGTATCTCTCTGCTGTAAACCTGGTCTAACCACTACCACTGCCACCGATTGAACCTAGCTCAAACACTAGCCAGTTCACTAGGTCCTGATACTGCACATCCCTGAACTCTGAGCTAATGAAACAGTCAATGGATCTAGCCCTCTCAACAGCCATCTGGGTCAATGATTACACACGGGCCTGCACCTCAGGGGAAGGGGCAGAAATGCCTTGGAAAGGTGCAATGGGTACCTGATCAAGCTGAGCAGCCAATCCCGGACTCTGATCTCTGATAAGGGATGTATTTACCGCTCGGTGAATATGGTAAGGGATCGGTGAAGAAGTACCACTAGGGGCCACAGGAGGTACTGGAGGTCTCGTCGAGGAAGAACTGGGACCACAACCGGGAGGGAAATCCCTAACGGCAGACACAGACCTACGTACCCAACGGGGACGAGTACCAGGTCCAGGGATGTCTCTCGGCATAAAGGAAGGAACTGGTGGAGGAGGCATAGGGGTCTCCTCAGCAACAACATCCAGGGTCCTCTCAGAATCTGAGCCATCCGGGTCAGAGGGATTCTCCCGAGATGGAGAACTCGAAATCGCAATAGGCCAATGTCAACATAATAAATATACAAGGAAGACACAACCAGGTCAAGGAAATTCTATCAAAATATTTAATAGATGCTAGGGTAATGCCGTCGGAACCCTCGACTGACTCTAAAAGTTTGCTCCTCTATATGAGCTGCTGACTCACACCTTAAAACTCACTTTAACACCTATTCGACATAATCCCTAGCCTGGATCAGGGACTTCAACCTGTAGCTCTGATACCAATTGTGACGACCTCAACCCCGGGGTCAGGAGTTGATGTCACCAAACACAATTACCAAAATATAAATAACAAGATTATTATTAAAATATACTATCTTGACCCCAAACCAAGATCCGATCCAGGTTCAAGTATGATTCAGGTTTACATTATTACAAACCATTTCTTCAACATCTAACATACTCTAACTTTATTCAGCAACTCATCAGACCTCATGGTCTGATACAAACTACCTCAGAGGAGCCGGGTCCTGAAGGGGCGGGAACACGAGTATGTCTGACTGGTGTTCTAGGCATCTGTGATATATACGTAACAGTTTGGAAGGGTGAGCATAGTCGCAAAGCAGTACCAATATATGAATAACCGAATAAAAACAGTAATGTAAACAATAATAGGAACAGAGCTGTAATCATGTCATCAACATTATATAATGAAAATATGATATAATTGGATATCACTGACTAGCATGCTTTATCAAAATAACATAGTAGTGTGTTGTGTAAGTACCAGAGTCCAATTTTAGCATGCTATTCATATTTATAAAACTGATGTATCAACTACTCATACCCTTACGGGAATCACAAATCCAAATCAGATACGTAACGGATATGTAAAGACAGCTGACTAGGCTATCAACATCAGACGGCTCTAACTACCATCCCATTTACCTGTTCCGGAACTTAGAGACTATCTAGGTCTCTGACCTGCTAGACTAATCGGTTATAGGGTGCGCGCAACCGAATTAGCCTCTTACGCCACCTCAATAGGCCTACTTTGGCCCCAATGTATCCCATATCTGATCGTTTTATCCAGTTTTTAAAACACTTGTACCTATCTCATTTCCAAAACCATTCATTTTACCAGCACACATATAAAATCCAGTTCGCAAATCATTTCATTCGAGATAGGGTACCTTTCGAAGTTACTTTTCCCCAAAATAATTTGAAAATAGTGATTTATAACTACGGGGGATACGTAACTTAAAACTATTATGTGCCATTACGAGAATAAAACATTTAGCTATTCATACGTACTGAACCATAAAAGAATGGTCAGGGGTACTTGCCTTGCAACGCTTTACAAAACCCTAAGTAGCTTTCACGCTGACTTCGGTCATGGGGAGACTTGACTGGGATCTACAAATACAGAGTACCCTAATTAGTTATACCAATATGATTGATATCCTCAAATCCTAATAACCCAATTCGATAACCCAACTCGTATAGTTATTATACATATAATCACGTAATCACGTAATCCGAACACAAATAGGGGTAACACGTATAGAATAAATACATACGTTTACAGATACATTTTTAGAAAATTTTGCTAGCAACTCCTTTCTTTATAAGCCTACCCGTCGATTACAATCGACGTCAACAATCACAACAATCCACAATATCGACTCCAACATTTTCATACAACTTATACCACAACACAATTCATAATTAATTATTTAAGTCCGAGAATATTTTACGTAAATCATTTTATTTATTTATAAAATTTAGGACTCAGAACAAAGTTATCATCGTCCACCGTTGACTCACCGAAGTTCATCGTCAATAGCGGTATAATTATTGGTGCCCGTTATATTACTGGTTTCCAAATAAATTACGCCGATTAAAACAATTCTTCTGCAATAAAAGTTTTTATTTCACGAATCTTATTCATTTATTTTCCTGCATAAAAAGGAAAATAGAAATTAAAATTTTAATAATCAAACCACTGCAGAAATTCGGCCCGATAGTCGAGTCCAACAGCAACACAGCCCAACTGCCAGGCCCAAACAAAGAAAACAAGGCCCGAATGAACAGGCCCAACAGAACCCAAAACAGGCGAAACAGGGAGCACAGAACACGGCCAAAACACGGCCAAGAACACAGCCAAGCCACCATACACCACACACACGAACACATACACACAACACAGACGCACACCCACAACACAATTGTACACACATAATATATATATACGTTGTTGTATGTATATATATGTATATACCAGGAAGAATGGAGCCGGAACCGAGACCAAGCCACCGGAATAAACACGGCAGCGATGACAGAACATGAACAAGAACCGGCGAGAAGGAGAAAATGAAAAGGGAACCGAGCAATATAGAGAGAGAACAGAGAGAGCAAAGAGAGAATAGAGAGAATGAAGAGAAACAAGAAGAGACCGCGTGCGAGTGTGTGTGTTTATGGGGTGATTCATATCAATTAATTAGATATGTGTCAATTTATTTTTATAAGATTTTAACACGTATCCCCGACATATCCGGGAACCAAAAATTCGCCCCGAAATCTGAATTTAAGGAACCAAGTCACCCTTAAAATAGTTTCGAAAAATTTCCAAAATAAAGTTAAAATGATATAAATATCCCGAACTTATGAAAACATAAATTTTGAAATTTTAAGAATAATTTTTAAGGCGCACTTTATACCTGCTTTTCAACAATCAAACGAAACGACGTGCCGGTGAAACGAATCCTGAAAATTTCCAAAATAATTTTAAAATTCTCAGAATAATACGAACTTAATAAAATATGAGTTTCATGATTTTTGAAGATTTCGATAATTAAATATGGATTTTACAAATAAATGCAATCAGAAAATCATTTAAAAATAATTAATTAGTGAAATACTGATTTCTCAATTTTATAAAGTCCTAAAATTAATTATTGAAATTATAAAATTATAAAACTAATTTTAGAAATAATCCAAATATTTATGGAATTAAAACTATAATAAAATCACTTTTACAAGCGAAATAAAATCGTATAACTCAATAAATAATCACACAATCCAATCCCACATATCAACATATCAATAAATAACAATCTATAACATCTCCCAAAATCAGTATACACATTTATTTAATTATTTAAACCTTTATTAAACTTTGAAAATATATAAAAATAAAAGATTATACACGAGTAGTTATAATAAGCTTTCATCTACCCTTCGTTTTACCCAAATCCGACGTACGTATTGAATGTTATGCATAAAACAGTCAAACAATACACGTACAACCATATTACGCATCAATCAGATTACATATAACACGTAGCACGTAAGATATTCAATTAAAATAATTATTCAAATAAGATTCGGGTTTAAATGATTTTCCAGCTATTTATTACAAATTTTTGAACATTTTTGGGAATTAAAATTGGACTCTGAATCATTAAATAATAGGGTTCAAACACCCGTATCTGACTTTAAAATACTTTTAAATAATATTTTAAAGCTCGAAACTATTTTTCAGAATTTTTAAATCAATTTTAAATAATTAAATCTAATTAAATAATCAATTAAAATTAAATAATTACTAATTTAATTAATTAATGAATTAATATTTAAATATTGACTAATTAAATAATTAATTATCAACTAAAATTAATTAATTAAATAATTAAGATTTATTTTATAATTAAAAATAATTTTCAGAATTAAAAATATTAATTTTTTTGCAATTTAAAATAAATAAAAACATTTTCTGAAAATAATTGTAAAAAGAAAATATCATATTTGTAAATACTAAAACATGAATATATTTTTCGGATTTTCTGGAAAACCCAAGGACTATTTTGCAAAACCGAACAAGTCAGGGGGGTCAAACATCAATTTTGCTGTCTTCCCCACCCTCCCGTCGGCGATCGCCATTGTCGGCGGTCCCAAGCTTTCCGGTGATCTGTAAAACAACCCAGAATACTGCCAGATTAACAGGGGATATTCTTTAGACTTCCAGGAACACATCTGCAGACTCAATTCACTGAAATAACTGAAGGATTAACCAGAAAAGTCGCCTGAAAATCCCGCCGCCGCGGGGTTCAATTTTCCGACGAAGCCCTTCCGGCTATCGTCTGTTAAACATATATATATATATATATATATATATATATATATATATATATATCAGAATCGTCTTTCTCTACGTTATTGAACTCTATTTTTGACATATTATATACCAAATTGACCAGAAAAATATTACCTACACGATGGAATCATCAAATTATATCAACAACATCAAGACAAATTTTTATAATTTAATCTTTAATAAATTCGAAATAAAACAATTTAATAAGAAAAATACATTGATTTCTACATAAAAATGGATGATTGATTATGAAAGGATTTTTCGAGAGCTTCGATTTGATATATTGCACGCCCGAATCGGAGTTCGATAACGCCTTCGTTCGTACGTTTGATTCTCAAGAACGCGACATGAATTCGATATTTTCTCTGTATTTTAGGGGTTTTACTGACTGATTTTGATTATACGAATAAAATGAAATGATAAAAGGGCTATATATATTTTTGGAATATTGGTTCATTTTGGATCGTTAAATTAGTTACTTAGCCGTTAAGTAACTGCAAAAACGATCAGATTTAATACCTGTATTGGATAATTATCCAAATCGGGATTTTTATAAAACACCTTGTGTGAAAATAATGTAATATTATCTCGTCTTTTGAGAATACGGGTTTTGTTGATTCACCGAGATGATTATTGAATCGAAAATTGTATGCCGGGACACGTACGAGTCAAACCGTAATCCGGATTGAAAAAGTCAAAACACAAAAAATGTCCGGAATTACCAGATTAGGTTAGGAAGGAGTTTTCGGAAGAGTTTCGGGTTGTAAAAACGTAAAAACGGTTGAAGTCGGATGATTTCCGGCTTTATAAAATAATTTTGTAATTATTCTGAAAATAATTAATAAATTCATAAATTAATATAAAATCATTTAACAGTCCAAAAATTACCAAGAAAATATCGTAAGTATCTATATTTTATTCTGGTCATAATAAAATGAACATACTTATACTTTATCAATTATAAGCATCCATATATCCACACCAATCATCAGATAATTCACCAAAAATCATATAATAATCACATAAAAAATATTTATTGATAAAAATAATTACACACGATATCCCGGATATTACAAAAGAAGTTTTGAAGAGTTAAAGCATAAATTGGTTACCGCGTCAGTATTGGTACTACCCGATGACCAAGGAGATTTTGTCATTTATACCGACGCTTCACATGAAGGATTAGACTGTGTGCTAATGCAACACAATAAGGTGATTGCATATGCTTCACGAGAGCTTAAACCTCATGAATTGAAATATCCAACCAATGATCTGGAATTGGCGGCCATAGTGTTCGCACTCAAGATATGGAGACATTACCTGTACGGAGAGAAATGTAAAATCTACACGGATCATAAAAGCTTGAAGTATATATTCACCCAGAAGGAACTCAACATGAGACAATGGAGATTGTTGGAGCTAAAGAAGGGTTACGTCTATTCCATATATTACCATCCAGGAAAGGCGAATGTAGTAGCCGACTCTTTGAGTAGGAAGGAAAGGTTGAATATGATAACCATGCCAAGGGAATTATCTGAAGAGATTGAAAGATTTGAGCTAGAACTTTGTTTCTGCAGGACATTGAAAGAGATTTGTTATGCCATGACTTTTCAACCGGAACTATTGCAGAATATAAAGAAATGTCAAGAAGAAGTGACGAGTCGAGAGAATAATCAACTGACGGGAGAAGAAATACGTACGAAAAAGGACGAGCAAGGAATATTAAGATTCTCATCAAGGATATGGATCCCTCAAGTGAGTGAATTGAAGTTCGAGATACTACAGGAAGCACACAACTCGAAATTTTTGATTCATCTGGGGAGCACAAAGATGTACCAGGATTTGAAAAAGAAATTTTGGTGGCCAAATATGAAAAGAGAAATTACAGAATGGGTCTCCAAGTGTTATACTTGTCAAAGAGTAACAGAGGAACATCAAAGACCGAGCGGATTAATTCAGCCATTGAATATTCCTGAGTGGAAATGGGAGAATATCTCCATGGATTTCATAGTAGGATTGCCTCGAACATAATCCGGACACGACGCCATATGGGTTATAGTTGATCGCCTTACAAAATCGGCACATTTCTTACCAATCAACGAGAAGACTTCATTGGATAGGTTGGTTCATACGTACGTGCATGAAATTGTATTACGATATGACATACCAGTATCGATAGTTTTAGATTAAGATCCATGATCCAATTCAAGATTTTGGAGACAGTTTCAGGAGAGTTTGGGCACAAAGCTAAATATGAGCACCGCATATCATCCACAAACGGACAGTCAAAGTGAGCGAACTATACAAACAATTGAAGACATGTTGCGCAAATATGCAATTGATTTCGTAGGAAGCTGGGATGATCACTTACCACTTATAGAATTCTCATACAACAATAGTTACTACTCCAGCATCGGAATGCCTCCATATGAAGCTTTATACGGAAGAAAATGCAGATCTCCGACAAATTGGGGTGAGGTAGGAGAAGGAAAAGTTTTTGGTCCTGAATTACTTCAGCGAATGAAGGAAACAGTCGCCAAAATTAGGAAGAGATTAATTGATGCCCAAGAAAGACAAAGGAAGTATGCAGATCCTGCCAGAATGGATGTGAGTTTCCAAGTAGGTGAAGCCGTGTTGCTGAAAGTGTCACCATGGAAGGGTTTGACCCGGTTTCGGAAAAGGGAAAGTCGGAACCACGTTATATTGGTCCTTTTGAAATTTCAAATCAAGTAGGAAAAGTAGCCTATGAGTTAGCTCTACCCCCTCAATATCAACATGTTCATAATGTATTCCACGTGTCTTTGCTTAAAAAATATAATCCGGATGTCAATCATGTGATAGAGTATGAGCCGTTAGAAATTCAGAAAAGATTTGTCTTATGTGGAGCAACCTGTCAAAATACTCGAATGGAAAGAGAAGAGTCTTAGAAATAAGTCAGTAAAGTTGGTGAAAGTGCTTTGGGGAAATCCCAAAGTCGAAGAATCGACATGGAAATTAGAGTCAGAAATGCGAGTCCGGTATCCTCACCTATTTCCTTAGATTCCGAGAATAGAATTCTTTAATGGGGAGAGGATGTCATAACCGGTATTTTATTTATCTTTTAATTGATATATATATATATGTGTGTGTGTGTGTGTGTGTGTGTGTATTAAGTGAGTTAAATAAATTTTTTTTGAATATGTGTTTGTGTGATTAGAATTATGCTAAATAATTGTGTGATATTATTTGGAATTTCAGAAAATAAGAAATGCATTATTTGCTATTCATGTAGGTTATAAAATGTATTTTATTATCCAAAAAAATCATTTTTTAAATTATTTTTATTAATAAATTTCGAAATCGATCTTATTAAATTTCTAAAATTCTAAACTATTTTATGGTGTCACTCTTGTAATTTATAGATTTATGGTTTTATTTATAAAATGTATTCTTTGTATTTAATTATATTAATAATTATGTGATTACCTAATTGCCCTTGCATGCATTTTTACCCTGAATACAAAGTGAGGACATTCATGTCATTATCTACTCCACTAACTCTTTTCTACCAAATTAAATGACCACTATAGCCTTGCATGCATGTTGTGCTAGTTAAGAGAGAAGGATAAGAAAGTAATTATCCACTCCACTACCCATTACATAACAAATAAAATGATCAAACATGTGATCATTTTTCCACTAGCACACTCCACCCTCACTCTCCTTCCCTCCCCTCTCTCTCCCTCTCTCGGCCGAAACACACACACACACACTCCTCCTCTTTTTCATTTCCAAATACCAAGAATTCTAGTGTAATTCCACTCTCTCAATCTTGTTAAACCCCTTCCATACATATTTGTGTAGAGAATTATATGTTTGTTGAATGGTTTGGTGTTGCATGTAAGATGTAAGTACAAAACTCAAGTGGAAGACCTTAGTTCTTATGAACTTAAGGTCCAAACTAAGAGTTAAATTAGCAAAAGGGTTGTGAAGGGAAAGACGTGGGAGTTTCACTCACATGCAAGTGTCATTCCTCCCTCTTCCATTCAGCATTGACTCAAAAGGAGCCGAATGGAGTGGTTGTTTGTATCGTTATTTGTTCTTGGTTGCTATGTGCTTAAATCATGATTTTTGGAGATATTACCTTAGTTTAAAACTTTGCATGTTATATATTTCTACAAATATGATCATGATAAGGTTGCATGTTAGTTTTATGGAATACAATATAAGTGCTAGTAAGATATCTTTGAGTATAAGTCAAGATCATAGTGGCATGCCATGATTTGTGAGATTTTGAGACTTGAATTGATTTGCATGTGATGATAAGTGCTTTATTATGACTATTTATAGTATGTAAAGTGGTTTAATGAGTATACTTAGTTGGTATTCCATTTGCATGTTGTGATATATATTTGTTTTGTGCATAAGTACTCGAAAATGTAATTTAAGTGTTAGTCTTGCTATTTTGTTTATATAATTTGGTCATGGTGCATTAGGGTATGAATGATTTCCACCACGTGTTAGTGGATTAGATGAGAGTATTAGGATAGTAATTATGCTTGGTTAAATATTGAGTTCATGGTTTATAAGTGGGAGTTAAGGTGGAAGAAGTTAGAATAGATTTCAGCATTTTCTAGATTTGAGGTTTGACTTGTGAGTGAGAAATGAATGAGCATTTGTTAGGAACTAGAAGGCCCAAGCTACCAGGGGTTAGGACTTGACCTATAGTCGATCCCAGAAGATTTAAATGAGAGAAATAAATCCATTTAGTTAGGTACACAAGTCGAAACTTAAATTCTGCCCGAACAGGGACAATTTGAGTTAGGAGCAAGTTTGAGCTTTGAAAGTGATGTCATGGGTAGGCCCTCATTCGGCCTTGGTTATCACTGATACTAGGGAGTATGTAGGAGGTTTTCAAGCAATATTTTTGGAGTTTAGAGTTAAAACCAAGGGTGTAAAGTGAGAGCAAAACAGGACAGTTTGAGTGTCGCTGGAACAGGGGAGAGTCAACTTTGGGAGTAGGCCCAGGAGGCCTAGGATAGGCCTTGGTGTCATTCCAAGTGCACAAGTTATATTTAGGTTCTGAGATTCCATTTTAGTAATTTGAATAGCAAACGTTGAGTGAAATAGGGATCAATGACACTAGAAACCATTCGATATCACTTAGATGTTGCACTTAGGAACACTTTGACTTTACAGTTAGTTTTTGAGTCCTTAAAGGTAAGTCCTGAGTTGACCATTGAGTTCATATGGTAGTTAGAGGTCAGTAGGAGGTTAGGACAGGGTTGTGGTCAAGTGAAATGAGGTTGGTTTGATGGGACACTTCGAATTTGGAGGGATAGTTGAATTGCAATAGGCTAGTTAACATTTTGAGTCATTTGTGTTGGTGGAGTCAGATCATTCAATACTTAATAGTGCACTATATTTTAAATAATATATTATGTGACTAAATGTGTTATGTTCTTATAAATGATTACTTGGGATATGATGCTATTATGTGAATACTAAGGGTCGAACGTGTAAATAGGCCTAAGTGCCACTATGATTTGAATATTTATAACTAGGATGGAAATTTGTGAGAATATATCTTGATGAGGTCTAATTGTTATTGTGCAGGCTCAGGAGAAGATAGTAAGCTTGCCGTCAAAGTCGAGTAGTGCTCCCGGTTGCTTCCAAGATCAAGACGAGAGTTAGTCCAGCCTTATTAAGGCAAGTGTCCTTAAACCCTCTCGAGATATGTTGCGAATTATTCTAAAATTTCAAGATGTATTGCAAGTGTTCCCAACCACTCTTTTGAATTATGGTAGCATGCTCGTATAATGATCATTAATATTTTTGTCACAATGATATATCGTTACAAATACTCTGATTTTAGATTGAGATATTGTAAATGATATGCCATGCTTACGATTATTGGACTTGCTTTAAGTCTATTTATGCTCTTATAAAAATTACACCCTTATCACTATTTTATTTCAATTTGACCTAGTATCTACCTTTGACTTAAACTGAATGTCTTGGTCATTTCGAGAAACCCTTATAAACTAAAATACTTCAATTGCCTTAATTGTGTAATCTCTCTTGATTAACCACTTTTCCATTACACTCTCACACCTCCAAGATACCAATAATTCAACTCTTTATATATATCCTTATAATCATACCCAAACTTTGTCAGTAGATATATGTTATATATGACCCTCAAAACTTGAGATCTCTATCTTGTTGAATAATGTTATGATTCTTTTTTAATACTTTCTTCCTTGGTTGTTGAACCATTGATGTCAATCTTTGAAGACCCTGTTAGTGAAAAGTTGATTCATTCTGATAAGAGTTCCATAACTCCAACCCTTGACTGATAATTTAAGCTCAATTGTTTAGAATCCTTGTGAAATTCTCCATGGCATCAGTTTTATAAAATATAATTGCTCTTTAAATAAAAGAATGTTTTCTTGAGATTGGTGGATTGGACTAAGACGCAAGTCCCTTTCACACTTATTATATTAGGCTTAAAAGATGCCTAGGGGTCCCAATCAAATTGTTTAGAACCCAACAAGGTTCAGGATTACTTCGCGGCTAATCACCGGCTGTGATCCGTAGCATCATAAAATGATTTTGAGCAATGCTTTGGTTACAAACACTTTGACTTGAATAATGATGCCATACACCTCAATTTCCAATTTATAGATGGTCATGATGTTAATTTTTGTCTTATGATGTACCTTGCTGAGCATTTGGCTCACTTCTTGCTTTTCATTCATGTTATTTCAGCTAGCAAGTATGGTTAGATCCAAGCAGACTGCTCGTAAGTCTATCGGTGGAGATGCTGAGGCTTATGTGAGAGCTCAGGTAGTATAGTTGGTGTTTGTGTGAGGACCGGTAGCTTTATATAAGAGTTGTAATAGTTGTAGTGTTGGACTGTTCAAACAATGAACCTTTAAGATATTGGATTTTGTTTTTAACAGCTGTTTGTAATAACTTTATATTTGTTAGTTATATTCTATTAGTTTATTTTGGGGCTGTGACAATCTATCATAAAGAGAGCCTTTGCAATTCTCTGTAATTTAATTAGACTCAACCAAAATTAACCAACTAGATCTAACACACATTTACATAAAATCAAACAAATCAAATCAAACAACCTCTACTTCTAAACAAATCAAACTGCTATGGAATATAAATGCTAAGGAATGCTAAGAAACAATATAGATTTGAACTAATTTAAGAACTACGAAGCAAAATCTAACAAAATCTAAGAAATAAATTAAAATTAAAATCAAATTAAACAACTAATTGAAAAACTTATCTACTTGTAAACAAATCAAATAGCGTAATGATAATAAGAAATATTACCAGATCGTTTGAATTTGGATGTTCAAGATCTCCATCCATATTTCTTCTATTCGGAGTGTGCAGCGCCTTTCTTCGTTATTGTTTACTAACCCTAAAATTTCTGTGTGCATCTCATCAGTGTGTCTCATGTACGTGACTTTGTAACTTTGTGTGAATACTTTAATTGAATTATTCAGAAACTGGCCCTTTGACTGTACTATCCTCACAATTTAGAATCTATTAATAAAATTATATATATATATATATATAATTTATTTACTTATTTTTTTGTTTCATGTACCTCGTGTCGTGTCATGTACCCGAGGGCTAAACACAAAAATCGACATGAAATCTATGTCGTATACTGTGATGTTCATGTATTTTCGTGTCGTGTACTCAAAATTCAAAACTAAACACGAATTTTTTGTTCATTTTTGTGTCGTGTCAAAAAAATTTGGGTCTAGTTCCAAACCCTATTTACATAATACACAGTGATTGACCCAATATTTCATCATTACTTCCTTTTTTCGTTCGTCTTCTCACACACGTGCACTTAATATTGATGTACTCGTTTATGTTTATATTTGCACACGTGTTAATAGTTTTAATCTTCGTGTAAATATATGTTTAGGCTTAGTTGAAGCTCCACCACATTCTTATACACTTGAATGTTGCTCTTTATGTAATTTCCAAGTTTGTGCAGTGGGCATGTCCCCGCACCTTCTATAATTACCTTAGTTTATTCCTCATTTAGGTGAATATAAAGACCTAAACATGGTCCCACCACCTTAATCTGAGGTCTTAACATAGTAATCCCTTCATCACACCTTTAGTCCCCTTAACATGTTTGTCTAATTAATTATATGTGTGCTCAATCCATCACCATCTATGTATATTAGCAAGACCTAACCCCTATTGACTTACCACATGCTTTTTAGCATTGACCAACTTGAGGGTTATATCCCACCAAAGGCTCGTACCTTATCTATTTGTTCCTTTGTAATATAAAGGTAACTGACTCACGGTTTCCTTACTCTGCTTTGCACCTTTACAGATGTCAGGCGAATTCGTTGTTGTTAGCCCCCATAACTCGACCACACATGAAAACATAACATTAATTGTTAGGCCTCAATGATACTATAGAAGGGGGTATAGTATCTACAATCAATTCGATTATAAACACAAGTATGTAATAGAAAACAAGTTTATTCAATATATCAAACCTGTTAAAGTAGGTTTAATCTACTCTCTCAGTGCTGTATGATATCACTAAGAGCTGCTAGGGTTACAATGAATAGTATTCTCGTGAATGATAACACATATAGTGTAAACCCTAATCTGTGTTTATATACTACACAGTTTCAAGATATCTCCTAATTGATATGATAATGATTCTATTTCCTAGAATACATCAATCAGAGATTATCTACTTCAGTCCTATAGTTGTCCAATTCTTCATGCATATCTTTACTTGTTCAATCCAGATCCTCTCCTGTAAATCAGCTGCTTTCCTTATCTGAAGTGTACCCGCACTTAAGTCCTGATATAAGTTCTGACGCCTTAAGTTCTGATAATTTCCTGTCTTCAATAAGTTCTGATTTCCAGTTAAGTTCTGATAATAAATTCTGAAACTAAACAAATCAGATTAGACATGACATCACAAATATATATAACAATCTCTCCCAACTTGTAAATTATGAAAAATATACAAGTTAATAGATTTGATGATGTCAAAAATATTTAAGTACAAATGCAATGAAATATTATTTTAAATAACTAAATACAACTTAAAGTACATGTAGCTTTACCAATATCACTGGATCAATCTGAATCTAAAGTGATTCCTTGTAAAGTCTTTTACCAGCTTGTCCTCATCATTTCTCAGAACTTCAACTAACTATGCTTTGATTGCATCAGTTCTTCATCTTCATTATCTCCAATCTGATAAATGGATGCTCTGAGTGCAGGAATTGATGTTCTTTCAATCCCATCTCCAAGTCTGATAACTCTGGGATGTGAAGAGTCTTTATTGTTGCATAAACACTTTCCCTTCAGAATTAATTCAATCTTGGCAGACTTCTTTTTCATAGAAACTTCACTTCCATCATCTTCAGTGATTTTTGGAATGTATTCAGAAGCTTTTGCACCAGAAATTCTGAGAAGGTCTCTTATAGCCTTCAAAATATAATCTGACCATCTTCTTGTAACATCAGATTTTACTTCCAGAAGGTAGTGAATATGTTGAAGCTCTTTGACAGACTTCTTTAGCACATCGAAATCTGCTAGTCTGTAAGTTCTACCATCATTGAGAAACAGGATCAATTTTTCTTTAGCTTCTGATTCATCATGAGTATCCATGACAATTTGAGTAGACAGCACTTTGTCAAGGTGCTTTTGTTTGATTTCTTCATATGGTTTGTCTGTCAAAATGAAAGGATCTCTGAGAGTAACTTCTACTCCTGTTTGTCTCTTTTCTTTGTCAGAACCTAACCCAGACTTGTCTTTAGCTTGTTTAGGTCTAAGCCCAAAGATACAAGCTGATTCAGCATTAGATTGGTTTTAGGTTCCACTGGAGTAGCTTTGGTCCATAGCAGCTTCTTTTTCTGATCAAGTGTTAAGTTGTCTATGTCAACTTGAGTAGTGTCAGAGGTTGATGTCTTGATGAATTGGTCAGGATTTGCAGTTTCATCTGTAGCTTGCTATTTTATATTATCTTTACTCTGAACAACTTAAACTACGACAGAGATTGTCTTAGATTCTTCTGTCATCCTCTTTCTCTTCAGAGTTTCAACTATTTCATCTTCAGCAACAGTATCATCAAAGATTTGAAACCATCTTGCACACATGATCCATCAGAATTTGAGGAATCTTCATCATCTGTTTCCCAACTATCTCCCCAACATTCCTTTTCCCTTGTCTTTGGGATCAATAGTAGTTTGAGATCTAGTACTTGATCTAGGAATCTCTGTGGCAGATCTTTCTCTTATTACTATACCTTTCTTCTTAGGTTTGGGAGGCTTCTTTGCATTAGAAGCTTTAGTCTGTAGTTTTGACTTTTCAGCATTAAATCTTACTTCTTCTTCTCTAAGTTCCTCTAAATCCACTCCTGGATTATCCTTAAGGAACAGTCTCTTTGCAAGTTCCTCATCTAAGGCTTGAATCTTAGGATCCTTATAAAAGAAGGTTTTCTTCTTTCCCTTGAACTTTAAGGTTTGCATGACTTTCTTCGAGTCTTGACTTCCACCTTGAATGAGAACATCAGACTTTGTCATCGGAATTTGATTATCAAAACTTGCTGTCAGAACTTGATCTTTAATTTCAGAACTTGTGAGCAGCAAAGTTTGATCTGTAGATGAAGTCTTCTTTCCTTCCTTATCACTCCCCTGAATAGTAGATTTATCAGAAATCTTACTATCAGGTACTTTCTAATAGGAATTCTGCTAACTTGCTTTCCTTGACTTTGACCTTTGCCCATGCTAGGGTTTCCCTGGTCATCTTCAGAATCATCCTTTTTCTTCAGTGCCTTGCTAATTGAGCATTTGGACTTAACTACCTTCTCCCCCTTTTTGGCATCATCTGTCAGGAGTAGAGAAAGAAGGAGTTCCACAGAAGATTGGATCTTATTTAACTGAGTCTGTTGAGCATCTTGATTTTGTAATACCTCATCCAGTTGGGCCTGCTGCTTGGCTTGATTTTGCTCAATATCATCCACTTTTTCTTGAATTGGTCAAAAAACCTCTTCCTGTCTAGATCTTGCACCATGGCTAGCTTATCAACTTTTTCTTGAAGTTTATCAACCTTTGCATGAGTCATGGAGTGTTGACCTTTTAGAGTTTTAGTACTGAGAGCAGTGACTTTAAGTTGTGTTTTGAAGTCAGAATTTATCAGCAACTCATCAGCTTTTGCAACATGATCTGTCAGAACAGTTGGGCTAGGAATGAAGTCAGGTTCATTCCACTTCTTTGTCCATTCAACTCCTCTGTGAGTGTCCTCCCAAGGAACAGGAGCATCTTCTTCATCAAATTTAACAGTGCCTCCTTGCCAAGAATTGAAGCATTGAATGGAGCACTTGCTAGAGCACTGTCTCCAGAATTTGATAAAATCTCATCATCTTCTGATAACACCAGAGTGTGTATAACTGAAGGAGATTCTGGAGCAACTTCATCTGTTTCCAAATTCTGATCTTCAGGTTCCAAATCCAGAATTGGTGTAGTAGGAATTTCAGCATTTAGTATTGGAGAAACAGGTGGAGTTGACTCTTTTGCTGGTAGTGCTTCCATATACAAAAACAGTTGGAATATTCAACCTGTGAATGTCAATTTCAGGACTTAACTATGAATCTTAAACTAAGACAGTTTCTTTGAATGGAGAGTGAGGTGGAGAAATCACATATTCTTGTACATGTTCTGATCTGTGGACTTCAGGAATTTCAGATTCCTGAATCAGAACTTCTTCAGGTGCTGGCAGGGCTTCAATCACAATAGGTTCTGATGAGATCAGAGATTCCTGATCCCCTTCCTCAGCATCTTCAGCATCATTAAATTAAATTTGTGCAAGATGCACACCTGTTCTTGTCTTCCTCAATTTTGATTTTCTAGATGGAGGAGTGACATGATCTATATCAGAATGTGAAGACCTCTTTCTTTTCTGAATGCCCGAAGCTTCAGCTGATTTCTTCTTCTGAAGAGTTAACTCTTCAACTTCTAATGTCACAGGTTCTGATGCAGGAACCTGGACTTGTTCATCCTCATCAGATTCATCTCTCAGAATCAACTTTCTTCTTCTCCTTTGTGGAGATTTAGGCACAAAGATAGTTCTTTTGGTTTTTGGGCCTAGATGGTGCAGCAGATTTCACAACTAGCACTTGTTTAGATGTACCAGAGTGTGGTTTAAATTTGGACTTGAGAGGTGAGGTTCTGATAGTAGGTCCTGATGGTTATGGTTGAGAGGATTATGTTGGTTGAGTATTGGAAGGCTGGGTTGGTGGAGGTTGAGAAGTAGTAGGCTGTGTAGGGGTAACATCAGGATATTTGGTTGTGTATGTGTGAGGAACATAATTACTAAGAATTGTTTGACAGATTGGGGAATTTCGAGGGGTCTTAGTATATCCTTCTTATTATCAGCAGATAATAAGTCTGTGAAAGCCCTTTTGTGAAGTTTAAAGGGTTCAATTAACTCACTAAAGGTTTGAGGTGCATCAGGACAACAGAAACTATATATAAGCTGACAGAATCTAGAAAAATATACTATGTTGCTATCTTCTTTCATCCTATCACCTATAAACCCTAGCACAACACTAGCATAATCAAAATGAGTTTGATTAAGAAGAGCATACCCGATTTCCTTACTCATGATTGGAATACCATCAAAATTGGAGCATTTGTTGGCAAAGGCTTTGGTAATACAATCGAAATAGAAGCTCCACTCCCTCCTGATGTAGGGCCCTCTTCAGTTGTCCCAGCTTGGACAAAGACTTCTCATAGCCAAGATTTGCCATCATGTTTAAAGAACTAACTCCCCAACTTGTGAATTGTAAGTACAGTTTTCTGGCAGATGCAATACTTGTCGAATAGTTGACAAGGTTACCAAGTGCTCGTCTTCCCCTGTTGTAAAAATGATTCTTGGGGACCCACTTTCACCACCATTATCATAGACTCCAGACCTCCAAAACTCCAGAATTTGCTTGCCTAAGAGAGCCTGTGGTTGGGTCAGAGCATACCCAATTTCACTTCGAGCGATAAAATCTTGAATGAAGTGAAGTTCTGAAGGATCCTAGTCCTTGTGAGAATAGCCAAATAGTTGTTGGGGACACACTTGGCTCCATTATAGATAAGATCTTAGGTGCCATTTCTGTGAAAATTAAGTGAAAAGTTGTGTGTGTATAGAGTGTTTGATAAAATGCCTGTGAGAAAATAGCTTTAGAGAATAATAGAGAGTGGAGAGAGAATAGAGAGATTAGAAAAGAGTAAAGTAGGTAAAAGATGGTAAAATCTTTTAACTCTAGTATTTATACTCTCCACATGACAACGACAATATTTGTGAAGCAGAACAGACATTTTACACCTGGCAGCCTGTAAACAGTCAAAACATTATTAGTGGGTACGGTAACATGTAGTAATTATTGCTCACATGCGGTTACCAAAACAAACACGCAACCCATTAACCAAATGATTATCATGTTTTTATCTCACTTAATTATTTTCTGAAAAAAATGACCGTTACAGTAAAAACTAATAATAACTCAACCAATTAAAATGTGACACGTAAGCATAAGAGTTTGCATCAGAACTTGACTATTATCAGAATTTAACGGTCATCAGAACATGGCTTCTGTAGTTAAAAGTGAATGACTGTTTCTGTGTTTCTTCACACAAATACCGACTGGTGTGTTCAGAGTTTAATCATCAGAACATAATCAAAACTTATCCTCAGAATTTATGCAAATATACTTAACTGTTTATCAGAAATAACTTAATCACCACAGTAATTTTCATCATTCATATGGAGTGATAGTGTGTGTATGTGCAAATGATCAGATAAATATTAAAGTCTGATAAACTTCAGTATATCTTAGAAATAAGGCATAACTAAGAAAAATGCTTAAAATCTGTCTTGAATTGTGAAGTCTAATGTAGAATAAAGTTATGCAAGAATCCATCTCAAATTTTTGTGCTTATTTTATGCATCTTTTGAAATTCTTTTGACAAGGATTAGAATCCATGGCTTGACGGAGAGTTAAAGACCCATCCTCGACATCTTTGCACGCTTACTCCTTCTAGGTCCTCTACTTCATTAGTAGTAGAGCTATTACCAAGATCCGCCCCCATATTTTTCATCTTTTTGACATGACCAGGAAGATTACTCTATGTGCGAGTGAGATCATCCTCAAAATTATTTAAAGATATAGCGGTCTTCATAGGGAATACTTCCTCGATGAAAGTTGCATCACGAAACTCAACTATGGTATTCTTCATTATACCATCTACGTTAGATTTTAAAACTAATATCTCATAGAAGTTATGGTTTTAAGATAGCCCAAAAAGATACAATCAACATTTTTCGGACCTAGTTTCTTCTTCTTGTATTCAGGGAAAAGCACCTTAGCATGGCACCCACACACACGAAGATAACTCAAACCAGTCTTATGTTTTCTCATTAATTAATATGGTGTCTTGTCCATATGTTTTACAAGCACTCTATTCAGAATATGATAAGCTATATTCAAAGCCTCTCCCCATATGTACTTAGCCAACCCAGAATTAATCAGTATATTGTTAATCGTATCTTTGAAATTTTTGTTCTACTGGAGGTGCAGCCGCAACCAAGCATCCCTATGATGGAAGTACCTACATTAGAGGTAACATCAGAGGTTACATGGATGATTCCTATTTTTTACTGCATCACTAAAGAAATTCTTCTAGAAGCTAAGGAAGATGATATGAAATTAAAGTATAAGGCTGCAAGGTACGTGGTTTATGAAGGAACTCTATATAAAAGAGGCTTCAATAAACCTCTTTTAAGTTGTATTTCAGGGAGTCAATATGAGTATATCATGGAGAGGTCATGAAGGAGTCCGTGGAAACATTCAGGAGGTGCATTTTTAGGCCCATAAGATACTATGTCAAGGTTACTACTTGGCCAAACCTTTAGAAAGATTGTTACCTTTACACGAGGTCCTGTGATCGTTGTCAAAGGTATGCTACTTCAATAGGTAAACCAGTTGTACCACTCACATCTCTCACAAGTCCATGGTAATTTCTTGTATAGATATAGATTTTAATTGGGGAGCTTCCCAAATGTACATGTGGAGTGAAGTATGCAGTGGTTGTAGTGGATACTTCACTAAATGGAGATGCTGAATCTCTAGCCACTATTACAGCTGCAAAGATCAAGGAGTTTGTGTTTAGGGCTATTATTTGTAGGTATGAGTTTCCTTACAAGCTGATATCTGATAATTGAAAGCAATTTGATAGTAAGGAGATGAGACAATTATATGAGTACCTCCACATCAAAAAGGGGTTTTCAGCAGTATGTCATCCATAGAGTAATGGCTAGACAAAGGCTATCAACATGATCATAAGACATACTTTGAAGGCGAAGTTGTAAGAAAGCAAGGGGTGTTGGCCTGAGGAGTTCCCTAGGGTACTATAGTCCTACAATACCACTCCTAGATCCACAATAGGTGAATAACCTTTCACCCTCACCTATGGTTGTGAAGCAATTATACCCGTGGAGATTAGAGCAGGATCTTTCAGGAGGGATAACTATGATCCTGAAAATAATGAACTTAATCATCATTTGTATATGGATCTACTAGAGGAGGTACATGCAAATTCACCGTTGAAGCTGGCTGCATATTAGTAAAGGACCATGAAATACTTTGATAAGAAGGTTTGTGCATGATCACTGAGAGTAGGGGATTTGGTATTTAAGAGAATGATGCCAAATATGAGGACCCCTGAACATGATATTTTGGGGAAAAATTGGGAAGGTCCTTACATCATTAAAATAGTTCTTTGGGAAGGACCGTACCACCTGACTGACTTGGATGCGAAGTTAATTCCTAGGGCATGGAATATAGAGCGCATTAAAATATACCATTAGTAAATTTCTTTGGTATTCATTATAGTAGGCCTCTTTAAGGCGTAGGATAATAAAATAGCTAATTAGTTGCAGTTGCCATGTTTGGTTCAGATTCAATCGAATAATGGCTTGTTCTGGTAGACTCAGGGGTAGTGCATGTACACCTCACCGATAGGATTTCTCTTTTGAATAAAAATAAAATATGAAGTTTACTTAAAATATGGTTTCATGTTATTCAATTTTTATTTAGTTATGCATGGGTGAATGAATTATATGCATGAGGTTTACTACTTTAGTTCTTTACCTTAATATTAATGCTGAAGAACTAGGGGTGGTGTATACATGGATGTATCAATTGATTTATGGAAATATTGTAAATTTTCAACTTTTTGGTAACATGGCTTGTGAAAATACATGTTGTAATGGATAAAAGGATTTATACTTTGACTAAAATAAAATATATGGAGGTGCGTTTAGTTACACGTACCTTAGGATAGTTCTAATATATGATAAATAAATATTACATACAAATGAATGGAAACTTTATAATAAATAATTCATGGATAAGGAAGGGATATACGCAAGCAATTGCGTAACTGGATGGTACGGTGTTTGGATAGTACATCAAGCATGTATGAATTATACATGAATTGAGGAGGATCCCATTATTTAACCTACGTGATTCCCTTTGGGTGGTAAAGTTTAACTTATGCAATAATGTTTTATATATAATGGATGGGTTTGTATGGATACGTTATAGTTTATATGCGTATGTAAACCTGGTTGGATAGATTCATATAAGAATATGAATCTCTGAATAATTTCCACATGTACATGTCGATCTCAGGAAAATTGAGCTAGTCTAGATCCTGTGAAGTCTTGCATATGTATGGTTGGAGTGCAAAGTCCTTGCAGAGGGAATAGGGACTTACAAGGATGTTGTAATTTCATGTTCCGTTGAGAACCTTGGAATATGAACTTGCAAGGTTGCAATTCAGGTTCCAGTGTGAACCTCGGAATTGAAATTAGGCATAGGATTAAAGAAGGTAGTTGATAAAGATAAGAGGATAATAAAACATTTTAAAACCAAAGTATGATGATTAAATTAAAAGGACGAGGGAAGGGGGAGTTAAATGGAGTTACATTTTATGAGGCATTATGAGGTGCCCACACCCTCGTCGAGAAAAACCATAAGTCTTGGTGCAGAGCACCGTTAAGTTTAAAAGATTACTTAAAAAAAAAGGTTCATATATATAAAATCTTAACCATGTGTAAGGAGCTGAGGAGAAGTCACAATATCAATGGCCATCTCTGTGATGAAATCGATTGAATGTTGGTCAGCAGGAGGATCATTTGAGCATACTTCAACCTCGGTAGCGGGGGCAAGAGATATGTCTTCCACAAAATGGGCAAGAGGTACAGCTGGTGTTGCCTTGGCAGCTCATCCGCCTTCTGCTTTCTGATCTTCCCAGCATCTTTTGCTGCGTCTTCACCTAGTTTATCCCAGTCGAGGTCATAAAACACATCCATTGTAGACTTCATGAAGTCTTTGGCACCTTAGCCCGGACAGTTTTTTACATCGACTTTTTGGCATAAAAGGGCGGCTTTGAAGCCATCAACAACAATCTCAAGTTTGGTCATCTTCAACTCCAGCTCATGAACCTTTCAAGCATGGTCGGCTGCAGCTTCCTCCTTCTCCTGATCCACAACATTAATGGTTTTGTTAAGCTAGTCCCTTTCCTTGAGAATCTTGGATTTTAAACTTTTCATATTCTTCAACGTCTCCGCGCCTCTCTTTCTTTCATCGTCCTGGACCTTGAGGGTGGACTTCAGTTGCTTCACCTCTTCTTCCAATGTTTGATCCACATGGGCAATTTCAGTGATCCGCTCCTTTTGCTTCAAATAGGAATAGACTCTGGGCATTAGCCAGGGTGATTGTAGGTGCAACTTCCACAAACTTGATTTTGTCCCATTGAGCAATGGTGTCCTCAAGCACTTGGTTTTTCAACATCTCTGTAAACTTTTGAAGCTTCCCAGACTCATCAGGAGTAGAACCACTCCTAAGTTTCTTTTCGGATCTTGCAGGTGGAGCTTTGACTATTTCGGGAGCGACTAGAGAAGGCCTTCACTTGAAAGAGGAACCAGATCTGTCTTGAGTAGAGGATAAGTGGGTCTTGCTACTAACAATATATATATAAGTATAACTGTGTAAACAAGTAATGTGTTTGCTGAAGGAATGCTTCGACCTGTTTATTTCCCAGAGAGTTACAGCAATATATAGAAAGTGCAGAAAAACTAACATGCTAAAAATTAGCCCACGTACAAAGTGGTTTCCTAAACAAACTCTAACATCTCATGACTTATTCTTTCTCCTAAAAATATGCCATCAACAAATACTAATTCAAATAACTAAATAGAACAATGCAATAATAAATACTTTGAGATTAATTTCAACAATCTCCCCCTTAATCTCAAAGTCCTTCGTTCAGATCCTTGACTCCCAATAGCTTCCTCATGTTCTCAAACTTGACAGTGGCCAACCCCTTTGTTAGAATGTCTGCTCTCTGACTATTGCTGCAAACATGCCTCAAGACGACTTCTCCTCTTTCAACGCACTCTCTAATAAAGTGAAACCGTATATCAATGTGTTTACTCCTACCGTGGAACATTGGGTTCTTCGCCAAGTCGATTGCAGACCGGTTGTCTATACACAGCACCACTGGTCCAATAGTCTTCGAGGTGATTTGCACCAGGATGTTTCGAAGCCAAATTCCCTGACAGGCTGCGGCAGTGGCCGCCATGAATTCAGCTTCACAGCTTGAGAGAGCAACGCATTTCTGTTTTTGAGAGACCCAGGTTATGATACTTTCGTTTAGGTAAAACACCATTCCTCCAGTGCTCTTCCGGTCATCCAGTTGTCCACCCAAATCGCTGTCACTGTATCCTGTCAACACATGATTTCCACTGTCCTTCGAGTATACTAAGCCATGATGAATCGTTCCTTTGATGTACCTTAGGATACGTTTTACAGCATCCATGTGTTTCTTGGTGGGTTTCTCCATATATCTACTTACCACACCTACAGAGTATGCAATATCCGGCCGTGTGTGAACTAGATATCTAAGCCCACCCACCACACTTTTATATTCTGTAGCATCGACCAATTTTCCCATTTCGTCACGGCTGAGCTGTTCCTTTGGGTCCATTGGATACTTGGTTGGGTTGCAGTTTGCCATGCCAGCTTTGTCCAGAATTTTCCGAGCATATCCTGCCTGTTTGAGCTCGATGCATCCTTCTCCTTGAGCGACTTCGAGTCCTAAGTAGTAACTTAGTTTGCCCATGTCACTCATTTCAAACTGCAGCTGCATTTGTTTCTTGAATGCTTCAATGGCTGTGACACTTGTTCCGGTTACCAATAAATCATCCACGTAAACTGCTATAACTAGGCTTTCATCTCCCTTTCTCCTTGTATAAACTGCATGCTCGTAGGGACAACGGGTAAATCCAAGACTTAAAAGACAAGAGTTTAGCTTAGCATACCATGCACGAGGTGCTTGACGGAGGCCATATAGTGCTTTCATTAACTTGTACACCAACTTTTCTTGCCCCTTCTTCTCAAAACCTTGAGGCTGGGCCACATATACGTCTTCCTTGATGTCCCCATTTAAAAAAGCTGTCTTTACGTCGAGGTGATGAACCTCCCACTTCTCTTTGGCTGCCAGAGCTAGTAATAATCTCACCGTTTCCAGTCGAGTGACAGGTGCATAAACTTCATCGAAATCAATGCCGTGCTCTTGTACATATCCTTTGGCCACGAGGCGTGCTTTGTGCTTCACTATTCTTCCGTTTGCATCCCTTTTGAGTTTGTAGATCCACTTTAGGCCTATCACTTTTTCTCCAGGTGGCAACCTCATCAATCTCCACGTTTTATTCGCCTCGATTGAGTCCATTTCTAGCTTCATGGCCCTCTGCCAGTTCACATCTTTTACTGCTTGTGCATAGTTGGCTGGTTCGTCCACACCCATGAGGAGGAGTTCTTCATCATCTTCCATATTTTCAGTAGCAGCATAGACTTCACTAACTAGCTTAAATCTTTTGGGTGTCGTACTGTCATCATAATTATCAGAATTAATTCTTGATACAGAGCTCTGACAGCTTGGAGTTCTTACCTGAGATCCGTCGCTGTCAGTATCATAGTTGTTCCCAGATTCTTGCGACCTTGGTGTGGTCTCCTGTGAGTTATCTCCGTTATCTGAATTTGCATCATCAGTTCTGTCCTCTTCTTCGATGTTCTCCATGTCTGGTACTGTGAAATATTCTGGTGTATTCTCGTCTCCATTTTCCTCGTTCCACGGCCATTGCTTTGCTTCTTCAAACACTACATCCCGGCTTATATGTACTCGATTTTCGTTGGGATCGTACAACCTGTATCCTTTTGTGCCAGGCTCTCTACCCAGATTTACTACCCTTTTGCTACGATCATCGAGCTTTGTGTTGTGAATGCTTGGAGTTTTCATATGGGCCATACACCCAAAGACACGAACATGACTGATGTCTGGCTTTTTGTTTGACCAGGCTTCATATGGTGTTTGTTGTGTCAACGCCCTTGTGGGTAATCTGTTTAGTAGATAGACCGCATTTCGAACAGCTTCAGCCCACAACTTTGCTGGCAACTGCATCTCTTTCAAGCTGGTTCTCGTCATTTCCACTATAGTCCTGTTGCGACGCTCTACTACCCCATTTTGTTGAGGGGTGTAAGGCGTCGTGAAGTTTCTTTTAATTCCGGCCCCTTCACAGTACTCCCTGAATTCATTAGAGTTGAATTCGCCACCTCTGTCCGTTCTGAGCACTTTGATCCTTCTCTCAGGTCCATCTTCAACCAACGCTCGAAAATTTTTGAATGTTTGTAGAGCTTCACTCTTGGTTTTAAGAAAATATACCCACATGTACCTGCTACAGTCATCGACCAAGAGAAAGAAATACCTGTATCCTGAGGTTGTGGTTGGCTGAATTGGTCCGCATAAATCACCGTGAATTAATTCAAGCACCTTCTTTGCACTGTATTTGGCTTTACCAGGAAAAGGTCTCCTGATTTGCTTTCCCATCAGACAACCATCACAAACTGCACGTTGCTGGGTTATCCTGGGCATTCCTTCCACCATTCGTTGTTTTGACATGAGAGCCATGGCTTGATAATTAACGTGGCCAAGTCGGGCGTGCCATAGTTTTGAGAGTTCCTCCGTTTTGCTCATTAAGCATTCCTGTTTGTTAGTTTCTATCAAAATTTTATAAAGACGGTTTGGGGATCGCTTTACCTTCATCAATAGTTGTTCTTGTGCGTCATATACTCTCAAAAAATCCCCTTTTAGTTCCACCTTGTAGCCTTCTTCGGACATCTGCCCCAATGAGATAATATTGTTTCGTAAACTAGGAATGTAGTATACCTCAGAGAACTGTTTTTCTTCTCCGTTTTTGCACATGAATCGAACTGAACCTTTGCCTCGGATCTCGACAGTAGAACCATCACCAAATCGAACTTGTCCAGTAATATTTTCATCCAACTCAGTGAATTTACCTCTGAATCCCGTCATATGGTTGCTTGCCCCGTTGTCGAGATACCAAATATTGGACTCGCTTACTTGCTCCCCATCCCTGATCAGTTGTAGTGATGCTGGTTTTTCTGCATTTACTAACAGTTGTGGATCAGTTTTGTCATGCTTTGCCAGAAGGAGGGCAGGTTCATCGTCCATTACGGCCATGTTTGCCTCTGCATCGGTCGTTCCTCTGTTTCTCCTGGGTTTCTTACAATCTGAAGCAAAATGACCGTAAATGTTACAATTAAAACACTTAATATTACTCTTGTCAAACCTGCCTCGACCCCTTTGTCTTGGGTTTCTTTCATTAGTCCTTTTCAGCCACTCCTCGCGTGTCAGTAGGAGTTTCTTCTCTTCTCCATCACGTTTTGCCCACTCTTCCTCGGTCAACATTAGCTGGTTCTCCTTAGTTTCTGTCTTACCCTTTACACGTTCTTCGTGTGCTTTGAGAGCTCCCACAGCCTCCTCGACAGACATGTTCTCCAAATCTCCAAACTGTTCAAGTGTGGAGGTTATTTGCAGGAATCTGGTTGGGACGGCACGTAACAGCTTCTTTACGACGTAGGACTCGTCCATCGTTTCGCCCAATGCTCGTATATTGGTTACGAGCCCAATCATCCTCATCTGAAAATCTTCAATTTGTTCAGTCTCATTCATATGCAGCATTTCAAACTCTGACTTCAGATTTTGTATCCGTGCCCTTTTTGCTTTGTCTGCACCTTGACATAATACTTTTATCGTGTCCCAAGCATCTTTCGCCGTTTTCTTGCTGGCGATCGTTAGCAACACGTCTTCAGGGAGTCCCTGATATATCATTGCCAACGCTACGTTGTCAGCTTTCTCTTCTACTGCCACCTTGGGATCGATGGGTTCGATAGCGCGCCATACCCCCTGTGCTTGCATCACCACCTTCATTTTAAGGGCCCAAGCCGTATAGTTATTTCTGGCAAGCGTTGGATAACTCAGACCGTACGAACCTCCTTTCATTTTGTTCCCCTCCATCGCTGGTGAGATCGTCAGTCAAAGCCTTCTAGCTCTGATACCACTTCTTGCTACTAACAATATATATATAAGTATAACTGTGTAAACAAGTAATGTGTTTGCTGAAGGAATGCTTCGACCTGTTTATTTCCCAGAGAGTTACAGCAATATATAGAAAGTGCAGAAAAACTAACATGCTAAAAATTAGCCCACGTACAAAGTGGTTTCCTAAACAAACTCTAACATCTCATGACTTATTCTTTCTCCTAAAAATATGCCATCAACAAATACTAATTCAAATAACTAAATAGAACAATGCAATAATAAATACTTTGAGATTAATTTCAACAGATAAAACTAAAAAATGGCGAGATCCTCATTCAATCCTTCACCTTCATCATCAGATGAATGTTATATTGCTACACCTACTCAAGATGATGTTTCATCCGATGATCCATCGGCGGAAGAAACAAGAGGATTAGGAGAAGCTCAAATCCGAGGACTTGGGAGCATCGGCAGTGGAACTCTAGAAGAAAATTTCCGAACCCTCGGAGGATTTCATTTTCTGGGAGGAGTCCAGACCCGAGGAGGAGGAGCCCGTACTCGAGGACCAGGATTTCAACCCCGAAGAGGAGGAGCCCAGATCCGAGAAGGATTCCCAATGCAAGGAATTCGAGCCCCGAGACGTAGGCGTAATGATTTAACCAGAAGCGCCTTTGGAATTCCAAGTGCCTTTGGATTTACATCCATTGAAGATGGGAATTTATCTGATAATTCATTTGTACCATGCACGGAAGAAGAAGAAGCTGCTGAAGAAGAAGGAAGAGGAGCGCAAGTCCAAGAGGGCGGACGAGGGCGTGGACGAGGTCGACCTCGCGGCAGCGGGAGAGGACGCGGGCGAGGACGTGGGAGAGGAAGAAGGCACGAGGAAGATGAAGAAGAAGCAGCAGCGATAATGGTTACTTTAAGGCCTGAAACTAGAAGTGCAAATACCGAGGGAGCAATAAGTGAAAATATTGCAACGCTTGATAACACTAATATGTTGGATTGCCGTATTTGTCTCAAAGCTCTTAGCGTCCCTGTCTACCAGGTCTCTCTCTCCCCTGCCCCCTCCCCTATGTTATCCAAGCAATTTTAGATTTTTGTTTCTTCTTTTGTGGTATAATTCTAGTTGACAGCGGTCAATTATAGTCAGATGAGGGGGTCTTCTGGGTAGGGTTTAACACCGAAGTTATGCTCCTGGCTGCAGTGTTATTGCCAGCAAAGACAAAAAATTAGGGTCATTGAAAACACAGGCTAGAGAATTAATAAATGGCATGCTGTACAGTTTTGTGATTTGTATTCCACCAACACATTCTTCAGTAAGAGTCTCTGACGGGCATGACAATTATACGTGCATAAGACTGCCACCCATATTTAGAGGTCAACAATCTATATTTGTTGTTAATATTTTTGTGATGCATGAGAAAAAATTATAAAGTTATAACAAAAATAATATGTTTTTGTTGTTAATTTTATGTAGCATAATCTTTTCGGGTATAAACGTTATACCTGATAGCATATGACTCCTTTCTTTGATCATGTAGGATAGTTATATATATTGGAAACAATTTTTTTTTTGATTATTATAAAATAATGACTGAGAGGTGTAAATTGAATTCAAGTTTATCCCAAATATGTAATTTGTATATTCATAGGGTTTGGTTGTAGCAATGAGCATATATTATTATTTAACTAGGATTCTAATGTGTACTTTGTAAATATTAGTATAAAATATGCAAGTCTAGCATAATGCTACATAAGTTTGACTGGTTTGGTTCATGACCGATTGACATGTTTAGTTGCAAAAGGCTGGCACAACTTTTTCTAATTATTATGACTCCAATTATTTCTTATAATCTTGTCATACTTCTTTTTTCTTTGAATTTGTTTGTCCTTAAGAGAACTTCCTAGAGTAATTTTGCAAGATTTTGCTGCTTCAAGTGTTATACAAATATCACAACATATTTTGAATTACATTGTAGTGCGTCAAGGGGCACATTTCTTGTTCTAAATGTCGTGACAACTATAAAAACAAATGCCCTACTTGCTGTTTGCCGATTGATTATATTCGTAATCATGGATTGGAGAAGGTTCTTGAAGCAGTTAAAATCACTTGTCCAAATAACAAGTATGGATGCAAAGAAAAAGTGAGGTACAGCATGAAACATGAGCATATGCAATCTTGCGCCTATGAAACTTGTTATTATCCTCTTCCTGGCTGTGGTCTTGATGGTTCCTACAAGGATTTATATCTGCACTTTGTTAGAAAATTAGGATTTTAGAGCTTAATTTAATTATGTTCTTGATGTTAATCCTAAAATCTAATGATTGGAAATTGTTCAATGATATTTGAACTTAAATTTTCATGTATGGTTTTAATGAAATCCATATGAAATGAGAGATGAAAGTAGCTTGGAAAAGCTTGGAAAATTTGAGAATGTTTGTCCCACATTGAAATAAATAAAGGGGGTTGTGTGCTTTATATGGTATTACCCACATGAGTAGTATACAACTACTAAGGTGTGTGATGGTCCATTGTGTTGTTGTGTGCTTCACGCGCGCGCGCACACACACACACACGCGCGCCCCGCCCCGCCACGCACCGGACCGGGTCGGGTCGAAGGGCGATTTGGGCGAATGTCTCGGCGTCTCGCGTACGCGAGGCGACCTGGGCGAGGATTTTATTTATTTGAGAATTATTTTAATTCGAATTTATTTATCGGTGATTGGATTATTGGGCTGGGTTCTGAAATAGGCTAAGTAGTCTAAATATATTGAACCTGCAAATAATCTGATCTGTATACAAGTTCTGATATAAGAATCAGAACTTAAGAACTGATGAATAAAATCAGAACTTAACAAGTTCTGATATCAGAATCAGAACTTAAGTACTGATGAGTCAAATCAGAACTTAACTTAAGTTCTGATAATAATGTGGGTGTTAATGTGAAAAGCTGTTACAAATAATTTAAATTCAAAAGCTGTTCAGTTTTGATTTTTTTCATTTATGAATTCAAAATCTGATCAGTTTTGATTTTTTCATTAATGGAGCAGTTTAATTCAGACATTAAGTGTGTGGACAGTTTCATTTTTCCTCTCTCTAAACTGAATGAATACAATACACTACATTCTCATCTCTTCTCTTCAACCTCTCTGCATTTCTCTCCCATAAGTCCTGAAGTGCTGATATTTTCCGTCGACTGAGGTGCTGGTCGAAGTGGAGGTTTTGTTGCTGCTGTTAACATAAACTCCGAGCTGTTTTATCCTGGTGGAGATATTGCGCACATCCCAAACGCAGCAGGTAGGGGGCAATAATCTCTTCAAGAGCAGCCAGGACTTCGAGCAAGGCCTGGTGACTCAGCTGTGATTATTTTTTTGGCATTTTGTATCTGTAAACCTTTATTTCAGTCACTGTTGAAAGCTATGGTTTCGGGTACATCTTTCTTTCTCTTTTCGTTATTTCAGTTACTGATTTTGTTTACCTGCATGTTTTGTTTTGTTAACTGTGGTCTTGGCCTAAACTTGTTAAATTCTTTATACACTTGCCTCTATGTTGCTATACTTGTTAGTGAGTTTCTCAACATTCTTGAAGAGATTATTGGTTATTTAGAATTTAGCATAATGGTTAACGAAAGTGAGGTTATCGTTGGTGGTGGTAGCAGTTCGGGTGTAACTGCTGGGGCCATTGATTGGACCACCTATAGTTTCCCACAAGCTGTTGAACTAACCGGTTTACCAGAGAAATTCAACGGTGGCATTGGCTTTTCTCGCTGGCAGAAAAGGATGAAGCTGTGGTTGACTATAAAGGGTCTGTGGCCGGTTGTGGAATATGAGAAACCAGTAGTGGATCAAGAGAAGGCTGACACAGTTAAGGCTTTTGCGAAGTGGGCTGAGAAGGATGGAGTGGCTAGAGCGGCCATTCTGGCGGCACTAACAAACACTTTGTTTGATGTCTATTCTTCTGATGCCTACTCTGCAAAACTCTTATGGGAGAAGCTGGACCAGACACATAATACTGACTCACAAGGTCTTGAAAAGTATTCTGTGGCAAGGTTCCTCGAGTTCAAGCTGGTGGACAATAAGTCCATGACTGAGCAGGTGCATGAGTTTGAGATGATAGTGCATGCTTTGAAGGAGTCTGGAATGAATCTCCCGGAGAAGTTCAAGGTGATGAGTGTGATTGAAAAACTCCCGAAGTCTTGGGAAGAGTTCTCTCTCTCCCTGAAAAGACAGAAAGGAGAGATCACCTGGACCAACCTTATGCTGGACATCTCGGTGCAAGAACAACACAAGTCCAAACAGGGACATGTGATGCCAACTGAACACGGTACCTCGAAGGTAAACATAGCAACTGTAGGACAAAAGAGGAAGGCTTTTGCTAAGAAAGCTAATAGTAATAAACTTAAGAGTGACAAGGACAAGGCCAAGAAACCCAAGGCAAACAAACCATGCTGGTCTTGTGGGCAGGTTGGGCACTGGAGTAAGGACTGCCCTACGAAGAAAGCGAAGAAAACCGAGGTAGCACAAGCAAATGTTGTGCTTGGAACCGCAAGTGGGCCTGTAGTGAACATGGTTGTTGGTGAGGCTATGGCTTCTGAAACCAACGTTGACCGGTATGTATCCTACAACCCTGTGATATTTTCTACCTGTCTGTCAAATGAATGGTTGATAGATACTGGAGCTAATGTACATATTTGTGCTGATATTAGTTTATTTGTATCTTATCAACAGAGTCATAGCCTGACTGTGAAGATGGGGAATGCTAGTGTTGCTCAAGTACATGGAGTTGGAAACGTGGATCTGAAGTTCCCTTCAGGACGTATTCTATCTCTGACGAGAGTGCATCATGTTCCCAACATGCGTAGAAATATAATAAGTGGAAGCTGTTTAGTTTCTAGTGGTTTTGAAATTTCGTTTAAGTGTAATAAAGTAGTTCTTATTCACACTGGTACATTCTTTGGCAAGGGTTACTTGTCAAATGGTTTATTTGTTATTAATGCGGATCCCGTTTTGGGAAATTTGATTAATAATGTTATTCCTACTGTTAATTGTATTGAATCCTCAAATATATGGCATGCTAGACTAGGTCATTTAAACTTTGGTGCTCTTAAGAACATGATGAACTTAGAGTTGATTCCAAAATATACCATAAAAAAGAATTCTAAATGTCAAGTATGTATGTCTGCTAAACAGATAAGGAAACCTTTTCATAACGTTGTTAGGGATTCAGACTTGTTAGATTTAGTACACACTGATATTTGTGAATTTGGTGGTGTGTTGACCAAGGACCAGTTTAGATACTTCATTACTTTTATAGATGATAGTAGTAGATATTGTTATGTTTATTTACTTAGACATAAGGATGAAGCACTTAGTAAATTCATTATATATAAAACTGAAGTAGAAAAACAAACTAGTAAGTTACTTAAAAGGTTGAGATCTGATAGAGGTGGTGAGTATACGAGTAATGCTTTTAATGAATTTTGTACAAACAATGGTATAGTTCATGAAGTTACTCCACCATACACACCTGAGTCTAATGGGGTTGCTGAGCGAAAGAACAGAACATTTAAAGATATGATTAATAGTATGCTTATTAACTCTGGGTTGCCTAAATACATGTGGGGAGAGGCTCTAAATACGGCTTGCCATATTTTGAATAGAGTCCCTCTGAAACACATGGATAAAACACCCTTGGAGTTATGGAAAGGCAGGATGACTAGTCTTAAGTATCTTCGTGTGTGGGGGTGCCTTGCTAAGGTGCTTGTTCCTGAACACAAGAGAAAGAAACTAGGTCCAAAGACTGTTGACTGTATCTTTCTGGGCTATCTTGAAACCACTACAGCTATGAGATTTTTAGTGTTAAAATCTGACATAGATGGTATAGTGGCAAACACGATAGTTGAATTTCGAGATGCGACATTCTTTGAGGATGTCTACCCTATGAAGACTGGAATACCTGAAACGACTTCTGAGGAAGATCCTACTCACACATCAAGTTCTATTCCTGATCATGTGGAAAAGATGACAAATGTGGGGGCGGAACCTAGTAGTAGCTCTATTCCTAAGGAATTAGAGGAACCAAGGAGAAGTAAGCGTGCAAAAATTGTCAAGGATTTTGGAGGTGATTTCATCACTTACAATATCGAGGACGAACCTTTAACTTTCCGGCAAGCTATGGATTCTTCTGAGTCAAGGCACTGGAAGGGCGCTGTCAAGAGTGAAATTGACTCTATTATTTCCAATGGAACATGGGAGTTGGTTGATCTCCCTCCTGGGTGTTCTACTATTGGGTGCAAATGGGTCTTTAAAAGGAAGTTGAACCCTGACGGCTCAATAGATAAGTACAAAGCTAGACTGGTAGCTAAGGGTTTTAAGTAAAAGGAAGGAATTGATTATTTTGATACATACTCTCCGGTTGCAAGAATGGTAACAATCCGAATGCTTATAGCATTGGCTTCAGTCCATGGTCTTATCATTCATCAGATGGATGTAAAGACGGCTTTTCTTCATGGTGAACTTGAGGAAGAGATTTATATGGATCAGCCTGATAGATTTGTTGCATCAAGCAATGAAAGGAAAGTATGTAAGTTGATCAAGTCCATCTATGGCTTGAAACAAGCTCCCAGAGATTGGCATAACAAGTTTGATGAAACTATATTGCCTTTCAGTTATAAGATTAATGAAAGTGATAAGTGTGTCTACACTAAAGTTAAAGGTAATGAGTGTGTTATCTTGTGCCTATATGTGGATGATATTTTATTGTTTGGAACCAATATTGAGATTATTAACGAGACTAAAGAATTCTTGAAAAGGCATTTTGAAATGAAGGATATGGGTGAGGCAAGTGTGATTCTTGGAATCAAATTGATTCAGTCCACTGAAGGAATAACCTTGACTCAATCTCATTATACAGAGAAATCTATACTTGAGAAATATGGTTATTCACAGTGTAGAATCGCTAGTACACCTTATGATTCGAAAGTTTCCCTTGTCAAGAATACTTCAGGAGTGCCTGTGTCTCAGTTAAGGTATTCTCAGATTATTGGGAGCTTGCAGTATCTTGCTAACTGTACTAGACCAAATATTTCATATTCTGTGTCTAAATTGGCGAGATATACAAGCTGTCCAAATAGAACTCATTGGGATGCTCTTGATAGAGTACTTAGATATCTAAAAGGCACAATGTACCTTAGTTTACACTACAGGAGATTTCCTGGTGTGCTTGAAGGGTACAGTGATGCAAGTTGGATAGCTAAGAAGTCTGGTTCCAATGGAGTGACTGGATACGTGTTCACCTTGGCTGGTGGAGCAATATCCTGGAAGTCAAGCAGACAGACTATTATTACTCGGTCTACTTTTGAGGCTGAGTTGTGTGCACTTGATGCCACA
Organism: Apium graveolens; assembly: GCF_009905375.1. Lineage (NCBI taxonomy): Eukaryota > Viridiplantae > Streptophyta > Magnoliopsida > Apiales > Apiaceae > Apium > Apium graveolens. The sequence goes on from NC_133651.1 coordinate 9,904,580, forward strand.
GGGACGGAGGCTGAATGGTTACACGGACTTATGTCTGCAATACCTGTAGTAAGCAGACCGCTTCCTGCTATTGCTATTCACTGTGATAGTCGAACAACTATCGACAAGATTAGCAGTAAAAAGCATAATGCTAAAACTAAGAGACACATCCAAGTTAGACTCAAGTCTATAAGGGGTTTAGTGACTGATAGGATCATAGCTATAGAGTTCATAGGAACTCAGAATAATATAGCTGATCCTCTTACTAAAGGACTGGAACCTGCAGTGGTCCTTAAGTCAAGGTTGGGGATGGGATTATCAACCCATCATAATTCATCAACAGTGGGAACCCAATACACATGAGAGGAGATCCCTTGAAGTGTATTCAATGGGTAATAACAAGCTGTAAGGATGAGTTGGTAGTACCTTTGCTACATAGATGATACTATAGTATCTGAGTCTATCCCCTGTAAACCTAGAAGGTACTGACACTGCCTGAAAAGCAAGAGTGTTAAAACTCTGAATGGGATCAAGTCATTTGACGAGATAGAGGCAGTATATCTCTGGAGATGCCCAGCTAAGCGAATGTAATTGTGTGGTCACAATTAGAGGATAGGGTTAATCCTTGAAGCATTCGACGAACAGGATCGAGACATGACCATTAATGTCTCAAAGCCGTAGATTGGCACCATAACCTTTGACTTGTCGTCGTCTATGGAATATGGTTATACTAAACGGATTAAGATTCAAGGTGAAACATTCCATCTGAGTCCGATAGCCATTGAAGTAGAGGAATTAGGAGGGTTCAAACCCGGAAGGGTACCGACTCTGAAAAACAAGTCATGATGGGAAATTGATCACATTTCTGTATGGATTTGTGGGGGATTGTTAGAAAATTAGGATTTTAGAGCTTAATTTAATTATGTTCTTGATGTTAATCCTAAAATCTAATGATTGGAAATTGTTCAATGATATTTGAACTTAAATTTTCATGTATGGTTTTAATGAAATCCATATGAAATGAGAGATGAAAGTAGCTTGGAAAAGCTTAGAAAATTTGAGAATGTTTGTCCCACATTGAAATAAATAAAGGGGGTTGTGTGATTTATATGGTATTACCCACATGAGTAGTATACAACTACTAAGGTATGTGATGGTCCATTGTGTTGTTGTGTGCTTCACGCGCGCACACACACACACACACACGCGCGCCCCGCCCCGCCACGCACCGCACCGCACCGGACCGGGTCGGGTCGGGTCGAAGGGCGATTTGGGCGAATGTCTCGGCGTCTCGCGTACGTGAGGCGACCTGGGCGAGGATTTTATTTATTTGAGAATTATTTTAATTCGAATTTATTTATCGGTGATTGGATTATTGGGCTGGGTTCTGAAATAGGCTAAGTAGTCTAAATATATTGAACCTGCAAATAATCTGATCTGTATACAAGTTCTGATATAAGAATCAGAACTTAAGAACTGATGAATAAAATCAGAACTTAACAAGTTCTGATATCAGAATCAGAATTTAAGTACTGATGAGTCGAATCAGAACTTAACTTAAGTTTTGATAATAATGTTGGTGTTAATGTGAAAAGCTGTTACAAATAATTTAAATTCAAAAGTTGTTCAGTTTTGATTTTTTCATTTATGAATTCAAAATCTGATCAGTTTTGATTTTTTTATTAATGGAGCAGTTTAATTCAGACATTAAGTGTGTGGACAGTTTCATTTTTCCTCTCCTATAAATAGAGGCTAAACTGAATGAATACAATACACTACATTCTCATCTCTTCTCTTCAACCTCTCTGCATTTCTCTCCCATAAGTCCTGAAGTGCTGATATTTTCCGGCGACTGAGGTGCTGGTCGAAGTGGAGGTTTTGTTGCTGCTGTTAACATAAACTCCGAGCTGTTTTATCCTGGTGGAGATATTGCGCACATCCCAAACGCAGCAGGTAGGGGGCAATAATCTCTTCAAGAGCAGCCAGGACTTCGAGTAAGGCCTGGTGACTCAGCTGTGATTATTTTCTTGGCATTTTGTATCTGTAAACCTTTATTTCAGTCACTGTTGAAAGCTATGGTTTCGGGTACATCTTTCTTTCTCTCTTCGTTATTTCAGTTACTGATTTTGTTTACCTGCATGTTTTGTTTTGTTAACTGTGGTCTTGGCCTAAACTTGTTAAATTCTTTATACACTTGCCTCTATGTTGCTATACTTGTTAGTGAGTTTCTCAACACACTTTGCCAGCAAGCACCCAGCATCAGCCACGCGCTTCACGTTTGACTCTTCTTTTTCTGTTTATATGGGTGCAAATATGAAGTACAAATTCCTTCAGGGAGATGACAACACACTTTTCATCCTCAATTATGATGTCCAGACTATTGGAAGTGTACCCAATATAATATGTATTGGCCCAAGCTGTTTACAGAATGAGTATTCATATGAACTGGAAGGAGATAGCGTAAACAGCTCCTTCAAAATTACTTCGTTGGTGCGGAGACTGCCAAAATGGATGGAGGACCTTTCTGAGAAATCCGGTCTTGCAGTCCAAAAGGTTCTCATTGATTCTTCACGGCATCACGAAATCCAGGTTTGCATCCGTAGAAAAGGTGAAAATTGACTTCATATCTGCTCAGCCAGTCCTCAGGTCATTATTATGGTGCGTACTCTCTGATTCCAAATTCAATGTTTACATCGAGGACAGGAACCTCTAGAGAGTTATTGCATTTTTTTATTGTCAAACCCTTCAATAGAATTTTAAGATTATCATTTGTTAGTCAAAAAGATTCATATCTGTTTTATGCAAACTATTTATGTTTGTGATACCATGTATCATCTGGGATGTTTTCTTTGTTTTTTTTGAATAAAAGTACTTGCTTCTATTAATAATCATCCATCATAAGAGTACATAGAATAAAGTCCGGAGCAGTTTCAAACCATTCCGTTAGACATGTACGAGCAATCTCATGGGCTACCTTATTCGCAGATCTTGGTACGAACTTCAATAACACGTTCTCATAATACGTAGCTTACTCACTACAATCCTCCACAATTGTACGAAACAATGAACTCCCTGTTTGCTCATAAAGCGCATCGATTAGTAGCTTGGAATCAGATTCATACACACAATTATTTCTTCTCCAATCTATTTATCCAGGACAATGCTTCTCTCATGCTCAAGGCTTCCGCCTCCCTTGGTGATCTAGCTCCCCTGATGACACGACTACGGGATCGCAGAAATAAGCCATTTGCATCCCTAACAACACAACCAACCGCCACAGAATCACTTACTGGATCACACGCTGCATCAATATTGATTTTAACCCATCCTAGTAAGGGTTTAGTCCATGTTTTTGATCTGCACCTGCTTGTTCTGATGCTGAACATCTCGCTCATTAACCTGGTTTCAGCTAGACAGCAAGTGTAATGCCATCTGCTTAATTCCAAACACTGATATGCTAACATTTGCCCATACCCATCTATTTCTTCTTACCCATAATCCCCAACAGAGCATCCCAAACATAACACACTGCTTCTTAGTAGCTGTTTGCAGAATTCGTTTAATAGTCTCCACTCCCGTTCCCACATTCCCAGTAAACACTAACCTCTGCATAACTATACTATCCCAAACCTCGCGTGCAAAGCAGCATTGAAACAACACATGTGCCACATCTTCTAAATGATTATGACACCACCTGCACTGTGGTGGGATGTCAACATGTCTATTCCAAAGAGAGCCACTGCTGTTGGTAAAACCCCTCTAGTCACACGCCACAAAAAATTCGAGATCTTAACTGGTAATTGCAGCTTCCATAACCTAGACCACAGTACTCTCTCCTGACAATTTGATTCACCTTTCAGTAGTCTGTAGCAACTCCGCACTGTGAAGACACCTTTATTATCTGGTAACCAAAACCATGTATCCGGCCTACTCCTCACAGGTATTGGTATTTGATAAATTAGCTCCTTGTCCCTGTCATTACACAACTTAATTAATATCTCTGTATATCCCATGTCTGCCCTTCTATACTCATCAAACTATTCACGCTCACATCTGCAAGTTCTGGAACCATACCACTTGTAATATAACCATTTTCTATACTAGATAACCAAGGAGCATTCCAAATTTTTGTATCCCTACAATCTCATATAGGACGCCTGCATTGTCAGAAACTGTTTAGTTCCAGACCTGATTTATGACTATTTTTGGTAATTTCTATTTATATAAACAACAATTAACAGATAGAGAAGAGAAATAGAGGTAGATAGAGTGAGATTAGAGAGATAGAAACTGTTATATCCGAAATTTGGCATTGAGTCGATTCGGGTCAAATGCGGATTACATACGGTCAAAACCGATATTGCGTTGTGGAAGGATAGGACGCGTCCTAACACATAGGACGCGCGTATATTTAAGTTGGTGCCTTATATTTTGGTAATAGCAAGTTTGGATATGTACGCACCCAAATTTGGTTGACGCGTCAGCATTAGGAATATTACCTGGTGAACATGATCTTGTGGCAATGAAAGAGGTAGGACGTGCTTGTCTCCACTAGGACGCGTCCTGTGGCTTTACATGTTATAAGGAACGATCGATGAGGAAGCAGGGTTGGATTTATGAAGGTTAGGACGCGCCCCAAAGGGTAGGACGCGTCCTATTTTTGGTCTATATACTTTTGATGTTGAGTTCAGGGTAAAGCTTGCATGGGGAGGAGAAATGGAGGTTATTTTTACTAATGTATTTGTTGCAGGTACTCTTTGAGGAATTCCCTCCTTGAGACGGTCAAGGAGGGGGATGTCCGTGAAAAGCTAGAAGGCCTCCAAGGGTATGCCTGATGATTGAAGGTCTCCTCCTGTATTCAACGGGTGTCCTCGTTGGGGATGCGGGGTTAACTTTGGTGTATGCTTTGGGAGCTTTGTTCTTGTATTCAACGGGTGTCCTCGTTGAAGAACTTTGGAGTCATCCTGCACTTTGCACCCAAGAGCTTTGGATCACCTGTCCTGCTATCTGGTGGGTTATCCTCATTCGGGGGACAGGGATGCGTCTGGCACTTGAGGTGAACCGCGGCTATACCTGCGTTCGTAAATCAAGGGAGATAGCTGTAGCGGATTGTTATCCTTGCGCAAGGAGATGCACTATCCGTGAAGTCCTACGATTACGGACGAGCCTTGGGCCTTCACGGTTGGGCCTCATAGTTGGACATTCCTAAAGCTAGCGGAAGACGGATATTGGATGGGCTTCTACTAGGCTTAGGAGTAAGAAGTCTAAACTCATCAGACTTCTTGTTCTGCGAGAACTACGTCAGGCTTGATCCCTATATAAAGGGTACGTAGGCACATTGAGTGGGTAAGAAGTTGAGAGCTGATAAGAGAGCCACCACTTACTCTGATCAATCTCAGCCTAAAACAACCACAATCAACCACACACCGCTTAAGTTTCCGGCAAAGAACCACCGTCACAGATCTTAGTTCCGGCAAAAAACCTCAATCTTTGTTGTTACCAGATTCCTCCGTCAACAAATTGGTGCTAGAACGAGGGGCTTCTAATTAAGGTCACAATCTTAGGAGGAAAAGATGTCTTACAATCGTGATGGATGTTCTTATGATGGAAGTGACAGCAGTTCTGAAGGAGAAGGCGGGGGGCGCTATACTCGCCACGAGCCTTACGTTCCCAGGAACATGGCGGATCCACCAAGGGCTCCGGATGTGGGGGGGACACCTCCAGTCCTCATCAGCAACGCTGATATATTGGAGCAATTATATCGCATGGGGGATACTCTTAACAGTTTTAACTCAAGACTGAACACGGTGGAGCGTCGAAAGACGAGGAGAGGTCATCGTTTCCCCCGTCACGGTCATGCCTTGGGAAAAGCCCCTGTAGTTGAAGGAGATACCCAGGGGAGCGGGGAAAACCCGCAAATCACTCCACGGCGCTTGGAGTACTCTGATGATGTAGAACCTATTGTGTAGCTTGCGGATGAAGACACTGATGGCAGAGAAATGCCTCGCCTGGGTAACCAGGTAGTGCCACACCCACTGATATTACGTTCAAGGAAAAAGAATCTAGGTGGGTGCATCATCCTCACAATGATGCGCTAGTGATTACCATGCTTATTGGGGCAATGAACGTACATCGAGTCTTCTTGGATAATGGGAGTTCTACAAACATCTTGTACTACAGCACCTACAAAAAGCTGGGTTTCCCAGATAGTGACATGTATTTCGAAGATGCGCACGTCTATGGCTTTACTGGGGAAGCAGTGAGAGTTATGGGTTCGGTCAGGCTTCCCGTCACGCTCGGGGAAGGGGCTTTGTCGGTTACTCAAATGATAGATTTCAAGGTGCTAGATCAGGATTCCGCGCACAACGTGCTGGTCGGCAGACCTTGCACTACAAGAAAACAAGGCTAAATACAACCGCATAAATACAACCGACATCAAATTCAACCGTTTTCGGTTGAAATTAAGGGCGCGGCTAAATACAACCGCATGCGGTTGAGTTTAGGCATGCTCCTAAATTCAACCGTATTCGGTTGAATTTAGCCTTACTAATTACAACCGAATAAATACAACCATATTTATATACAACCGTATATGGTTGAGTTTAGGCGTGCTCCTAAATTCAACTGCATTCGGTCGAATTTAGCCTTGCCAAAAAATGGAGGGAATTTTCCCGCCAACGAATTTTGTACTAAATTCAACCGATTTCGGTCAAATTATTTTTAAAAATGGCGAAAAAAATTTGAAAAAAAATATAGAATAAAATTTACACGAAATTTATATTTTAGTTCTTGCAAAAAAGATTATTATGGTAGTTAGATATTTATCGTTCAATTAATATTTATAGTTTGAGTTTCAATTTGTTTTGTATTTGTTTTAAATTATAATCCAACCATACAGATATGAAAATTGTCAAAAAACAAATCATGGAAAAATGTAAGTAATTTAAAAATTTAAATTTTAACTATTTTCACACTACACCATAGATGGCCTATCGCAATGGTTTAATCATGCATGTTACAAAATTATGTTACCTTAGGTATGCTCATCTTAGCCTACCGCAACGTAGTATTTTTGATGTTACCATAGCCTTTAAAACATGTTACTATAGCTTCAAAGTGTTACATACGAGTAACATGTGACAATTTATGTTACAATAGGGTATTATTGGATAAAAAAGTAGTATATTTTACAAACAATTAAATATATATAATTATTTGACATGAAAATTAATCAATTTTTATAATATAATTAAGCAAAAATATTAATATTAGTTAAGATTGATAAAATATTTTTTGTTAAAAAATTTATAAACTGTATTAATTAATAATTGATAAATTTTTATCAATAAAAAATTTAAAGACAATTAAAACTTAATTTTTTTAAAAAAAGAGATGAAATTAGCTGGGCTTTTTCAGGCGGGCTCAAATTTTTTGGAGAAGCGCTAAAATTTCAGACAAATTAACTTCTCCCTCTAATTTCATTCTCCCTCATTCTCTCACTCTCTCTCTCATTCTCTCTCTCCCAGTAGCTATTCTCTTTCATTCCTCTCTCGAGCTAGGGTTTCTAATTGGGGGTAACATTTTGGCGAAGCTGGTCACATTTTGGAGAAGCGGGTCACAGATTGGAGCTAGGGTTTCTAATTGGGGTTTCAAATCAGCTTGCGGTTCAACATTAAGGTACTACATCTCTCTCTCTCTCTCTCTCTCTCTCTCTCTCTCTCTCTCTCTCTCTCTCTCTCTCTCTCTCTTTCTCTCTCTCTCGCTCTCGCTCTCTCTGATTTTGTGTATCTCTCTCTCTCTCTCTCTCTCTCTCTCTCTCTCTCTCGCCCCCTCTATTTCTGTTAGTTTCTTCTCTAATTTGTTACATGCGTGTTTTTGTGTATTTTATACATGTATATGTATGTTACATGCATGTTTTTGTGTAATTTTAATTGGAATTGGGGTTTTTTATTTTTGTAGATCTGTAAGTGTGATTTTTGTATTAAATTTGTTTCTCGATATTTGCTTTTTATCCGGTTGATTTTCATGTTAGGCTTTAGTTATAACTTACATGTAAATCATCATAGTCAAGTGGATATAATTGATTGTGTAAGTAGATATCTGTTGTATCTATAATGCAATTATTTATGAGTATTTACATTTATGTTAATTTGACCTTTATTCCTGAGAGTTTCAACCCTTTACGAGTATTTAAATTTTTGTTAACATCAACTGTCACAGTTCGGTAGGTAGGAGGAGTGGGATAATACGGAAATGGGTGTATGCACATGTATATTCATGGTCATATAACATGGATTCGATACGTATAATCTAATATGGATTTACGATTTCAGGGCTGCGTTGTTATGCTGTGTTGTTATTAATACATATAATCTATAATATTGGTTTAGGATTTCACTTCTGCGTTGTTATTAGTACGCATATCTAATATGGGTTTAGGGTTTCACGGTTGTGTCGTTATTAGTATGTACAACCAATGAAAATGAGAACATAAAATATTACCTCGGTCTGCTTAGGGCTTCACGGCTGCGTTGTGTTGTTAGAACGTATAACCAATATGGGTGTATGGTTTCACGACTACGTTGTTTTCTTTTAGGAATATAACATTATTGTCCTGTTTTCTGTAGTGATGGACGATGATCTAAGTCAATGGATAACCCTTCCAAAATACAGTACACCTTACATTAAGGGGATAAAGGATTTTTTAGAAAATGCATTTCCCAAATTTTCCGTAGGCGATGAAATGTTGTGCCCTTGCAAGAATTGTAGAAATGGCAAGTGGCATACTCAAGATCTTATTTATGATCATCTTATTTGTCATGGCCCTTGTCCATTGTATGCGAATTGGATTTGTGAGGTTTCGAGCAAAGATCATAGGATAGATATTGAACGGGCAGAAAATATGGGTTTTGAAGATTCCTTTACCTTCGGAGATAATTTGGACGAGATATTCCATCGTACTAATGATACTACTGGACCGAATGATGATGCCAAAAAATTTTATGGCCATCTTGAAGAAGGAAAGCAGCCCTTATATCCGGGCTGCAAAAAATTTTCCCGCTTAAGTTTTATCATTAGGCTGTACTCTTTAAAGTGCATTCATGGGATTTCGGAGTCGGGTTTCGGGGATTTATTAGAGCTGATAAAAGATGCTTTTCCAGAAGCACACATTCCTTTGTCTTTTAATGCGGCAAAGAATGTTATTAAAGATTTAGGGCTCGATTATCAAAGGATACACGCCTGCCCCAATAATTGTATGCTGTTTTGGGCTGAAAATGAAAAAGAAGAAAATTGTAAAACTTGCGGTGCTTCAAGGTGGGTCGTAGTGGAAAAAAAAGGCGCCGTGGACAATAATGGGAAGAAGTTAATTCACAAGGTCCCGGCAAACGTGATGCGCTACTTTCCACTCAAAAAAAGGTTGCAACGCATGTTTATGAGCAAAGAGTTATCAGAACTGATGTTATGGCATGCAAAAGGTCGAAAAAAGGACGGCAAACTTCGACATCCCGCTGATGCAGAGGCTTGGAAGGCATTGGATGCTCGTTATCCTCAATTTTCATCCGAGAACAGAAACATCAGATTGGGCCTAGCCGCTGATGGTTTCAATCCTTTTCGTACTATGAACATAAGTCATAGTACTTGGCCAATTATTTTGGTTAACTACAACATTCCCCCCTGGCTGTGTATGAAGCAAGAGAATCTAATTCTCTCGACACTCATATCTGGTCCCGAGTCTCCGAAGAATAATATAGATGTCTTCATGCAACCTTTAATTGCTGAACTGAATGAGCTGTGGGAAGTAGGCATTGAGACTTATGATGCCCTTACTGACCATACTTTCAACTTGCGCGCTTCTTTACTTTGGACAATCAGTGATTTTCCCGGGCTAGCAATGCTATCTGGATGGAGCACAAAAGGAAGACTAGCTTGTCCAGTTTGCAATTATGAAACATCCTCTATGTACCTAAAACATAGTCGGAAAATGTGTTACATGGACCATAGGAGATTTCTCCATCCCGAACACCCATGGAGGCTTGATAAAAGAAAATTTAATGGTCAAATTGAATTGAGAGGTTGTCTAGAGGTTCTAACTGAAAATTTAATGATCCAACCATACAGATATGAAAATTGTCAAAAAAAAATCACGGAAAAATGTAAGTAATTTAAAAATTTAAATTTTAACTATTTTCATCACATCCGTACGGTTGGATCATTCATTAATATTTTTAAAAATATCGAAACATCAATATGGGATTAAACACTAGTTAGAAGTACTAGTCAAACTACTCTTTGACTATTAAAAAGACAAACCAAATATATTTATTTTTTTCTAAATTTTTTGTCATATCACTAAAATATATTGATCTTCACATCCGTACGGTTGGATCATTCATTAATATTTTTAAAAATATCGAAACATCAATATGGGATTAAAAACTAGTTAAAAGTACGGGTCAAATTACTAGTTGATTGTTAAAAAAGCAAACCAAATATATTTATTTTTTTCTAAATTTTTTGTCATATCACTAAAATATATAGATCTTGACATCCGTATGTTTGGATCATTCATTAGTATTTTTAAAAATATCGAAACATCAATATGGGATTAAACACTAGTTAGAAGTACTGGTCAAACTACTCTTTGACTATTAAAACGGCAAACCAAATATATTTATTTTTTTCTAAATTTTTTGTCATATAACTAAAATATACAAATCTTGACATCCGTACGGTTGGATCATTCATTAATATTTTTAAAAATATCGAAACATCAATATGAGATTAAACACTAGTTAGAAGTATGGATCAAATTACTAGTTGACTGTTAAAAAAACAAACCAAATATATTTATTTTTTTCTAAAATTTTTGTCATATCACTAAAATATACTGGTATTGACATCCGTACGATTGGATCATTCATTAATATTTTTAAAAATATCGAAACATCAATATGGGATTAAACACCAGTTAGAAATACTGGTCAAACTACTCTTTGACTATTAAAAAGGCAAACCAAATATATTTATTTTTTCTAAAATTTTTGTCATATCACTAAAATATACTGGTATTGACATCCGTACGGTTGGATCATTCATTAATATTTTGAAAATATCAAAACATCAATATGGGATTAAACACTAGTTAGAAATATTGGTCAAACTACTTTTTGACTATTAAAAAGGCAACCCAAATATATTTATTTTTTTCTAAACTTTTTGTCATATCACTAAAATATATTGATCTTCACATCCGTACGGTTGAATCATTATTAATATTTTTAAAAATATCGAAACATCAATATGAGATTAAACATCAGTTAGAAGTACGAGTCAAATTAGTCTTTGACTATTAAAAAGGCAAACCAAATATATTTATTTTTTTCTAAAATTTTTGTCATATCACTAAAATATATTGATCTTGACATCCGTACGGTTGGATCATTCATTAATATTTTTAAAAATATCGAAACATCAATATGAGATTAAACACCAGTTAGAAGTACTAGTCAAACTAGTCTTTGACTATTAAAAAGGCAAACCAAATATATTTATTCTTTTCTAAAAAATTTCTCATATCACTAAAATATACTCCCTCTGTCCCTTTGAATTGTTAACATTTAAAATGAAGTGTTTGGCACGCATTTTAAGGCTCCTGTCTAGTATAGTTGTATAACTTATTTTGAAAATTTTCTTTTTCTGAATAATAGTTTAAACATTTAATATTTATTCAGAAGAAAAAAATTTGAAAATTAATTTATGTACTATTTTCTTTTTTGTCATATCACTAAAACATACAGATTTTAACATCCGTATGGTTGGATCATTCAAAAATATGTTTTAAAAAATCGAAACTTAAATATGGGATTAAACACTAGTTAGAAGTACTGGTCATAAAATCAATCAAAATTATAATTTCAATATTTTTTATTAAAATAATTATTTTTTAAAATAAAATATAAAATTATAATATTTTAAGAAAATGATTAACAAATTACAATTTTTTTTAGAAATGAATTATAATCCTAAATTATACCGCAAACTATTTTTGGTGGTTTTTATGTTAAATTAACCAAAATCATCATTCCATTTTTTTAGTATAATAAGTAGTTGTTAAAATATATTCTAATATTTTATAACAATATATTATTTTATAATCAAATGATTAAATAATCATAGTATTATAATTTTAATTTTCATAATGTAAAACTAAGTGGAACAAATATAAAATCACACTCCTAAATACAACCGATGAAAGTTAAATTTAATGCCATGTCAGCGATCCGCGTGATTTAGATCCAACGCACCAAATTGACCCCCTTAAAAAAAATAATCTAACGGTTAGTTTTGCATTCTATAAAAATAAAACTATATATTAAAATAAACCCCAAACCACCCCCCCCCCCCCGCACCCCCCCACCCGTCACCCTCATCCCATCTGTCACTTTTTCCCCTGCTCCCCCTCCCCTCCCCTTTCCTCTCCTCCCCTGCCTCTTTCTTCATTCTTTTTTTTCCAGCTAACTTCTTTCTTTTTCCGGCCAACCTCCTTTTCTTCATTTAACAACCGCATTTTCTGAATGGAAATACAGAGAGCTGTATAGAGTAGCGTTCTATAAACCAGAAGAAAAAAAAGGAAGATTGATTAGAGTTGAGAGTCTTATTGCAGATGTTAGAAAATATTGGATGATGGTTCAGACAGGGAACCCTCAGTTTGTTTTAGCGCTGATGCAGGAGTTGTCTGCCTCTTTGCAGCTGTCATATTAGCTGAAGCAGAAATTAGATTGTTTTTTAAGGCTGGAGTCAATTGGTATGTTAGCAGCTCGAGTTACAAGTATTCAATACTTGCAGCTCTTGGAATACAAGGGCTAAAAGATTGGAGAGAGAAACCTATGGATATAAGGATTCATAGTCGCAAACTTAGGAAGGTTTTGCAAGTTTCTAAGAATGTGACAGTGAGTGTCTGCTTTGCAATTCAGATATTCATTCTTTTAGCAAGCAAAACGGTCCGGGTCATGTCCATTTTATGCTTAAGACCGGTTCTTTCGTGTTGCTACTACTGCAAACAGTTGAAGAGAAAACTCATTTCTGAACACACTGATTTTAATAATGGGAAGTCACCAAAAGTAGGCTTTGCCGCAGAGATAGAACTTGGACGTTACGTGTTGTTGCTTGAAGGTGAAGAAGAATTACCAACAAGAATATTGCATCGTATTTCCAAATTTTGGCAACATCGGAGTTGTCGGAATGGTGGCCGGATTTTTTGAAGCTCGCCGGAAAAAGTTTCCGGCGAGATTTTTTTAAAATATGTTGCTCGTTAATTCAACCGCATTCAGTTGAATTTAGAATAATATTTTCAACCATATACGGTCGAATTTATATTTTAGGCGGACTTTTCAATTTTTAAAAAAAAAATTCAAATTTTTGGGCGGGATTTTCAAATTTTAGGTGAAAAACAAATTCGACCGTTTTTGGTCGAATTTAAGAAATAAATTCGACTGAAAATGGTCGAATTTAAGAAATAAATTTGACCAAAAACGGTCAAATTTAAGAAACAAATTCGACCATTTTCGGCCGAATTTAGCCGCTCCATATACTAAATATGACCGATTTACTAAATATTACTCGAGCATTTACAACCGGTCCAAAATCCGGTTGTATTTAGCTAGATACGACCGGATCCGGTTGTATTTAGCTAAATACAACCGGTTTTTGGGCGGTTGTATTTAGCCGTTTTTTTGTAGTGTTGGTTGCGAGCATTCAGGGTGATAACCTCGATAAACCACTTGATGATAAAGTTCCCAACGCCAAACGGAGTTGGCAGTCTGAGAGGGTCACAGTATGAGTCACGCGACTGCTATCACAAGGCTGTCAAGGAATTTCGCAGATGAAGGTATGAAGGGAAAGGTCTCCCATTTGAATATGTAGAAGATATTCATACAAAACCGAGTGGAGAGGTCCATGCCCACTATTTTGTTGAAAGCCCCGGAAAGGAAGAAACCAATGGCTCTGGGAACTCTTTTTTGACGCGGGGACGTGTTTCGAAGATCCGTAGCGTAAAAGAAGTGGTGGTGAGTCATACAGAGGAAATCATACAGAAAGAGGTTAACGGGGAAATGTTGGAAGGAAGAAGTGAGATTTTGCAATGTCTCGGGAATAACTTCAAGGTTGATGCTCCTCGAGAGAAGGACACGCCCTTGAATGAAATTAAGGTTGATGCTCCTCCAAACGAGGACGCGCCCTCTTCATCTACGTTACACAAGGCTACGTCCTGTCTGGAGGTGGACGCTTCCACTTATGAGGACGCGCCCTCAGATATAAAAGTGGAAGTTGAAGACCCCCGAGATTTTGATTTCGATTTGGATCCCAGGATCCTTATGACCGCCTAAAAGACGGGACCGGCCGAAGACACAATATCTATACCGGTTGATAAAAATGACCCGAGCAAGGTTTTGAAAGTGGGGTCCCAGTTGGCTGATGAAATGAGAAGAAGTCTTGCCCGCTTCCTAATTGCAAATCTTGATGTCTTTGCATGGAGTCATTCAGATATGATAGGAATCGACCCAGAAGTAATGTGTCACCGTTTGAATATCCTTCCGAATTGTAAGGGCATGCGTCAGAAATGCCGCCCAGTAAGTGGAGAAAGGGCAATAGCATTAAAAGAAGAAGTGGACCGGTTGTTGGAGGTGGGGCTAATCAAAGAATCTTTCTACCCCGAATGGCTTGCAAATCCGGTACTGGTGAAGAAACCGAATGGGAAGTGGAGGACATGTGTGGATTTCACAGATCTCAATAAGGCCTGTCCAAAGGACAGCTTCCCACTGCCAAGAATCGATCAGTTGGTTGACGCAACGGCGGGTCATGCGTTGCTGAGTTTTATGGATGCATACTCTGGTTACAATCAAATTCCGATGTATGGCCCAATCAAGAACATACATCCTTCATTACTGACAGGGGGTTATACTTTTATATAGGAATGTCGTTTGGATTGATTAATGCTGGCGCGACCTACCAGCGGTTGGTAAACATGATGTTCAAGGATGAAATCAGGAGAACTATGGAAGTGTATGTGGATGATATGCTGGTAAAATCCAAGGTAGCGGGTGACCACATCAAGCACCTGATGGAGATGTTTAACATTCTAAGGAGGTTTCGTATGAAATTAAATCCGCAAAAATGTGTGTTCGGCGTGGAGTCGGGCAAGTTTCTCGTGTTCATTGTCAACCACAGGGGAATTGAGGCCAACCCCGCAAAGATCAAGGCATTGATGGATATGAAGTCACCCACCAATGTGAAACAAGTGCAGAGTTTGATTGGGAGAATCGCCGCGTTAAATCGATTTGTTTCCAAGTCGTCCGATAGATGCAAGGTATTTTTCAAGGCGATCAAATTAGCTGGGAAAGACTTTGTATGGACGTCAGAATGTGAAGAGGCTTTCAAAAGAATCAAGGAGCAACTGGGAAACCCTCCCATGTTGTCAAAGCCGTTGGATGGGGAGTCTCTAATACTATACCTCGCAGTGTCTGAATATTCGATCAGTGCAGTTCTGGTAAGAGAAGAAGATGGGCAGCAATCACCAGTATACTACGTGAGCAAGCGGTTACACGACGCTGAAACTCGCTACACAAGCATGGAGAAACTGGTTTACGCCCTGATTCTTGCATCAAGAAAATTACGACCGTATTTTCAAGCCCATAGAGTTGAAGTTCGTACAGCGTACCCGCTGCGACAGGTCCTGCACAAACCAGAGTCATCAGGCAGAATGCTGAAATGGGCTGTGGAGTTGGGACAGTTTGATTTGGAATATGTACCTCGAACAGCGATAAAAGGGCAAGCCTTAGCCGATTTCTTGTTGGAATTTGATTCTGAAATTGATGATAAAGCTTTAGTGATGCTACATCCGCCTCATTCTGATGAGTCTTTGGAGGAGTTTTCGCATCCTTGGTGGATCTTGCATGTGGATGGGGCGGTTAATAATGGAGGAGTAGGTGCGGGTATAGTACTTGTGTCTCCGGAGGGCCACCACCTGATGAGCGCCATTCATTTCAAGTTTTATGCAACCAATAATGATGCGGAGTATGAGGCGCTGATTAATGGCCTGAAAATCGCTTTGGAAATGGGGGTGCGAAACTTAATTGCAAGAAGTGACTCAGAGTTGGTAGTGAATCAGGTGAACGGGGGGTTTCAAGCGCGAGGCCCACGAACAAAATTATACTTGAGATGTACACAGCGCCTGATTGGAATGTTCAAAGAAGTTAGATTGGAATGTGTTCCACGGGAGAAGAACAATAATGCGGATGCTCTGGTAAAAATGGGGTCGCAACAAGAGGCTGTGTCGTTAGGATCCATCCCCCTAGAAATCTAGGAGATTCCTAGTATCCCAGAGGTAGAAACTATGCGAGTGGATGAGGCTCCCAAGGAAACATGGATGACGCCCATTCTAGCTTACATTCGCAAGGGAATAATCCCCGAGGATAAGTTTATGGCTCGCCGACTACGCTATCAGGCTGCAAGATATGTGCTATACGATGAAGTCCTGTACGAGAGAGGGTTCAACCAACCTCTGCTTAGGTGTGTTGAAGAAGAAGAAGGAAATTACATCCTAAGAGAGGTGCATGAAGGAATCTGTGGCAATCACTCGGCGGGTAGCTCATTGGCAATGAAAGTGTTGCGCCAATGGTATTATTGGCCCACAATGAGAGAAGATGCTACAAATTTCGTTAAGGCATGTGATCGCTGCCAGTGCTTTGCAAACAACTCATCTATGCCGGTGACACTCTTGACGCCCATGGCAAGCCCGTGGCCGTTCGCCATGTGGGGAATTGATCTTATCGGGGAATTGCCGAAAGCTAAAGGAGACGTCAAGTATGCAGTGGTTGCAGTCGATTACTTTACTAAATGGGCGGAAGCTATGCCACTGGCTACTATCACCGCAAAGAAAATCAGGGATTTTGTGTTCAACTCAATCGTATGTAGGTTCGGAATCCCTTACAAGCTTGTCTCCGGCAATGGAAAGCAATTTGTTAGCAATGAATTGCGACAGCTATGTGAGGAATTGAAAATCAAGAAGAAGTTTGCGGCGGTCTATCATCCTCAAAGCAATGGACAAACAGAAGTTGTTAACAAAATAATAAAGCATACCCTTAAAACCAAGCTGGAGGAACGCAAAGGGAATTGGCCTGAAGAACTTTCGAAGGTGATGTGGTCATATAACACTACGCCACGATCTACTACGGGAGAAACGCCGTTTATGCTGACTTACGGCTACGAAGCTATGGTCCCCGTGGAAGTTGGATCGGGATCACTTCGTAGAGATTGTTACAGAAAAGAAGATGCTGAGGTTAATCAAAGGCTTCATTTAGATCTCTTAGAGGAGCCGAGGGAAAATTCTCAGCTAAGGCTAGCGGCATATCAACAACGCGCCGTAAGGTATTATAACAAGAAGGTAAAAGGACAATTGCTGAATGTGGGAGATTTTGTACTTGGGAAAGTGATGCCCAATACAAAGAACCCCCGACATGGAGTGTTTGGAGCTAATTGGGAAGGACCATACAGAATAAAGTCCATTCTGTGGAAGGGAACTTATCACCTTGAAGATATGGACGGGAAGCTGGTTCCGCGAGCTTGGAATGTGGAACATCTCCGAAAGTATTACCAGTAAGGCGCGCCTTTGGCCCCTTACATATTTCTTTTATTATTTTGGGTTATGCCCGGATTATAGGCTAGAATTAAATAAATTCCTCCTAGCCTAGGGGGGTAGTGCATGTACTACTTACCTTGGAACTAGTTGAAGGGTCATTTTTTAGAAATAATTTCCCCACAGAGCATAGTAGCCATGGGATTGGTGCACTTTTGACACCAGAGCGCATTATAAATAAAAATTTGAAACTTTCCAAAAGGATATTTGCTCAGTTTGCTTGGTTTCATGACGCGTCCTAAACGTAGGGCGCGCCCTAAGTAAGGGCTTTATATGAATGATAACTAAAGTAGTGGTTGTCAAAAGGAACAATGAAACTCAAGTAAAATGTACTATTTTCAAGGATGCGCCCAAGTTATCTTGGTTGATGCTCCTTTAGACTGAATGTTACTGTAATATTGACAACATAATTGAAAAATAAAAAGTCCTTGTTAAGGACGCGTCCTGCTTGAAGGATGATGTATTTTGGATCAAAGGTGAGGCGCGTCAAAACCATAGGACGCGCCCAATTGAGCCTTGTGCCTTGATTAAATACGCAGGTATAACATGGTGCTATGCTCATATGTTTTGCAAAAAAAATATTTATTAAATAAATAAAAGACGCGTCCAGTCAAGGAGGACGCGCCCAGGATGGTTACTTGCTTAACTGGTGGTAGTCAAAATATACGTGTCCTAAGACTAGGACGCATCCATGTGAATGGCAAAATAGGATGCTAGGTAAAAATATGCATGGATAAGGCAAAGTGGTTTTTATAAAAGTGCAGACAAATGAAGCTCAAACATAGATACTACAACTTGCAAGGCTTCAAGGGGCCCGCACCCTTAAAATAGTTCAAGTACATAAAAGATAAAGGACGCGTCCTAAGCAGGAGGCGCGTCCTGTGGCTTATCTTGGTCTTCCGCAGGGGGGGCTGAGTCCGAAGTGGAACAGGATCAGGGGACGCGTCCTCTTCTTCTAAGCCCAGAAAAATCCTTTTGTTCTTGATGGAGTCCGCGACCCTGACCCTGAAATCATTTACCCATATCTGGGTATCTGCATCAAACTTTGAGAATGTATACTCTGAGTTGTTGGCAATGAACCCAGAGCACCATTCTTCAAACCCAGCCTGGAAGCCGTGTTGGTAAACTAGCTTCTTTTCCTCTTTCCATCCATGTAGCCTATCATCATTTAGGGTGTCAAGCTCCAGCTGCATAGTGGAATTCAGTGTAATGACACTGTCCATTTGCTTCTCTATGGAGGAGACATTGCCTTCCAACACAGCTTTTTTAGTCTCCAGACGCGTCCTCTCCCCCTCCAGACGTTTGATCTCAGCATCTTTTTTTGCAACAAGCAGGGTAATGTACCTCTCTAGAGATTTAACTTTGTCTTCGGCCTGGCTCTTTGCAGTGTCTGTAGCAGCAAGACGCGCCCTAAGCCTGGCGGCCATATTAGCACTCTGCCTGGTATGCAGGTGAAGCTCAGCTGCAGCCCTCACCATGGCCTCCTCTGTTTGCTGCTCTGTTCTAAAAGTTCAACCTCTGACTTCATCCTCTGTGAAATCCCCAACAGAGGACGCGCCCAGGTATCTGAGAACAAAAGACTGGTCATCAGGAACTATCTTTTGACGTTTCGAGGGCGCGTCCTCCACCTTCTCGGGAATGTCAAACACGATAGTGTCGATTATCTTTGGTGGAGGAGAAGGAGTTGCAATAGGAGGTGGGGTTTTTTCCTTTAGATCAACCTTTATAGGGGGCAGTTTTTTGGCCCTTAGCTTTTTGGAGCCCCAATTGCGAATCCTTTGGGAAGAGAGGCCATGTCTGCGATATAAACATGAAAAGTGATTAGTTATGTACAAGAAGACGCGTCCTGAAAGTAAGACGCGTCCATATTATGATGCTACATGCATGAAAAGATGGCAATCAAAATAAGTAAGCGTGCAAAGATATAACAAGGAAAGTGAAAGACATGAGTAATGCATATGTGTATCATGCAAAGAATGACGTGCCCTGTACATATAGCGCGCCCTGCCTAGGGACATATTGGCTATGACAGATAATGGAAAAACAAAAGCGGTTGGGAATATAAAATAGGCAGGACGCGCCCTTAGCATATGTATGTGCGTGAAATATTTTTGATTTTTATGAAGGTTGACATTTTTTGAATGGGGAGCTAATGTTTGTAGCTGTGGACGCATCCAAAACTTATGACGCGTCCTCCCTCACTTAAACTTACCTTGTTCTAAGTCGAATTGCTTACTAATATCGATTTCGATCACCTCCGCGGCACTAAGGCCCCTGGTTTTTTCTGAGGTTGTAAGAACATGTTTGCCGTTATGAAATTCATGGAACTTGCAGATAGAGCCAACCCGGGATGATAGCGCGCCCACTAGTTTGAGGTTGTCTTCTGTAATCATGTCCTTGAGATTAAAATGCTTCTCTGCATACTGGAGTACCTTGTCTGCCCTCTTTTTCCTTTTCCCTGATAGTTCTTTCTGGACTCTTTTGTCTAGAGATAAAGGATAGTAAGAATTTGTTAAAGGAAAAGGGAGGATGCGCCATATCAAGAGGACGCGTCTAGTGTATGAAAACATGTTTTGCGAGTTACTTATTTGGTTCTAGGTTGAAACGAACACGGGATCTCTTGACGTCATAGATATAGAATAAGGGTTCTTTCCAATCCCTTTCATGGCGGATCTTGCCCTCATTAAATCCCTTGATGTTCAGCCACTTCTTGACAACAAAGAAGTGATAACCAGGGATTGATTTTCTTATGCTGAAAAAGAAGCTGAATTCCTTCATAGAGGGCGCGCCCAGTCTGAGGTTGTGGTACATCATATAGAAAGCCCAAGCCAGTTTGTATGAGTTTGGAGATAGTTGGATCGGAGCAACGTCATACCACTTCAGGATCTTCTTAATGTATGGGTGCAAGGGCGCACCCACGCCTAAAGAAATCAATTTCGGTGTAAGCACCATTCTGGGGATCCTTTCATTCCCGATGTTGAAGATGTGTGGTCTCATGGTCCGAAGAGGGCGCGCCCAGATGCCTTCCATGTCGTAGTATTTCATGTGCCACTGGATTTCCAGGTTAGTCGTAGTAGAATCAAGGGCTACGCATGCCAGCTTACCTTCTTTTTTCCTTCTGGCGTTTTTTTCTGCTTCAGTAAGGGTACCGAGCCTCGCCCAGTTACAATCAACTTCTACATCTGAAGGTTCCCAATACTCTAGGGGAGAATCAGACTTCTGAGGAGATACGAGGTATGTCTCAGGGTCAGAAACCCTCCTTTCGAACTCACTTACGCTGTGAGGGGACGCGTCCCCAGAATGAGCCGCGTCCTGGGAAGTTGACGCGTCCTGTGTGTTTGACGCGTCCATATCTGAAACAGCTGTTCCTCGGGGCTTTTAGCTTATGGTAGGAACAATTTCATCGTCCGTCCCATCTTCGATGGCGACCCTAGTATGGAGAACTAGAGTTCTTTGCCTTTTAACTCCCTTTTTTCCATTCTTGAGCTTATGGAAACATGGTCCATGGAATCGGAGCTGGAATCAGACATTATTGAGTTTTTTGATTTAAGGGAACCAAAGACGCATCTTTCTGCTCTAAGGAAGGAATTCGTCCTGTGGATTTCGGGAAAATTGGGTTTGAAAGAGATCAGGTGTGGGGAATAGATTCCAATACGTTTGTTGAGAGCCTTAAACGGGTGAAATGGTGAGGAAGAAGACACGTCCTCCATCTGCAAAATAAGGAATAAACATTTGAGGACGCGTCCAAAAAAAAAAAGAAGAAGATGGTGGATGAATGAACCATAGGAAGATGCTAGTGATATTTGAGGATGCGTCCTAAGAACCTATCGTATGAAATTCACTATCAACACGCGTCTTAGTAGGATATTGCCCTTATATGACCTTTAGTTAAAACGACTTAAAACATGTGCCTTTAACAAAGGGAAATAAGACGCGCCTTGACGGGAAGACGCGTCCTACGTGGTTATGATGCGGAGGAATATTAATTGACTGTTAGCAATTTGGGGGAAATATGATAGAATCCTAGAAACATGTAGTTGGGAGATCAGGGAAGCTAAACATGTTATATTTGCCTATACATACATATATATATACATACAAACGAACATGAAGAGCAGTTGATATGAACATGAAGCATACGAACGGTTTCTTGCTTATTCAATCCAATGTATTTGACCAAATAAAGAAGTAAGAGGAGATTTGTGTACCTTTTGAGTTGAGGAGTGGATTGAGCTAAAGAAATCAGGAAATGGCCGGCTAAATCGTCGGGGTTTCGAGCTCAAAGTTTAGAGGCGACGGTGATGGTGGTTTTCTGAGAACATGAAGGATGAAAGTGACGGTTACGCCTCTGGGTATTTATAGGGGAAGATATAGCTGACGTGGAGGACAGCTGTATGTTGTGAGTACAGAGCAAAGGCAAGACGCGTCCTCTGCTTTAGACGCATCCTGAGAACCAAATTTCATTGCTTGGATTGTAGGATAAAAATTCCAATTTTGTTTTTAATTGCAAGTGGAATTTGGGGGGTAGTTATATCCGAAATTTGGCATTGAGTTGATTCGGGTCAAATACGGATTACATACGGTCAAAACCGATATTGCGTTATGGAAGGATAGGACGCGTCCTAACACATAGGACGCACGTATATTTAAGTTGGTGCCTTATATTTTGGTAATTTGGATATGGATGCGCCCATATTTGGTTGACGTGTCAGCATTAGGAATATTACCTGGTGAACATGATCTTGTGGCAATGAAAGAGGTAGGACGCGCTTGTCTCCACTAGGACGTGTCCTGTGGCTTTACATGTTATAAGGAACGATCGATGAGGAAGCAGGGTTGGATTTATGAAGCTTAGGATGCGCCCCAAAGGGTAGGACGCGTCCTGTTTTTGGTCTATATACTTTTGATGTTGAGTTCAGGGTAAAGCTTGCATGGGGAGGAGCAATGGAGGTTATTTTTACTAATATATTTGTTGCAGGTACTCTTTAAAGAATTCCCTCCTTGAGACGGTCAAGGAGGGGGATGTCCGTGAAAAGCTAGAAGGCCTCCAGGGGTATTCCTGATGATTGAAGGCCTCCTCCTATATTCAACGGGTGTCCTCATTGGGGATGCGGGGTTAACTTTGGTATGTGCTTTGGGAGCTCTGTTCTTATATTCAACGGGTGTCCTCGTTGGAGAACTTTGGAGTCATCCTGCACTTTGCACCCAAGAGCTTGGGATCACCTATCCTGCTATCTGGTGGGTTATCCTCATTCGGGGGACAGGGATGCGTCTGGCACTTGAGGTGAATCGTGGCTATACCTGCGTTCGTAAATCAAGGGAGATAGCTGTAGCGGAGTGTTATCCTTGCGCAAGGAGATGCACTATCTGTGAAGTCCTACGATTACGGACGAGCCTTGGGCCTTCGCGGTTGGGCCTCATAGTTGGACATTCCTAAAGCTAGAGGAAGACGAATATTGGATGGGCTTCTACTGGGCTTAGGAGTAAGAAGTCTAAACTCATCAGACTCCTTGTTCTGCGAGAACTACATCAGGCTTGATCCCTATATAAAGGGTACGTAGGCACATTGAGAGGGTAAGAAGTTGAGAGCTGATAAGAAAGCCACCACTTACTCTGATCAATCTCAGCCTAAAACAACCACAATCAACCACACACCGCTTAAGTTTCTGGCAAAGAACCACCGTCACAGATCTTAGTTCCGGCGAGTAACCTCAATCTTTGTTGTTACCAGATTCCTCCGTCAACAGAAACAGATCAGAAGAGAGAGATGAGAATAGGGAAGAAGAAACCCTAGAGAGAGAGAAGATTCAGTGATAGAGAGAGAAAGAGATTGTGGCCAAAGCCATTTTCATATATTCAACATGATGCAAATAGAACAGTTCTCTGGCTTATATAGACCAGTACAACACATAATGGCAAAGACAAAATTACCCTTAATGACATATACTACCCATAATGGTTGCACAACACAGCACCTATACCATCATATATACTATACTGCAGACAACACATACTACTACACTTTACTATACTCAGCTATCCTAACATGCATCCTTGCTTTAGAACAGTTTGAGCTTCAAAAATGCTACGCCAAATATAGCTTGGATTCTCCCTCAAAGAAGCATTTAGAAAATCTGTCTAATTATCTGTCTTTTCCTTTTTATAAATGCAATGCCTAAGAATGCCTTTATGATAAATACAATCCCAAAAATCGTTAGCAGTTCTATAATGAAAGATTACAAGTTGTTTTTCGACAAGGGTGTTTCGTGTTTTTGTTGTAAATAATGAAATGCCACTATTCTTGAGCACATTTGGGTATAAAGTCAAGTGGTTAGGAGTTTCCTTAGTTCGATTTCTTCAAACATATAATCATTACGCAAGAATTATTTTCAGGGGGGTCCAGATAATTTTGAAACTCTAGTAATCTAGTAAGAAAAAATGCAGTACAGGGGACTCGAACTCTGCTCTTGGTCATAAAATGTAACAGCACAAACCACGACATCAATATGTAAGGGATCATATCCTAGTTATTATATCTTCAAATTTCAGGGGGGCCAAGGACCCCTCTAGACCCCCCTGGATCCGTCTCTGCAAATAAGTGATCATAACTTAAAATAAATACATTGTATACAAAATCCAACTGAAAGTTTAAATGGACATATGAATTAATTATTTTTTCAGAAATATATTATTTTAAAATAGAAGGAATAAAAATTCATCGTGAAATACTCGTTTTACTTTTCTATTTTAAATATGTTCTATTAATACAATATTGAATTATGGCGATATCCTCCAGCGTCAATACTTCTTCTTCAACGAATAATATCGTGCGATCGGGAAGAAAAAGTGAACCAACGACCTTATCTCGTACGCTGATATGTTGGATTGCCCTATTTGTTTTGAAGCTTTGACCATTCCCTGTTTACCAGGTTTGTACGGGATCTACTCTGCCACTTTCATATTTATCAGCTGCGTTTTCATTTCTATAATAATTATGTACATTTCATATTTTAATTGTTATGTTTTTATACTAGTTAAGCAGATGGACAAGGGTTTCAGATTAGGGTGAATCGATAATTAACTACTATCAGAAATTTAATTTGTTTGATTTGTGTTGGACTAAGGGCCCAAAGAGAATCTAAAACTAGTGAAAATTAGATCAATCCTATTTTTATTTATAAAGCTTCAATAATGTGCACTTTACTTGCGTTTCACGCGTCTGTGCGTCTAAAATTTTATCTCTTTTTGGCCTAAACGAATGTCCAAATTAACTACTCTATAAAGCTGAAAATTTAATTTGGTTGATTTGTGTTGGACCAAGGCCCAAAGAGAATCCAAAAGTAGTGAAAGTTAATTCAATCCTACTTTTATTTAGAAAGCTTCAATAATGCATACTTTACTCGCGGTTCACATGTCTGTGCATTTAAAAATTCCATGTTTTTGGCATTTTGACTTAAAACTGGTGTCCGAATTCGAGTGTACCTGGTCAAACGTCAAGTTTACGATCATGAAAAAATGAACATTTTGGGTAACATAAGATATACCTTATTTTATTTATATTTAAATAAAATTTATCAACAAGGCCTTTTTTTGGAATTGGTACACAAGATTCAAGAGTTGTCAAGTCCAAGCCTTCTATTGAAATTCTTAGCTCAAGAGTTGCGAACTCCAGTAGTTGAAATAACTAATCGGTGCGTCTTCTTCCTCTTTCTTCCTCTTACTCATGCCATCTTTCCCCTCTGGCCCCAACCTCGTCCGCGTCCTCAGACTTGCTCGCTTCTTAGTTATCCTTCTTCCTCAAGCCTCTTCTTCTTCCTCCGTGCATGGCATGAATGAATTATCACATAAATCGTCATCTTCAACATATGTGAATTTGGAGGCACTTTAGTACAAATATTACGCCTACATCTCGGGGAACGAGTTCCTTGCATTTGGAATCCTCCTCCTCGGGTCAAGAATCCTCTACAGGTTCCAAAATCTCCTTCAAGGTTTTCACTGCCAATGCTCCCACATACTCGAATTTGAACTTGTGCTCTTGTTTCTTCCACAAATGGTATATTTAAATCATCGAACGAATCATCATTTTGAATAAGTGTAGTCATATAAAATTTACCCGATGATAAGATATATGGTCATCAGATGATCTCGCCCTCAGTTGCATATATCTTTTTTTCTTCATTTTTGTTTAGCGGCGGCAAGGTTATATGGATATAAGTAATTAATATATTGGTTGCCTAGTATAGGATAAATCAATGAAATATATGACATATATCTCTTGATTAAAATTACTCTTGGTATAACTTTTTGTCACATTTCATAGTGATTAATACTCTTATATATTTTTTCTAATAATATTCATTTCAGTCCTCTTGTGTAAGGACATAGTCCATCAGGATTTTACTTTCTTTATCTAAATGTGATATTGGGTGATTATATTTTTACTTCGACGTTCAATTTGTATTTATGGTTGAGATCAAAGACTCCTCTGCAAAATCATGAGGCAGTCATCTCCCGATTAATTACTTGTATGGATATAAATTGAATTGCATGGATGCGTCGATTAAAATTTTTGCCCTTTTATAATGATGATACATTGAAAATGAGTCCAATTTCTACCAATAGGGCGAAATAAGTGATTTTAATTGCTTGATTCGAGAACCTCACCCAAACACGCGATAACTAATTAATGAAGAGTATCGTGCCCATTTTCTCATATTACATTAACTGATGAACTTTTAACAAGGTAAAACGCAGTATATTTAGTAGTAGTAATATAATGCTTAGAAACCACTCTGTTATGTAAGAAACAATGCAACAAAAGGAATATATAGTAAGTTGCTCTAGGATTTTGTTTTTTGGTGAAGTATTTCTAGGCTTTTACATATTACAAACATAACAGCCACCAAAGATTAAAATATTAAGGTCGGTAAGAACACAAGGCAGAGACTATAAAATGGCATTCCAGACATATTTTGTGATTTATACTTGAAAAAGCCAATCAGTTAGTAACATGATGTTTTTGGTTTGGTCCATGAACTATTGACATCTTTAGTCGCAAAAGGTTGGCTCAGGTTTCTCTACCTGTTTACCGGTTACTGACTAGTTTTTGATGTCATTCCGTGGAGCTGGTGCAGTCATAGGTTTTTTTCCCGATTCATTCTTCCATGAATTGCTGAAAGCGAAAAGAGGTTCATCAAAATTTGATCGAAAATTCAAAATGACTCTTCAAATAAATGATTTTTTGTTTCTCGAATCTCCAATTGATTATTATGGCACCAAGTTACTTCTTATGAATTTGGTAATACTTTTTTTGTGAAATTATTTGTTCTTCAGACAAACCCCTTTGAGTAATTTTGCAATATTTTGCTGCTTCCATTTGGTAATTTTATAAATACTTTTTAACCTTGTTATACATTTGGTACCTGACTGCTTTCTGTGTAAAATGTTAGTAAAATTTAAAAGTGTTAAGAACTTACCATTACTTGCAATCTAAGCTTCATTTCACTACAAGAAAAATGACTAAATTTGACCGAAAATTTGCAGTCATATTTAGCTAAATTTGGCCACCGGCGGTCCTATTTAGTTAAATTTGACCGAATTGTATCGGTCTTTTTTAGACCGGTCAAATTTAGCAAAATCAGACAAATTTAACATAAATTTGACCGATCAAATTTGACTGCCTAAAATTGACCAATTAAATTTGACCAAATTCTTGAAATTTGATTTTTTTTTAAAATTGGCGCCTAAAAATTTGAATTTTTTTGAATTTTGCCGCTAAAAATTTTAAAATTTGAAAAATTGTGAATTTTCCGCCTAATGTAAAGCAAATTTGACCGAATTCCGTCAAATTTATAAATTTGACCGAATGCAGTCAAACATATAAAATTGACTAAAGGAAGTCAAATTTAACTGTAACCCATATTTGTCAAATGCAGTAATTTTCCGGTACATTCTGCTAAGTTTCTGCCAAAAATATGCTACAACACATAATTTTTATTATTATGATTTTTATCACTAATCAATATAAAATTTATGTTATATAAATAATTTACACAACAAAATTATTATATATCATATTTCATAATTATTAATATTATTTTCATTACGAACTTACTTATAGAACTTAACCAAAACTTTCAAACCGAATTCTAAAACACTACTTTTTCTTTATTTAGTTTGACGTAAATGGTCATCGGACATTGTTTGGTTGATGAATATGCTCCCGTCACCGGAATAACTTCGATTGTTGAAAATTCATTTTTCTCCAAATTTTTACAAGTTAGAATTTGTTATTGTTAACGTTAATGTTATATGAAACAAAATTTGTAAGAGATTAGTTTAGCATGTATGAATATCTAAGTACTTGTATATGTATGTATATATATTTATGTATATATATTTGTGTTTATGATTTGTGGGAAGAGGTAGAGAGAGGTGGATGTGTGGGAGAGGGTATGAAGAGAGGTGGAGAGGAAAAGATGAAAGAGATAATGGAGGAATTAGAATGTATATGTATGTATATAATGTATTTATATGTAAAAGAGAGTTGCTGTGAAGAATCTGGACCATTGGATTGTAATTTTGGTTAGTTAAATTTGGACTGTTGGATATGTTGCACATGGATCGCTGACATGGCATCAAATTTGACCGCGTTCGGTCAAATTTATAAATATGACTCCCTCCAGTCAAATTAATAATTATGACCGATTTTAGTTATATTTATAAATATGACTGATGCCGGTCAATTTAGTAAATTTGACAAACTAGGATTTGCGGTCAAATATGTACTTAAATTTGACTAACAACGGTGATATTTTTAAATGTGACTGAAAGCAGTCAATTTTATAGATGTGATAAATATGATAAAATTTAAAAGTGGAGTTTATATAGTAAAAAGTGGAGGTTATTTAACAATTTCGTGAATATATATAAATAATGGATTTGCAATTCATATAATCATTTTATTTTTTACATAAACTCTTAAAGTCTAAGAAAGTTAAAATTCATACGGTTGGATTGTTCAAATTCTAATTTAGATAGCACAACACTACTAACCATTGTATGTGCAATCTGTAAATGTAAACTTTAAATTATATATATCAAGGAATAATTTGAATTATGCTTGATTTTCTTCACTCGATCACTGTTATCGTCTCTTAAAATTTTTTTAGTTTATACAATATGTTGTTACACCACATCTTTAAATACATTTATTTTTTCTAAAATTCAAAATTCTTAAATAAATCTAACATCAATATTTTTTAGTGATTTCTCAATTTGATATGATATGTGCCTAAAATAAATTTATAAATTTATAAAATGATTAAACATTTTAATTTTAATTTTTAATTATATTTTTACTAGGATTTGTTCAAGCAACAAGTTGGTATGACCCACCTATCTTCCGAGTAGGGATGGCAACGGGTCGGGTTCGGATCGGGTATCGTTAATCCAAATCCAAATATTTTTGGGTTATCCAAATCCAAATCCTCGGGTTTTGGATCGGATCGGGTATTTTTCGGGTATCCAAAAGTACGATTAATGTATTCAAATTTAATATCATTGATGTATAGAATCACCATTATCTACATTTATATATTACCTAATATTAAAATAAATATATTATTAAATAGTCAAAAGCATTATAGGGCACAAGTTGACATGTTGAGTAAAATTTAAAATACGTTAATAGCATAATGTTTAATATTACATTGTAAATCAATTTTTTGTATATATATATATAAAGTACAACTTAAATAATAAAAGTTGAGATTAAAAAAGTGGTATAATTCAGTAAATAAGTCTTAAATATCTTGATATTAATCAATTTTTACTAATATAATAAAATAAAAATATATAATTTATATGTCTTTTCATCTAAAATATTATAAATAATACATTATGGAAATATTGTATACTATTTTATGTATTGGGTTTTTATCGGATTTCAGGTTTGGATCGGGTTTGGATTGGGTTTCGGATTTTGGATCGGGTTTCGGATTTTGGATCGGGTATCGGTTCGGTATCGTTGAAATCCAAAACTTCAGATTCGGTATATCCAAATCTCATATTTCGGATCGGGTATCCGTCAGATCGGATTAAATTGCCATCCCTGCTTCCGAGGTCACTAGTTTACACTTTCGCCAACCTTTTCTAAATTTTTTGTCATATAACTAAAATATATAGATGTTGACATCTGTACGGTTGGATCATTCATAAAAAAATTTAAAAAAAATTGAAACATCAATATGGGACTAAACACTAGTAAGAAGTATTGGTCAAACTATTGGTTGAATGATTAAATAGCAAAACAAATATGTATATTTTTTTCTAAAATTGTTATCATATTACTAAAATATATAGATATTGACATCCGTACGGTTGGATCATTTATAAATATTTTCAAAAAAATCGATACATTAATAAGGGACTAAACACTAGTAAGAAGTACTCGTCAAACTACTATCTGACTGTTAAAATAGCAAACCAAATATATTTACTCTTTCTAAACATTTATCATATCACTAAAATATATATATGTTGACATACGTATGATTAGATCATTTGTAAATAGTTTTAAAAAAAACATCAATATGAGACTAAACACTAGTAAGAAGTACTTGTCAAACTATTGGTTGACTATTTAAATAGCAAACCAAATATGTATATTTTTTCTAAAATTGTTATCATATTACAAATTATATAGATCTTGACATCCGTACAATTGGATCATTCATAAATATTTTTAGAAAATCGAAACATTAATATGGGACTAAACACTAGTAAAAAATACTCGTCAAACTACTCGTTGACTGCTAAAATAGCAAATCAAATACATTTATTTTTTTCTAAACTTTTTATCATATCACTAAAATATATCAATATTGACATCTGTATGGTTGGATCATTCATAAATATTTCTAGAAAAATCGAAATATTAATATGGGACAAAACACTAGTAAGAAATACTCGTCAAACAACTAGTTGACTGTTAAAATATCAAACCAAATATATTAATTTTTTTCTAAAATTTTTATTATATTACTAAAATTGACTACTCGCAGTAACATTTATAAACATGACTGCCGTCAGTCAAATTTAATTTTAATAATATTCGTTTATTTTGGGCGGGAAATTTAGCGCCATAATATAAATTTGACCGCCCCTAAATATGACTGTTTGCGGTCAAATTTACAGCTAACAAATTTTGTTCACTCGGAGGGAAGTTTCCATTTCTTTTTTTAGGACTCAAAAAATAAAAATGACCGAACAAATTTGACCAGAAAATAAATTTGACCGCCACTAGTCAAAATTTAATATTGACCGTTAGTAAATAAATATTTGACCTCAAATTTGACTACTTTCGGTCAAATATAAGTCTGACCAGTTATAAATAAAAGTTGACCTTAAATATGACCGTCGTTGGTCAAATTTAGCCGCAGTCATATTTAGCTAGTCAAAACTTACTCTTGTTTATTTTAGTGTTTATTTTCATTGTTTACTAAATGAAGTATGTGGTGTTGAATGATTACATTACAACTATATCTTACGTTTTTAGCTTGTTGAATTACACTGTAGTGCGTCAAAGGGCACATTTCTTGTTTTATATGCCTTGACAACCATAGAAACAAATGCCCTACTTGATATTTGTTGATTGATTATATTCGTAACTATTAAAATACTAATATAAGATCCAGTAATGACCATTTAGCTAACACCTTGAGATTTTAGAGCAACTGATTCCTTAACATGGTATTATAGCGTTAACATGGTATCAGAGCTCAGGCTAGCTGGCAAAGGACTCAGATTCGATCCCTATCACCCCAAGTATTCTCATAATTTATCGTGGCACAAAATGCAAATTAATGCCCTAGAGATGGGTGTTCGTGAGCCTGGAACAGACCTTTCTCTAACAGCTTAAGGTTTTAGAGCGACTGGACACGGAAGACTAAATGGGCTTTCGAGTGGGGGAGTGTTCCTGGAAAGGGTTTTAACAGTAACCATGAATTGGAAAAAGGTTCTTTTTTTTGAAGAATGGAAGAGGTTTTTGAAGCAGTTAAATTCACTTGTCCGAATAGCAAGTATGGATGCAAAGAAAAAGTGAGATACGGCATGAAACATGAGCAATATATGCGATCTCGCACCTATGAAACTTGTTATTGTCCTCTTCCTGCTTGTGGTTTTGATGGTTCCTACAAGGATTTAAATCTGCAGCAAGCACCCAGCATCAGCCATTTGCTTCACCTTTGACTTTTTTTTTTGTTCATGCAAGTGGAAATAGTGCCATTGAATCACAAAATAAAGAGAGTAAGATAATTTTGAGATATAAGAATTGTGAAGGTATATTAATCTCATTTAAACAGCTTCAACTAGGCGCACTTTTCTTGCGCTTTATGCGTCAGTGGTCTATAATTGGCTCGCACCTGTTTGATGAAGTCGTCGCGCCTTACCTAGGTCAAGCCGTGTGGGTGCACTTTTGTGCCTTGCGTCTAGTGACAATGCTGTCTTGCAACAAAAGAAGTGAGTACATGTGAAAAATAAGGTCAACGGACAGAAGAGGAATAACAACACAATGAAGGGGTATAAGTGTAACAAAAAGCTGGTTAGAAAGGAAAATGAGGTAGCCGAGATAATTCTATTTTTGTGTAATCATTATTTCATATTTTAGAAAAGAATTGTCCCTCTCGAAAGTCCAACAAATTATCTTGTATGGACACCCTAAATTGTCACATCCTGTCCTGCTAAATAACAGTTTGTCTGAGCTTATTTGAGTATTAGTTTGAGCATATCATTTGTGTCTAGGCGTGCTTGCGCTTTTGGAAAACAGACCTAAACAACTAAAGTTACATGCTACTTTATCAGATTGCACGGATTTAGCAGAACATATAAGTAATTATGATACTGCTCCTTCTTGGTGCAGTGTTATTGCCATTTGCCACCAAAGATAAAAAATTAAGGTCTTTAAGAACACAGGCTAGACTCTAGAGAATTAAAAATGGCGTGCTTGATATTTTTATGAGTTGTAGTCCTAAAAGCCAATCAGTTAATAGCATAATCTTTTTGGGATCCTTTCTTTATATTGGACACATAATTCTTGTTGATAATAAACTAATGACTAAGAGGAGATTTTTTTCAAGTTTATCTGAAATCTGGAATCTCTTTATTCATAGAGTTTGGTTGTAGCAATATGCATATACTAAAAATGGAAATGTAATCTTAAGGTTTACTCTGCAAATACTAGTATGAAACATACAAGTATGGCGTAATACTGTACAAGGTTGACTTTTGGTTCCACGTTGATTCGTGTAGTTGCAATTTGCAAAAGGTTGCCACGGCAGTCATCAAGTAGTTGTTCACTTGATTATTATGGTTCTTAATATTACTAGTCTGTTATAAAATATTGGTTATAGTAACAATAAAAGAGCACAATAAAAGAACTACTAAAAGAACTACTATATTTTATCGGAGAGAGAGCTGAGAAGGAGAAATAGGAGAGAAGATGCTCAGGATGATCTTTTGCTTCTTACTGAATGTGGCTATTTATAGCCAAAGGAGGGAACAAGTACATTAAATGAATTGCAAATTTTCTACTCCTACATGTAGCTTTACTATTTAACCTTTGAATATAACATCTTTTGCACCGACCGGTCTACCACGCTTCAGGCGTGAATTTGATTCTGTAACCAATTCTTTTGTATCTGATTTTTGAATTGGTATATCTATTCTAGCTGGAGTATTTACTGAAGGTATTTGAGATTTAGTTATATTTCTAGAATTGTTAAATGCCTCAGGCATTTGGTTTGCGATATTTTGCATATGAATAATTCTTTTAACTTCAAGTTCGCATTGACCGGTACGTGGATCTAGAAGATATAATCCTGATGCATTCCATGTTATGTCAGGATTAACCTTGTTTAAATGTTTATCTCCCCCTAAAGGAGGAAACATCGACTCGTCAAAATGATAATCTGCATATCTTGCGGTAAATAAGTCTCCAGTTAGAGGCTCCAGATATCTAATTATAGATTTGGAATCAAAACCAACATAGATACCTATTCCTCTTTGAGCTCCCATCTTCGATCTTTGTGGTGGAGCAATCGACACATATACAGCACTTCCAAAAATTTTGAAGTGAGAAATATTAGGAACTTGACCAAGTACCAGTTGTAGCGGACAATGTTGGTTGTAGGAAGTTGGTCTAATCCTAATAATATTAGCAGCATGAAGTATTGCGTGACCCCAAATAGATGTAGGTAATTTTGCTTTCAACAACAACGGTCTTGCAATAAGTTGGAGTCTTTTGATAAAAGACTCGGCTAACCCATTTTGTGTATGTACATGAGGAACTGGGTGTTTAATTGAGATTCCTACAGACATGCAATAGTCGACAAAAGTTGCAGATGTGACTTCACCGGCATTATCTAAACGAATTGACTTAATGCAATGATCTGGGAATTGAGCTCGTAATTTGATTATTTGGGCAAGTAGTTTTGCAAAAACATCATTACGAGTTGAGAGAAGACAAACATGAGACCATCTAGTTGAGGCATCGATTAATACCATGAAGTACCTAAATGGGCCAGATGATGGGTGTATAGGTCCACATATGTCCCCTTGGATCCTTTCTAAAAAAATTGGGCTTCCAAGCTGAACTTTAGTAGGGGATGGTCGAGTAATCAATTTTCCTAAAGAACATGCTGAACATGGAAGGTCATTGTTGGAAAGAACTTTAAAATCTTTAAGAGGATGACCAGTAGAAGTCTCTATAATACCACGCATCATAGAGACGCCAGGATGACCTAATCTTTCATGCCAAAGTGTAAAAGATTTTGGATCTATGAGTTTGGAAGCAATGATATTGTGTGACTCAATAGTTCTAATTTTCATTATATATAATCCTGAGGAAAGTGAGTGAAACTTTTCTAAGATTTTCTTGTTGCTAGGATTAGCGGAAGTAATAAGAAGATATTCTCTATCAGCCTCAGAGATAGTTTCGATGTGAAAATTATTGAGTCGAATATTTTTAAAACTAAGAAGAATTCTAGTAGACTTACTAGAATATAATGCATTTGAAATGTGTATGTGGGTACCGTTAGGTAGGACGAAACTAGCTTTTCCAAAACCTTCGATTATATTAGATACGCCGGAAATCGTTCTGACTTGAGCTTTGGTTTTGGTTATTTGGGTAAAATACTTTTGGTTCTGTAGAATCGTATAAGTTGTACCACAATCAGCAATGCATATATCTTCATAATCCATTATGTATATAATTAAGAAACATAATTTATTTGATAAGAACATAACACACTACATAGTTCAAACAAAACAAAGCACACAATACACACTACTATAATAATTATATAAAACTAATCTTCAGCCTCCCATATGGGAGTTTCGTTAGGTTCATTTGGACCATTAATGCTTATTCCTCCAGTTGTGATTCTCAGGAAATCATCTATGTTATTGTTGGCAAAATTTGTTTCTACCATTTTCTCTTTTGATTTTTGAGAAGATTGGTATAACTTAACAAGATGATCTGGGGTATGACAATTACGTGTCCAGTGCCCATTCATGCCGAACCTATAGCAAACATTTTCAGTTTTTCCTCCTCGAGATGCCTTTCTTTTACTCTGTGATTCAGATTGCCACTTCCGGTGACCAGAGTTCTTATATGGACGAGAATGCCCGTGGCTCCGACCTTGTCCACGGTACCGCCCTTGGCCCCGTCCACCTCTATACCCTTTTCCACGTACATTCGGCTGGAATGATATGTTATTTACTTCAGGTAATGGGGCAGATCCTGTTGGATGGGATTGATGATTCTTAATCACCAATTCATGATTCTGTTTAACAACGAGGAGAGTTGATAGAAGATCCCCGAACTTAGTAAATTTGTGCTCCCTGTACATCTCTGCTAAATTGATATTGTTGGGGTGAAAAGTTGATAGTATTTTATCGATTTTTCTTTTTCCGTAACTTTCTCACCACACATAATAAGCCTAGAACTTATTTTGAACAAAACAGAGCTATATGCCCGGACACTCTTAAAATCCCGAAGTCATAAATTAGCCCAATCATTTTCAGCTGTAGGTAGACAAACTAATTTCTGGTGATCGAACCTATCCTTTAGATTTTCCCATAAAATAAAAGGATCCTCGACTTCTAAGTACTCAGATTTTAAATCTTCATGCATATGGTGTCGGAGAAAAATTATGGAGGTAAAGTTTTCTTCAGTCGTGGATTTATTTTCTGCCTTTATTGTATCGCTTAATTTCTTTGAACCCAAGTGCAACTTTACATCTTGTACCGATGATAAATAATTATCGCCAGAAATGTCCAAGGAAACAAACGACAAGCTTGTAATATTTGTCATACTAAATCTGAATTAACACGAAAATTATTAAATTTTAATTCATCAATGTAAATATTACATAAAATCCTACTTAATCGGGTGCGTTAACAAGTATGCAATAATCAATGTATATATCATTATTATCATTGATATTATAAATAGATCTATATATAAAATGACAAATGGATTTTCACCCGCCATACGGACGTCTGCGTATGCAGATTATCTCCGACTAATAATAAATTAAAGTGGACAATCCTGCATAAGTTAGTTATGGGTAAAAAGTTATTATCCGATAGTTATGCAATTTATAAATTATCTTGTATGGACACCCTAAATTGTCACATCATGTTCTGCTAAATAACAGTTTGTCTAAGCTTATTCGAGTAAGTTTTTCGAGTGTATTAGTTTGAGCATATCATTTGCGTCTAGGCGTGCTTGCGCTTTTGGAAAACACACCTAAACAACTAAAGTTACATGCTACTTTATCAGATTGCACGGATTTAGCAGAACATATAAGTAACTATGATACTGCTCCTTCTTGGTGCAGTGTTATTGCCATTTGTCACCAAAGATAAAAAATTAAGGTCTTTAAGAACACAGGCTAGACTCTAGAGAATTAAAAATGGCGTGCTTGATATTTTTATGAGTTATAGTCCTAAAAGCCAATCAGTTAATAGCATAATCTTTTTGGGATCCTTTCTTTATATTGGACACATAATTCTTGTTGATAATAAACTAATGACTGAGAGGAGTTTTTTTTTCAAGTTTATCTGAAATCTGAAATCTCTTTATTCATAGAGTTCGGTTGTAGCAATATGCATATACTAAAAATGGAAATGAAATCTTAAAGTTTACTCTGCAAATACTAGTATGAAACATACAAGTATGGCGTAATACTGTACAAGTTTGACTTTTGGTTCCACGTTGATTCGTGTAGTTGCAATTTGTAAAAGGTTGCCACGATAGTCATCAAGTAGTTGTTCACTTGATTATTATGGTTCCTAATATTACTAGTCTGTTATAAAATACTGGTTATAGTAACAATAAAAGAGCACAATAAAAGAACTACTAAAAGAACTACTATATTTTATCGGAGAGAGAGCTGAGAAGGAGAAATAGCAGAGAAGATGCTCGGGATGATCTTTTGCTTCTTACTGAATGTGGCTATTTATAGCCAAAGGAGGGAACAAGTACATTAAATGAATTGCAAAATTTCTACTCCTACATGTAGCTTTACTATTTAACCTTTGAATATAACAATCAATTCATAACATAGTCTTATTTCTTATAATTTTGTGATTCCTTTTTTGTTTTCCTATGAATTTACAAGGACAACTACCTTGAGTTGTTTATTTGCTTTCAATGTTATACTAATATCACAATATATGAATAACTTTTAATCTTGTTATAAACTGATTGTGTTGTGTAAATTATGTTAGTAAAATGGAAAAGTCTTGAGAAACTTACTAATTTTTGCAATCAGCTTTCATTCATTTTCATTGTTTATTAAATGAACATGTGGTGTGTAATGATTGCATCCATATATATCTTATGTTTTTTGCTTGTTAAATTAAATTGTAGTGCATCAAGGGGCACCCTGCTTATTCGAGCTGCTGTAGCAAGTATAATAACGAGTGCCCTTCTTATTTTTTGTCGATCAGTGATATTCCTTGCCTTGTCATGGAGGAGCTTCGTAATAGAAAGTACCTTATTTGAATAGAAAGTATGGGTGCAAAGAAATATTGAGCTATGGTATGAAATGTGAGCATAAGAGATCTCGCGCCTATGAACCTTGTAATTATCCTCAACCTGACTGTGATTTTGATGCTTCCTAGAAGGATTTCTATCGGTACTTTGCCCGCAGGCACCCAGTCAGCCACATGCTTCACGTTTGGATATTCGTTTTTAGTTCTTTAAGTTTAAATGGGAAGTACAAATTCCTTCAGGAAGATAATAATCACACACTTTTCATCCATAATTTAAGTGTCCGGGAAATTGGAGCTGTTGTTAATATAACTCGTACGAGCCCGAACTGTTTACATAATGGGTATTCATATGAACCGGAAGAAAGTAGTGATAGGATATAAAACCCTCACCGAACCCGGGTCTAGATCACTTAATCTAGGACCGGGTAGGTCCGGCTCTAATACCAACCCTAGTCCTATATCACTCGGTCCGGGACTTGTTAGGTCTAACTCACTGAACCCAGGTCCGAGACCGGTTAGGTCCAGTTCTAGCCCAGTTCGAGGTCGAACGGGCCTGACTCATGTACACCCCGAGACCAAGCATCCTCGCATCACCTATTCTAGAAGGCCCAACTAAATACAACACGTGAGGCACGAGCCCAGGCACGTGATAATGACAGCTATTAATGATCAGCCATGAGAATAATTATGGTACGTGTCAAATTATGGTACGTGTCAAAGGATCGTTGGAACATTTCTCGGCAATCTTTACTGGGATACGTGTAAGGCATCCATTCTAGTCAGGCCTCCACCACTCCCAACAACGAACGGCCAAAATCTACGAACCTCTAAACCCTATCCAGGGGCGGACACATGATTCGAACACAAGGGGGGCCAAAAATTTTATTTCCAAATAAATTATAATATAATATTAAAGTTTATTGTAAGTTCATTTGAGCCGACCTTTATTATATAATAACATAAAAATACAACAAAACCATATCTAAAGATGGACAAAATAAGAAACATGTACTTGCTCTCATCTTAAAATCAATTATAAAAAATTCTGATTCAATTAAAGCACTATGTATTTGGCTGATTAAAATCTAATAAAATAACTCTGAATGTATAAGTAATAATTAATTCTTATGAAAAGACAATAGAAAATATATCAAGTAATTATAATTAGTGGATAGACCTAACTAGATATGCAGGTAAAGAAAACACATAACTACTTTGTCCGGTCATAGTTGGGTTAGTATCACGATTGGGGGGGGCAAATATAAGAAAATGAAAGAAAGCCGTTAATATACAGTTTTTAGCAGTAATACAAGGAAGGAGTTTGCAAAATCTGGCAGGGGCCAAGGCCACCCCGTGTATACTGTGCGTCGGCCCCTGACCCTATCCTTGGGATATAAATAGTCCAAGGAAGAGATTAATCACTCTTTTCAACACACTCATACACATACATCACATACAACCACCTTGCATTTTCATCTTCATCATCCAAAAGTGAGTTCTTATTCTCACAGTTCTTATTCTCACACCGGAGGCGCCGCAGGGTTCAAATCCCCCCTCCAGTATTGTTTTGCAGACACCCAACCGCAGCTACACGGCAAGAGGGGTACAGGTCTATGCAAAAATATTTCCTTGTGATCCCTAAAGATACGGTTTATTCTTCATGGGATTACAGAATGCAAGTTTGCATTCGCAGAAAAAAAAAGTGAAAATCCACTTGAAAGCAGTCCAGTCAGTTCTTGAAGTCATTGATATAAATGGTGCACACTTCCTAAGTTCCAGATTCAAGGTTTACATTGAGGTCAGGAACTTCGAAAGAGTTGTTCCATTTTTTCTGTCAGGCCCTGTAATAGAGTTTTAAGATATCATTTGTTTAAGATGATTCATTTCCAAGTGTTGCAAACCATTTATGTTGTGATCGTAAACTGCTTAGACTTTGATTTGTTGTGTGTTCGTAACCATACAACATTTGGGATCTGATGCTTGTTTTGTCTCTTTCTGATTTAGTTTTATTAAAGTTTTCACCCCTATGATTATAGATGAAGCAATAGCATGATTTGTTTTTTTGGGCTCAGTTTATAAATTTGAATA
Organism: Apium graveolens; assembly: GCF_009905375.1. NCBI lineage: Eukaryota > Viridiplantae > Streptophyta > Magnoliopsida > Apiales > Apiaceae > Apium > Apium graveolens. The sequence goes on from NC_133651.1 coordinate 9,944,400, forward strand.
GTATGATTTCATATTTTAATCGATGGCACCACTCTGTTCAAAGACAAAGACAAGCATAACTATAAAGGCAATCATATACCATTTGAACAATGCAGATCGGGGATTTGGGACTACAGGAAGTTAGTGCAAGTTCAGTAGTTAATATAAATCACATCATGTAGACAATGCACTTACTTCGTATCTCAGTTGGGAAAGTTTGTGCTGCTTATCGTCCTTACAATTAAGCATGTGCCCCTTCTTTCTTAATGGACACCGGCATAATTACTAAATGAGTATCTTATGCCTCTGTGAATATACATGAAATCGACCAGGAGAGTCATCTTTGTATCTCTAGATGCAGAGGTATTACAGTTAGGTCACCAATTGAACAAACTACGGAGAAAGGGGTAATATCTGGATGCGGAGGTATTACAATTAGGTCACCCATTGCACAAACTACAGAGAAAATGGTAATATTGCTTTCAAAACTAATCTCTAGTTAAAAAGCCGCAGTCAATGGCAAATACATAGTAAAATATTTATTACCAAACTGTAAAATATTTAATACCAAACTGTTAATGGAAAGACATTGCATTACAAATCAGATACGTCGCATCGTTAAAGATAAAATGCTTACAAAAAGCATCAAATCCACGTCTTCCATGAATCCTGAATAGGAGAGCTACATAGGAAATTTTATATGTAACTACTTCATATTTAGAAAGAATACATATAAGTACTTAACAAAAACTGTCTTAGCCCCCACTAGAACAAAATTTTTAAAGAAATATATTAGCTATAAATTTTTTCTTCTATTTTAGCCCCCACATCAATAATTTTCTGGCTCCACCACTGGTGAATAGTGCATGTTGTCGCCAACACCTGGAGTGTCAATAATAGTGCAGCTGCTATGTCATGAAAAACAATTCATGATGTTAGATAAATCATAAAATTCGTCAGTGTTAGATAAAGTTAGCAGACCCCTGCATGGTTTCATACTTTTCTGTTTCCAGCCATAACCATAATGATGGATATCTTTCACATATTTCAAGAGTTTCCAATGATGTAATGCAGATTAAGGAACTCCCTTTGCCTGCTTAGACCTTTTAGAGTTTCGGTCTAAAGCTTCCCATTCTGAACACCAATGAACTAAATGAATTATAGCTTCCAAAAGTATATGTCCACAAACTTACCTACACAATGTGTACTCTATACCTCACATTGGCTTCACGCTCAAGGACTGCTTCAACAACACAGTTAGTCAAAAATCCACATTCCAATTTTAGTATTTCTTGTCGTTAATCCTCATTTCTATGGTGTGCCACAGACACATAATAAACACAAATTCTCATGAGTTTGACTTATTTCATTGGTGAAATCGATTTTAATGTTAATGGACCCTGCATTCACACCATTTTACCCAATAAAAATGAGTTTGTGCTTAATGCTACAGAAGTTTGACAGGTTTGGTCCATGAACGGTTGACATGTTTAGTTGCAAAAGGCTGACACAGCTTTTTCTACTTGTTTACCGAGTAGTTTTTGACTTCATTATTATTGCTCCAAATTATTCATTACAATCTTGTCATAGTTTCTTTCTTTGAATTAACTTCCTAGAGTAATTTTGCAATATTTTGCTGCTTGTGTTATACAAATATCACAACATATCATGACCTTTCGACCTTTTTATACATATATGGTAACTTGACTGCATTCTGTAAATTATTCTAGTAAAATATAAAACCTTGAGAAACTTACCATTTCTTGCAATTCTAAGCTTCATTTCATTTGCATTGTTTACTAAATGAAATATGTGGTGTATAGTCTCTTACATTTTTAGCTTGTTGAAATACATTATAGTTCGTCAAGGGGCACATTTCCTGTTCTATATGTCGCAACAACCATAAAAACAAATGCCCTACTTGCTGTTTGCCAATTGATTACATTCGTAACTATGGATTGGAGGAGGTTCTTGAAGCAGCTAAAATCACTTGTCCGAATAGCAAGTATATATGGATGCAAAAGAAAAAGTGACATACAGCATGAAACGTGAGCATATGGGATCTTGCGCTTATGAAGCTTGTTATTATCCTCTTTCTGGCTGTGGTTTTGATGGTTCCTACAAGGATTTATATCTGCACTTTTCCAGCAAGCACCCAGCATCAGCCACACGCTTCACGTTTGACTCTTCTTTTTCTGTTCATGTAAGTGGAAATACGGAGTACAAATTCCTTCAAGAGAATAACCACACACTTTTCAACCTTAATTACAGTGTTCAGGAAATTGGAGCTGTTGATAATATAATCTGTATGGGCCCGAGCTATTTACAAAATGAGTATTCATATGAACTGGAAGCACGTAACCGAGACACCTCCTCCAATTTTATTACTTTATTGGTACCCAGACTGCCAAAATGGAAGGAGGACCTTCCTGAGAGAGCCGGTCTTCTTGAATATAAGAATGCCCTCCTGATATATATGTAAAGCTAACAGTAAGTTTGAAACGAGAAAAACAAAGTGCAGCTAAGTTCTTGATATTTATTTCACTGCAGCATCACTAATATATATCGAATACAGAGATAAAACTAGATGCAAGAAAGAAGGAACTACTTTCCTATAACTACTCCACTATCTACCATTATTCAAAGAGACTCCTAATATGATTCCACAACTATATGACCAAGTCATAACTAGCTGTTAATACAAAACAAACTAACGTAAACATAAACAAGCTTATTCAGACAAGCTTATGATTAAAGTCAACAATCTCCCCCATAATCTAAGCTTGTTGAGTTAACTCTTTCACTCCCAACAGCTTCCTCATGTGTTCAAACTTCACTGTCGTGAGCGCCTTGGCTAGAATGTCAGCCTTCTGGTTTTCTGTTGCCACATGCTTCACCATTATTTCACCGCGATCAACACACTCTCATATAAAGTGATAACGTATATCGATATGTTTGCTACGACCATGAAACATCGGATTCTTAGCCAAGTCTATGGCTGATTTATTATCGATATACAACGTGACTGGACCAACCTTCTCATCAGTAATCTGACTCAGCAAATTCCGTAACCAAATTCCCTGACATGCTGCTGTTGTCGCAGCCATGAACTCGGCTTCACACGAAGATAGAGCCACACATTTCTGTTTCTGAGACATCCAGGTAATTAGACTATCGTTCAGATAAAAAGCCACTCCACCAGTGCTTTTCCAATCTTCTATATTACCCACCAAATCACTATCAGAATATCCTGTCAAAACATTATTGCTATTCTCTCTTGAGTATACCAATCCATAATCTAACGTTCCCTTAATGTACCTGAGAACTCGTTTTGCTGCATTCATATGCATTACAGTGGGATGCTCCATAAATCGACTGATAATGCCCACAGCAAAAGCTATGTCCGGTCGAGTATGTACTAAGTATCTCAAACCTCCGATCATGCTTTTAAATTGAGTCACATTGACCAATTTACCACCTTCATCCTTCGTGATTTGTTCTTTAGGATCTAGTGGATACTTTGTAGGATTGCAATCCGACAACCCCGCCTTTTCAAGAATTTTATGAGCATAAGCTGACTGTTTTAGCTTGATAAATCTGTATCCCTGTTCAACCTCTATTCCCAAATAATATGTGAGTTTGCCGAGATCACTCATGTCAAATTGTTTGTCCATCTCCTGCTTGAACTCCTCGATAATACTGATACTAGTCCCTGTAATCAAAAGATCATCAACGTAAATGCCAACTACCAGAATATTACCTTCAATTTTCCTTGTATACACAGCGTGTTCATATGGGCATCTCTGAAATCCAAGTCTTTCCAGGCACTTGTTTAGCTTCGAATACCATGCACGAGGGGCTTGCCGAAGACCATACAGTGCCTTGAGGAGTTTGTACACCTTTGATTCCTGGCCTTTTCTTTCAAAACCCTCCGGTTGCATCACATAGACTTCCTCGCATATCTCCCCATTTAAAAACGCTGTCTTCACATCCATATGATGCACCTGCCATGATTTTTTTGCAGGAAGGGCCAACAACATACGCACTGTTTCGAGCCTTGTAACAGGTGCATATATTTCATCATAATCAACGCCATGTTCCTGTGCGTAACCCTTTGCCACAAGTCGAGCTTTATGCTTCACTACATTACCACTTGCATCTCGCTTCAATTTGAATATCCACTTTAACCCGATGACTTTTTTCCCCTTTGGAAATTCTGTCAGTTCCCATGTCCTGTTTTTTTCTATAGAATCGATTTCATTTTTCATAGCGTGTCTCCAACACTTTTCTTTGTTTGCCTGACCAAAATTAACAGGTTCTTCGACTCCCATGAGTAATAGCTCCTCCTGCAGCTCAATAGGTTCTGTGTTGTTATAAATTTCAGTGACATTTCTATATTTTTTAGGCTCTGTACTTCCATCAACGTTTTCATCCTCAAAGTCTAGCTCTTCTCTTCGTTCTTCCCTCACAGGACTTTCATAACCATCACTTTCTCTCTGAGTTGTTTCGTCGTTCTCTTTTCCTCCCAACACAATCAACTTTTCTTGTTGCAACTACTCTTCTCCGTTTTGTCCTTCCCATGGCCACGCTTCAGTTTCTACAAAAACAACATCTCGACTGACTAACACCGTGTTGCTTTCTGGGTTATACAGCCTGTACGCCTTTGTTCCTGGCTCTTTGTCTAAATTCACAACTTTCAAGCTTCGATCATCTAGCTTCTTAGTCAGCTTATCTTGCACCTTCATGTAAGCTTTACATCCAAACACCTTGATGTGCCCAATATTGGGTTTTTCATTTTTCCAGGCTTCATACGGAGTCACCCCTGACAGTGCTCGAGTGGGCAACCTATTTAACACGTAGACAGCGTGACGCACTACCTCACCCCAGAAGTTTGCCGGCATATGCATTTGCTTCAAGTAACTTCTCACCATCTCAATGACAGTACGGTTCCTACGCTCCACCACGCCATTTTGCTGTGGAGTGTATGGAGCCGTAAGATGTCTCACAATTCCATTATCTTCATAAAAGTCAGAAAAAACTTTGGAGTTGAACTCCCCCCCACGATCTGTTCGAAAGACTCTGATCCTTCGCTCTGTACCATTCTCAACTTTGGCCTTAAACTTCTTGAAGGCCTCAAACGCCTCATCCTTGCTCTTTAGCAAGTAAGCCCACATAATACGTGAATAATCATCAACAAGGAGCATGAAATAACGATTACCTGCGTGAGTGGAAGGAGTGATAGGTCCGCATATGTCACCATGAACAAGTTTAAGCACCTTACTAGCTGAGTACTTCGACTTAATAGAAAATGGCTTTCGAGTCTGTTTCGACATTAAACAACCACTATATGTCATCTCCGGAGACACAATCTTTGGAAAACCACGAACCATGTCATTTGCTGACATCAATTCCATTGCCTTAAAATTGACATGTCCTAACCGAAAGTGCCACAACCAAGCATTTTCATTTGACCTTGACAATAAGCATTTTGGTTCACCACTTTCTATAATTATCTTATACAATCGATTTGTCGATCTCTTAACTTTCATTAACAACTTTCCTTGTTTTTCATGGATCCACAAATATTCTCCATTCAAGACAACCTTATTTCCAGCTTCCGATAATTGTCCAAGACTAATTATATTGTTGCACAAGGAAGGAATGAAAAATACCTCGTGTAGTTCACGTTCCTCGCCCGTTTTACACTTCAAGCTCACAGTGCCCTTGCCTTTAATTTCAACCATCGAACCATCACCGAATTTTACTTGGCCTTTGACACATTCGTCCAACATCTTGAATTTTGATCTCTGACCCGTCATATGGTTACTTGCACCGTTGTCAAGGTACCAGATGTCAGAATCACTGGATTTTTCACTTCCATGCAACTTCAGTTTTGGTGTGACTTTCTCTTCTTTTAGCAACATCATGTTTACATCTTTGTCATCATGTTCAGTCAATAGCAATGCAGGCTCATCATCGTCAAATTGGGCCATGTTAACTTCAGCCCTTTGAACCTTGTTACGCTTAGGTTTGTTGCACTCAACTGCGAAATGGCCATACAGATGACAGTTGAAGCACCTAACTCTAGACTTGTCTCGAACCAGTCGTCCCCCTTCTTTATTTGGAATTTTCTGATTTGTGAAAACGCCACCACTTTCTCTGTTATTTCTCCTTGACCATTCTTCTCGAGTCATCAACAGTTTACCCTCGTTAGCTTCTCTTCGTGTCCATTCCTCTTCCGTGAGAAGAAGTTGACTACCGCCCCCACCACCATTCTTGGATCCCTTCAATCTTTCCTCATGAATCTTCAAGGACCCAACAGTTTCTTCAACGAACATTTGCTCAATGTTCCCAAACTGTTCGATCGTCGAGGCTATTTGTAGGAATTTTGTTGGTACAGCTCGTAACAACTTCTTTACTACATAGCTCTCCGGAACCTCTTCTCCAAGAGCTCTAATGTTTGTCACCAGACCATTGAGTTTCATACAGAACTCGTCAATTGGCTCTATCTCACTCATACTCAATGACTCAAACTCCGCCTTCAGAGTTTGTATCCTAGCCATTTTCACACGATCCGCACCGAGACACATGGTTTTAATCGCATCCCAGGCCTCTTTTGCTGTGTTTTTCTCCGCCAGTGACAGCAAAATGTCTTCAGGTACGCCTTGGTAAATGACCGCCAATGCTACCTTGTCAGTTCTTTCTTCAAACGGTGACTTAGGGTTCTTAGGTTCAATAGCATCCCACACACCATGTGCCTGCATATTCACCTTCATCTTCATAGACCATGAAGCATAATTACTCTTAGCCAACATCGGATAACTCAGACCCACTCCACCTTCTTTTATTTTGCTCGATTCCATCTCAGTAGCTTTCGGCATATATTTTGGCATTCACCACGCAACCTTGCTCTGATACCAAATTCTTGAATATAAGAATGCCCTCCTGATATATATGTAAAGCTAACAGTAAGTTTGAAACGAGAAAAATAAAGTGCAGCTAAGTTCTTGATATTTATTTCATTGCAGCATCACTAATATATATCGAATACAGAGATAAAACTAGATGCAAGAAAGAAGGAACTACTTTCCTATAACTACTCCACTATCTACCATTATTCAAAGAGACTCCTAATATGACTCCACAACTATATGACCAAGTCATAACTAGCTGTTAATACAAAACAAACTAACGTAAACATAAACAAGCTTATTCAGACAAGCTTATGATTAAAGTCAACACGTCTTGTGGTCCAAAATGTTTTCTTTGGTCCTTCATGGGATCGCAAAATTCAGGTTTGCATCCGTAGAAAAGGTGAAAATTGACTTGAAAAGCAGTTCAGCCATTTTTCAAGTCATTATGATGGTGCGTACGCCATGACTTCCATATTCAAGGTTTATACAGAGGACATCGAGAAGCACTGTTGAGAGGAAGATCCCTGGCATTTTTTTTATTGTCAACCCCTTTCCTAGAAATTTAAGATAATCATTTGTTAGTCAAAAGGATTATCTCTAGTTTTGCAAACTATATATGTTTGATGTTTGTGATATCAAATATTATTTTATTTGGGATGTCTCTTTTGTTAATTTTAGCTAATTCTCAAAGATTGTCTTCTTTTTTATATATCCAATGCCTATAATTTTATTATAGGCATTAACACTTGACCGCTTGGTGACCCTAGGCTATAATTTTATTTACTTTTAATATAAAGTATATTTTTAAATATATTATTATATTATATAAATCCGGATCAGATTCTAATGACAAATTTAAATATTATTTAATTAAACTATAAATAGGTAATATAATATTTATTATACATATATATACATTATTATTATATATACTATTAAATTATAATTTTTTTAATCGGTATAACGACCTCAAGATAAAAAAGAATAATTTACAATTTTCATCCACACAAAAACAAAATTATATCATTGATTCACGTTAAAATAAAATTTAAAGAAAACTAAATATAATTAATTATATTTGGTTGGAATATTGTACGTGGGTTAAAGACAAAATAATAAATATTATTAGTCTGATTTAAAAAATTATACTATTGAGTTAAAAAAATAATATATAATATTCTTCTAGACAAAAAAAATATTTTACAATTGATCCAAACTTTAAAAAAAATTAACTTAAAATTTAATTCTACAAACTGTAATAAAATAATATATACTATTTATCCAGTTTAAAAGAAAATTATATTATTGATCTGGGATATAAAATTTAAAATCAAATTAAAAATAATTAACTGAATTTGCTCCATGTAATGAGTCTCTTATTAAAATAAAATAACTTAACCTAAATATAATCACTTGGATTTGGTTAATATAATGAATTTTTATAATTATGTATTTTCTTATATGTCTATATTATTTATAATATTTAAATATCCATGGATCACACGAGTACTCTTATTTAGGCACAAACAAATTTAATTAATAAAATTATAAATAAAAATAAAATAATAATTTTTTAAAATAACCGTGCATCGCACGAATTATAGGCTAGTTTATAATAATATTTAACATGCAATAGTTTCATTAATAGATTAATTTTTGTAGTGTATTTATACAAATAAAAAAGAATTATAACATATACACGCTATTCATCTAGCCTTAAATAAAATTGCACTATTTATCCGGGCTGAAATATAAAATTAAAATGAACTAAATATATATCTATCTATGTTACGTTATAATAGACGAAATATTGAGAGTTTAATTGTCGGTCATTACGAAAATTACTTATTTGCTCTTGCTTAATTGATATAAAAAATATTAAAGATGAAATCTGATCACCTGTATTTTGGTCATACTATAAATTTATAATTACCTTTAACATTAAATAATCTTATTATTAGATTAATATTCAGAATAGAATTATGTAAATAAAAATAAAGCTAAATTTGTATAAAGTCCTCAGGCCTAAAAAAAATAAGATATATTATTCACATGAGCCAAAAATTATAATATTGAATTGGTGTAAAACAAAATAAAATCAAAATATAATTGTTGATAGGAATAATGTCCCGCAAAAACATAATAATATACACTATTCATTCGGGCTTATCCGAGATAAATTAAAAATAAAAAATAAAATAAAAATTAAATATAGTTTGTTGGATCTGTTGCATCAGCCTAAAACAAAATAATAAATGCTACTAACGTGGTTAAAATATTACATTATTGAATTAGACTAAAATAAAATTAAAAATTAAAAGATAACTCGTTGGACGATATAATGACATCGAGTTAAAATAAAGTAATATATTATACTCATCCGTGCTCAAACAAAATAATATTCGACCAAAGCTAAATAATTAAAAAAATTAAATATAATTACTTGAATTTTGTTAATAAATTGGGTTATGTAACTACTAATTTATTCTATATCTATAATATCCATAGTATTTTATTAAAATGAAACTAGAGATTACTTGTTAGTTTGTAAAATAGCATCGTACTAAATCAAAATGATATAAACTATTCAACCGAGCTAAAAAATTATACAAGTAATTCAAGATAAAATAATAGTTAAAATGCAACATTAATTAGACCAGCTAAAACAAGTATTACATGTTGCCCAGTAAAGATTCAATTATTTAAGGGGGGTTGGATACAATTGTATAAATGTTTTGGAATAAGTAATAAAATATAACAGTCTTTTATATTTCTGATAAAAACTTTTACAAAATCCTCTCAAAAAATACTGATGTTCTTGAGAGCTGCTAGGTCCAATCATCCTCGAGTGTTCTCTCCTAAGTGATGACCTAAACTGTGTTTATATACTACACAGCTATAACATATTAATCTAAGATATGCATTATCAAAAACTAACTGAAACTGATACATATCTTAAACTAAACAGATAAAGTCCTATCTCTCAGACGTAACAGATATGTGCTCCACATTATAAAGAACAGAAAAAATCCTCAAATGCTGACTGTCTTCAAAACATCCGAAGAGCCAGATCCTGAGCTTCTTCTGATTATTGAGAATTCAATATGTAACAATCTCCCCCAATTTATGCTTAATACAATGAAGCATAAATTCCATTCTCAATAATGCCAAAACCAATCTACAATATGTACAAGGAGTAAAGCTTACTTAAGTATCTTCAGATAACTGACAGTTGTTCCAAGAAAGTTCTTTAACCTTTCTTCCTCCTTGTCTCGTAGGACTTTAACAAGCTTTTTCTTCAACTCTCTCTTCTCTTCAGTGTCTTCTCCAAGTTGATAGACAAATGATCTTAACTTAGAAATCGAGCTTTTGCTTATCTCAGGATCACCAATCAACATGAAGCTTAAACTGACATTTTCATGATCAGAACTGAAGGATAACTGAGGACTGTTGAGAAAAACTTGTAGCACTGCAGCTCCCTTTTTCATCTGCATTTCTTGACCAATATAAGTTCTGTACTTAGGAACATAATCACCATTGAATTTATCATCTTTTGGCATAACTCTTCTTTTGATGACTTCAAGTATCATAGAAGACCAGTTTCTGGTGACACTGTTCTCAACTCTAAGAAGATAGTGAATGTATTTCAATTCTGTCACAGTCTTCATTAAGAGTTGCTGCAATGTAAAGCTCTTTACTTTACCATCCCTGAAAAAGTACAGAATCTCTTCTCTGACATCATTATCATTTACCTTTCTATGAACAATCTTCACAGCTTCAACTTTCTCAAGGTGTGAAGGAGAAATTCTTTCACCAAGATTTTCTGTCAGAGTATCTGTATCAAGCAAATCAGATTCCAAGATCTGCATGCTGGAATGACCAATGCCTCCTCTGGTTCGAGATTTGATAAGTTTCAGTTTTTCATTGTATACCACCCAAGAAGGCTTCTTGATGGACTTTATCAACATCTTCCTGTTCTGAGATAGAATCTCTTAACCCAGCTGACACAAAATCAATATGTTTGAACCCTTTATGATAGTCAAATGTATATATATCTTTCCATCTTCTATCCTACCTGCTGAGAGGAACATAACTTGTAGACAAATCTTTAATCTTCTCTTTTGTTTTATGTCATAGCTCTCTCTTTGATTTTAAGACTCTCTGCAAATATTCTTTGCATGCATGATCAGCTATTCTTTTATCAATCTTTTCTTTTTCATCAGCCTCAGAAATATGAGGAGTGATTACTAGAGAAGGAGCTGACTCATTTAATGTTTTGATCACTTTTTCATCAGAGTTAAAATCAGTTATAAGGTTCACATCATCAAGGTCTGCTATTACTTCAGAATTTGTGTCTGCATCAGGAGTTACATTCTGCCTTGCTGTATCAGCTTGATCAATGTCAGTGGCTTATCTTTTCTTCCTTGGTACAATCAACTCTTCTATCTTCTGAACTTTTCTGTCTTCTTCATTTCCTTGTACAGGAAACCTTCTCTGGATAGAAAATTCAGAAAAGTAAAGTTGAATGCAGTCACTTGACTTGATCCAGAAGTTCTTCCACCTCTTCCTCTTCCTCTTGCTCTTGAAGATCTACCACCTCCTTTTCCTCTACCTTTAAAAGTATTAGCTTTAGCTTCAATTTGAGCCAAAAGTTCCTTTTGCTACATAACTGCTTCTTCAGGTGTCAGATCAGAAAATTCTTCAGTTATATACCAAAGAGCAATTCTAGCATTCTTTTGCTCAAACTTCTTGTCTTTGTAGTACAAGACAATCTCTTCACCTTTTTCCTTATGTCTGTAAGGAAAGAACATCCCTTTAGTCTCTGCTAAATTTGAGATTGTAATGTCATCATCCTTAGGAGCACCAGCAGTAGTCTTGTGCTTGGCTTTATAAAGCAGACTTCCTTTGTCCTGGAGGATCATTCTTCTTGGAATGTTAAAGTTGTTGAGCTGTAGAAGCTTCAATTTGAACATCTATAACTGGATTATTCTTATCACCATCATCATCAATATCTTTATCCTTTTTCTGAATAAAATCTGGTGTACATTTTGTAGCGACTATCTTCTCCCCCTTTTTGGCATCAGTATTTGAAAGAAGAGAAAACAGAGCATCCAGTTTGTCACTTATAGAAGAAAACCTGTCTTCCAAGGAGGAAAGTCTAGAGGCCATGCTGTCTTGAGATTGAACAACATCTATGATGGTATTTCTCACACTTTTGATTTCAGCCGAGTTAGGTGTGTGAAGCAAAAATCCATCAATTTTCTCTTTGACACAAGCATGAGACTTCTTCATTTCATCAAGATCGGAGTGAATTCCTTTAACAGAAATAGTTATGGCCTTGAGATGCAACTTCAGATCAGGAGTTTAAATTTCATCATAAGCACGATGAATGTGTTGCAGGCCAACAGCAGATGAGATACAAGTATTTGCAAGTCTCCATTTATAATCCCATTCTGTCTGTCTGAAATACTCAGCATCAGGATTGTAATAAAAAGGATTTTTAGTGAAGTGCGAAGAAGAACCAATATTGGACTTCTTAGATGTTTCAATTGCAGACTTAAGCTGAGCATTATCAGGATCATCGTCACTACTATCATTGTGAGAGTCAGACAAGCCATCAGAAGAATGTGCAGAGTCAGGCAGAATTGCCTTGCCTTTATCCAGATTATTTGCAAGAGATGCCTGTGACTGATGTGATCCTGAAATAGAAACATAGTAACACCTAAATATCTCTATTCTTTTCAAGTGATCTCATCACTTCTCACACAATATATTACTTTTAAGAGTAATATTAATCTCACAGAAGAAACTTTATAAGTAAAGAAAAATTTATAAGATTCTTGTCTCAAAACTACCTCTCCTTTTTCCAGTACAGGAGACTGCCACTCAAAATATTTTTCATTTTTTTATTTTCACACAGTCTCACAGAAAGGCTCAATCACACATATAGAAAAGAAATAAGAGATGGCTAAGAAGAGTTGTATGCTTGTCATATAAATAGAGGTAACCTCAAATAAGAGACTATTTATAATCATACAAACATGAGAATATATGAGAAGTTAACAATACCTGAAGGTGATTCCTCAAGTGGAAGTGATGAAAGTGGAGGAACAAATAGCACATCAGGATGCCTTTTCAAACTAGCAACTAGTAATGGATCATCAATTATAGCTAGTGCAGTTGAAGGATTTAATCTGTCAAGAGAAGTGGAAAGACCAGGATCAGTACCTTGAACTGATGGTTCTTGTAGAGTCTGAGACATGTGAGCTGCTTCCGCAATGCTTGGTGAAGGTTCTTGTGTGCTCTTCTCAAAAATAGGATCATCAATGATTGCATCCACTCGTGACAGTATCTCCTGATGAGTTTGCTTTTCCTGGAGTAGTTGAACAGAGTCTGCAAGAAGATCACTCTGAGCAATATTAACAATGATTTGTGCAGCCTCAGTGTCTGCATCTTCCCTTTGAGAAGATGGTTCTTGTGTGACTGGATGTGTTGCAGTTGCTAAATCCCTTTGAGACCTAGGTTCTTGTGTACTAACATCCTTGTCAAGAGGCTGAGTCTTCTTCTTCTTTCTGATATATCCAACTACTTCTTTACTTTCTCTTTTCAACTGGCTCTTTGCAGTTTTCTTATGTTCGGCAGTTGCTTCAATTACTGGAAACTTGTCAAACAGAGCACTAGCATCAGTAGTTGGCTCCTTGATTCCAGTAGTGTCAATCAAGTCATTAGGATTTTGATCAATGGACTTCTAGATTTTTGACAGCGACCCTATTGGCATATGATCATCTGATTCAAAATCTTCTTGAATGATCAGTCTTCTCTTCCCTGATTGAAAAGCAGTCTTCTTTCTTCTCACTCTCACTCAGTGAGACTTGTTTAGCTTTCTGTCCAGATGTGACAGATTTCTTAAATAGGCTTTTCTTTGTTACAATTGATATTTTTTGAGAGACATCAGAGGAGACTAATTTAGAGGCTTATTGTGTTTGCTGTTTGGAAGAATAAATGCTTGGGTTAGAAACAAGATGGGTGATTTCTTGAGTCTTAGCATCAGGAACTGTGACAGAGGTGCCAGCATCAGGATTTACAGGCACTTGTGTAGGAGTAGGTCTATTTCTCAACAGAAATTGCCTGACCTCTCTAGGAAAAAAGGGTGGTTCTGAAAATTTATTCTTTTTATCCCTTTTAATATGATCAGTGATTGCTTTTTCAGAAATTTGAAAAACAGGGAGTAATTCATCATTATCAAAAATAGCATTAGGGCATAGATAAGTGAAAATCAGTTGTAAAAATCTAGTATACCCTATTACTCATGAAGCATCTGCTATCCTAGCAATTATGGTCTGTAATATAGTATTACCATAATCAAAATTACTAGAGTTAAGAAGAGAGTACCCAATTCTCAGAGAAGTGGATGGAAGAGCATCAAAGTTTGTTGTCTTATTCAAGAAACATCTACTGATGCAGTCAAAGAAAAAGTTCCACTCTCTTTTCAGTTTGGTTCTGACCAGTTTTCCAATGGTTGTGATTTCTCCTTGATAGCCTAAAGTCCTTAGCATATCAAACAACTGCTCATTGGTGTGAATATCAGGAGCACCATCAAGAGCAGGCAATCTCAAGGCTTGAAGCAAAATGTCAGTATCAACTTCATATCCTTGGTCCCTATACTCAAAGAAAAAGCCAGTATGTGTTAGATTTACCACAGCTGTGTTCCAGTCATGCATGACAGCCTTATATGACACCTTAACAGGATTTGTGAGAGCATATCCAATTGAACATAGAAGGAGAAAATCCTGAATATCATGAAAAGATGATGGTAGCTGCTGATGTGTAAGCAGAGCTAAATAGTTGTTAGTGCCAAATGTGTTTCCATGAATGATTGTGGTCTGACTAAAGAGTGGTGAAACTTCAGAAGTTGTCATGATGTGAATAGATTTTGTGAGAGAGTAAGTGTGAGATGTGTGCAGTGAAACTATGTGTATAATGAATTATGTCACATAATTTCTTCTAGTTTTATAGCTTCACTATTCAGAAATATGTTTAACACACTTGTATGAAGAAGTTAACCTAGCGAATTTGAACATCTGTAACTGAATCATTCTTATCACCATCATCATCAATATCTTTATCCTTTGTCTAAATAAAATCTGGTGTACATTTTATAGCGACTATCTTCTCCCCCTTTTTGGCATCAGTATTTAAAAGAAGAGAAAACAGAGCATCCAGTTTGTCACTTATAGAAGAAAACTTGTCTTCCAAGGAGGAAAGTCTAGAGGCCATGCTGTCTTGAGATTGAACAACATCTATGATGGTATTTCTCACACCATCTATGCGTCAGTGGTCTATAATTGGCTCGCACCTGTTTGATGAAGTCATCGCACCTTACCTAGGTCAAACCGCGTGGGTGCACTTTTGTGCCTTGCGTCTAGTGACAAAGTTATCTTGCAACAAAAGAAGTGAGTACATGTGAACAATAAGGTCAACGGACAGAAGAGGAATAACAATATAATGAAGGGGTATAAGTGTAACAAAAAGCTGGTTAGAAAGGAAAATGAGGTAGCTGAGATAATTCTATTTTTGTGTAATCGTTATTTCATATTTTAGAAAAGAATTGTCGCTCTCGAAAGTCCAACAAATTATCTTGTATGGACACCCTAAATTGTCACATCCTGTCCTGCTAAATAATAGTTTGTCTGAGCTTATTTGAGTAAGTTTTTCGAGTGTATTAGTTTGAGCATATCATTTGCGTCTAGGCGTGCTTGCGCTTTTGGAAAACAGACCTAAACAACTAAAGTTACATGCTACTTTATCAGATTGCACGGATTTAGCAGAACATATAAGTAACTATGATACTGCTCCTTCTTGGTGCAGTGTTATTGCCATTTGCCACGAAAGATAAAAAATTAAGGTCTTTAAGAACACAGGCTAGACTCTAGAGAATTAAAAATGGCGTGCTGGATATTTTTATGAGTTGTAGTCCTAAAAGCCAATCAGTTAATAGCACAATCTTTTTGGGATCCTTTCTTTATATTGGACACATAATTCTTGTTGATAATAAACTAATGACTGAGACAAGTTTATCTGAAATCTGGAATCTCTTTATTCATAGAGTTTGGTTGTAGCAATATGTATATACTAAAAATGGAAATGAAATCTTAAGGTTTACTCTGTAAATACTAGTATGAAACATACAAGTATGGCGTAATACTGTACAAGGTTGACTTTTGGTTCCACGTTGATTCGTGTAGTTGCAATTTGCAAAAGGTTTCCACGACAGTCATCAAGTAGTTGTTCACTTGATTATTATGGTTCCTAATATTACTAGTCTGTTATAAAATACTGGTTATAGTAACAATAAAAGAGCACAATAAAAGAACTACTAAAAGAACTACTATATTTTATCGGAGAGAGAGCTGAGAAGGAGAAATAGGAGAGAAGATGCTCGGGATGATCTTTTGCTTCTTACTGAATGTGGCTATTTATAGCCAAAGGAGGGAACAAGTACATAAGTGGCCTTGTATTATTTGTAAGATACATAAGTGCACCAATTACACCTAGATATGGGATTTCAGGACCAAGAACCTCTTCATCATCTTCTCGTGGTCGAAATGGATCTTTATCAGGCTCTAAAGATCTAACCACCATTGGAGTAGTCAATGGATGAGATTTATCCATGTAAAATCTGTTCAAAACATTTTCTGTATATGTAGATTGGTGGAGGAAAATTCCCGATGACAAGTGCTCGACTTGTATACCAAGACAATATTTTGTCCTTCCAAGATCTTTCATTTCAAACTCTGTCTTTAGATATATGACAACTTCATCAACCTCTGTAGCTGTTCCTACATGGTTTAAATCATCCACATATACCGCAATAATCACAAAACCGGATTGTGATTTTTTTATAAAAACACATGGAGAAATTTGGTTACTAAGATACCCATTCTTTTGTAAATAACAACTAAGTCTGTTATACCACATATGACCAGATTGTTTAAGTCCATACAATGATCGTTGAAGTTTAATGGAGTATTTATGACGAGGTTTCTTGAACTCATCCATTTTTAACCCTTCTGGGATTTTTATAAAAATTTTACTATCAAGTGAACCATACAGGTATGCAGTAATGACATCCATAAGACGTGTTTCCAATTTTTCTTTAGATGCCATACCTAATATAAAACGAAAAGTAATTCCATCCATCACTGGCGAGTATGTCTCTTGATAATCAATGCCAGGCCTTTAAGAAAACCCTTGTGCTACAAGTCGGGATTTATATCTGATAATTTCATTCTTTTCATTTCATTTTCTTATGAATACCCATTTATTTCCAACAGGGCTGGTGTTTGGACAACAGGTCCAAATACTTCTCTTTTACGCAATGAATTTAATTCTGTTTGGATTGTGTCTTTCCATTTTGGCCAGTCTTTTCTTCGACGACATTCATCCACACTTTGTGGTTCAGGATCAGAATTTATTTCTACATCCAATGCTGCGGAATACACAAATACATCATCGATTATGGCTTTACTTCGATCCCATAATTTTATACCAGGCACATAATTTATTAAAATTTCATGATTGTTTAATCCCGTATCTTCGGGGACTGGAATCTCTTCAGGAGATAATACCACTTTAGGGGTATTTGTTTCTTCTGGAGCATGTGCCATTTCAGGGGCAATTTTCTTTATTTTTCTTTTTCGTGGTGCAACATCTTTTGCACCGACCGGTCTACCACGCTTCAGGCGTGACTTTGATTCTGTAACCAATTCTTTTGTATCTGATATTGAATTAGTATATCTATTCTAGCTGGAGTATTTACTGCAGGTATTTGAGATTTAGTTATATTTCTAGAATCGTTAAATGCGTCAGGCATTTGGATTGCAATATTTTGCATATGAATAATTCTTTTAACTTCAAGTTTGCATTGACCGTTACGTGGATCTAGAAAATATAATCCTGATGCATTCCATGTTATGTCAGGATTAACCTTGTTTGAATGTTTATCTCCCCCTAAAAGAGGAAACATCGACTCGTCAAAATGACAATTTGCATATCTTGCGGTAAATAATTCTCCGGTTAGAGGCTCCAGATATCTAATTATAGATGTGGAATCAAAACCAACGTAGATACCTATTCTTCTTCGAGCTCCCATCTTCGATCATTGTGGTGGAGCAATCGGCACATATACAGCACTTCCGAAAATTTTGAAGTGAGAAATATTAGGAACTTGACCAAGTACCAGTTGTAGCGGAGAATGTTGGTTGTAGGAAGTTGGTCTAATCCTAATAATATTAGCAGCATGAAGTATTGCGTGACCCCAAATAGATGTAGGTAATTTTGCTTTCAACAACAGCGGTCTTGCAATAAGTTGGAGTCTTATGATAAAAGACTCGGCTAACCCATTTTGTGTATGTACATGAGGAACTGGGTGTTCAACTGAGATTCCTACAGACATGCAATAGTCGACAAAAGTTGCAGATGTGAATTCACCGACATTATCTAAACGAATTGATTTAATGCAATGATCTGGGAATTGAGCTCGTAATTTGATTATTTGGGCAAGTAGTTTTGCAAAAGCATCATTACGAGTTGAGAGAAGACAAACATGAGACCATCTAGTTGAGGCATCGATTAATACCATGAAGTACCTAAATGGGCCAGATGATGGGAGTATAGGTCCACATATGTCCCCTTGGATCCTTTCTAAAAAATTGGGCTTTCAAGCTGAACTTTAGTAGGGGATGGTCGAGTAATCAATTTTCCTAAAAAACATGCTGAACATGGAAGGTCATTTTCTTTAAGAGGATGACCAGTAGAATTCTCTATAATACCACACATCATAGAGACGCCAGGATGACCTAATCTTTCATGCCAAAGTGTAAAAGATTTTGGATCTATGAGTTTGGAAGCAATGACAATGTGTGACTCAATAGTTCTAATTTTCATTATATATAATCCTGAGGAAAGTGAGTGAAACTTTTCTAAGATTTTCTTATTGCTAGGATTAGCGGAAGTAATAAGAAGATATTCTCTATCAGCCTCAGAGGTAGTTTCGATGTGAAAATTATTGAGTCGGATATCTTTAAAACTAAGAAGATTTCTAGCAGACTTACTAGAATATAATGCATTTGAAATGTGTATGTGGGTACCGTTAGGTAGGACGAAACTAGCTTTTTCAAAATCTTCGATTATATTAGATACGCCAGAAATCGTTCCGACTTGAGCTTTGGTTTTGGTTATTTGGGTAAAATACTTTTGGTTCTGTAGAATCGTATAAGTTGTACCACAATCAGCAATGCATATATCTTTAGAATCCATTCTGTATATAATTAAGAAACATAATTTATTTGATAAGAACATAACACACTACATAGTTCAAATAAAATAAAGCACACAATACACACTACTATAATAATTATATAAAACTAATCTTCAGCCTCCCATATGGGAGTTTCGTTAGGTTCATTCGGACCATTAATGCTTATTCCTCCAGTTGTGATTCTAGGGAAATCATCTATGTTATTGTTGGAAAAATTTGTTTCTACCATTTTCTCTTTTGATTTTTGAGAAGATTGGTATAACTTAACAAGATGATCTGGGGTATGACAATTAGGTGTCCAGTGCCCATTCATGCCGTACCTATAGAAAACATTTTCAGTTTTTCCTACTCGAGATGCCTTTCTTTTACTCTGTGATTCAGATTGCCACTTTCGGTGACCAGAGTTGTTATATGGATGAGAATGCCCGTGGCTCCGACCTCGTCCACGGTACCGCCCTTGGCCCCGTCCACCTCTATACCCTTTTCCACGTACATTCGGCTGGAATGACATGTTATTTACTTCAGGTAATGGGGCAGATCCTGTTGGACGGGATTGATGATTCTTAATCACCAATTCATGATTCTGTTCAACAACAAGGAGAGTTGATGGAAGATCCTCGAACTTAGTAAATTTGCGCTCCCTGTACATCTCTGCTAAGTTGATATTGTTGGGGTGAAAAGTTGATAGTGTTTTATCAATTTTTCTTTTTCCGTAACTTTCTCACCACACATAATAAGCCTAGAACTTATTTTGAACAAAACAGAGCTATATGTCCGGACACTCTTAAAATCCCGAAGTCATAAATTAGCCCAATCATTTGCAGCTGCAGGTAGATAAACTAATTTCTGGTGATCGAACCTATCCTTTAGATTTTCCCATAAAATAAAAGGATCCTCGACTTCTAAGTACTCAGATTTTAAATCTTCATGCATGTGGTGTCGGAGAAAAATTATGGAGGTAAAGTTTTCTTCAGTCGTGGATTTATTTTCTGCCTTTATTGTATCACTTAATTTCTTTGAACCCAAGTGCAACTTTACATCTTGTACCGATGATAAATAATTATCGCTAGAAATGTCCAAGGAAACGAACGACAAGCTTGTAATATTTTTCATACTAAATCTGAATTAACACAAAAATTATTAAATTTTAATTCATCAATGTAAATATTACATAAAATCCTACTTAATCGGGTGCGTTAACAAGTATGCAATAATCAATGTATATATCATTATTATTATTGATATTATAAATAGATCTATATATAAAATGACAAATGGATTTTCACCCGCCATACGGATGTCTGCGTATGCAGATTATCTCCGACAAATAATAAATTAAAGTGGACAATCCTGCATAAGTTAGTTATGGGCAAAAAGTTATTATCTGATAGTTATGCAATTTATAAATTATCTTGTATGGACACCCTAAATTGTCACATCATGTTTTGCTAAATAACAGTTTGTCTGAGCTTATTTGAGTAAGTTTTTCGAGTGTATTAGTTTGAGCATATCATTTGCGTCTAGGCGTGCTTGCGCTTTTGGCAAACACACCTAAACAACTAAAGATACATGCTACTTTATCAGATTGCACGGATTTAGCAGAACATATAAGTAACTATGATACTGCTCCTTCTTGGTGCAGTGTTATTGCCATTTATCACCAAAGATAAAAAATTAAGGTCTTTAAGAACACAGGCTAGACTTTAGAGAATTAAAAATGGCGTGCTGGATATTTTTATGAGTTATAGTCCTAAAAGCCAATCAGTTAATAGCATAATCTTTTTGGGATCCTTTCTTTATATTGGACACATAATTCTTGTTGATAATAAACTAATGACTGAGAGGAGTTTTTTTTCCAAGTTTATCTGAAATCTGGAATCTCTTTATTCATAGAGTTTGGTTGTAGCAATATGCATATACTAAAAATGGAAATGAAATCTTAAGGTTTACTCTGCAATACTAGTATGAAACATACAAGTATGGCGTAATACTGTACAAGTTTGACTTTTGGTTCCACATTGATTCGTGTAGTTACAATTTGCAAAAGGTTGCCACGACAGTCATCAAGTAGTTATTCACTTGATTATTATGGTTCCTAATATTACTAGTCTGTTATAAAATACTGGTTATAGTAAGAATAAAAGAGCACAATAAAAGAACTACTAAAAGAACTACTATATTTTATCGGAGAGAGAGCTGAGAAGGAGAAATAGCAGAGAAGATGCTCGGGATGATCTTTTGCTTCTTACTGAATGTGGCTATTTATAGCCAAAGGAGGGAACAAGTACATTAAATGAATTGCAAATTTTCTACTCCGACATGTAGCTTTACTATTTAACCTTTGAATATAACAATCAATTCATAACATAGTCTTATTTCTTATAATTTTGTGATTCCTTTTTTGTTTTCCTATGAATTTACAAGGACAACTACCTTGAGTTGTTTATTTGCTTTCAATGTTATACTAATATCACAACATATGAATAACTTTTAATCTTGTTATAACCTGATTGTGTTGTGTAAATTATGTTAGTAAAATGGAAAAGTCTTGAGAAACTTACTAATTTTTGCAATCAGCTTTCATTCATTTTCATTGTTTATTAAATGAACATGTGGTGTGTAATGATTGCATCCATATATATCTTATGTTTTTTGCTTGTTAAATTAAATTGTAGTGCATCAAGGGGCACCCTGCTTGTTCGAGCTGCTGTAGCAAGTATAATAACGAGTGCCCTTCTTACTTTTTGTTGATCAGTGATATTCCCTGCCTTGTCATGGAGGAGCTTCGTGATAGAAAGTACCTTATTTGAATAGAAAGTATGGGTGCAAAGAAATATTGAGCTATGGTATGAAATGTGAGCATAAGAGATCTCACGCCTATGAACCTTGTAATTATCCTCAACCTGACTGTGATTTTGATGCTTCCTCGAAGGATTTCTATCGGCACTTTGCCCGCAGGCACCTAGTCAGCCACATGTTTCACGTTTGGATATTCGTTTTTAGTTCTTTAAGTTTAAGTGGGAAGTACAAATTCCTTCAGGAAGATAATAATCACACACTTTTCATCCATAATTTAAGTGTCCGGGAAATTGGAGCTGTTGTTAATATAACTCGTACAAGCCCGAACTGTTTACATAATGGGTATTCATATGAACCGGAAGAAAGTAGTGATAGGATATAAAACCCTCACCGAACCCGGGTCTAGATCACTTAATCTAGGACCAGGTAGGTCCGGCTCCAGTACCAACCCTAGTCCTATATCACTCCGTCCGGGACTGGTTAGGTATATCACTCCGTCCGGGACTGGTTAGGTCTAACTCACTGAACCCAGGTCCGAGACCGGTTAGGTCCAGTTCCAGCCCAGTTCGAGGTCGAACGGGCCTGACTCATGTACACCCCGAGACCAAGCATCCTCGCATCACCTATTCTAGAAGGCCCAACTAAATACAACACGTGAGGCACGAGCCCAGGCACGTGACAATGACAGCTATTAATGATCAGCCATGAGAATAATTATGGTACGTGTCAAATTATGGTACGTGTCAAAGGATCGTTGGAACATTTCTCGGCAATCTTTACAGGGATACGTGTAAGGCATCCATTCTAGTCAGGCCTCCACCACTCCCAACAACGAACGACCAAAAGCTACGAACCTCTAAACCCTATCCAGGGGCGGACACATGATTCGAACACAAGGGGGGCCAAAAATTTTATTTCCAAATAAATTATAATATAATATTAAAGTTTATTGTAAGTTCATTTGAGCCGACCTTTATTATATAATAACATAAAAATACAACAAAACCATATCTAAAGATGGACAAAATAAGAAACATGTACTTCTCTCATCTTAAAATCAATTATAAAAAACTCAGATTCAATTAAAGCACTATGTATTTGGCTGATTAAAATCTAATAAAATAACTCTGAATGTATAAGTAATAATTAATTCTTATGAAAAGACATTAGAAAATATATCAAGTAATTATAATTAGTGGATAGACCTAACTAGATATGCAGGTAAACAAATATTTAATACCAAACTGTTAATGGAAAGACATTGCCTTACAAATCAGATACGTCGCATCGTTAAAGATAAAATGCTTACAAAAAGCATCAAATCCACGTCTTCCATGAATCCTGAATAGGAGAGCTACATAGGAAATTTTATATGTAACTACTTCATATTTAGAAAGAATACATATAAGTACTTAACAAAAACTGTCTTAGCCCCCACTAGAACAAAATTTTTAAAGAAATATATTAGCTATAAATTTTTTCTTCTATTTTAGCCCCCACATCAATAATTTTCTGGCTCCACCACTGGTGAATAGTGCATGTTGTCGCCAACACCTGGAGTGTCAATAATAGTGCAGCTGCTATGTCATGAAAAACAATTCATGATGTTAGATAAATCATAAAATTCGTCAGTGTTAGATAAAGTTAGCAGACCCCTGCATGGTTTCATACTTTTTTGTTTCCAGTCATAACCATAATGATGGATATCTTTCACATATTTCAAGAGTTTCCAATGACGTAATGCAGATTAAGGAACTCCCTTTGCCTGCTTAGACCTTTTAGAGTTTCGGTCTAAACCTTCCCATTCTGAACACCAATGAACTAAATGAATTATAGCTTCCAAAAGTATATGTGCACAAACTTACCTACACAATGTGTACTCTATACCTCACATTGGCTTCATGCTCAAGGACTGCTTCAACAACACAGTTAGTCAAAAATCCACATTCCAATTTTAGTATTTCTTGTCGTTAATCCTCATTTCTATGGTGTGCCACGGACACATAATAAACACAAATTCTCATGAGTTTGACTTATTTCATTGGTGAAATCGATTTTAATGTTAATGGACCATGCATTCACACCATTTTACCCAATAAAAATGAGTTTGTGCTTAATGCTACAGAAGTTTGACAGGTTTGGTCCATGAACGGTTGACATAATGATTAGTTGCAAAAGGCTGACACACCTTTTTCTACTTGTTTACCGAGTAGTTTTTGACTTCATTATTATTGCTCCAAATTATTCATTACAATCTTGTCATAGTTTCTTTCTTTGAATTAACTTCCAAGAGTAATTTTGCAATATTTTGCTGCTTGTGTTATACAAATATCACAACATATCATGACCTTTCGACCTTTTTATACATATATGGTAACTTGACTGCATTCTGTATATTATTCTAGTAAAATATAAAACCTTGAGAAACTTACCATTTCTTGCAATTCTAAGCTTCATTTCATTTGCATTGTTTACTAAATGAAATATGTGGTGTATAATCTCTTAGCTTATTGAAATACATTGTAGTGCATCAAGGGGCACATTTCCTGTTCTATATGTAGCAACAACCATAAAAACAAATGCCCTACTTGCTCTTTGCCAATTGATTATATTGGTAACTATGGATTGGAGGAGGTTCTTGAAGCAGTTAAAATCACTTGTCCGAATAGCAAGTATATATGGATGCAAAAGAAAAAGTGACATACAGCATGAAACGTGAGCATATGGGATCTTGCACCTATGAATCTTGTAATTGTCCTCTTTCTGGCTGTGGTTTTGATGATTACTACAAGGATTTATATCTGCACTTTTCCAGCAAGCACCCAGCATCAGCCACACGCTTCACGTTTGACTCTTCTTTTTCTGTTCATGTAAGTGGAAATACGGAGTACAAATTCCTTCAAGAGAATAACCACACACTTTTCATCCTTAATTACAGTGTTCAGGAAATTGGAGCTGTTGCTAATATAATCTGTATGGGCCCGAGCTGTTTACAAAATGAGTATTCATATGAACTGGAAGTGATAGTCCATATGGCTCCTGGGAGAACTACTCCTAGGCCTTCAGCTCCACACAGCTCCTGTGAGGCCTACTCCTAAGCTCTTAACTCCGTGCAGCTCTTGGGAGGCCTACTCCTAAGCTCCTAACTCCATGTAGCTCCGGGAATGCCTACTCCTAGGCTCATAACTCTACGCAGCTCCTGGAAGGGGTAGTCCCGCACACTACCACTCCTGACTAGCTTAGTCCCGTAAGCGGAACCTTGATAAACCCCAACACGTGAGACGTTGGCCCAAGCACGTGACGGGGACAACTGTCACACATCAATCATGGGAATAATCAGGCCACGTGTCAGAGGATCCTCAAAACGTTCCTCGACCAGTCCCGCGCTGACGCGTGTAAAGCATCCACTCCCGCCAGGTGCCCTCCGCTCCCAGAACCAATGGCCACGATTCAAAGGTACCAACCCCAAAACCCTACCCTTGAGCTATAAATAGCACAAGAAGGTGAGGTTTTGGGGTTAATCATTCTTTCACACTCATATATACACACAGCCACCCTGCATTTATAATCATCTTCATCTTCCCAAAAAGCTAGTTCTTACTCTCACGCCGGAGGCGCCGCGGGACTTCAAACCCCCTTCCGGCGTTGTTTTGTAGGAACCCAACCACAGCTACACCTCTATAGCGGCGAAGGATCCAGGGCGGTGTCGAAGGAGCAGCCCCGCCACCAGGAGTTATCATTTGGCGCTAGAAGGAGGGGCTCTCCATCCTTGGGTCTCGGTGCCCCTGGATTCACCTTCATCAGCAAACTCTTCAAAGAGTCCATTTATTCAAACTTGTAAGAACTCAAGCAACCAACCCTTTACGTAAACATGAATGTTGCTCATATCGGCCACGTTTGTATGCGCTCGTTACTTTAGGCCACGTTTGTGTGAGCTCGTTTTGTTGGTTAAGCCACGTTTGTGTGAGCTATCGTTAGTTTTAATCGTTATTGTTCTAGTTTGAATATAACTTTGCGTTGTACTTCATCGTTGAATAGTCCCATAAAATCGTTTGAACTGCTCCCAGGAAGCTATTTGCTAGTATTTGTCGTTATTTTGGGTAGTTTCTGCAAATTTCATAAAGCAACCTTAGACCGATATTCTCTGTGCCATATTGTTATCATTTGTTGTTGGTGCTGTTGAGAAATGGCAAGACCAGGAAATAATACCTCTGGGAGGCCATCTGCTAGTGCTCAGGTCCAGGAGCCGGACCACTCCCAGGCTCTCGACCCAGGAGCCGAGAGAGAAACATTCCAGGAGCAACCACTACACACTCCCGTAGTGGAGAGAATTGTAAACACAAGGGATGCCAGAACCCTCATAGAGCTCAATCAGTACAAGTACACAAATGTCCCGGTAGCCGAAGAGCACATGGCTAACCTCACAAGCGATGAACTAGCAGAAGCAATCAGACTATACAGACAGGAGCAGACCCGCCTCCAAGAAGAGGCAGAACTAGAGGAGGAGCCGGAGGAATCCGGGGACTCCCAGCAATCAAAGAGGTCGGTGTTCGACCGCATTGGAGCCAAGGGGAAGAAAAGCAAAAAAGATCAAGGCAAAAAAGAAGCAGAAGCTGCCAAACAGAGAAAGTTGGAAGAAGTCCGGGAGCAAATCAGGAAAGAAGAAGAAGCAAAGCTCGAGCTAAAGATCCAAAAGAGAATACAATTAGAAGAAGAGAAGCTGTTGACCAAGCCTAGGAGCAAAAGAACCCGGAGAGACCCCACTCCGGAGCTGATTTCTGATGATGAAGAAGAAGAGAAGCAGAAGGACCTAAAAGACATGATCTATGAATTGCAGAGGAAGATGGACAGAGACTCAGGAGTGGAGATTGGAGAAACACTCACTCCTTTCAGCTACTCCTTAGAAGCTATCCCCCGGCAGTGGGACTTGAAACATTACAACTTTGACTCCTTTGATGGTCTGGGAGACCCGGAGGAGCACTTGAACTACTTTGAACAGATAGCGCAGATATACTACTACAATGACTTGACGAAATCAAGGTTCTTCGCTTCAACACTTAAGGGAGGGGCCCAGAGATGGTTCAGCAGAATCCCCTCCCGCAGCATCCATTCCTGGAAGGAATTTCGAGCCTCTTTCCTCAGGAGATTTCGGGCGAACAAAACGCACGAAATGCACATGTGTCACCTGGAGACAATCCGGCAGCACGACAATGAATCCCTATCTGCATACATGCGCCGGTTCCAGGAAGCAATCAATAAAGTTTCAAATCTGGATGAGAGGGAAGCTTTAAGCATTTTTAGAAGAAATCTGGACCCAGAGCACAACGAAAGGTATATTGTGGAGCTAGTCAATAAGGAGCCGCAAAGTCTGGCAGCAGCTTATTCCATGGCCGCCAGATTCATTAAGGAAACAGACGTGCTCCAAGCAATGAGAATGACCCGGAATGGAGGGTTCAGGAATAAAAACACTGATGACCGACCGAAAGGAGGTTACCATCAGGACAAGAAATTCAAACAAAGCAACCAAAGCCAAGAAAGACAAGCAAACCCGGTTTTCCAAAGACTTGGTCCTAAGCAGGAGTCGAACAGCGACCCAGGACCCGTGAAGCAAGCTCAGGAGCCGAAGCAGGAGCCGGACTGGACTCCTCTCAACATGACCCGGGAAGAAATCTTGAAAGAAGTCAAAGAAAAGCCTTTCTATTATCCTCCGAAGCCAATGCAAACTCCTCCGGAGAGTAGGCCCTACAATAGGCAATGTGATTATCACGAGACCCATGGACACAAAACCGAGAATTGCTTATCACTAAAGTACTTCATTGAGGACCAAGTGAAAAAGGGGAATATGAATAAGTACTTAGTTCGGGATAACAGCAGAGGAGAAGCACAGAAGAAAGGAAAGAATATAGTCAATGTGGTCCTAGGCGGATCCTACTCCCCACCCGGGAGCCCGGGCTTCGGCGAAGAAGTACTCTCAATCCAATCGCTCCCAGACCTGGTGATATCCTTCAACAGCAAGGACTATGAAGGAGTCAACCCTCATCACAATGCAGCTTTGGTTGTCACTATGGACATCTTTGATAATGAAGTAAGAAGAATGCTCATAGACAATGGCTCCTCAGTAAATATTCTATTCAAGCACACAGTGGATAGAATGCAGTTAGGGAGCGTCCGCTCAAATGAATGTCGAGAAGACCCACTCTATGGCTTCGGCCACAACTTAGTCCCAATCCAAGGAACTTTGTATCTGCCAGTCATTTTTGGATCTGCTCCTAACCAAACGACTCATGTCATCAAATTTTATGTGATCAACGCTCCTTCCTCATACAACGGAATTATTGGCAGATCAGCTCTGACCATGATGCAAGCAATAACTTCAATCTCCCATCTCAAGATTAAGTTCCCAACCCCGACGGGAGTCGGGGAGATTAAAGGAGATTACGAAGTTGCTGAAACATGCTACAACCAGGGGTTAGTTATGGCAGAAACCCATCAAGATAACAAGAGGAAGGCTACGGTCCTTCGCAAGCAACAAAGCACGAAGAAGCACAGACCCCGGACAAGGGAAGAACCAAGCAAAACAAGTCCAGAAGAACTGGCAAGCAACCAAGTCATGGTAGTGGACAAGACAAATCGAGTCCTAGACCAACCTCGTCCTACCATGCAAGCAACCGAAGAACCTGAAAAAGCAAACAACTATCTAAAGAAGAACTCTGAAGCTCGGATTCATCAAATGATCTCAAACAAAAAACAAGCAAAAATTGAAGCAGCAGTCGAAACAGAAGAAATCGAAGTAGATGCAACCAATTCAGGCAAAAAAGTGAGGATTGGGTCAGGACTCGAGGAGTCCTTCAAGGAGAGATTAGTTTCCCTGCTCCGGGAGTATAAAGATGTTTTTGCCTGGAGTCCAAGGGACATGCCAGGACTACATGAGTCCATAGCAATGCACAGCTTGGATGTCAACCCTAACAAAAAACCAGTAAAGCAGAAGAGAAGAAACTTTGCTCCAGAGAGGCAGAGAGCCATTGACGAAGAAGTAGAAAAGCTACTCAAAGCAGGAATCATCAAAGAGATCAAATATCCGGAGTGGCTAGCTAACGTGGTCATGGTTAAGAAGTCCAACGGCAAATGGAGAATGTGCGTGGACTACACTGACCTAAATAATGCATGCCCGAAGGACCCGTATCCCCTTCCAAACATTGATCAGCTGATAGATGCCACCTCAGGACATGTAATGCTAAGTTTCATGGACGCCTTCTCCGGATACAACCAAATAAAGATGAACCCGAAGGACATCCCTAAGACAACATTCATAACTCACAGAGCAGTCTACGCTTATGTGATGCTACCCTTCGGGCTTACCAGCGCAGGATCCACTTACCAAAGAGCCATGAATAAGATATTCAAGTCCCAGATTGGGAGAAACTTGGAATGCTATGTCGATGACATGATTTCTAAATCAACAACTATACAAGGGCATTTGGAAGATCTGAAGGAATGCTTTGAAAATCTAAGGAAGAACCAACTAAAGCTAAACCCGGAGAAATGCACCTTCGGAGTAGGAGCAGGGAAGTTCCTAGGGTTCATGATCAGCAGCAGAGGCATAGAAGCCAATCCGGAGAAAATAAAAGCAATCCAGGAGATGAAAGCTCCCAGGACGCAAAAAGATGTGCAGAAGCTAGCAGGATCACTAGCAGCACTCAGGAGATTTGTCTCAAAACTAGCAGAGAGGTGCTTACCTTTCTTTGATCTACTCAAAGGAGCAACAAACAAGAAAGAGGTAAACTGGAGCCCAGAGTGCCAGAAAGCATTCGAGGAAATCAAAACTTACCTCTCTCAGCCACCAGTCCTAACTAAAGCCAAGCCAGAACAGCCTCTCTACTTATACTTATCAGCAGGAGCACAAGCCGTAGGAGCTGCCCTGATCAGGGAAGAAAATGGAACACAGCAACCAGTCTACTACATAAGCCAAGTCCTAAAAGATTCAGAAACAAGATACCCAAGATTGGAGAAGTTTGCTTTTGCTTTGGTTACAACATCAAGAAAACTCAGACACTACTTCCAAGGGAGGGAGATCAAAGTAGTAACAAATCAACCACTAAGAAAAATGCTGCACAAGCCAGAAATCTCGGGAAGACTTGTTAATTGGGCTGTGGAATTGAGCCAGTTCAACCTAAGCTTCATTCCCAGGACTGCAATCAAAGCTCAAGTTCTTGCAGATTTCATAATCGAATGCAACTTCCCAGAAGAAGACCAAGAACCAATGGACATGGATCAGGAGCCAAAAAAGGAAATTAGTCCAGGAGCCTGGACCTTAAAAGTAGATGGTTCTTCAACAACCGAGAGGTCAGGAGCCGGACTCATACTCAGGAGCCCAGAAGGATTCAAGATTCAGACAGCTATATCCTTCAACTTCCCGGCAACAAACAACCAAGCAGAATATGAGGCGCTGATCGCAGGACTAAAGCTCTCCCGGACTCTAAGGGTCCAGGACTTACAAATTTACAGCGACTCCCAGATAGTGGTCAAACAAACAAACGGAGAATACATAGCAAAGGACCCTACTCTGGCGAAGTACCAAGCACTGGTTCAGAGCTATTTAGCTTCAATCCCAAGCCACCAAATCCTCCAAATATGCCGAGAAGAAAATGAAGAAGCGGATATCCTATCCAAATTAGTCCGGAATTCATCAGACCTAGACTGCTCAGTCTACTTCGAGGACCTCCACAAACCATCAATTAAATCCGGAGAGGTCTTGGAAATAGAAAGCACTCAAAATTGGATGACTCCCTTCATAGATTACTTGGACAAAGGGGGACTCCCAGAAGATAAAGGAAAAGCTCAAAGATTGAAAGCAAAAGCGGCCAAGTTCTTCCTCGAAGAAGGAGTACTCTACCGCAGGACCTTCTCATCTCCTACCCTGAAGTGCATTGGCCCAGAAGAAGCAAAGTACTGCTTGGCAGAAGTGCATGAAGGAATATGCGGAGACCACATGTCTGCAAAAGCCCTAGCTCATAAGATCATAAGACAAGGCTACTACTGGCTAACAATTCATCAGGATGCAATACAATTCGTCAAGAAGTGCAAGGAGTGCCAACTCTTCAGCAATGTATCCCGAATAAGCCCAGTCCTACCATCCTCAGTCCTGTCACCTATCCCCTTCGCTGTTTGGGGTATTGATATCATGGGACCATTCCCTCGAGCAAAAGGAGATCTAAGGTACCTACTAGTCTCTAACTTAAAGCAACCACTAGTCCGGACAAGCTATCAGTCAGGACTAGAACAATCAACTTATCACTAGTCCGGACAAGCCATTCGTCAGGACTAGAGCAACCAACTTTTACTTAGAATTAATTTTCTAACTTAAAGCAACCACTAGTCCGGACAAGCTATCAGTCAGGACTAGAACAATCAACTTATCACTAGTCCGGACAAGCTATTAGTCAGGACTAGAGAAACCAAATTTTACTTAGAATTAATTTTCTAACTTAAAGCAACCACTAGTCCGGACAAGCTATCAGTCAGGACTAGAACAATCAACTTATCACTAGTCCGGACAAGCTATTAGTCAGGACTAGAGCAACCAAATTTTACTTAGAATTAATTTTCTAAACTAAAAGCAGCCACTAGTCCGGACAAGCTATTAGCCCGGACTAGAGCAACCACTTTTACTTAGAATTAATTTTCTATCTAAAAGTCCTCCACTAGTCCGGACAAGAAGATTAGTCAGGACTACAGCAAAATTCAACTTGGGAAGATATTCTAAGGCAAAAACAAACTACAGAAGAAAAGTAAAATAGCGTCAAAGAAAGCATTCATTACAAATTCAACGGCCTCAAACAAGCACGGACCAAAGTACAAAAAATATTACAAGAACCAAATATTATTAAGTCTCAAATCAGTAGCAGTAGCAGTTTTACAAATCAAATATAGATCAGGACTCCGGAGCACGGGGAGGAAGGAAACTGGGGCAAGGACCGTCGAACGGCTCCGGTTCACCTAGTCCAAGCTCAATATCTTCCTTGGCTTTGATAAACTCAGATACGAAACTATCCCAATCAGCCTCCGGATTCGTCTTGATATGCCTCTCAGCAACCAACCAGCATCGAGCTATCTCCGGAGCACCAGCATTGGCGAGAGCTCTATCATACTCCTCAGATCTCTTAAATTCTTCAATAACCTGGGCCTCCGGACGAACAGCAGACATTTGCCTCCGGAGCTCAACCAACTCGGATTTTAGGTCGGATACCTCCTTCTCCGCGTTATCAGCCCGGATAGTCACTTCATTCAGATGCTTATTCAGTCTGGAGAGGGAATTGTCTTTTACAATTATCTGGTCCCGGAGCTGACTAATCTCCGAATCCTTATCAGCAATGGTACTCCGGGAGATTTTCAGTTCATTGTAGGCCAGAGAAGCTGATCCAGCCATATACCCACCAAGCTGCAAAAAATGGAAAAGCTCAGAAAAATATTCTAAGGCAAATAAAAGCAAGAAACAAGAACAGAAAGAAAATACCTGACCCCAGAGACGGGAACACTCCTTCATTGTGGCATCAAATCCGGACTCATTCATCTTACTCCACTGAGATTGAGTCGGAATCCCAGCCATGAAGCGAGCCACCTTTTCCTCCAGCCCCGGAACAACTTCATCCGGACTATCCGATTCAACAGCTTTCCCTTTT
Organism: Apium graveolens; assembly: GCF_009905375.1. NCBI lineage: Eukaryota > Viridiplantae > Streptophyta > Magnoliopsida > Apiales > Apiaceae > Apium > Apium graveolens. Next base: position 9,977,090 of record NC_133651.1, read on the forward strand.
CCAGCCCCGGACCCAGAGCCAGCTTCATAATTTTCAGCCCTAGGAGGTTTCGACCCAAGAGTCCGGAGCCTCTTCCTTCTCCGCCCAGAATCAACGCCCGGAATCTCCCCAATAGGACCCAAATCCTCAAGATTGTCAAATTCATTATCCAACTCAACATTATTCTCCGGAGTAGACTGGTTCACATGAACTTCAGGCTCCGGATTTGGGACGGCATTGCTTTGTGACCCCTCCTCGGCCGAGGCGTTCGATCCGGAGCCAGTAACAGCATTCTTCTTCGGTAACTTGAAAGCCTTGCCCAGACCTTTCAGAGCATCACTGTAGGCTGAAGACGACATGTCCGGATTGTAATGAGGCAAACCTGCAAAGGAACAAAGAAAAAACACAAGTCAAAACTGGTACGGAATCAAGACAAATAAAGATATACAACAAAAACATAGAAGGTCCGGACAAAAAGAGAAACTACTTACACCCTATTCTATGCATAGTCCTATACATCATAAAGGTATCCCGGGTCATTTGAAAACCCAAGCATTCACAAAATGCAAATATCATCCGGAGCGCATCTCCCCGGAGAACATCCCTTCGGAACCTAGTCCGGACTCCGTCGGCAGCTATATAGGGAAGATAAAACAAATCTAAGCCCCTCAGCATGATAAGCTCTCCATTCCAATGCTTCAAAGAAGATTGCTGAATCACTGGCCTATAAGAGCCCCCGTAACCGCACTCAGCAGCCCGGAACCGAAGCTCATAAAGAGGAGTCTGTCCGGACCAGACCAAATGAAATAAGTGATGCCATAGCTTAAAAGTGGGCTGAACTTTAAACTTATTACAGGAAGCAATAAACCAAGTCATCCATTTTATACCGTTGGGCGTAATCTGCATCGGAGAAACCTTATATATATACTTGCACAGGTGCTTGAGAAACAAGTGCCAGTGCGGGTTCCATCCGGACCGGAGATGCTCCAGCCATACCGGAACAAACCCATCAGCCGGCATATGATAAATCCTTTCCTCCGGAGTCGGCCACCTCCACTCAATCCATCGATCCAGCTGAAAGGCAGCCCGAACGGAAGAATCCTGCGCCTCATGGTCCAAAGCGGCGTATTCCTCCCTCAACTCATAGGGCTCCTTAGCCGCTATACTCCCAGCAAATTTCCTATCCAGCTCTTCCTGATTATAAGGCCCCGGATTCGCGTTCGGCTGCCTAGCGTATCCGGACCTAATGCTCCTATAGTAAAAGCTATCCTCAATTTCTTCACTCTTAGTAACGAAATACCCGAGGTTCTCAACCCAGAGCCCCTCCGGACTACACGGTACTTTTCTGGAGGAGATCTTAGCAACTGAAAGCTTCGTTACGGCCTCGGAGTCCGAAGTAGAAGCTTTCTTACCCATTTCAACCCGCTCAGAATCAGCAGAAAACTCAGAACCTGAACTAGATGGCCCCGGATAACAAGTTATGTAGGCCTTGGCAAGAGCTTTAGTCCGGACCATAAACCTAAAACAAGTGACAAAGGTTAGTCTAACACTCCTACAGGTTATTTATCTTGAAAGCTACATGGTCCGGACTACCTTACGATTCATTTTAATTACAAGTTAAAATCGACAGTCCGGAGACCCAACAAAGAAAACACCCCTAAACAAACGCTCCAGACTGCAAAAACCCCGAAGCCATTACTCCGAACTCAAACAACACACAAACACATAAACGCAAACCAATTGCAAATTCCAAAACCTACCCTATTAGTCCGGACTAAGTATCCAAGTCCGGACCCTAACATAAAACCCTAATTCCATAAACAATATCAATACAGAATCAAAAACCAAAACATGCCCACAAACACATATATATATACACATACATACAGCAAAACAACAACAACGAAACGCAAGAACACATAAACAATACAACCAAACAATGAGGACAACGGAAGAATCAAAGTAAAGACACAAACAGGGAAATATAGCAAAACTTACGAGACTGATATAACGGAGCGACTGGGGACGACCAATAATCAACCACAGGCCAAGCTACAGCGACAGGTAACGACGGCAAGAACGGCAAAGAAAGACCTCGAGAGAAAGAAATAAAAACAAAGAAGAAGAATTGAAGAAGCAATAAAAAGAAAACAAAGAAGGCAGCGCCTCCTTTTATAGGGGGTAAAAAACTAAAAAACCATGCCACGTGGCACGATCCCAGCCGCCCATCACGAGCAGTCATTATTGAAGAGTCATTATTACAGCACGTCTTTTGAAAAAGACAACTGTAACAATTCAAATAATTGGGGGGAAATTCCCCAAAACCGTTTCAACTTCTAAGTCCGGACTACATAAATCAACGAAATCCGGACTGGGGGGCAAGAAAAGCTCAACTCCTGCTAAAGACAACCACCTTAGTCCTGATTCGCTGAACTCAACGAACTCCGGACTGGGGGCAAGAAAAGCTCAACTCCTGCTAAAGACAACCACCTTAGTCCTGATTCGCTGAACTCAACGAACTCCGGACTTGGGGCCAAGAAAAGCTCAACTCCTGCTAAAGACAACAACCTTAGTCCTGATTCGCTAAACTCAACGAACTCCGGACTGGGGGGCAAGAAAAGCTCAACTCCTGCTAAAGACAACAACCTTAGTCCTGATTCGCTGAACTCAACGAACTCCGGACTGGGGGGCAAGAAAAGCTTAACTCCTGCTAAAGACAACAACTGAGTCCTGATTCGCTGAACTCAACGAACTCCGGACTGGGGGGCAAGAAAAGCTCAACTCCTGCTAAAGACAACAACCTTAGTCCTGATTCGCTGAACTCAACGAACTCCGGACTGGGGGGCAAGAAAAGCTCAACTCCTGCTAAAGACAACAACCTTAGTCCTGATTCGCTGAACTCAACGAGCTCCGGACTGGGGGCAAGAAAAGCACAACTCCTGCTAAAGACAACAACCTTAGTCCTGATTCGCTGAACTCAACGAACTCCGGACTGGGGGGCAAGAAAAGCTTAACTCCTGCTAAAGACAACAACCTTAGTCCTGATTCGCTGAACTCAACGAACTCCGGACTGGGAGGCAAGAAAAGCTCAAGTTCTTTTAACAAAACAATCAAAAACTCATGTTCTACAAACATACCCAAATTCACTCCCCCATCCAGAAAATCTGCATAAGGGAGTGGGGGGCACATGATAGTCCATATGGCTCCTGGGAGAACTACTCCTAGGCCTTCAGCTCCACACAGCTCCTGTGAGGCCTACTCCTAAGCTCCTAACTCCGTGCAGCTCTTGGGAGGCCTACTCCTAAGCTCCTAACTCCATGTAGCTCCGGGAATGCCTACTCCTAGGCTCATAACTCTACGCAGCTCCTGGAAGGGGTAGTCCCGCACACTACCACTCCTGACCAGCTTAGTCCCGTAAGCGGAACCTTGATAAACCCCAACACGTGAGACGTTGGCCCAAGCACGTGACGGGGACAACTGTCACAGATCAATCATGGGAATAATCAGGCCACGTGTCAGAGGATCCTCAAAACGTTCCTCGACCAGTCCCGCGCTGACGCGTGTAAAGCATCCACTCCCGCCAGGTGCCCTCCGCTCCCAGAACCAATGGCCACGATTCAAAGGTACCAACCCCAAAACCCTACCCTTGAGCTATAAATAGCACAAGAAGGTGAGGTTTTGGGGTTAATCATTCTTTCACACTCATATATACACACAGCCACCCTGCATTTATAATCATCTTCATCTTCCCAAAAAGCTAGTTCTTACTCTCACGCCGGAGGCGCCGCGGGACTCCAAACCCCCTTCCGGCGTTGTTTTGTAGGAACCCAACCACAGCTACACCTCTATAGCGGCGAAGGATCCAGGGCGGTGTCGAAGGAGCAGCCCCGCCACCAGGAGTTATCAGGAAGCACGTAACCGAGACACCTCCTCCAATTTTATTACTTTATTGGTACCCAGACAGCCAAAATGGAAGGAGGACCTTCCCGAGAGAGCCGGTCTTGTGGTCTAAAATGTTTTCTTTGGTCCTTCATGGGATCGCAAAATTCAGGTTTGCATCCGTAGAAAAGGTGAAAATTGACTTGAAAAGCAGTTCAGCCAGTTTTCAAGTCATTATGATGGTGCGTACGCCATGACTTCCATATTCAAGGTTTATACAGAGGACATCGAGAAGCACTGTTGAGAGGAAGATCCCTGGCATTTTTTTTATTGTCAACCCCTTCCCTAGAAATTTAAGATAATCATTTGTTAGTCAAAAGGATTATCTCTAGTTTTGCAAACTATATATGTAATTTTATTATAGGCATTAACACTTGACCGCTTGGTGACCCTAGGCTTTAATTTTATTTACTTTTAATATAAAGTATATTTTTAAATATATTATTATATTATATAAATCCGGATCAGATTATAATGATAAATTTAAATATTATTTAATTAAACTATAAATAGGTAATATAATATTTATTATACATATATATACATTATTATTATATATACTATTAAATTATAATTTTTTTAATCGGTATAACGGCCTCAAGATAAAAAAGAATAATTTACAATTTTCATCCACACAAAAACAAAATTATATCATTGATTCGCGTTAAAATAAAATTTAAAGAAAACTAAATATAATTAATTATATTTGGTTGGAATATTGTACCTGGGTTAAAGACAAAATAATAAATATTATTAGTCTGATTTAAAAAATTATACTATTGAGTTAAAAAAATAATATATAATATTCTTCTGGACAAAAAAAATATTTTACAATTGATCCAAACTTTAAAACAATTTAACTTAAAATTTAATTCTACAAACTGTAATAATATAATATATACTATTTATCCAGTTTAAAAGAAAATTATATTATTGATCTGGGATATAAAATTTAAAATCAAATTAAAAATAATTAACTGAATTTGCTCCATGTAATGAGTCTCGTATTAAAATACAATAACTTAAACTAAATATAATCACTTGGATTTGGTTAATATAATGAATTTTTAAAATTATGTATTTTCTTATATGTCTATATTATTTATAATATTTAAATATCCATGGATCACATAAGTACTCTTATTTAGGCACAAACAAATTTAATTAATAAAATTATAAATAAAAATAAAATAAAATAATAATTTTTTAAAATAACCGTGCATCGCACGGATTATAGGCTAGTTTATAATAATATTTAACATGCAATAGTTTCATTAATAGGTTAATTTTTGTAGTGTATTTATACAAATAAAAAAGAATTATAACATATACACGCTATTCATCTAGCCTTAAATAAAATTGCACTATTTATGCGGGCTCAAATATAAAATTAAAACGAACTAAATATATATCTATCTATGTTACGTTATAATAGACGAAATATTGAGAGTTTAATTGTCGGTCATTACGAAAATTACTTATTTGCTCTTGCTTAATTGATATAAAAAATATTAAAGATGAAATCTGATCACCTGTATTTTGGTCATACTATAAATTTATAATTACCTTTAACATTAAATAATCTTATTATTAGATTAATATTCAGAATAGAATTATGTAAATAAAAATAAAGCTAAATTTGTATAAAGTCCTCACGCCTAAACAAAATAAGATATATTATTCACATGAGCCAAAAATTATAATATTGAATTGGTGTAAAACAAAATAAAATCAAAATATAATTGTTGATAGGAATAATGTCCCGCAAAAACATAATAATATACACTACTCATTCGGGCTTATCCGAGATAAATTAATAATAAAAAATAAAATAAAAATTAAATATAGTTTGTTCGATCTGTTGCATCAGCTTAAAACAAAATAATAAATGCTACTAACATGGTTAAAATATTACATTATTGAATCAGACTAAAATAAAATTAAAAATTAAAAGATAATTCATTGGACGATATAATGACATCGAGTTAAAACAAAGTAATATATTCTACTCATCCGTGCTCAAACAAAATAATATTCGACCAGAGCTAAATAATTAAAAAAAATTAAATATAATTACTTGAATTTTGTTAATACAATTGGGTTATGTAACTACGAATTTATTCTATATCTATAATATCCATACTATTTTATTAAAATGAAACTAGAGATTATTTGTTAGTTTGTATAATAGCATCGTACTAAATCAAAATGATATAAACTATTCAACCGAGCTAAAAAAATGCAACATTAATTAGACCAGCTAAAACAAGTATTACATGTTGCCCAGTAAAGATTCAATTATTTAAGGGGAATAAGTAATAAAATATAACAGTCTTTTATATTTCTCATAAAAACTTTTACAAAATCCTCTCAAGAAATACTGATGTTCTTGAGAGCTGCTAGGTCCAATCATCCTCGAGTGTTCTCTCCTAAGTGATGACCTAAACTGTGTTTATATACTACACAGCTATAACAGATTAATCTAATATATGCATTATAAAAAACTAACTGAAACTGATACATATCTTAAACTAAACAGATAAAGTCCTATCTCTCAGACGTAACAGATATTTGCTCCACATTATAAAGAACAGAAAAAATCCTCAAATGCTCACTGTCTTCAAATACTGATGTCATACAAATCCTGATGACATACCAAATCCTAACGATGCACCAGATCCTGATGACATCCGAACAGCCAGATCCTGAGCTTCTTCTGATCATTGAGAATTCAATATATAACAATCTCCCCCAATTTATGCTTAATGCAATGAAGCATAAATTCCATTCTCAATGATGCCAAAACCAATCTACAATATGTACAAGGAGTAAAGCTTACTTAAGTATCTTCAGATAACTGACAGTTGTTCCAAGAAAGTTCTTTAACCTTTCTTCCTCCTTGTCTCATAGGACTTTAACAAGCTTTTTCTTCAACTCTCTCTTCTCTTCAGTGCCTTCTCCAAGTTGATAGACAACTGATCTTAACTTAGAAATCGAGCGTTTGCTTATCTCAAGATCACCAATCAACATGAAGCTTAAACTGACATCTTCATGATCAGAACTGAAGGATAACTGAGGACTGTTGAGAAAAACTTGTAGCACTGCAGCTCCCTTTTTCATCTGCATTTCTTGACCAATATAAGTTCTGTACTTAGGAACATAATCACCATTGAATTTATCATCTTTTATCATAACTCTTCTTCTGATGACTTCAAGTATCATAGAAGACCAGTTTCTGGTGACACTGTTCTCAACTCTAAGAAGATAGTGAATGTATTTCAATTATGTCACAGTCTTCATTAAGAGTTGCTGCAATCTAAAGCTCTTTACTTTACCATCCCTGAAAAAGTACGGAATCTCTTCTCTGACATCATTATCATTTACCTTTCTATGAACAATCTTCACAGCTTCAACTTTCTCAAGGTGTGAAGGAGAAATTCTTTCACCGAGATTTTCTGTCAGAGTATCTGTATCAAGCAAATCAGATTCCAAGATCTCCATGCTGGAATGACCAATGCCTCCTCTGGTTCGAGATTTGATAAGTTTCAGTTTTTCGTTGTATACCACCCAAGAAGGCTTCTTGATGGACTTTATCAACATCTTCCTGTTCTGAGATAGAATCTCTTAACCCAGCTGACACAAAATCAACATGTTTGAACCCTTTATGATAGTCAAATGTATATATATCTTTCCATCTTCTATCCTTCTTACTGAGAGGAACATAACTTGTAGACAGATCTTTAATCTTCCCTTTTGTTTTATGTCATAGCTCTCTCTTTGATTTTAAGACTCTCTGCAAATATTCTTTGCATGCATGATCAACTATTCTTCTATCAATCTTTTCTTTTTCATCAACCTCAGAAATATGAGGAGTGATTACTAGAGAAGCAGCTGACTCATTTAATGTTTTGATCACTTTTTCATCAGAGTTAAAATCAGTTATAAGGTTCACAGCATCAGGATCTGCTATTACTTCAGAATTTGTGTCTGCATCAGGAGTTACATTCTGTCTTGTTGTATCAGCTTGATCAATGTCAGTGGCTGATCTTTTCTTCCTTGGTACAATCAACTCTTCTGTCTTCTGAACTTCTCTGTCTTCTTCATTTCCTTGTACAGGAAACCTTCTCTGGATAGAAAATTCAGAAAAGTAAAGTTGAATGCAGTCACTTGACTTGATCCAGAAGTTCTTCCACCTCTTCCTCTTCCTCTTGCTCTTGAAGAACTACCACCTCCTTTTCCTCTACCTTTAGAAGTATTAGCTTCAGCTTCAATTTGAGCCAAAAGTTCCTTTTGCTACATAACTGCTTCTTCAGGTGTCAGATCAGAAAATCATTCAGTTATATACCCAAGAGCAATTCTAGCATTCTTTTGCTCAAACTTCTTGTCTTTGTAGTACAAGACAATCTCTTCACCTTTTTCCTTATGTCTGTAAGGAAAGAACATCCCTTTAGTCTCTGCTAAATTTGAGATTGTAATGTCATCAATCCTTAGGAGCACCAACAGTAGTCTTGTGCTTGGCTTTATAAAGCAGACTTCCTTTGTCCTGAAGGATCATTCTTCTTGGAATGTTGAAGTTGTTGAGCAGTAGAAGCTTCAATTTGAACATCTGTAACTGGATTATTCTTATCACCATCATCATCAATATCGTTATCATTTGTCTGATTAAAATCTGGTGTACATTTTGTAGCGACTATCTTCTCCCCCTTTTTGGCATCAGTATTTGAAAGAAGAGAAAACAGAGCATCCAGTTTGTCACTAATAGAAGAAAACCTGTCTTCCAAGGAGGAAAGTCTAGAGGCCATGCTGTCTTGAGATTGAACAACATCTATGATGGTATTTCTCACACTTTTGATTTCAGCCGAGTTAGGTGTGTGAAGCAAAAATCCATCAATTTTCTCTTTGACACCAGCATGAGACTTCTTCATTTCATCAAGGTCAGAGTGAATTTCTTTAACAGAAATAGTTGTGGCCTTAAGATGCAACTTCAGATCGGGAGTTTGAATTTCATCATAAGCACGATGAATGTGTTGCAGGCCAACAGCAGATGAGATACAAGTATTTGCAAGTCTCCATTTATAATCCCATTCTGTCTGTCTGAAATACTCAGCATCAGGATTATAATAAGAAGGATTTTTAGTGAAGTGCGAAGAAGAACCAATATTGGACTTCTTAGATGCTTCAATTGCAGACTTAAGGTGAGCATTATCAGGATCATCGTCATCACTATCATTGTGAGTGTCAGAAAAACCATCAGAAGAATGTGCAGAATCAGGCAGAATTGCCTTGCCTTTATCCAGATTCTTTGCAAGAGATGCCAGTGACTGATGTGATCCTGAAACAGAAACATAGTAACACCTAAATATCTCTATTCTTTTCAAGTGATCTCATCACTTCTCACACAATATATTACTTTTAAGAGTAATATTAATCTCAGAGAAGAAACTTTATAAGTAAAGAAAAACTTATAAGATTCTTGTCTCAAAACTACCTCTCCTTTTGCCAGTACAGGAGACTGCCACTCAAAATATTTTTCATTTTTTTTATTTTCACACAGTCTCACAGAAAGGCTCAATCACACATATAGAAAAGAAATAAGAGATGGCTAAGAAGCGTTATATGCTTGTCATATAAATAGAGGTAACCTCAAATAAGAGACTATTTATAATCATACAAACATGAGAATATATGAGAAGTTAACAATACCTGAAGGTGATTCCTCAAGTGGAAGTGATGAAAGTGGAGGAACAAATAGCACATCAGGATGCCTTTTCAAACTAGCAACTAGTAATGGATCATCAATTGTAGCTAGTGCAGTTGAAGGATTTGATCTGTCAAGAGAAATGGAAAGACCAGGATCAGTACCTTGAACTGATGGTTCTTGTGGAGTCTGAGATATGTGAGCTGCTTCCGCAATGCTTGGTGAAGGTTCTTGTGTGCTCTTCTCAAAAATAGGATCATCAATGATTGCATCCACTCATGACACTATCTCCTGATGAGTTTGCTTTTCCTGGAGTAGTTGAACAGAGTCTGCAACATTAATAAGACCAGCTAAAACAAGTATTACATGTTGCCCAGTAAAGATTCAATTATTTAAGGGGGGTTGGATACAATTGTATAAATGTTTTGGAATAAGTAATAAAATATAACAGTCTTTTATATTTCTGATAAAAACTTTTACAAAATCCTCTCAAGAAATACTGATGTTCTTGAGAGCTGCTAGGTCGAATCATCCTCGAGTGTTCTCTCCTAAGTGATGACCTAAACTGTGTTTATATACTACACAACTATAACAGATTAATCTAAGATATGCATTATCAAAAACTAACTGAAACTGATACATATCTTAAACTAAACAGATAAAGTCCTATCTCTCAGACGTAACAGATATCTGCTCCACATTATAAAGAATAGAAAAAATCCTCAAATGCTGACTGTCTTCAAATACTGATGTCATACAAATCCTGATGACATACCAAATCCTAACGATGCACCAGATCCTGATGACATCCGAACAGCCAGATCCTGAGCTTCTTCTGATCATTGAGAATTCAATATGTAACAATCTCCCCCAATTTATGCTTAATGCAATGAAGCATAAATTCCATTCTCAATGATGCCAAAACTAATCTACAATATGTACAAGGAGTAAAGCTTACTTAAGTATCTTCACATAACTGACAGTTGTTCCAAGAAAGTTCTTTAACCTTTCTTCCTCCTTGTCTCGTAGGACTTTAACAAGCTTTTTCTTCAACTCTCTCTTCTCTTCAGTGCCTTCTCCAAGTTGATAGACAACTGATCTTAACTTAGAAATCGAGCTTTTGCTTATCTCAAGATCACCAATCAACATGAAGCTTAAACTGACATCTTCATGATTAGAACTGAAGGATAACTGAGGACTGTTGAGAAAAACTTGTAGCACTGCAGCTCCCTTTTTCATCTACATTTCTTGACCAATATAAGTTCTGTACTTAGGAACATAATCACCATTGAATTTATCATCTTTTGTCATAACTCTTCTTCTGATGACTTCAAGTATCATAGAAGACCAGTTTCTGGTGACACTGTTCTCAACTCTAAGAAGATAGTGAATGTATTTCAATTCTGTCACAGTCTTCATTAAGAGTTGCTGCAATGTAAAGCTCTTTACTTTACCATCCCTGAAAAAGTACAGAATCTCTTCTCTGACATCATTATCATTTACTTTCTATGAACAATCTTCACAGCTTCAACTTTCTCAAGGTGTGAAGGAGAAATTCTTTCACCGAGATTTTCTGTCAGAGTATCTGTATCAAGCAAATCAGATTCCAAGATCTCCATGCTGGAATGACCAATGCCTCCTCTGGTTCGAGATTTGATAAGTTTCAGTTTTTCGTTGTATACCACCCAAGATGGCTTCTTGATGGACTTTATCAACATCTTCCTGTTCTGATATAGAATCTCTTAACCCAGCTGACACAAAATCAACATGCTTGAACCCTTTATGATAGTCAAATTTATATATATCTTTCCATCTTCTATCCTTCTTGCTGAGAGGAACATAACTTGTAGATAGATCTTTAATCTTCCCTTTTGTTTTATGTCATAGCTCTCTCTTTGATTTTAAGACTCTCTGCAAATATTCTTTGCATGTATGATCAGCTATTCTTCTATCAATCTTTTCTTTTTCATCAACCTCAGAAATATGAGGAGTGATTACTAGAGAAGCAGCTGACTCATTTAATGTTTTGATCACTTTTTCATCAGAGTTAAAATAAGTTATAAGGTTCACAGCATCAGGATCTGCTATTACTTCAGAATTTGTGTCTGCATCAGGAGTTACATTCTGTCTTGCTGTATCAGCTTGATCAATGTCAGTGGCTGATCTTTTCTTCCTTGGTACAATCAACTCTTCTGTCTTCTGAACTTCTCTGTCTTCTTCATTTCCTTGTACAGGAAACCTTCTCTGGATAGAAAATTCAGAAAAGTAAAGTTGAATGCAGTCACTTGACTTGATCCAGAAGTTCTTCCACCTCTTCCTCTTCCTCTTGCTCTTGAAGATCTACCACCTCCTTTTCCTCTACCTTTAGAAGTATTAGCTTCAGCTTCAATTTGAGCCAAAAGTTCCTTTTGCTACATAACTGCTTCTTCAGGTGTCAGATCAGAAAATTCTTCAGTTATATACCAAAGAGCAATTCTAGCATTCTTTTGCTCAAACTTCTTGTCTTTGTAGTACAAGACAATCTCTTCACCTTTTTCCTTATGTCTGTAAGGAAAGAACATCCCTTTAGTCTCTGCTAAATTTGAGATTGTAATGTCATCATCCTTAGGAGCACCAGCAGTAGTCTTGTGCTTGGCTTTATAAAGCAGACTTCCTTTGTCCTGGAGGATCATTCTTCTTGGAATGTTAAAGTTGTTGAGCTGTAGAAGCTTCAATTTGAACATCTGTAACTGGATTATTCTTATCACCATCATCATCAATATCTTTATCCTTTGTCTGAATAAAATCTGGTGTACATTTTGTAGCGACTATCTTCTCCCCCTTTTTGGCATCAGTATTTGAAAAAAGAGAAAACAGAGCATCCAGTTTGTCACTGATAGAAGAAAACCTGTCTTCCAAGGAGGAAAGTCTAGAGGCCATGCTGTCTTGAGATTGAACAACATCTATGATGGTATTTCTCACACTTTTGATTTTAGCCGAGTTAGTTGTGTGAAGCAAAAATCCATCAATTTTCTCTTTGACACCAGTATGAGACTTCTTCATTTCATCAAGGTCAGAGTGAATTCCTTTAATAGAAATAGTTGTGGCCTTGAGATGCAACTTCAGATCAGGAGTTTGAATTTCATCATAAGCACGATGAATGTGTTGCAGGCCAACAGCAGATGAGATACAAGTATTTGCAAGTCTCCATTTATAATCCCATTCTGTCTGTCTGAAATACTCAGCATCAGGATTATAATAAGAAGTATTTTTAGTGAAGTGAGAAGAAGAACCAATATTGGACTTCTTAGATGCTTCAATTGCAGAATTAAGCTGAGCATTATCAGGATCATCGTCATCACTATCATTGTGAGAGTCAGACAAACCATCAGAAGAATGTGCAGAATCAGGCAGAATTGTCTTGCCTTTATCCAGATTCTTTGCAAGAGATGCCTGTGACTGATGTGATCCTGAAACAGAAACATAGTAACACCTAAATATCTCTATTCTTTTCAAGTGATCTCATCACTTCTCACACAATATATTACTTTTAAGAGTAATATTAATCTCAGAGAAGAAACTTTATAAGTAAAGAAAAACTTATAAGATTCTTGTCTCAAAACTACCTCTCCTTTTGCCAGTACAGGAGACTGCCACTCAAAATATTTTTCATTTTTTTTATTTTCACACAGTCTCACAGAAAGGCTCAATCACACATATAGAAAAGAAATAAGAGATGGCTAAGAAGAGTTATATGCTTGTCATATAAATAGAGGTAACCTCAAATAAGAGACTATTTATAATCATACAAACATGAGAATATATGAGAAGTTAACAATACCTGAAGGTGATTCCTCAAGTGGAAGTGATGAAAGTGGAGGAACAAATAGCACATCAGGATGCCTTTTCAAACTAGCAACTAGTAATGTATCATCAATTGTAGCTAGTGCAGTTGAAGGATTTGATCTGTCAAGAGAAGTGGAAAGACCAGGATCAGTACCTTGAACTGATGGTTCTTGTGGAGTCTGAGATATGTGAGCTGCTTCCGCAATGCTTGGTGAAGGTTCTTGTGTGCTGTTCTCAAAAATAGGATCATCAATGATTGCATCCACTCGTGACACTATCTCCTGATGAGTTTGCTTTTCCTGGAGTAGTTGAACAGAGTCTGCAAGAAGATCAATCTGAGCAATATTAACAATGATTTGTGCAGCCTCAGTGTCTGCATCTTCCCTTTGAGAAGATGGTTCTTGTGTGACTGGATGTGTTGCAGTTGCTAAATCCCTTTGAGACCTAGGTTCTTGTGTACTAACATCCTTGTCAAGAGGCTGAGTCTTCTTCTTCTTTCTGATATATCCAACTACTTCTTTACTTTCTCTTTTCAACTAGCTCTTTGCAGTTTTCTTATGTTCGACAGTTGCTTCAATTACTGGAAACTTGTCAAGCAGAGCACTAGCATCAGTAGTTGGCTCCTTGATTCCAGTAGTGTCAATCAAGTCATCAGGATTTTGATCAATGGACTTCTAGATTTTTGACAGGGACCCTATTGGCATATGATCATCTGATTCAGAATCTTCTTGAATGATCAGTCTTCTCTTCCTGATTAAAAAGCAGTATTCTTACTTCTCACTCTCACTCAGTGAGACTTGTTTAACTTTCTGTCCAGATGTGACAGATTTCTTAAACAGGCTTTTCTTTGTTACAATTGATGTCTTTTGAGAGACATCAGAGGAGACTAATTTAGAGGCTTGTTGTGTTTGCTGTTTGGAAGAATAAATGTTTGGGTTAGAAACAAGATGGGTGATTTCTTGAGTCTTAGCATCAGGAACTGTGACAGAGGTGCCAACATCAGGATTTACAGGCACTTGTGTAGGAGTAGGTCTATTTCTCAACAGAAATTGCCTGACCTCTCTAGGAAAAAATGGTGGTTCTGAAAATTTATTCTTTTTATCCCTTTTAATATGATCAGTGATTGCTTTTTCAGAAATTTGAAAAATAGGGAGTAATTCATCATTATAAAAAATAGCATTAGGGCATAGATAAGTGAAAATCATTTGTAAAAATCTAGTATACCCTATTACTCATGAAGCATCTGCTATCCTAGAAATTATGATCTGTAATATAGTATTACCATAATCAAAATTATCAGAGTTAAGAAAAGAGTACACAATTCTCAGAGAAGTGGATGGAAGAGCATCAAAGTTTGTTGTCTTATTCAAGAAACATCTACTGATATAGTCAAAGAAAAAGTTCCACTCTCTCTTCTGTTTGGTTCTGACCAATTTTCCAATGGTTGTTATTTCTCCTTGATAGCCTAAAGTCCTTAGCATATCAAACAACTGCTCATTGGTATGAATATCAGGAGCACCATCAAGAGCAGGCAATCTCAAGGCTTGAAGCAAAATGTCAGTATCAACTTCATATCCTTGGTCCTTATACTCAAAGAAAAAGCCAATATGTGTTGGATTTACCACAGCTGTGTTCCAGACCTGCATGACAGCCTTGTATGACACCTTAACAGGATTTGTGAGAGCATATCCAATTGGACATAGAAAGAGAAAATCCTGAATATCATGAAAAGATGATGGTAGCTGCTGATGTGTAAGCAGAGCTAAATAATTGTTAGTGCCAAATGTGTTTCCATGAATGATTGTGGTCTGACTGAAGAGTGGTGAAACTTTAGAAGTTGTCATGATGTGAATAGATTGTGTGAGAGAGTAAGTGTGAGATGTGTGCAGTGAAACTATGTGTATAATGAATTGTGTCACATAATTTCTTCTGGTTTTATAGCTTCACTATTCAGAAATATGTTTAACACACTTGTATGAAGAAGTTAACCTACAGAATTTGACTTCGAACAGGAAATAATATCTGAGTAATTGATTTTAACGTTGGAGGAAATTGCGGAAGTAAATATAAAATACATACAGTTAAATCAAGACACAACTATAGAAATTTGTTTATCTGATAATCCACCAATAATCATTAATTAAGTGGGACACTTAATTGAAATAATAAAGCTTACTCAGAGATTGATTAACACTAATAATCTGAATTAGAACATGCTGACCTGTCATCAGGATTTGAGACCTTTCTTCTGTCAGGATTTGACTAACTCAGGATATGTCGATTCAAATTCAACATTTGTTTGTCAAAGCATCATAAATTACTAGCAACCACAATTTTAATCAAAATATTCAGCAAGAATTACAGTTCAAGTAGATGAAGTAAAGATTAACAGGCTTCAACTGAAAATATTCACATGCACATTATGCGAGATAAACAAAGACTAAATCTTACAATCAAAAGAAATTTCATTAAAATATCAAAAGAGTACATTTTATGAAATTTGTAGATTAGATAGAAAGGATTACAATATAATCTTAGTCTAAGTTGGTGAAAATCAACACCATTGGTCTAAGAAGCCTGACAAAGCTGATGGTGAAGAGAAACGGATGGATGATGTTCACTTCTTCTTCCTAGTTTCAACAAAGAGAACAACAAGATGAATAATTTGTTCTTGCTAACGGATGGCTTCCAAACGATCTTCTTCCATGCGAACCAAATGTCGATAGTAGTCCCTCCGGAAAATCAAAAGATCAGTATAGATATCTTGTGGAACCCAGCTCCAAATCTCATCAGGAATGGCAGAGATGTGCCACTCCTGTTCCCACTCATCGTAGCAAAACTCGACTGTAAACGTCGGATAATCAAAGAACATGTTGAAGAAGCTCATATTTTTGATAGAAAAATATGATAAGGGATAGAGATTTAGAGAGTTTGTATTTCAGAATAATGAGAAGTCTGATGAGTGTTGGTTTAAATAACCAAAGAGTTGGTAATGGAGAGGGACTCTAGAGTTTGGTAAAGAAAATTAGCTCTAGAGTTAACTTAAAACTTTAAGCAAAAGATTTCTTTTTAAGGCGAATCTCCCTAGACCGATGTGTAATGATGACAGTGATATATCTATTCGGACATGCACAATTAGCAAATAAATTCACTTAATTTATCATGTATATAAAATATAATACATCAAATATTTCTGGCTTAATATCTAAAAATCACAGCATTTAGGACATATCAGGATTTGATCAATATACATCAGGATTTGATCAAATAGATAAAATAAGAAAAATTTACTTGTCCTAATTAACCATACCAAGTTCATTCACAAGCTTTGTAAATGTTGCTTCAGGTAATGGCTTTGTGAAGATATTAGCCAGCTATTGTTCAGTAAGAACAAAATGAAGTTCTATGGTTCCTTCCATGACATGCTCTCTTATGAAGTGATATCTGATACTGATGTGCTTTTTAAGAAAGTGTTGCACCGGATTTGCTTTCATAGCAATAGCAGTTTGATTATCACAATAAATAGGAATTTTTTAGAATGATAATCCATAGTCCATGAGCTGATTTCTCATCCATAATAACTGAGCACAACAACTCCCAGCTGCAATATATTCAGCCTCAGCAGTTGAAGTAGAAATAGATTTCTGCTTCTTGCTGAACCATGAGACTAATCTCCCTCCCAAGAACTGACAGCTTCCTGAAGTACTTTTCCTGTCTATTTTACATCTAGCAAAATCAGCATCTGAATAACCACATAATGCAAAATCAGCTTCTGTTGCATACCAAAGTCCAAATGAAACAATACCCTTGAGGTAAAATTTAAAAGTGTTAAAAACTTAACATTACTTGTAATCTAAGCTTCATTTCACTACAAGAAAAACGACTAAATTTGACCGAAAATTTTCGGTCATATTTAAAAAATTAATTACAAACTTACTTATATAACTTAACTAAAAGTTTCAAACCGAATTCTAAAACACTACTTTTTCTTTATTTAGTTTGACGTAAATGGTCATCGGACATTGTTTGGTTGATGAATATGCTCCCGTCACCAGAATAACTTCGATTGTTGAAAACGCTTTTTTCTCCAAATTTTCACAGGTTAGAATTTGTTATTGTTAATGATAATGTTATATGAAACAAAATTTGTAAGAGATTAGTTTAGCATGTATGAATATCTAAGTGTTTGTATATGTATGTATATATATTTGTGTTTATGATTTGTGGGAGAAGGTAGAGAGAGGTGGATGTGTGGGAGAGGGTATGAAGAGAGGTGGAGAGGAAAAGATGAAAGAGATAATGGAGGAATTAGAATGTATATGTATGTATATAATGTATTTATATGTAAAAGAGAGTTGCTGTGAAGAATCTGGACCATTGGATTGTAATTTTGGTTAGTTAAATTTGGACTGTTGGATGTGGTGCACATGGATCGCTGACATGGCATCAAATATGACCGCGTTCGGTCAAATTTATAAATATGACTCCCTCCAATCAAATTAATAATTATGACCGATTTCGGTTATATTTATAAATATGACTGATGCCGGTCAATTTAGTAAATTTGACAAACTAGGATTTGCGGTCAAATATGTACTTAAATTTGACTAACAACGGTGATATTTTTAAATGTGACTGAAAGCAGTCAATTTTATAGATGTGATAAATATGAAAAAATTTAAAAGTGGAGTTTATATAGTAAAAAATGGAGGTTATTTAACAATTTTGTAAATATATATAAATAATAGATTTGCAATTCATATAATCATTTTATTTTTTACATAAACTCTTAAAGTCTAAGAAAGTTAAAATTCATACGGTTGGATTGTTCAAATTCTAATTAAGATAGCACAACACTACTAACCATTGTATGTGCAATCCGTAAATGTAAACTTTAAATTATATATATCAAGGAATAATTTGAATTATGCTTGATTTTCTTCACTCGATCACTGTTATCGTCTCTTAAATTTTTTTTAGTTTATACAATATGTTGTTACACTATATCTTTAAATACATTTATTTTTTCTAAAATTAAAAATTCCTAAATAAATCTAACATCAATGTTTTTTAGTGATTTCTCAATTTGATATGATATGTGCCTAAAATAAATTTATAAATTTATAAAATGATTAAGCATTTTAATTTTAATTTTTAATTATTTTTTTTACTAGGATTTGTTCAAGCAATAAGTTGGTATGACCCGCCTATCTTCCGAGTAGGGATGGCAACGGGTCGGGTTCGGATCGGGTATTGTTAAATCCAAATCCAAATATTTTCGGGTTATCCGAATCCAAATCCTCGGTTTTTGGATCGGATCGGGTATTTTTTGGTATCCAAAATTACGATTAATGTATTCAAATTTAATATCATTGATGCATAGAATCACCATTTTCTACATTTATATATTACCTAATATTAAAGTAAATATATTATTAAATAGTCAAATGCATTATACGGCACAAGTTGACATGTTGAGTAAAATTTAAAATACGTTAATAGCATAATATTTAGTATTACATTGCAAATGAATTATATATATATATATATATATATAAAGTACAACTTAAATAATAAAAGTTGAGATTAAAAAAAGAGGTATAATTCAGTAAATAAGTCTTAAATATCGTGATATTAATCAATTATTACTAATATAATAAAATAAAATATGTAATTTATATGTCTTTTCATCTAAAATATTATAAATAATACATTATGGAAACATTGTATACTATTTTATATATCTGGTTTTTATCGGATTTCGTATTTGGATCGGGTTTGGATTGAGTTTCGGATTTTAGATCGGGTATCGGTTCAGTATCGTTGAAATCCAAAACTTCAGATTCGGTATATCCAAAATCTCGTATTTCGGATCGGGTATCCGTCAGATCGGATTAAATTACCATCCCCGCTTCCTAGGTCACTAGTTTACACTTTCGCCAACCTTTTCTAAAATTTTTGTCATATAACTAAAATATATAGATATTGACATCCGTACGGTTGGATCATTTATAAAAAAATTAAAAAAAATTGAAACATCAATATGGGACTAAACACTAGTAAGAAGTATTGGTCAAACTATTGGTTGACTGTTTAAATAGCAAACCAAATATGTATATTTTTTTTCTAAAATTGTTATCATATTACTAAAATATATAGATATTGACATCCGTACGGTTGGATCATTTATAAATATTTTCAAAAAAATCGATACATTAATATGGGACTAAACACTAGTAAGAAGTACTCGTCAAACTACTAGCTGACTGTTAAAATAGAAAACCAAATATATTTACTCTTTCTAAACATTTATCATATCACTAATATATATATATGTTGACATACGTACGATTAGATCATTTGTAAATAGTTTTTTAAAAAAATATCAATATGGGACTAAACACTGGTAAGAAGTACTTGTCAAACTATTGGTTGACTATTTAAATAGCAAACCAAAAATGTATATTTTTTCTAAAATTGTTATCATATTACAAAATATATAGATCTTGACATCCGTACGATTGGATCATTCATAAATATTTTTAGAAAATCGAAACATTAATATGGGACTAAACACTAGTAAGAAATACTGGTCAAACTACTGGTTGACTGCTAAAATAGCAAATAAAATACATTTAATTTTTTCTAAACTTTTTATCATATCACTAAAATATATCGATATTGACATCTGTATGGTTGGATCATTCATAAATATTTCTAGAAAAATCGAAACATTAATATGGGACAAAACACTAGTAAGAAATACTCGTCAAACAACTAGTTGACTGTTAAAATATCAAACCAAATATATTAATTTTTTTCTAAAATTTTTATTATATTACTAAAATTGACTACTCGCAGTCACATTTATAAACATGCCTGCCGTCAGTCAAATTTGATTTTAATAATATTCGTTTATTTTGGGCGGGAAATTTAGCGCCATAATATAAATTTGACCGCCCTTAAATATGACTGTTTGCGGTCAAATTTACAGCTAACAAATTTTGTTCACTTGGAGGGAAGTTTCCATTTCATTTTTTAGGACTCAAAAAATAAAAATGACTGAACAAATTTGACCAGAAAATAAATTTGACCGCCACTAGTCAAAATTAAATATTGACCATTAGTAAATAAAGATTTGATCTCAAATTTGACTACTGTCGGTCAAATATAAGTCTGACCAGTTATAAATAAAAGTTGACCTTAAATATGACCGCCGTTGGTCAAATTTAGCCGCAGTCATATTTAGCTAGTCAAAATTTACTCTTGTGTTTTTGTAGTGTTTATTTGCATTGTTTACTAAATGAAGTATGTGGTGTTGAATGATTACATTACAACTATATCTTACGTTTTTAGCTTGTTGAATTACACTGTAGTTCGTCAAAGGGTACATTTCTTGTTCTATATGCCTTGATAACCATAGAAACAAATGCCCTACTTGATATTTGTTGATTGATTATATTCGTAACTGTTAAAATACTAATATAAGATCCGGTAATGACCTTTTTGCTAACACCTTGAGATTTTAGAGCAACTGATTCCTTAACATGGTATTATAGCGTTAACATGGTATCAGAGCTCAGGCTAGCTGGCAAAGGACTCGGATTTGATCCCTGTCACCCCAAGTATTCACATAATTTATCGTGGCACAAAATGAAAATTAATGCCCTAGAGATGGGTGTTCGTGAGCCTGGAACAGACCTTCCTCTAACAGCTTAAGGTTTTAGAGCGACTGGACATGGAAGGCTAAATGGGCTTTTGAATGGGGGAGTGTTCCTGGAAAGGGTTTTAACAGTAACCATGAATTGGAAAAGGTTCTTTTTTTTGAAGAATGGAAGAGGTTTTTGAAGCAGTTAAATTCACTTGTCCGAATAGCAAGTATGGATGCAAAGAAAAAGTGAGATATGGCATGAAACGTGAGCAATATATGCGATCTTGCGCCTATGAAACTTGTTATTGTCCTCTTCCTGCTTGTGATTTTGATGGTTCCTACAAGGATTTATATCTGCAGCAAGCACCCAACATCAGCCATATGCTTCACCTTTGACTCTTTTTTTTTCTGTTCATGCAAGTGGAAATAGTGTCGTTGAATCACAAAATAAAGAGAGTAAGATAATTTTGAGATATAAGAATTGCGAAGGTATATTAATCTCATTTAAACAACTTCAACTAGGCGTACTTTTCTTGCGCTTTATGCGTCAGTGGTCTATAATTGGCTCGCACCTGTTTGATGAAGTCGTCACGCCTTACCTAGGTCAAGCCGCGTGGGTGCACTTTTGTGCCTTGCGTCTAGTGACAATGCTGTCTTGCAACAAAAGTAGTGAGTACATGTGAACAATAAGGTCAACGGACAGAAGAGGAATAACAACATAATGAAGTGGTATAAGTGTAAGAAAAAGCTGGTTAGAAAGGAAAAGGAGGTAGCCGAGATAATTTGATTTTTATGTAATCGTTATTTCATATTTTAGAAAAAAATTGTCCCTCTCGAAAGTCCAACAAATTATCTTGTATGGACACCCTAAATTGTCACATCCTGTCCTGCTAAATAATAGTTTGTCTGAGCTTATTTGAGTAAGTTTTTCGAGTGTATTAGTTTGAGTATATCATTTCCGTCTAGGCGTGCTTGCGCTTTTGGCAAACAGACCTAAACAACTAAAGTTACATGCTACTTTATCAGATTGCACGGATTTAGCAGAACATATAAGTAACTATGATACTGCTCCTTCTTGGTGCAGTGTTATTGCCATTTGCCACCAAAGATAAAAAATTAAGGTCTTTAAGAACACAGGCTAGACTCTAGAGAATTAAAAATGGCGTGCTGGATATTTTTATGAGTTGTAGTCTTAAAAGCCAATTAGTTAATAACATAATCTTTTTGGGATCCTTTCTTTATATTAGACACATAATTCTCGTTGATAATAAACTAATGACTGAGAGGAGTTTTTTTTTTCAAGTTTATCTGAAATCTGGAATCTCTTTATTCATAGAGTTTGGTTGTAGCAATATGCATATACTAAAAATGGAAATGAAATCTTAAGGTTTACTCTGCAAATACTAGTATGAAACATACAAGTATGGCGAAATACTGTATAAGGTTGACTTTTGGTTCCACGTTGATTCGTGTAGTTGCAATTTGCAAATGGTTGCCACGGCAGTCATCAAGTAGTTGTTCACTTGATTATTATGGTTCCTAATATTACTAGTCTGTAATAAAATATTGGTTATAGTAACAATAAAAGAGCACAATAAAAGAACTACTAAAAGAACTACTATATTTTATCAGAGAGAGAGCTGAGAAGGAGAAATAGCAGAGAAGATGCTCGGGATGATCTTTTGCTTCTTACTGAATGTGGCTATTTATAGCCAAAGGAGGGAACAAGTACATTAAATGAATTTCAAATTTTCTACTCCTACATGTAGCTTTACTATTTAACCTTTGAATATAACAATCAATTCATAACACTCCCCTTTGATTGTTATTATATAGTGGATCATAGACTGCCTCGTTAAAACCTTGCCAAAAAAAACCCAGTGTGATAAAAATTTGACAAAGGAAAAAGAGTACAATCTCCCCTTGGAAAAACTAATCATTCTCTGAAGTTTTGTTGTAACAAATCCTTAAGTCTCCGCTTTCCAATGTTATGTCGTAACTTCCCAATTGGTGAATTCAGTAATGATTTCGTGAATAAATCAGCAAGGTTGTCACATGACCGAATTTGTTGTACATCAATTTCACCATTCTTTTGAAGCTCATGAGTGTAGAAGAATTTTGGTGAAATGTGCTTCGTCCTGTCCCCTTTGATATATCCTTCCTTGAGTTGATCAATGCATGCAGCGTTGTCCTCAAACATGACAGTAGGAATTCTTGTGATGTCTGGAAATCCACATGATTCTTGAATATTCTTGATGATAGACCGCAACCAAATACATTCTCTACTGGCTTCATGAATTGCAATGAGTTCTGAGTGATTTGTTGAGGTTGTCACTGTAGTTTGCTTCGTGGATTTCCAGGAAATGGCTGCACCGCAATATGTAAATACATATCCAGTTTGTGATTTGCCAAAATGAGGATCTGACAAGTATCCAGCCTCTGCATATCCGGTCAACTGAGATGTTGAGTTTTTCGGGAAGAATAATCAAAAGTCTGTTGTTCCCCGAAGATAACGGAATGTATGTTTAATCACATTCCAATGTATGTCCATCAGAGCAGAGCTAAATCTTGCCAATAAATTCACAGCAAATGCAATATCTGGCATTGTATTATTTGCAAGATACATAAGTGCACCAATTGCACCTAGATATGGGATTTCAGGACCAAGAACCTCTTCATCATCTTCTCATGGTCGAAATGGATCTTTATCAGGCTCTAAAGATCTAACCACCATTGGAGTAGTCAATGGGTGAGATTTATCCATGTAAAATCTGTTCAAAACCTTTTCTATATGTGTAGATTTGTGGAGGAAAATTCCCGATGACAAGTGCTCGACTTGTATACCAAGACAATATTTTGTCCTTCCAAGATCTTTCATTTCAAACTCTGTCTTTAGGTATATGACAGCTTCATCAACCTCTGTAGCTGTTCCTACAAGGTTTAAATCATCCACATATACAAAAATAATCACAAAACCAGATTGTGATTTTTTGATAAAAACACATGGAGAAATTTGGTTACTAATATACCCATTCTTTTGTAAATAACAACTAAGTCTATTATACCACATACGACCAGATTGTTTAAGTCCATACAATGATCGTTGAAGTCAAATGGAGTATTTATGACGAGGTTTCTTGAACTCATCCATTTTTAACCCTTCTGGGATTTTCATAAAAATTTCACTATCAAGTGAACCATACAGGTATGCAGTAACGACGTCCATAAGACGTGTTTCCAATTTTTCTTTAGATGCCATACCTAATATAAAACGAAAATTAATTCCATCCATCACTGGCGAGTATGTCTCTTGATAATCAATGCTAGGCCTTTGAGAAAACCCTTGTGCTACAAGTCGGGCTTTATATCTGATAATTTCATTCTTTTCATTTCGTTTTCTTATGAATACCCATTTATTTCCAACAGGGCTCACACTGATTGGTGTTTGGACAACAGGTCCAAATACTTCTCTTTTACGCAATAAATTTAATTCTGTTTGGATTGCGTCTTTCCATTTTGGCCAGTCTTTTCTTCGACGATATTCATCCACACTTTGTGATTTAGGATCAGAATTTATGTCTACATCCAATATTGTGGAATACACAAATACATCATCGATTATGGCTTTACTTCGATCCCATAATATTATATCATGCACATAATTTATTGAAATTTCATGATTGTTTAATCCCGTATCTTCGGAGACTGGAATCTCTTCAGGAGATAATACCACTTTAGGGGTATTTGCTTCTTCTGGAGCATGTGCCACTTCAGGGACAATTTTATTTATTTTTCTTTTTCATGGTACAACATCTTTTGCACCGAACGGTCTACCACGCATCAGGCGTGGCTTTGATTCTGTAACCAATTCTATTGTATCTAATTTTTGAATTGGTATATCTATTCTAGCTGGAGTATTTACTGCAGTTATTTGAGATTTAGTTATATTTCTAGAATCGTTAAATGCGTCAGGCATTTGGTTTGCGATATTTTGCATATGAATAATTCTTTTAACTTCAAGTTCGCATTGACTGGTACATGGATCTAGAAAATATAATCCTGATGTATTCCATGTTATGTCAGGATTAACCTTGTTTGAATGTTTATCTCCCCCTAAAAGAGGAAACATCGACTCGTCAAAATGATAATCTGCATATCTTGCGGTAAATAAATCTCCGGTTAGAGGCTCTAGATATATAATTATAGATGTGGAATCAAAACCAACGTAGATACCTATTCTTCTTTGAGCTCCCATCTTCGATCTTTGTGGTGGAGCAATCAGCACATATACAGCACTTCCGAAAATTTTGAAGTGAGAAATATTAGGAACTTGACCAAGTACCAGTTGTAGCGGAGAATGTTGGTTGTAGGAAGTTGGTCTAATCCTAATAATATTAGCAGCATGAAGTATTGCATGACCCCAAATAAATATAGGTAATTTTGCTTTCAACAACAGCGGTCTTGCAATAAGTTGGAGTCTTTTGATAAAAGACTCGGCTAACCCATTTTGTGTATGTACATGAGGAACTGGGTGTTCAACTGAGATTCCTATAGACATGCAATAGTCGACAAAAGTTGCAGATGTGAATTCACCGACATTATCTAAACGAATTGACTTAATGCAATGATCTGAGAATTGAGCTCGTAATTTGATTATTTGGGCAAGTAGTTTTGTAAAAGCATCATTACGAGTTGAGAGAAGACAAACATGAGACCATCTAGTTGAGGCATCGATTAATACCATGAAGTACCTAAATGGGCCAGATGATGGGTGTATAGGTCCACATATGTCACATTGGATCCTTTCTAAAAAAATTGTGCTTTCAAGCTGAACTTTAGTAGGGGATGGTCGAGTAATTAATTTTCCTAAAGAACATGCTGAACATAGAAGGTCATTGTTGGAAAGAACTTTAAAATCTTTAAGAGGATGACCAGTAGAATTCTCTATATTACGACGCATCATAGAGACGCCAGGATGACCTAATCTTTCATGCCAAAGTGTAAAAGATTTTGGATCTATGAGTTTGGAAGCAATGACATTGTGTGACTCAATAGTTCTAATTTTCATTATATATAATCCTGAGGAAAGTGAGTGAAACTTTTCTAAGATTTTCTTGTTGCTAGGATTAGCGGAAGTAATAAGAAGATATTCTCTATCAGCCTCAGAGGTAGTTTCGATGTGAAAATTATTGAGTCGGATATCTTTAAAACTAAGAAGATTTGTAGTAGACTTACTAGAATATAATGCATTTGAAATGTGTATGTGGGTACCGTTAGGTAGGACGAAACTAGCTTTTCCAAAACCTTCGATTATATTAAATACACCGGAAATCATTCCGACTTGAGCTTTGGTTTTGGTTATTTGGGTAAAATACTTTTGGTTCTGTAGAATCGTATGAGTTGTACCACAATCAGCAATGCCTATATCTTCAGAATCCATTCTGTATATAATTAAGAAACATAATTTATTTGATAAGAATATAACACACTACATAGTTCAAACAAAATAAAGCACACAATACACACTACTATAATAATTATATAAAACTAATCTTTAGCCTCCCATATGGGAGTTTCGTTAGGTTCATTCGGACCATTAATGCTTATTCCTCCAGTTGTGATTCTCGGGAAATCATCTATGTTATTGTTGGCGAAATTTGTTTCTACCATTTTCTCTTTTGATTTTTTAGAAGATTGGTATAACTTAACAAGATGATCCGGGGTATGACAATTACGTGTCTAGTTCCCATTCATGCCGCACCTATAGCAAACATTTTCAGTTTTTCCTCCCCGTGATGCCTTTCTTTTACTCTGTGATTCAGATTGCCACTTCCGGTGACCAGAGTTGTTATATGGACGAGAATTCCCGTGGCTCTTACCTCGTCCACGGTACCGGCCATATAACAACTCTGGTCCGGCCATATATATTTAATAGGCGGTGCTCCGGCCATATATATTTAAATTATTAGTAAAGGGTATAACCACGTCTACTTCGGTCATAGATATATAAAAATTATATGTAGAGGGTGTAACCACGTCTACTCATATATATGCATATTTAAATTAAAATTATACGTTCTCAGTTTTGGCAGGACTTCGTGCTGATAACTTGTTATAAAATACAGGTTATAGTAACAATAAAAGAGCACAATAAAAGAAATACTAAAAGAACTACTATATTTTATCGGAGAGAGAGCTGAGAAGGAGAAATAGCAGAGAAGATGCTCGGGATGATCTTTTGCTTCTTACTGAATGTGGCTATTTATAGCCAAAAGAGGGAACAAGTACATTAAATGAATTGTAAATTTTCTACTCCTACATGTAGCTTTACTATTTAACCTTTGAATATAACAATCAATTCATAACATAGTCTTATTTCTTATAATTTTGTGATTCCTTTTTTGTTTTCCTATGAATTTACAAGGACAACTACGTTGAGCTGTTTATTTGCTTTCAATGTTATACTAATATCACAACATATGAATAACTTTTAATCTTGTTATAACCTGATTGTGTTGTGTAAATTATGTTAGTAAAATGGAAAAGTCTTGAGAAACTTACTAATTTTTGCAATCAGCTTTCATTCATTTTAATTGTTTATTAAATGAACATGTGGTGTGTAATGATTGCATCCATATATATCTTATGTTTTTTGCTTGTTAAATTAAATTGTAGTGCATCAAGGGGCACCCTGCTTGTTCGAGCTGCTGTAGCAAGTATAATAACGAGTGCCCTTCTTACTTTTTATCGATCAGTGATATTCCTTGCCTTGTCATGGAGGAGCTTCGTGATAGAAGGTACCTTGTTTGGATAGAAACTATGGGTGCAAAGAAATATTGAGCTATGGTATGAAATGTGAGCATAAGAGATCTCGCGCCTATGAACCTTGTAATTATCCTCAACCTGACTGTGATTTTGATGCTTCCTACAAGGATTTCTATCGGCACTTTGCCCGCAGGCACCCAGTCAGCCACATGCTTCACGATTGGATATTCGTTTTTAGTTCTTTAAGTTTAAATGGGAAGTACATATTCCTTCAGGAAGATAATAATCACACAATTTTCAACCTTAATTTAAGTGTCCGGGAAATTGGAGCTGTTGTTAATATAACTCATACGAGCCCGAACTGTTTACAAAATGGGTATTCATATGAACCCGAAGAAAGTAGTGATAGGATATAAAACCCTCACCGAACCCGGATCTAGATCACTTAATCTAGGATCGGGTAGGTCCGGCTCCAGTACCAACCCTAGTCCTATACCACTCGGTCCAGGATTGGTTAGGTCTAACTCACTGAACCCAGGTCTGAGACCGGTTAGGTCCAGCTCCAGCCCAGTTCGGGGTCGAACGGGCCTGACTCATGTACACCCCGAGACCAAGCATCCTCGCATCACCTATTCTAGAAGGCCCAACTAAATACAACACGTGAGGCACGAGCACATGCATGTGACAATGACAGCTATTAATGATCTGCCATGAGAATAATTATGGTATGTGTCAAATTATGGTACGTGTCAAAGGATCGTTGGAACATTTCTCGGCAATCCTTACTGGGATACGTGTAAGGCATCCATTCTAGTCAGGCCTCCACCACTCCCAACAATGAACGACCAAAAGCTACGAACCTCTAAACCCTATCCAGGAGCGGACACAGGATTCGAACACAAGGGGGGCCAAAATTTTTTCCAAATAAATTATAATATAATATTAAACTTTATTGTAAGTTCATTTGAGTCGACCTTTATTATATAATAACATAAAAATACAACAAAACCATATCTAAAGATGGAAAAATAAGAAACATGTACGTGTTCTCATCTTAAAATCAATTATAAAAAATTCAGATTCAATTAAAGCACTATGTATTTGGCTGATTAAAATCTAATAAAATAACTCTGAATGTATAAGTAATAATTAATTCTTATGAAAAGACATTAGAAAATATATCAAGTAATTATAATTATTGGATAGACCTAACTAGATACGCAGGTAAAGAAAGCACATAACTACTTTGTCCGGTCATAGTTGGGTTAGTATCACGATTGGGGTGGGGGCAAATATAAGAAAATGAAAGAAAGCCGTTAATATAAAGTTTTTAGCAGTAATACAAGGAAGGAGTTTGAAAAAATCTGGCAGGGGCAAAGGCCACCCCGTGTATACTGTGCGTCCGCCCCTGACCCTATCCTTGGGCTATAAATAGTCCAAGGAAGAGATTAATCACTCTTCTCAACAAACTCATACACATACATCACATACATCACATACAACCACCTTGCATTTTCATCTTCATCATCCAAAAGCGAGTTCTTATTCTCACACCGGAGGCGCCGCAGGGTTCAAATCCCCCCTCCAGTGTTGTTTTGCAGACACCCAACCGCAGCTACATCGCAAGAAGGGTACAGGTCTACGCTAAAATATTTCCTTGTGATCCCTAAAGATACAGTTTATTCTTCATGGGATTACAGAATGCAAGTTTGCATTCGCAGAAAAAAAATGTGAAAATCCACTTGAAAGCAGTCCAGTCAGTTCTTGAAGTCATTGATATATATGGTGCACACTTCCTATGTTCCAGATTCAAGGTTTACATTGAGGTCAGAAACTTCGAAAGAGTTGTTCCATTTTTTCTGTCAAGCCCTGTAATAGAGTTTTAAGATATCATTTTTTTAAGATGATTCATTTCCAAGTGTTGCAAACCATTTATGTTGTGATTGTAAACTGCTTAGATTTTGATTTGTTGTATGTTCGTAACATACAAGCCATTTGGGATCTGATGCTTGTTTTGTCTCTTTCTGATTTAGTTTTATTAAAGTTTTCACCCCTATGATTACAGATGAAGCAATAGCATGATTTGTTTTTTTGGGCTCAGATTATAAATTTGAATAGTATGATTTCATATTTTAATCGATGACACCATTCTGTTCAAAGACAAAGACAAGCATAACTATAAAGGCAATCGTATACCATTTGAACAATGCAGATCGGGGATTTGGGACTACAGGACGTTAGTGCAAGTTCAGTAGTTAACATAAATCACATCATGTAGACAATGCACTTACTTCCTATCTCAGTTGGGAAAGTTTGTGCTGCTTATCGTCCTTACAATTAAGCATGTGACCCTTCTTTCTTAATGGACACCGGCATAATTACTAAATGAGTATCTTATGCCTCTGTGAATATACATGAAATCGACCAGGAGAGTGATCTTTATATCTCTAGATGCAGAGGTATTACAGTTAGGTCACCAATTGAACAAACTACGGAGAAAGGGGTAATATCTAGATGCGGAGGTATTACAATTAGGTCACCCATTGCACAAACTACAGAGAAAATGGTAATATAGCTTTCAAAACTAATCTCTAGTTAAAAAGCCGCAGTCAATGGCAAATACATAGTAAAATATTTATTACCAAACTGTAAAATATTTAATACCAAACTGTTAATGGAAATACATTACATTACAAAAAATATCAAATCCACGTCTTCCATGAATCCTAAATAGGAGAGCTACATAGGAAATTTTATATATAACTACTTCATATTTAGAAAGAATACATACAAGTACTTAACAAAAACTGTCTTAGCCCCCACTAGAACAAAATTTTTAAAGAAATATATTAGCTATAAATTTTTTCTTCTATTTTAGCCCCCACATCAATAATTTTCTGGCTCCACCACTGGTGAATAGTGCATGTTGTCGCTAACACCTGGAGTGTCAATAATAGTGCAGCTGCTATGTCATGAAAATAATTCATGATGTTAGATAAATCATAAAATTCATCAGTGTTAGATAAAGTTAGCAGACCCCTGCATGGTTTCATACTTTTCTGTTTCCAGCCATAACCATAATGATGGATATCTTTCACATATTTCAAGAGTTTCCAATGACGTAATGCAGATTAAGGAACTCCCTTTGCCTGCTTAGACCTTTTAGAGTTTCGGTCTAAACCTTCCCATTCTGAACACCAATGAACTAAATGAATTATAGCTTCGAAAGGTATATGTGCACAAACTTACCTACACAATGTGTACTCTATACCTCACATTGGCTTCATGCTCAAGGACTGCTTCAACAACACATATAGTTAAAAATGCGCATTCCAAATTTAGTATTTCTTGTGGTTAATCCTCATTTCTATGGTGTGCCACGTACACATAATAATCACAAATTCTCATGAGTTTGACTTATTTCATTGGTGAAATCGATTTTAATGTTAATGGACCCTGCATTCACACTATTTTACCCAATAAAAATGAGTTTGTGCTTAATGCTACAGAAGTTTGACAGGTTTGGTCCATGAACGGTTGACATGTTTAGTTGCAAAAGGCTGACACAGCTTTTTCTACTTGTTTACCGAGTAGTTTTTGACTTCATTATTATTTCTCCAAATTATTCATTACAATCTTGTCATAGTTTCTTTCTTTGAATTAACTTCCTCGAGTAATTTTGCAATATTTTGGTGCTTGTGTTATACAAATATCACAACATATCATGACCTTTCGACCTTTTTATACATATATGGTAACTTGACTGCATTCTGTATATTATTCTAGTAAAATATATAACCTTGAGAAACTTACCATTTCTTGCAATTCTAAGCTTCATTTCATTTGCATTGTTTACTAAATGAAATATGTGGTGTATAATCTCTTACATTTTTAGCTTGTTGAAATACATTGTAGTGCGTCAAGGGGCACATTTCCTGTTCTATATGTCGCAACAACCATAAAAACAAATGCCCTACTTGCTGTTTGCCAATTGATTATATTCGTAACTATGGATTGAAGGAGGTTCTTGAAGCAGTTAAAATCACTTGTCCGAATAGCAAGTATATATGGATGCAAAAGAAAAAGTGACATACTGCATGAAACATGAGCATATGGGATCTTGCGCCTATGAAGCTTGTTATTATCCTCTTTCTGGCTGTGGTTTTGATGGTTCCTACAAGGATTTATATCTGCACTTTTCCAGCAAGCACCCAGCATCAGCCACACGCTTCACGTTTGACTCTTCTTTTTCTGTTCATGTAAGTGGAAATACGGAGTACAAATTCCTTCAAGAGAATAACCACACACTTTTCATCCTTAATTACAGTGTTCAGGAAATTGGAGCTGTTGCTAATATAATCTGTATGAGCCCGAGCTGTTTACAAAATGAGTATTCATATGAACTGGAAGCACGTAACCGAGACACCTCCTCCAATTTTATTACTTTATTGGTACCCAGACTGCCAAAATGGAAGGAGGACCTTCCTGAGAGAGCCGGTCTTGTGGTCCAAAATGTTTTCTTTGGTCCTTCATGGGATCGCAAAATTCAGGTTTGCATCCGTAGAAAAGGTGAAAATTGACTTGAAAAGCAGTTCAGCCAGTTTTCAAGTCATTATGATGGTGCGTACGCCATGACTTCCATATTCAAGGTTTGTACAGAGGACATCGAGAAGCACTGTTGAGAGGAAGATCCCTGGCATTTTTTTTATTGTCAACCCCTTCCCTAGAAATTTAAGATAATCATTTGTTAGTCAAAAGGATTATCTCTAGTTTTGCAAACTATATATGTTTGATGTTTGTGATATCAAATATTATTTGGAATGTCTCTTTTGTTGATTTTAGCTAATTCTCAAAGATTGTCTTCTTTTTTATATATCCAATGCCTATAATATTATTATACTGATCACCTACAATACAATATACTAGTGTTTCTGTATAAAACTGAGAAAACAAAGATTGCACTCTAAATTCTTACTTTTATTAATGCTGAGAATTATAAACTAAATACTAAGCCAAAACAAGAAAGTGGCTAGAAAGTAGGAAACTAACAACTGCAACACCTAGCACTACTCCAAGTCATACGACTTATTCTCTGAACTCCTAAAAACTCTCTTGCACCTCTGAAGACCAGGTCTCTCACTGACACCTCAGAAATACAAATAAATAAACGACTTAATAAAGCAAATAATAATAATAAAACAAGTTTAGACTAAACCCCAACAATCTCTCCCTTAGTCTAGACTTGTTTGCCTACATCCTTCACTCCCAACAGTTGACGCATCTTCTCAAACTTAACAGTCGTGAGAGCCTTCGTGAGAGTATCTGCTCGCTGCATATCCGTGCTTATATGCTTCACAATTATCTCGCCCTTCTCAACACATTCACGGATGAAGTGATATCGAATGTCTATGTGCTTGCTACGACCGTGAAACACGGGGTTTTTCGCCAAGTCAATTGCAGACTTGTTATCGATATACAAGACAACTGGACCAGTTTGTTCTCCTGTGATCTTTGTCAACAGCTTTTGAAGCCAAATCGCTTGACACGCTGCAGCGGTTGCTGCCATGAATTCAGCTTCGCACGAAGAAAGAGCCACGCACCTTTGTTTTTGCGAAACCCATGTTACTAAACTCTCATTCAGATAGAACGCCATTGCTCCAGTACCTTTCCTATCTTCAATATGACCCGCCAAATCGCTATCGGAATATCCAGTGAGCACATTATTTCTGCTGTCCTTCGAGTAAATCAGCCCATATGTTAGAGTGCCTTTCACATACCTTCAAACCCTCTGGGCTGCGTTTTGGTGCATCACAGTAGGTCTCTCCATGAACCTATTAATTATGCCAATAGAAAAAGCTATATCCGGCCTCGTATGCACAAGATATCGAAGACCTCCCATCAAGCTTTTAAACTGAGTGGTGTCGACTGCTACACCCCCCAAGTCACTGCTAATACACTCCTTTGGGTCCATTGGATACTTGGTGGAGTTGCAATCCAACATGCCTGTTTTTTCGAGAATCCTTTTGGCATACCCCGTTTGCCTCAATTCTATGCATCCTTCACTCTGTTTCACTTCTATCCCAAGGTAATAAGACAGTCTTCCCAAATCGCTCATATCAAATCGATTGTTCATCTGATCCTTGAAGTCACTTATGACTGCAATACTCGATCCAGTCACCAAGATGTCATCTACGTAGATAGCGATAATTAAAACATCACTACCCATCTTCTTCGTATAAACAGCGTGCTCATATGGGCATCTCTCGAAACCAATATCTTCAAGGCACTTGTTTAATTTCGAATACCAAGCACGTGGCGCTTGTCTAAGCTCATAAAGTGCTTTAATTAACCTGTAAACCAAGTGTTCTTGCCCTTTTTTCGCGAACCCATCAGGCTGAGTTCACATAAATTTCTTCTTGAACCTCCCCATTCAAAAATGCTATTTTCACTTCCATGTGATGGACTTCCCAACTGTTCTTGGCAGCCAACGCTAACAACAAACGTACTGTTTCAATTCTCGTGACCGGCGCGAAAATCTCATCAAAATCTATGCCTGGTTTTTGAACATACCCCTTAGCGACAATCCTTGCCTTGTATTTTACAATCTCTCCTTCTCCATTTTTCTTTAACTTGTAAACCTACTTCAGATTGATTGGTTTTCTTCCAGGTAGTAGTTCCGTTAACCTCCAAGTGTTATTTTTCTCAACTGATTCAATTTCTTGTTTCATTGCTTTTCTCCAATTCATGTCTTTCGCTGCCTGACTGTAGTTTGCTGGTTCATCAACCCCCATTAAAAACAACTCCTCGTCCTCCAATTCGATTTGTTCTGTCTCAGCATAGATATCCTGAAGTGATCTATGTTTTTTAGCATCCCCATCAACATCAGATTCTGAACTAGACTCAGTGGACTGTGGATTAACCTCAGTACTCAGAATCGCTGCTAGCACTCGATCCTTGTGGAGTAACGACATCATCTTCATTTTGAAAATCACCTGGTGACTCCTCTCTCATGCCTGCAACTGTAAATACACCCGGCTGAGATTCTGTGTTCTCCTTTCCTTGTTCCCAATTCCATGGTTTTTCTTCCTCGAAAATCACATCACGACTTACAAAAATTCTACCAGTTTCCGGATCATATAGTCTATAAGCTTTGCTACCAGGTTCCTTTCCCAAATTAACTACATGAATGCTCCTATCATCCAACTTCAAAACCTTCATACCTGGTACTTTCATATGTGTAGTGCATCCGAACACTCTTATATGCCCAACGTGTGGTTTTAGTCCCGACCATGCCTTATATGGCGTAACCCCGGTTACAGCTCGTGTGGGCAGTCTATTCAAAATATAAATTGAATGGCGTATTGCCTCTCCCCAAAAAGTACATGGCATTTTCATCTCCTTCAAAAAACTTCTTGCCATCTCCACCATTGTCCTATTCCGCCGTTCGACGACACCGTTTTGTTGTGGCGTATACGGTGCCGTTAGTTGTCTTACTATGCCAGCCTCCTCACAATAAGCCATGAATTCCTTGGAAGTAAACTCCCCTCCCCGGTCAGTCCTGAAGGTCTTAATTCTCTTCTCTTGTGTCTCTACCAAAGCTCGGAAATTCTTAAAAGCCTCAAACACCTCAAATTTGTTTTTTAACAAGTATATCCACATTACTCGACTAAAATCATCAACTAAAAGAAATATGTACTTGTTACCAGCAGTTGTACTTGGCGTGATTGGACCGCAGAGATCTCCGTGAACCAACTCCAACGGTTTCTTCGCACTAAAACTCGACTGTGAGGGGAATGGTCTCCTGGTTTGTTTCGATTGTAAACAGCCCCTGCAAATTTCACCTGGCACATTCACACTTGGCATACCGTGCACCATCTGAGTCGAAGACATCAACTTAATGGCCTTGAAATTTACGTGACCAAATCTTGTATGCCAAAGCCAACTCTCCTTATCACAACTCGACACCAAGCACTTTGACTCGCCGTTCTCCAGAATAATTTTGTATAGCCGATTGAACGACTTCTTCACCTTCATAATCAACTCTCCCTTGTTGCCACATACCCACAGATGATCCCCACTCATAATAACTTTATTACCATCTTCTGAGAGTTGACCCAAGCTAATAATATTGCTGCATAATGAAGGTATATAATACACCTCTTTTAGAACCCTCTCTTCTCCATTCTTGCATTTCAAAATTATCGAACGCCTGCCCTTAATTTGTACCATGGAGCCATCACCAAACTTCACCTTCCCCGTCACGTTCTTATCCAACACATTAAATTTTGAACGCTGGCCAGTCATATGGTTACTAGCCCCGTTATCAAGGTACCAAAGATTCGATTCTATTTCTTTAGTTCCATCAAGTTTGGGCACCATCTTCTCCTCGTTGATTAGCATGTTCTCCTCCATTTTTTCCTCGACTTCAGCCATCAACAATGCAGGCTCATCATCAGGAATCTGTGATATATGCACTTCCTCCTTGCGCTCCTCTTTACGCTTTTCCTTTTGACAATCCGCAGCAAAATGTCCGTAACCAAGACAATTAAAACATCTGACCTTGCTTTTATCACGAACAAATCGAGTTCTTTCTTTTCCACGATTTCTCTGACCTTGAGACACCTCTGTCCCACCCTTGTTGATCCGTTTAAGCCACTCTTCTCGCGTAAGCAACAGCTTTCCCTCAGCCTTTTCTCATTTGGCCCACTCCTCCTCCGTAAGGAGCAACTGACCTCCACTACTATCACTGTGCCCTCGAATTCTCTCTTCATGGGCCTTCAATAATCCAATGGTTTCCTCGACAGTCATTACCTTCAGGTCTCCAAACTGCTCAATAGTAGACGCGATCTGCAGAAATTTGGGAGGCACAGCACGTAAGATCTTCTTCACGACATATGAGTCACTGACTTCTTCCCCCAAAGCTCGTATATTTGTCACAATTCCCTTCAACTTCAAGTGAAAGTCATCCAATAAATCTGAGTACTTCATAGTGAGCGACTCAAACTCGTTCTTTAGTGTCTGCACCTTTGTTGTCCTCACACGTTCCGCACCCTGACACGTCACCTTCACAGCATCCCAAGCTTGCTTTGTAGTTTTCTTGTCCGCAATAGACAACAGAATGTCTTCAGGTACACACTGATAGATAGCTGCCAAAGCAATGTTGTCCGTTCTGTCCTTCAACACCGTTTTTGGATCCTTGGGTTCAATGGCTTCCCAAACACCATGGGCCTGCATATAAACCCTCATCTTCAAAGCCCATGCTGTATAATTCTCCCTTGTCAGCATGGGGTAGCTCAAACTTATCGCACCGTCCTTGATTTTCCCGGTTTCTGACGTCGACATCCTTGGCATGTACTTGGGCATCCACCAGATTTCGTGGCTCTGATACCACAATGTTGGAAATTTGATCACCTACAATACAATATACTAGTGTTTCTGTATAAAACTGAGAAAACAAAGATTGCACTCTAAATTCTTACTTTTATTAATGCTGAGAATTACAAACTAAATACTAAGCCAAAACAAGAAAGTGGCTAGAAAGTAGGAAATTAACAACTGCAACACCTAGCACTACTCCAAGTCATACGACTTATTCTCTGAACTCCTAAAAACTCTCTTGCACCTCTGAAGACCAGGTCTCTCACTGACACCTCAGAAATACAAATAAATAAACGACTTAATAAAGCAAATAATAATAATAAAACAAGTTTAGACTAAACCCCAACATTGGTGACCCTGTCGGCTTTAATTTTATTTACTTTTAATATAAAGTATATTTTTAAATATATTAATATATTATATAAATCCGGATCAGATTATAATGACAAATTTAGATATTATTTAATTAAACTATAAATAGGTAATATAATATTTATTATACATATATATATTATTATTATATATACTATTAAAATATAATTTTTTTAATCGGTATAACGGCCTCAAGATAAAAAAGAATAATTTACAATTTTCATCCACGTAAAAACAAAAATATATCATTGATTCACGTTCAAATAAAGCTACTATATTTTATCGGAGAGAGAGCTGAGACGGAGAAATAGAGGGAACTAGTACATTAAATGAATTACAAATTTTCTACTCCTACATGTAGCTTTACTATTTAACCTTTGAATATAACAATCAATTCATAACATAGTCTTATTTCTTATAATTTTGTGATTCCTTTTTTGTTTTCCTATGAATTTACAAGGACAACTACCTTGAGTTGTTTATTTGCTTTCAATGTTATACTAATATCACAACATATGAATAACTTTTAATCTTGTTATAACCTGATTGTGTTGTGTAAATTATGTTAGTAAAATGGAAAAGTCTTGAGAAACTTACTAATTTTTGCAATCAGCTTTCATTCATTTTCATTGTTTATTAAATGAATATGTGGTGTGTAATGATTGCATCCATATATATCTTATGTTTTTTTGCTTGTTAAATTAAATTGTAGTGCATCAAGGGGCACCCTGCTTGTTCGAGCTGCTGTAGCAAGTATAGTAACGAGTGCCATGTTGACTTTTTGTCGATCAGTGATATTCCTTGCCTTGTCATGGAGGAGCTTCGTGATAGAAGGTACCTTGTTTGGATAGAAAGTATGGGTGCAAAGAAATATTGAGCTATGGTATGAAATGTGAGCATAAGAGATCTCGCGCCTATGAACCTTGTAATTATCCTCAACCTGACTGTGATTTTGATGCTTCCTACAAGGAATTCTATCGGCACTTTGCCCGCAGGCACCCAGTCACCCACATGCTTCACGTTTGGATATTCGTTTTTAGTTCTTTAAGTTTAAATGGGAAGTACAAATTCCTTCAGGAAGATAATAATCACACACTTTTCATCCTTAATTTAAGTGTCCGGGAAATTGGAGCTGTTGTTAATATAACTCGTACGAGCCCGAACTGTTTACATAATGGGTATTCATATGAACCGGAAGAAAGTAGTGATAGGATATAAAACCCTCACCGAACCCGGGTCTAGATCACTTAATCTAGGATCGGGTAAGTCCGGCTCCAGTACCAACTCTAGCTATATCACTCGATCCGGGACTGGTTAGGTCTAACTCACCACTACAAAAAAAACGGCTAAATACAACCACCCAAAAACCGGTTGTATTTAGCTAAATACAACCGGATCCGGTCGTATCTAGCTAAATACAACCGGATTTTGGACCGGTTGTAAATGCTCGAGTAATATTTAGTAAATCGGTCATATTTAGTATATGGAGCGGCTAAATTCGGCCGAAAACGGTCGAATTTGTTTCTTAAATTCGACCGTTTTCGGTCGAATTTGTTTCTTAAATTCGGCCGTTTTCAGTCGAATTTGTTTCTTAAATTCGACCAAAAACGGTCGAATTTGTTTTTCACCTAAAATTTGAAAATCCCGCCCAAAAATTTGAATTTTTTTTAAAAAAATTGAAAAGTCCGCCTAAAATATAAATTCGACCGTATATGGTTGAAAATATTGTTCTAAATTCAACTGAATGCGGTTGAATTAACGAGCAACATATTTTAAAAAAATCTCGCCGGAAACTTTTTCCGGCGAGCT
This sequence comes from Apium graveolens, assembly GCF_009905375.1. NCBI lineage: Eukaryota > Viridiplantae > Streptophyta > Magnoliopsida > Apiales > Apiaceae > Apium > Apium graveolens. The sequence goes on from NC_133651.1 coordinate 10,016,506, forward strand.
TCAAAAAATCCGGCCACCATTCCGACAACTCCGATGTTGCCAAAATTTGGAAATACGATGCAATATTCTTGTTGGTAATTCTTCTTCACCTTCAAGCAACAACACGTAACGTCCAAATTCTATCTCTGCGGCAAAGCCTACTTTTGGTGACTTCCCATTATTAAAATCAGTGTGTTCAGAAATGAGTTTTCTCTTCAACTGTTTGCAGTAGTAGCAACACGAAAGAACCGGTCTTAAGCATAAAATGGACATGACCCGGACCGTTTTGCTTGCTAAAAGAATGAATATCTGAATTGCAAAGCAGACACTCATTGTCACATTCTTAGAAACTTGCAAAACCTTCCTAAGTTTGCGACTATGAATCCTTATATCCATAGGTTTCTCTCTCCAATCTTTTAGCCCTTGTATTCCAAGAGTTGCAAGTGTTGAATACTTGTAACTCGAGCTGCTAACATACCAATTGACTCCAGCCTTGAAAAACAATCTAATTTCTGCTTCAGCTAATATGATAGCTGCAAAGAGGCAGACAACTCCTGCAGCAGCGCTAAAACAAACTGAGGGTTCCCTGTCTGAACCATCATCCAATATTTTCTAACATCTGCAATAAGACTCTCAACTCTAATCAATCTTCCTTTTTTTTCTTCTGGTTTATAGAACGCTACTCTATGCAGCTCTCTGTATTTCCATTCACAAAATGCGGTTGTTAAATGAAGAAAAGGAGGTTGGCCGGAAAAAGAAAGAAGTTAGCTGGAAAAAAAAGAATGAAGAAAGAGGCAGGGGAGGAGAGGAAAGGGGAGGGGAGGGGAGGGGGAGCAGGGGAAAAAGTGACAGATGGGATGGGGGTGACGGGTGGGGGGGTGCTAGGGGGGTGGTTTGGGGTTTATTTTAATATATAGTTTTATTTTTATAGAATGCAAAACTAACCGTTAGATTATTTTTTTTAAGGGGGTCAATTTGGTGCGTTGGATCTAAATCACGCGGATCGCTGACATGACATTAAATTTAACTTTCATCGGTTGTATTTAGGAGTGTGATTTTATATTTGTTCCACTTAGTTTTACATTATGAAAATTAAAATTATAATACTATGATTATTTAATCATTTGATTATAAAATAATATATTGTTATAAAATATTAGAATATATTTTAACAACTACTTATTATACTAAAAAAATGGAATGATGATTTTGGTTGATTTAACATAAAAACCACCAAAAATAGTTTGCGGTATAATTTAGGATTATAATTCATTTCTAAAAAAAATTGTAATTTGTTAATCTTTTTCTTAAAATATTATAATTTTATATTTTATTTTAAAAAATAATTATTTTAATAAAAAATATTGAAATTATAATTTTGATTGATTTTATGACCAGTACTTCTAACTAGTGTTTAATCCCATATTTAAGTTTCGATTTTTTAAAACATATTTTTGAATGATCCAACCATACGGATGTTAAAATCTGTATATTTTAGTGATATGACAAAAAAGAAAATAGTACATAAATTATTTTTCAAATTTTTTTCTTCTGAATAAATATTAAATGTTTAAACTATTATTCAGAAAAAGAAAATTTTCAAAATAAGTTATACAACTATACGAGACAAGAGCCTTAAAATGCGTGCCAAACACTTCATTTCAAATGTTAACAATTCAAAGGGATGGAGGGAGTATATTTTAGTGATATGAGAAATTTTTTAGAAAAGAATAAATATATTTGGTTTGCCTTTTTAATAGTCAAAGACTAGTTTGACTAGTACTTCTAACTGGTGTTTAATCTCATATTGATGTTTCGATATTTTTAAAAATATTAATGAATGATCCAACCGTACGGATGTCAAGATCAATATATTTTAGTGATATGACAAAAATTTTAGAAAAAAATAAATATATTTGGTTTGCCTTTTTAATAGTAAAAGACTAATTTGACTCGTACTTCTAACTGGTGTTTAATCTCATATTGATGTTTCGATATTTTTAAAAATATTAATAATGATTCAACCGTACGGATGTGAAGATCAATATATTTTAGTGATATGACAAAAAGTTTAGAAAAAAATAAATATATTTGGGTTGCCTTTTTAATAGTCAAAAAGTAGTTTGACAAATATTTCTAACTAGTGTTTAATCCCATATTGATGTTTCGATATTTTCAAAATATTAATGAATGATCCAACCGTACGGATGTCAATACCAGTATATTTTAGTGATATGACAAAAATTTTAGAAAAAATAAATATATTTGGTTTGCCTTTTTAATAGTGAAAGAGTAGTTTGACCAGTATTTCTAACTGGTGTTTAATCCCATATTGATGTTTCGATATTTTTAAAAATATTAATGAATGATCCAATCGTACGGATGTCAATACGAGTATATTTTAGTGATATGACAAAAAATTTAGAAAAAAATAAATATATTTGGTTTGTTTTTTAACAGTCAACTAGTAATTTGATCCATACTTCTAACTAGTGTTTAATCTCATATTGATGTTTCGATATTTTCAAAAATGTTAATGAATGATCCAACCGTACGGATGTCAAGATTTGTATATTTTAGTGATATGACAAAAAATTTAGAAAAAAATAAATATATTTGGTTTGCCGTTTTAATAGTCAAAAAGTAGTTTGACCAGTACTTCCAACTAGTGTTTAATCCCATATTGATGTTTCGATATTTTTAAAAATACTAATGAATAATCCAAACATACGGATGTCAAGATCTATATATTTTAGTGATATGACAAAAATTTTAGAAAAAAATAAATATATTTGGTTTGCTTTTTTAACAATCAACTAGTAATTTGACCCGTACTTTTAACTAGTTTTTAATCCCATATTGATGTTTCGATATTTTTAAAAATATTAATGAATGATCCAACCGTACGGATGTGAAGATCAATATATTTTAGTGATATGACAAAAAATTTAGAAAAAAATAAATATATTTGGTTTGCCGTTTTAATAGTCAAAGAGTAGTTTGACCAGTACTTCAAACTAGTGTTTAATCCCATATTGATGTTTCGATATTTTTAAAAATACTAATGAATGATCCAAACATACGGATGTCAAGATCTATATATTTTAGTGATATGACAAAAATTTTAGAAAAAAATAAATATATTTGGTTTGCTTTTTTAACAATCAACTAGTAATTTGACCCGTACTTTTAACTAGTTTTTAATCCCATATTGATGTTTCGATATTTTTAAAAATATTAATGAATGATCCAACCATACGGATGTGAAGATCTGTATATTTTAGTGATATGACAAAAATTTTATAAAAAAAAAATATATTTAGTTTGTCTTTTTAATAGTCAAAGAGTAGTTTGACTAGTACTTGTAACTACTGTTTAATCCCATATTGATGTTTCGATATTTTTAAAAATATTAATGAATGATCCAACCGTACGGATGTGAAAATAGTTAAAATTTAAATTTTTAAATTACTTACATTTTTCCGTGATTTTTTTTTGACAATTTTCATATCCGTATGGTTGGATTATAATTTAAAACAAATACAAAACAAATTGAAACTCAAACTATAATTATTAATTGAACGATAAATATCTAACTACCATAATAATCTTTTTTGCAAAAACTAAAATATAAATTTCGTGTAAATTTTATTCTATATTTTTTTTCAAATTTTTTTCGCCATTTTTAAAAATAATTTGACCGAAATCGGTTGAATTTAGTACAAAATTCGTTGGCGGGAAAATTCCCTCCATTTTTTGGCAAGGCTAAATTCGACCGAATGCAGTTTAATTTAGGAGCACGCCTAAACTCAACCGTATACGGTTGTATATAAATATGGTTGTATTTATTCGGTTGTAATTAGTAAGGCTAAATTCAACCGAATACGGTTGAATTTAGGAGCATGCCTAAACTCAACCGTATACGGTTGTATATATATACGGTTGTATTTATTCGGTTGTAATTAGTACTAAATTCAACCGCGTAAATACGACCGTATTTAAATACGACCGCATGCGGTTGTATTTACCCGCGCCCTTAATTTCAACTGAAAACGGTTGAATTTGATGTCGGTTGTATTTGTGCGGTTGTATTTAGCCTTCTTTTCTTGTAGTGCACTGAACCTAGGTCCGAAACCGGTTAGGTCCAGCTCCAGCCCAGTTCGGGGTCGAACGGGCCTGAATCATGTACACCCCGAGACCAAGCATCCTCACATCACCTATTCTAGAAGGCCCAATTAAATACAACACGTGAGGCACGAGCCCAGACACGTGACAATGACAGCTATTAATGATCAGCCATGAGAATAATTATGGTACGTGTCAAATTATGGTACGTGTCAAAGGATCGTTTGAACATTTCTCGGCAATCCTCACAGGGATACGTGTAAGGCATCCATTCTAGTCAGGCCTCCACCACTCCCAACAACGAACGGCCAAAAGCTACGAACCTCTAAACCCTATCCAGGGGCGGACACAGGATTCGAACACAAGGGGGGCCAAAAAAATTTTCCAAATAAATTATATTATAATATTAAAGTTTATTGTAAGTTCATTTGAGCCGACCTTTATTATATAATAACATAAAAATACAACAAAACCATATCTAAAGATGGACAAAATAAGAAACATGTACTTGCTCTCATCTTAAAATCAATTATAAAAAATTCAGATTCAATTAAAGCACACTATGTATTTGGCTGATTAAAATCTAATAAAATAACTCTAAATGTATAAGTAATAATTAATTCTTATGAAAAGACATTAGAAAATATATTAAGTAATTATAATTATTGGATAGACCTAACTAGATATGCAGGTAAACAAAACACATAACTACTTTGTCCGGTCATAGTTGGGTTAGTATCACGATTGGGGTGGGGGGCAAATATAAGAAAATGAAAGAAAGCCGTTAATATACAGTTTTTAGCAGTAATACAAGGAAGGAGTTTGCAAAAATCCGGCAGGGGCCCAGGCTACCCCGTGTATACTGTGCGTCCGCCCCTGACCCTATCCTTGGGCTATAAATAGTCCAAGGAAGAGATTAATCACTCTTTTCAACACACTCATACACATACATCACATACAATTACCTTGCATTTTCATTTTCATCATCCAAAAGCGAGTTCTTATTCTCACACCGGAGGCGCCGCAGTGTTCAAATCCCCCTCCAGTGTTGTTTTGCAGACATCCAACCGCAGCTACACCGCAAGAAGGGTACAGGTCTATGCTAAAATATTTCCTTGTGATCCCTAAATATACGATTTATTCTTCATGGGATTACAGAATGCAAGTTTGCATTCGCAGAAAAAAAATGTGAAAATCCACTTGAAAGCAGTCCAGTCAGTTCTTGAAGTCATTGATATATATGGTGCACACTTCCTAAGTTCCAGATTCAAGGTTTACATTGAGGTCAGGAACTTCGAAAGAGTTGTTCCATTTTTTCTGTCAAGCCCTGTAATAGAGTTTTAAGATGTCATTTGTTTAAGGTGATTCATTTCCAAGTGTTGCAACCCATTTATGTTGTGATCGTAAACTGCTTAGACTTTGATTTGTTGTATGTTCGTAACATAAAAGCCATTTGGGATCTGATGCTTGTTTTGTCTCTTTCTGATTTAGTTTTATTAAAGTTTTCACCCCTATGATTACAGATGAAGCAATAGCATGATTTGTTTTTTTGGGCTCAGATTATAAATTTGAATAGTATGATTTCATATTTTAATCGATGGCACCACTCTGTTCAAAGACAAAGACAAGCATAACTATAAAGGCAATCGTATACCATTTGAACAATGCAGATCGGGGATTTGGGACTACAGGAAATTAGTGCAAGTTCAGTAGTTAACATAAATCACATCATGTAGACAATGCACTTACTTCATATCTCAGTTGGGAAAGTTTGTGCTGCTTATCGTCCTTACAATTAAGCATGTGCCCCTTCTTTCTTAATGGACACCGGCATAATTACTAAATGAGTATCTTATGCCTCTGTGAATATACATGAAATCGACCAGGAGAGTCATCTTTGTATCTCTAGATGCAGAGGTATTACAGTTAGGTCACCAATTGAACAAACTACGGAGAAAGGGGTAATATCTAGATGGGGAGGTATTTCAATTAGGTCACCCATTGCACAAACTACAGAGAAAATGGTAATATAGCTTTCAAAACTAATCTCTAGTTAAAAAGCCGCAGTCAATGGCAAATACATAGTAAAATATTTATTACCAAACTGTAAAATATTTAATACCAAACTGTTAATGGAAATACATTGCATTACAAATCAGATACGTCGCATCGTTAAAGATAAAATGCTTACAAAAAGCATCAAATCCAGGTCTTCCATGAATCCTGAATAGGCGAGCTACATAGGAAATTTTATATATAACTACTTCATATTTAGAAAGAATACATATAAGTACTTAACAAAAACTGTCTTAGCCCCCACTAGAACAAAATTTTTAAAGAAATATATTAGCTATAAATTTTTTCTTCTATTTTAGCCCCCACATCAATAATTTTCTGGCTCCACCACTGGTGAATAGTGCATGTTGTCGCCAACACCTGGAGTGTCAATAATAGTGCAGCTGCTATGTCATGAAAAACAATTCATGATGTTAGATAAATCATAAAATTCATCAGTGTTAGATAAAGTTAGCAGACCCCTGCATGGTTTCATACTTTTCTGTTTCCAGCCATAACCATAATGATGGATATCTTTCACATATTTCAAGAGTTTCCAATGACGTAATGCAGATTAAGGAACTCCCTTTGCTTGCTTAGACCATTTAGAGTTTCGGTCTAAACCTTCCCATTCTGAACACCAATGAACTAAATGAATTATGGCTTCCAAAAGTATATGTGCACAAACTTACCTACACAATGTGTACTCTATACCTCACATTGGCTTCATGCTCAAGGACTGCTTCAACAACACAGTTAGTCAAAAATCCACATTCCAATTTTAGTATTTCTTGTCGTTAATCCTCATTTCTATGGTGTGCCACGGACACATAATAAACACAAATTCTCATGAGTTTGACTTATTTCATTGGTGAAATCGATTTTAATGTTAATGGACCCTGCATTCACACCATTTTACCCAATAAAAATGAGTTTGTGCTTAATGCTACAGAAGTTTGACATGTTTGGTCCATGAATGGTTGACATGTTTAGTTGCAAAAGGCTAACACAGCTTTTTCTACTTGTTTACCGAGTAGTTTTTGACTTCATTATTATTGCTCCAAATTATTCATTACAATCTTGTCATAGTTTCTTTCTTTGAATTAACTTTCTAGAGTAATTTTGCAATATATTGCTGCTTGTGTTATACAAATATCACAACATATCATGACCTTTCGACCTTTTTATACATATATGGTAACTTGACTGCATTCTGTATATTATTCTAGTAAAATATAAAACCTTGAGAAACTTACCATTTCTTGCAATTCTAAGCTTCATTTCATTTGCATTGTTTACTAAATGAAATATGTGGTGTATAATCTCTTATATTTTTAGCTTGTTGAAATACATTGTAGTGCGTCAAGGGGCACATTTCCTGTTCTATATTTCGCAACAACCATAAAAACAAATGCCCTACTTGTTGTTTACCAATTTATTATATTCGTAACTATGGATTGGAGGAGGTTCTTGAAGCAGTTAAAATCACTTGTCTGAATAGCAAGTATATATGGATGCAAAAGAAAAAGTGACATACAACATGAAACGTGAGCATATGGGATCTTGCGTATATGAAGCTTGTTATTGTCCTCTTTCTGGCTGTGGTTTTGATGGTTCCAACAAGGATTTATATCTGCACTTTTCCAGCAAGCACCCAGCATCAGCCACACGCTTCACGTTTGACTCTTCTTTTTCTGTTCGTGTAAGTGGAAATACGGAGTACAAATTACTTCAAGAGAATAACCACACACTTTTCATCCTTAATTGTTAGGAGTTGTCCCACATCGTTTGTGGGAGGGACAGTTTGCTAGAATATAAGCAGCTAGATAACTCCATTAGTATGAGGCCTTTTGGGAGTGATCCAAAAACAAACCCGTGCGGGCTCGGTACAAAGCGGACAATATCATACTAATGTGGAGTTAGGCCTGCTCAGCAAGCCCAAAAGTGGTATTAGAGCCTCAGGTTATAAACGGTCCAGAACAATCTCAGACGGACTTCCAGAATGGGCCTAGGAGGAGGCAGATGCCCAGTATGGGCTCAATGAAAAGGCAGGGGAGCAGATAGCCAGATGGATTTTCAGTATGGGTCGAGGGGGAGCCTGGTCACACTGAAGGAGGCAGAATCGACAGGTGTCGGGCCCGATGTGTGAAGGGGGAGATTGTTAGGAGTTGTCCCACATCGTTTGTGGGAGGGACAGTTTGCTAGAATATAAGCAGCCAGAAAACTCCATTAGTATACGGCTTTTAGGGTGTGACACAAAAACAAACCCGTGCGGGCTCGGTCCAAAGCGGACAATATCATACTAATGTGGAGTTAGGCCTGCTCAGCAAGCCCAACATTAATTACAGTGTTCTGGAAATTGGAGCTGTTGCTAATATAATCTGTATGGGTCCGAGCTGTTTACAAAATGAGTATTTATATGAACTGGAAGCACGTAACAGAGACACCTCCTCCAATTTTATTACTTTATTGGTACCCAGACTGCCAAAATGGAAGGAGGACCTTCCTTAGAGAGCCGGTCTTGTGGTCCAAAATGTTTTCTTTGGTCCTTTATGGGATCGCAAAATTCAGGTTTGCATCCGTAGAAAAGGTGAAAATTGAATTGAAAAGCATTTCAGCCAGTTTTCAAGTCATTATGATGGTGCGTACGCCATGACTTCCATATTCAAGGTTTATACAGAGGACATCGAGAAGCACTGTTGAGAGGAAGATCCCTGGCATTTTTTTTATTGTCAACCCCTTCCCTAGAAATTTAAGATAATCATTTGTTAGTCAAAAGGATTATCTCTAGTTTTGCAAACTATATATGTTTGATGTTTGTGATATCAAATATTATTTGGGATGTCTCTTTTGTTGATTTTAGCTAATTCTCAAAGATTGTCTTCTTTTTTATATATCCAATGCCTATAATTTTATTATAGGCATTAACACTTGACCACTTGGTGACCCTGTCGGCTTTAATTTTATTTACTTTTAATATAAAGTATATTTTTAAATATATTAATATATTATATTAATGCGGATCAGATTATAATGACAAATTTAAATATTAGTTAATTAAACTATAAATAGGTAATATAATATTTATTATACATATATATATACATTATTATTATATACTATTAAAATATAATTTTTTTAATCGGTATAACGGCCTCAAGATAAAAAAGAATAATTTACAATTTTCATCCACGTAAAAACAAAAATATATCATTGATTCGCTTTAAAATAAAGCTACTATATTTTATCGGAGAAAGAGCTGAGACGGAGAAATAGCAGAGAAGTTGCGGGCGATGATTTTTTGCTTCTTAGTGAATGTGGCTATTTATAGCCAAAGGAGGGAACAAGTACATTAAATGAATTGCAAATTTTCTACTCCTACATGTAGCTTTACTATTTAACCTTTGAATATAACAATCAATTCATAACATAGTCTTATTTCTTATAATTTTGTGATTCCTTTTTTGTTTTCCTATGAATTTACAAGGACAACTACCTTGAGTTGTTTATTTGCTTTCAATGTTATACTAATATCACAACATATGAATAACTTTTAATCTTGTTATAACCTGATTGTGTTGTGTAAATTATGTTAGTAAAATGGAAAAGTCTTGAGAAACTTACTAATTTTTGCAATCAGGTTTCATTCATTTTCATTGTTTATTAAATGAACATGTGGTGTGTAATGATTGCATCCATATATATCTTATGTTTTTTGCTTGTTAAATTAAATTGTAGTGCATCAAGGGGCACCCTGCTTGTTCGAGCTGCTGTAGCAAGAATAATAACGAGTGCCCTTCTTACTTTTTGTCGATCACTGATATTCCTTGCCTTGTCATGGAGGAGCTTCGTGATAGAAGGTACCTTGTTTGAATAGAAAGTATGGGTGCAAAGAAATATTGAGCTATGGTATGAAATGTGAGCATAAGAGATCTCGCGCCCATGAACCTTGTAATTATACTCAACCTGACTGTGATTTTGATGCTTCCTACAAGGAATTCTATCGGCACTTTGCCCGCAGGCACCGAGTCAGCCACATGCTTCACGTTTGGATATTCGTTTTTAGTTCTTTAAGTTTAAACGGGAAGTACAAATTCCTTGAGGAAGATAATAATCACACACTTTTCATCCTTAATTTAAGTGTCCGGGAAATTGGAGCTGTTGTTAATATAACTCGTACGAGCCCGAACTGTTTACATAATGGGTATTTATATGAACCGGAAGAAAGTAGTGATAGGATATAAAACCCTCACCGAACCCGGGTCTAGATCACTTAATCTAGGATCGGGTAGGTCCGGCTCCAGTACCAACCCTAGCTATATCACTCCGTCCGTGACTGGTTAGGTCTAACTCATTGAACACAGGTCCGAGACCGGTTAGGTCCAGCTCCAGCCCAGTTCGGGGTCGAACGGGCCTGACTCATGTACACCCCGAGACCAAGCATCCTCGCATCACCTATTCTAGAAGGCCCAACTAAACACAACACGTGAGGCACGAGCCCAGGCACGTGACAATGACAGCTATTAATGATCAGCCATGAGAATAATTATGGTACGTGTCAAAGGATCGTAGGAACATTTATCGGAAATCCTTACTGGAATACGTGTAAGGCATCCATTCTAGTCATGTCTCCACCACTCCCAACAACGAACGACCAAAAGCTACGAACCTCTAAACCCTGTCCAGGGGCGGACACAGGATTCGAACACAACGGGGGCCAAAATTTTTTTCCAAATAAATTATAATATAATATTAAAGTTTATTGTAAGTTCATTTGAGCCGATCTTTATTATATAATAACATAAAAATACAACAAAACCATATCTAAAGATGGACAAAATAAGAAACATGTACTTGCTCTCATCTTAAAATCAATTATAAAAAATTCAGATTCAATTAAAGCACTATGTATTTGACTCATTAAAATCGAATAAAATAACTCTGAATGTATAAGTAATAATTAATTCTTATGAAAAGACATTAGAAAATATATCAAGTAATTATAATTAGTGGATAGACCTAACTAGATATGCAGGTAAACAAAACACATAACTACTTTGTCCGGTCATAGTTGGGTTAGTATCACGATGGGGGGCGGGCAAATATAAGAAAATGAAAGAAAGCCGTTAATGTACAGTTTTTAGCAGTAATACAAGGAAGGAGTTTGCAAAAATCTGGCAGGGGCCCAGGCCACCCCGTGTATACTGTGCGTCCGCCCCTGACCCTATCCTTGGGCTATAAATAGTCGAAGGAAGAGATTAATCACTCTTTTCAACACACTCTTACACATACATCACATACAACCACCTTGCATTTTCATCTTCATCATCCAAAAGCGAGTTCTTATTCTCACACCGGAGGCGCCGCAGGGTTCAAATCCCCCCTCCAGTGTTGTTTTGCAGACACCCAACCGCAGCTACACCGCAAGAAGGGTACAGGTCTATGCTAAAATATTTCCTTGTGATCCCTAAAGATACGGTTTATTCTTCATGGGATTACAATATGCAAGTATGCATTCGCAGAAAAAAAAAGTGAAAATCCACTTGAAAGCAGTCCAGTCAGTTCTCGAAGTCATTGATATATATGGTGCACACTTCCTAAGTTCCAGATTCAAGGTTTACATTGAGCTCAGGAACTTCGAAAGAGTTGTTCCATTTTTCTTTCAAGCCCTGTAATAGAGTTTTAAGATATCATTTGTTTAAGATGATTCATTTCCAAGTGTTGCAAACCATTTATATTGTGATCGTAAACTACTTAGACTTTGATTTGTTGTATGTTCGTAACATAAAAGCCATTTGGGATCTGATGCTTGTTTTGTCTCTTTCTGATTTAGTTTTATTAAAGTTTTCACCCCTATGATTACAGATGAAGCAATAGCATGATTTGTTTTTTTGGGCTCAGATTATAAATTTGAATAGTGTGATTTCATATTTTAATCGATGGCACCACTCTGTTCAAAGACAAAGACAAGCATAACTATAAAGGCAATCGTATACCATTTGAACAATGCAGATGGGGGATTTGGGACTACAGGAGGTTAGTGCAAGTTCAGTAGTTAACATAAATCACATCATGTAGACAATGCACTTACTTCGTATATCAGTTGGGAAAGTTTGTGCTGCTTATGGTCCTTACAATTAAGCATGTGCCCCTTCTTTCTTAATGGACACCGGCATAATTACTAAATGAGTATCTTATGCCTCTGTGAATATACATGAAATCGACCAGGAGAGTCATCTTTGTATCTCTAGATTCAGAGGTATTACAGTTACGTCACCAATTGAACAAACTACGGAGAAAGGGATAATATCTAGATGCGGAGGTATTACAATTAGGTCACCCATTGCACAAACTACAGAGAAAATGGTAATATAGCTTTCAAAACTAATCTCTAGTTAAAATGCCGCAGTCAATGGCAAATACATAGTAAAATATTTATTACCAAACTGTAAAATATTTAATACCAAACTGTTAATGGAAAGACATTACATTACAAATCAGATACGTCGCATCGTTAAAGATAAAATGCTTACAAAAAGCATCAAATCCACGTCTTCCATGAATCCTGAATAGGAGAGCTACATAGGAAATTTTATATGTAACTACTTCATATTTAGAAAGAATACATATAAGTACTTAACAAAAACTGTCTTAGCCCCCACTAGAACAAAATTTTTAAAGAAATATATTAGCTATAAATTTTTTCTTCAATTTTAGCCCCCACATCAATAATTTTCTGGCTCCACCACTGGTGAAGCGTGCATGTTGTCGCCAACACCTGGAGTGTCAATAATAGTGCAGCTGCTATGTCATGAAAAACAATTCATGATGTTAGATAAATCATAAAATTCGTCAGTGTTAGATAAAGTTAGCAGACCCCTGCATGGTTTCATACTTTTCTGTTTCCAGCCATAACCATAATGATGGATATCTTTCACATATTTCAAGAGTTTCCAATGACGTAATGCAGATTAAGGAACTCCCTTTGCCTGCTTAGACCTTTTAGAGTTTCGGTCTAAACCTTCCCATTCTGAACACCAATGAACTAAATGAATTATAGCTTCCAAAAGTATATGTGCACAAACTTACCTACACAATGTGTACTCTATACCTCACATTGGCTTCATGCTCAAGGACTGCTTCAACAACACAGTTAGTCAAAAATCCACATTCCAATTTTAGTATTTCTTGTCGTTAATCCTCATTTCTATGGTGTGCCACGGACACATAATAAACACAAATTCTCATGAGTTTGACTTATTTCATTGGTGAAATCGATTTTAATGTTAATGGACCCTGTATTCACACCATTTTACCCAATAAAAATGAGTTTGTGCTTAATGCTACAGAAGTTTGACAGGTTTGGTCCATGAACGGTTGACATGCTTAGTTGCAAAAGGCTGACACAGCTTTTTCTACTTGTTTACCGAGTAGTTTTTGACTTCATTATTATTGCTCCAAATTATTCATTACAATCTTGTCATAGTTTCTTTCTTTGAATTAACTTCCTAGAGTAATTTTGCAATATTTTGCTGCTTGTGTTATACAAATATCACAACATATCATGACCTTTCGACCTTTTTATACATATATGGTAACTTGACTGCATTCTGTATATTATTCTAGTAAAATATAAAACCTTGAGAAACTTACCATTTCTTGCAATTCTAAGCTTCATTTCATTTGCATTGTTTACTAAATGAAATATGTGGTGTATAATCTCTTAGCTTGTTGAAATACATTGTAGTGCGTCAAGGGGCACATTTCCTGTTCTATATGTAGCAACAACCATAAAAACAAATGCCCTACTTGCTCTTTGCCAATTGATTATATTGGTAACTATGGATTGGAGGAGGTTCTTGAAGCAGTTAAAATCACATGTCCGAATAGCAAGTATATATGGATGCAAAAGAAAAAGTGACATACAGCATGAAACGTGAGCATATGGGATCTTGCACCTATGAATCTTGTAATTGTCCTCTTTCTGGCTGTGGTTTTGATGATTCCTACAAGGATTTATATCTGCACTTTTCCAGCAAGCACCCAGCATCAGCCACACGCTTCACGTTTGACTCTTCTTTTTCTGTTCATGTAAGTGGAAATACGGAGTACAAATTCCTTCAAGAGAATAACCACACACTTTTCATCCTTAATTACAGTGTTCAGGAAATTGGAGCTGTTGCTAATATAATCTGTATGGGCCCGAGCTGTTTACAAAATGAGTATTCATATGAACTGGAAGCACGTAACCGAGACACCTCCTCCAATTTTATTACTTTATTGGTACCCAGACAGCCAAAATGGAAGGAGGACCTTCCCGAGAGAGCCGGTCTTGTGGTCCAAAATGTTTTCTTTGGTCCTTCATGGGATCGCAAAATTCAGGTTTGCATCCGTAGAAAAGGTGAAAATTGACTTGAAAAGCAGTTCAGCCAGTTTTCAAGTCGTTATGATGGTGCGTACGCCATGACTTCCATATTCAAGGTTTGTACAGAGGACATCGAGAAGCACTGTTGAGAGGAAGATCCCTGGCATTTTTTTTATTGTCAACCCCTTCCCTAGAAATTTAAGATAATCATTTGTTAGTCAAAAGGATTATCTCTAGTTTTGCAAACTATATATGTTTGATGTTTGTGATATCAAATATTATTTGGGATGTCTCTTTTGTTGATTTTAGCTAATTCTCAAAGATTGTCTTCTTTTTTATATATCCAATGCCTATAATATTATTATACGCATTAACACTTGACCACTTGGTGACCCTGTCGGCTTTAATTTTATTTACTTTTAATATAAAGTATATTTTTAAATATATTAATATATTATATAAATCCGGATCAGATTATAATGACAAATTTAAATATTATTTAATTAAACTATAAATAGGTAATATAATATTTATTATACATATATATATATTATTTTTATATATACTATTAAAATATAATTTTTTTAATCGGTATAACGGCCTCAAGATAAAAAAGAATAATTTACAATTTTCATCCACGTAAAAACAAAAATATATCATTGATTGGCCTTAAAATAAAGCTACTATATTTTATCGGAGAGAGAGCTGAGACGGAGAAATAGAGGGAACTAGTACATTAAATGAATTGCAAATTTTCTACTCCTACATGTAGCTTTTCTATTTAACCTTTGAATATAACAATCAATTCATAACACAGTCTTATTTCTTATAATTTTGTGATTCCTTTTTTGTTTTCCTATGAATTTACAAGGACAACTACCTTGAGTTGTTTATTTGCTTTCAATGTTATACTAATATCACAACATATGAATAACTTTTAATCTTGTTATAACCTGATTGTGTTGTGTAAATTATGTTAGTAAAATGGAAAAGTCTTGAGAAACTTACTAATTTTTGCAATCAGCTTTCATTCATTTTCATTGTTTATTAAATGAACATGTGGTGTGTAATGATTGCATCCATATATATCTTATGTTTTTTTGCTTGTTAAATTAAATTGTAGTGCATCAAGGGGCACCCTGCTTGTTCGAGCTGCTGTAGCAAGTATAGTAACGAGTGCCCTGCCGACTTTTTGTCGATCAGTGATATTTCTTGCCTTGTCATGGAGGAGCTTCGTGATAGAAGGTACCTTGTTTGGATAGAAAGTATGGGTGCAAAGAAATATTGAGCTATGGTATGAAATGTGAGCATAAGAGATCTCGCGCCTATGAACCTTGTAATTATCCTCAACCTGACTGTGATTTTGATGCGTCCTACAAGGAATTCTATCGGCACTTTCCCGCAGGCACCCAGTCAGCCACATGCTTCACGTTTGGATATTCGTTTTTAGTTCCTTAAGTTTAAATGGGAAGTACAAATTCCTTCAGGAAGATAATAATCACACACTTTTCATCCTTAATTTAAGTATCGAGGAAATTGGAGCTGTTGTTAATATAACTCGTACGAGCCCGAACTGTTTACATAATGGGTATTCATATGAACCGGAAGAAAGTAGTGATAGGATATAAAACCCTCACCGAACCCGGGTCTAGATCACGTAATCTAGGATCGGGTAGGTCCGGCTCGAGTACCAACCCTAGCTATATCACTCGGTCCGGGACTGGTTAGGTCTAACTCACTGAACCCAGGTCCGAGACCGGTTAGGTCCAGCTCCAGCCCAGTTCGGGGTCGAACGGGCCTGACTCATGTACACCCCGAGACCAAGCATCCTCGTATCACCTATTCTAGAAGGCCCAACTAAATACAACACGTGAGGCACGAGCCCAGGCACGTGACAATGACATCTATTAATGATCAGCCATGAGAATAATTATGGTACGTGTCAAATTATGGTACGTGTCAAAGGATCGTTGGAACATTTCTCGGCAATCCTTACTGCGATACGTGTAACGCATCCATTCTAGTCATGTCTCCACCACTCCCAACAACGAACGACCAAAAGCTACGAACCTCTAAACCCTATCCAGGGGCAGACACAGGATTCGAACACAAGGGGGGCAAAAAAAAATTTCCAAATAAATTATAATATAATATTAATGTTTATTGTAAGTTCATTTGAGCCGACCTTTATTATATAATAACATAAAAATACAACAAAACCATATCTAAAGATGGACAAAATAAGAAACATGTACTTGCTCTCATCTTAAAATCAATTATAAAATATTCAGATTCAATTAAAGCACTATGTATTTGGCTTATTAAAATCTAATAAAATAACTCTGAATGTATAAGTAATAATTAATTCTTATGAAAATACATTAGAAAATATATCAAGTAATTATAATTAGTGGATAGACCTAACTAGATATGCAGGTAAACAAAACACATAACTACTTTGTCCGGTCATAGTTGGGTTAGTATCACGATTGGGGGGGGGGGCAAATATAAGAAAATGAAAGAAAGCCGTTAATATACAGTTTTTAGCAGTAATACAAGGAAGGAGTTTTCAAAAATCTGGCAGGGGCCCAGGCCACCCCGTGTATACTGTGTGTCCGCCCCTGACCCTATCCTTGGGCTATAAATAGTCCAAGGAAGAGATTAATCAGTCTTTTCAACACACTCATACACATACATCACATACAACCACCTTGCATTTTCATCTTCATCATCCAAAAGCGAGTTCTTATTCTCACACTGGAGGCGCCGTAGGGTTCAAATCCCCCTCCAGTGTTGTTTTGCAGACACCCAACCGCAACTACACCGCAAGAAGGGTACAGGTCTATGCTAAAATATTTCCTTGTGATCCCTAAAGATACGGTTTATTCTTCATGGGATTACAGAATGCAAGTTTGCATTCGCAGAAAAAAAATGTGAAAATCCACTTGAAAGCAGTCCAGTCTGAAATTCGATGGCTCGATAGATAAAATAATATTCTAACTGTCAAGGCAAATGGGACAGTCTCTTATGCAAATGGGATAGTCCCTTTACAAATGAGACAGGGTATGGGACAGACTCTTTTAACTGCAGAAAGTAAATTACTGAAATATAAATGCAGTGATAAAGAAATTAAACAATGCAGAACACCAAGAGTTTTCACTTGGTTCGGCCCCTACACCTAGTCTATGGCCTACATCCAAGTCCCTATGCCAACTAGCATAGAGAATGTATTATATCCACTTAAAACAAAGTACTTACAAACTTTCCTTGATTACAAACTTGGCCCACCTGAAAGAAACCTTTCCCTAGCACACATCTACCTAGCACAAAGCTACTTGGCCTTCCTGTTGTAATCAACCTCCCACAACCCGGGACAAGTGATGTAATACACGATTCAGTTACAAGAATGTAATGTGAAAGTTTACAACTCAAACTAAGTTTCTTGTTTTTCTGGATATGAATATCTCGGGTATGGAACAAGAAAATGATTTCCGATGATGAAAGATTCTCGTGAAAGTGTTAGCCACAAATCTGAAATGAAGAGTTGTATTTATAAGCAAAGTTCTAACATATTTATTTTCAAACACAAGATAAGGTTGGAAGATAAGTTTGTTTGAAAAT
The DNA here is from genome assembly GCF_009905375.1 of Apium graveolens. Lineage (NCBI taxonomy): Eukaryota > Viridiplantae > Streptophyta > Magnoliopsida > Apiales > Apiaceae > Apium > Apium graveolens. The sequence goes on from NC_133651.1 coordinate 10,034,651, forward strand.
ATTTGAATGAAACTTTGAAACTAATCTGTTAGTACGTTTGAAAAAGATAAATCAAGTAAAGATAAGGCTTGAGAGATTTAAACTTGATTTATAAGATAGGGTTTGTTTGAGATAAGGTTTATCCAGATAAAGAAGATTTACACAAAACCCTAACAAAGCTAAACCTGAGAAATAGTCTCCTGGAAAATCTGAATCAACTGCATTCTACAATATCTGAACTCTATTATTCTGTTGCGTTGAATTCTGGAAATCATCATAAATCTTTGTATTCCAACATTCTCCCCCTTTTATGATGATGACAAAGAGAACATAAATGCTCCCCCTATCAAAAACACTAAAGGCCTGTAAAACAAAGTTAGAACCAACAGAATATTTTGCAGTTTATAATACATACAATTAATATGAGAATGAGACAACTAAAGAATGAATGAGACACTAGATCAATATGCATAAAAGAGACAGTCTCAACATTCAACACTTAAAACAAAACAACCCATCCATAAACCAGGATGTCCAGTTGCAATGGTTATTTAATAACATAAACGAATCCAGAATATCAGTTAAACACATAAAATCATCCAAAAACATCCATCACAAACAAATCATACACCAACCAACACACCCATTCAGAAACATAGTCTTAAAAACCAAATAAACACATCATCACACAGTCTTAAAAACATCTTAAAATCCATAAAATTTCTCCCCCTTCATCATAAAAGGGGTCTCTAATCAGAATCATCATCAACATTAACTGGAGCTTTGCCTTTGCCTGAACCAGAAGCCTTGTTCTGGGATGAAGGAAACACTGGAGCCGAGCCATACTCTGAAAATAGCTTGCCAAAAGCTTCCTAAGCTGGTGCCTTTCCATCCCTTTCATGAAGCCAATCAAAAATCTTTGCCTTGCATTCTTCTCTGGACATGCCAAAAACTGAAGGTGGAGGAATGGCAGGGAGTGGCAGAGGAACAATGATTTCTTCTAGAGTACAATCTCCAATCCAGTCTCGTTTCTTGTGCTAATACATCTTGCTCTTGTCTTGCATGGCTGACAACTGCTGAGATAGAAATTTAGTTTCTGACCCAAGCTTAAAAAACAACCTAACAAACTCCTTTTCCCATGCCTTAGCAGAGGAAACCAAATTTAGTTTCTGACCCAAGCTTAAAAAATAACTTAACAAACTCCTTTTCCCATGCCTTAGCAGAGGAAACCATCCCTTCTTGCAGAGTCCCAAACTCAAAATCTATGGTCTTAGACAACTTGACATCAGAAGTATGCAATACAGAGAGTTTGGCATTGATATCATCCAAAGATGAACAAACATACTTCCTAAACATCTCAAAAGAAGCATTTAAAATACTAACTTCTGAATTAGTGATCTGAGAGTTTGACAGAAGCAAAATGCTGGTTAATTGAAGCTAAAGCAGCATAATTCTCTTCTAACTTAGCAAACAACGAATTTAGGACAGTATTGGTGTTTTGATCATTTGGGTCTGACGCATAATGGGGGGATTTGGGCAAACCTCCAACAGAACGGTGGGCATCATCAAAAAACAAATCATTTGATTCAGAAACTACGAAACCATTCGCAGTTAAAACAGACAAGTCAAAAACAATATTCAATCTTTCTGATTTAGCAGACTCAAAAGGAACACGAAAATACTGAAAAATCTTTGTTAACAAAGCAGGGTATGGAAGATGCATGGATTCATGTTTAGCACAATGATTCATGTTGGAAATAATCAATGAAGCCAAATTACAAGGGGTTTTCTTAACAAACACAGACAAGAGAATAGAATCCTGAAATGTGACTCTATCACAACCAGATTTTTGAGGCAAAACATTCGAGTGAAACAATTTAAACAATAATAAGCACATAGGAGTTAAATCATTTACCAACGGTTTGACAGACACAGAAACAAAGTTGTCACCGAGAATAGCTTTGAGTTGTTCCTCATATAGCAATCCAGGAATCTCGTCAAAGGCCTGATGAGTGGTAAACAGGCAGGGGCCTTGATCGGATACTCCTGTGAGCCTGGCTAGCAAATCCGCCTTAAAGCAAACTGGACTTCCTTTCACCGAAGAGAACACAATATTGTCGGCCAAAATCGAAAAGTTCGCATAGAACTCCTTCACCAAATCTGGATAGATCACATCTGAAGGCGACAACAACCCAGCACACCCAACAGCTTCAAACAACGATGATACGCCAATCCTAGAGAGAAGATCAGTATCACACAACCTTTCTTTCAAAATGGACTTGTGCCACGCCTTAGTAGTATTTTCCTTTGCATGACGTTCAAAAGAATTAGGAGATGCTTCGCTAGATGCTTCAGAAACAACTGCGGCCATACGATGACGCTTCGAACCAGACGGACCAGGGGTCTGGGTTTGGTTAGCGGTGGATCTCGAACGGCGAGCCATGGAAGAAAGAAGATTTTAGGGTTAAGAGAAAAAGAATAGGATTCTGAGAGAATGAGAGAGTAGAATGAGAAAAGAAAATGAAAAGATTAAGAAAGAGAGTTTAAAAAAAATAGAAACTGAAGAGTTAGAGATGGAAGAGGAGATGAAGAGGTGCAAAAACAGAAGTGATGTATTGAATGAATGATACATGCACGAGTTTCAAGGATATGAAAAGTCTAATAAAAAGATTTACAAAATCCAATGCTATTTACACGCATAATCACACAGACAAATAAAAAAAAATGAAACACAAATTCATAAACAGGAACCTAATTATTCAAATAATAAATACACAATATATATTTAAGTATTATGACATAATTCACATTTAATCACATAAATTACATAAAATCACTTAATAATTACATAAAATCACTTAATAAATTACAGAGAACACATACCTAATTCACGACGCATTTTACAAAATCTATCTTCAACTAATGGCTTAGTGAAGATATCTGCACGCTGTTTCTCAATAGAAATATAAATAAGCTCAATATTACCTTTAGAAACATTATCTCGTAGAAAATGGTGACGAACATCAATATGCTTAGTATGAGAATGCATGACAGGATTTTTAGAGATATTAATTGTAGAAGTATTATCACAATAAATAGGAATATTTGAGTAAGAAATACCAAAATCCTGCAATATTTGTTGCATCCACAAAATTTGAGCACAACAACTTTCAGCTGCAATGTACTCTCCTTCAGCTGTAGAGAGAGCTACTGAAGTTTGCTTTTTACTATGCCATGCAACTAAACAATCTCCTAAAAATTCACAAGCACCACTTGTGCTTTTTCTATCAACCTGTGACCCTGCATAGTCAGCAGCTGAAAAACCGATTAAGTCAAAGGAAGAGGAGCTTGGATAAAATAATCCCAAGTCACTCGTACCTTTCAAATATTTAAAAATACGTTTAACGGCATTCAAATGAGATTCTTTAGGTTGAGATTGAAAACGAGCACACAAGCATACACTATACATAATGTCAGGTCGTGAGGCAGTTAAATATAACAATGAACCAATCATACCACGAAATTTAGTGACATCTACAGGCGTACCTTGTTCATCCTTTGTAAGTTTAACTGAAGTACTCATCGGAGTTGATTTAGGTGTGACATGATCAAGTGCAAACCTTTTGAGTAGATCCTTTATGTACTTGCCTTGGTGAATAAAAATTCCTCCATTAGACTGATTAATTTGCAAACCTAGGAAGTACTGCAATTCACCCATCAAACTCATATCGAATTCCTTATGCATGCAATCAGAAAACCACTTACACAAAGATTCATTAGAAGATCCTAATACTATATCATCAACATAAACTTGTACTAAAAGAAAGTTATCACGTTTATGAAAAATAAAGAGAGTTGGATCGAGTGTACCATGAATGAAACCATTGTTCAGAAGAAAATGACTGAGACATTCATACCAACAGCGAGGAGACTGTCTCAATCCATATACAGATTTCTTGAGCTTGTAAACATAGTTAGGGTACTTCTCGTGAATGAAACCTGGAGGCTGCTTCATATAGACTTCTTCCTTGAGATAGCCATTTAGAAATGCGCTTTTGACGTCCATCTGATAGAGCTTGAACTTCTTGTGAGCTGTAAAAGCCATTAAGATTCGAATAGCTTCTAAACGAGCTACTGGAGCATATGTCTCATCGTAATCGATTCCTTCCTGTTGGTTGTATCCCTGAGCAACCAAACGAACTTTATTTCGAATAATGTTGCCATCTTCATCCTTATTATTCTTGAAAACTCAACGAGTACCAATGATCTTGGCATCCTGAGGAGGTGGGACGAGTTCCCAAACATCACAACGCTCGAACTGGTTCAATTCCTCCTATATTGCAACAGACCAATGTTCGTCTGCAACTGCTTCTTGAGCATTCTTTGGTTCGAATTCAGCAACAAAAGCACAGGATGCACATAGATTATGAAGTCTGCTTCGAGTAGAAATCCCTTGATCTAAATTAGTGAGAAGATTCTCTGGTGGATGATTCTTCACAGTCCTAGAAGACTTAGAAAGTTGAATATTACTCATCTTTTCCTCATTAGAATTGTCTGCCTGGAAATGAATGGGAGTTGTCTCATTCAAAAGAGACTGCCTCATTTCCGCTTGTGAAGATTTATCCAGAGGAGTAACAGAATTCACATTTGAAACACTATCGGGAGTCTTTGGAGAGCCAGAAGATTCATCTGAAGCTTGAGTAGATCTTGAAGAATTATCAGAAGACTGAGATGGACCTGGAGAGTCTTGACTGTTTGATTTGTCAGAATGAGACTGACTTTTTTCAGAATGAGACTGTCTCATTTGGGAATGAGACGATAGATCCGCAGTGTCTTTATCAATTTGAGATATATTCCTTGAGGATTCATTGAACGCAATATTGATGGATTCTTCTACTTTGTTCTTGACAGAATTATAAACACGATAAGCTTTGCTTGTTGTAGAATATCCCAAGAAGATTCCTTCCATAGATTTCGCATCAAACTTGCCTCGATTATTTTGAGTATCTAAAATAAAACACTTGGAACCAAATACTCGAAAATAACTAATGTTAGGAGTCCTTTTCTTAAGCAATTCATACGGAGTTTTAAGCAAAATTGGATGAATAAGTACTCTATTTAACACATAACAGGAAGTGTGTATCGCTTCAGCCCAAAATTTTTTTGGAAGCTTACTCTCATGCAGTAGAGTTCTGGCAGTATCCTGTAAAGTCCTGTTCTTGCGTTCTACTACTCCGTTCTGCTGAGGAGTTCGAGGAGCTGAGAATTCATGAGTGATTCCTCTTGATTTGCAGAAAGTTATGAAATTCTTCTCGAATTTTCCTCCATTATCACTACGAATAGTCTTGAGCTTAAATGAATACTTAGTCTCAAGGTTAGTAATAAGATCCTTAAACTCAACAAAAGCTTCATCCTTAGTTCATAATAAAAGCATAATTCTTACCTCCCAAGCTTACATACCTTTCTGGACCAAAAAGATCTAGATGAAGAAGTTACAAAGGGATAGAAGTTGATACTTTATTCTTAACAATAAAGGAAGTTTTCACCTATTTTCCAAGTTGGCAAGCTGAACAAGGTTCTATTTTCTTGTACTTCAGCTTTGGTAGACCTCGAACCAGATCATGAGAAGATATCTTCCGAAGAAGATCCATGTGAACATGGCCTAGACGTCGATGCCAAAGATTCTGCTGATCTTGAACAGTAGCAAGACAAATTTCCTCCTGCTGTTCATCAAAATCTAACACAAAAATATTTCCTTTCCTTTTGGCAACTAAAGCAAACTCGTTAGACTTAGTACCAATATAACATACATCTTTATCAAACTTAACCTTATGACCAGCATCAATAAGTTGACTTACATTAATCAGATTATATTTCAAACCATCAACTAAACGAACATTAGAAATAGCAAACCTGTCATTACCAATGGTACCTTTTCCAATAATTCTGATGGTGTTTGAATCTCCAAGAGTAACTAAGCCACCTTCCTTGGCAACTAGAGATAGAAACTTGGATTTATCACCTGTCATGTGACGTGAACAACCACTGTCGATGATCCATTTATTTCGCGGAACATGGACCTTCAAACAAACCTGCAAGAATTGCTTTATCTCTTAGGTACCAACTTAACCTTGGGTCCTGGTTGGTTAGTAACACAAATCTTATATAAATGTCTATCTGATTTCTTAATCCACATCTAAACAATATTAACAGAAGTATTAGCAGATTTATATCTAGTAGACGATTTATAAGATGAGTTAGAGAAGTGGTCCTTGATACCACATAATCTAGATTCAGCTGTAGGGTGGCCAGCTTTGCCACAATCTCGACATTTCTCATAAGGCATCTTATATTTCATAGGAGCTCGCTTATAACCGTCTTGAAATGCATGTTTCTTGATTGACTCACATCCTAAACCTCCTTTATCAAGAGAAGATTTTTGTTCACCAAGAAGAGCATTCAAAGTTCCTTCTCCATGAAAACATTTAGCTAAATCTTTTTCAAGCTATTTGACTTTCTGCTTTAATTCAGGAACCAAGGGATCAGGAGCACTGTCTTCTTTAACGGTTTCTGGATCAACAGATATTGACTCTTTCTTCAAGGCTTCAAGGCATACATCCTTCATCTCAATCTCATTTTTGAGATATTGATTTTCTTCAGTAAGTTTGAAACCCTTTCAAGCAATGATTTGTTCTCAGCAACTAGGGCTTCTTCCTTCATGGGGTCATCCATTTCACTAAGAACTTCACTTAAAGCTTGCTTTAAATAAGCATTCTTTTCTTTCAACTTCTTAACCTGGACCTGCAAATTTAAAATAGATGGAGATATATTTGAATTATACTTAATATTCTGTACCTCATCATTATCACTGGAGTTGTCCTCTAGTCCTGCAAAACAAAGTTGAGCAACTTCATCGTCTGAATCGATCTCCACGTCAGATTCATCATCACTCCAAGTAATTAATGCCTTCTTTTTGTTCTTCAGCTTGTAGCAGTCCTTTTTGAAGTGCCCTTTCTTTCCACACTCAAAACAAGTATCCTTGCTTTGATTCACTTTAACCTCCTTGCTCGGATTAGATTTGAAGTCCTTCTTTGGAAACTGTGACTTCATAGGTCATTTGGAAGCATTCCGTTTGGCAAGAAATTTATGAAACTTCTTTGTTAGAAGAGCAATCTCTTCATCAGAATCATTAGGAGACTCATCTGCATCTGCATTAAGTGCAAGAGTTTTCTTACGAGGAGCTTCATCTTGTTCATCATATCTGCGTAGCTGATTTTCGAATTCTTCCAATTCACTGAACAGTGTTAGAGTATCCATATTCGAAAGCAGTGTTGAATCCTGCAGAATGGTAACCTTTGGAGCAAACTTCTTTGGCATTGCTCTGAGGATTTTCCTATTAATCTCAGATTGAGGAATGATCCTTTCCAGAAGTGAGATGGAGTTCATCAATGTCAGAAACCTCCCTTGAGCATCTCGCACGCTTTCATCTCTTTCCAACCTGAAACCTTCATAGTCACTCATTAGCATAATTAATTTTACTTCACGTACCTTAGACGTGCCTTCGTGGCTGACTTTGATCGTATCCCAAATCTGCTTGGCAGTAGTACATGCTGATACTTTTCTTAATTCTGTAGCTACCATGCCTTTGAGAAGTGAGTTCATCGCTTTAGCATTGGAGTTCATTGCATTCACTTCTTCAGGAGAAAGATCCTTGAGAGATTTTGGCTTCCCTTCTTTCATAGGAATTCTGAAACCATTTTCTATAGCATCCCATTCAAATGCATCACGCAGGAGAAAGATTTTCATCCGAAACTTCCAGTCATTATAGTTTTCAGCACCATGAAGCAGTGGTGGATAATTGTTTGAATACCTATCTGGTTGAGCCATGGATCGCTAGCAAAATAAACACTAAAAAGAGAATTAAATGCACCTGCTCTGATACGAAATGAAATTCGATGGCTCGATAGATAAAATAATATTCTAACTGTCAAGGAAAATGGGACAGTCTCTTATGCAAATGGGACAATCCCTTTACAAATGAGACAGGGTATGGGACAGTCTCTTTTAACTGCAGAAAGTAAATTACTGAAATATAAATGCAGTGATAAAGAAATTAAACAATGCAGAACACCAAGAGTTTTCACTTGGTTCGGCCCCTACACCTAGTCTATGGCCTACATCCAAGTCCCCATGCCAACTAGCATAGAGAATGTATTATATCCACTTAAAACAAAGTACTTACAAACTTTCCTTGATTACAAACTTGGCCCACTTGAAAGAAACCTTTCCCTAACACACAACTACCTAGCACAAAGCTACTTGACCTTCCAGTTGTAATCAACCTCCCACAACCCGGGATAAGTGATATAATACACGACTCAGTTACAAGAATGTAATGTGAAAGTTTACAACTCAAACTAAGTTTCTTGTTTTTCTGGATATGAATATCTCGGGTATGGAACAAGAAAATGGTTTCAGATGATGAAAGATTCTCGTGAAAGTGTTAGCCACAAATCTGAAATGAAGAGTTGTATTTATAAGCAAAGTTCTAACATATTTATTTTCAAACACAAGATAAGGTTGAAAGATAAGTTTGTTTGAAAATATTTGAATGAAATTTTGAAACTAATCTGTTAGTACGTTTGAAAAAGATAAATCAAGTAAAGATAAGGCTTGAGAGATTTAAACTTGATTTATAAGATAGGGTTTGTTTGAGATAAGGTTTATCCAGATAAAGAAGATTTACACAAAACCCTAACAAACCTAAACCTGAGAAATAGTCTCCTGGAAAATCTGAATCAACTGCATTCTGCAATATCTGAACTCTATTATTCTATTGCGTTGAATTCTGGAAATCATCATAAATCTTTGTATTCCAACACAGTCAGTTCTTGAAGTCATTGATATATATGGTGCACACTTCCTAAGTTCCAGATTCAAGGTTTACATTGAGGTCAGGAACTTCGAAAGAGTTGTTCCATTTTTTCTGTGAAGCCCTGTAACAGAGTTTTAAGATATCATTTGTTTAAGATGATTCATTTTCAAGTGTTGCAAACCATTTATGTTGTGATCGTAAACTGCTTAGACTTTGATTTGTTGTATGTTCGTAACATAAAAGCCATTTGGGATCTGATGCTTGTTTTGTCTCTTTCTGATTTAGTTTTATTAAAGTTTTCACCCCTATGATTACAGATGAAGCAATAGCATGATTTGTTTTTTTGGGCTCAGATTATAAATTTGAATAGTATGATTTCATATTTTAATCGATGGCACCACTCTGTTCAAAGACAAAGACAAGCATAACTATAAAGGCAATCGTATACCATTTGAACAAAGCAGATCGGGGATTTGGGACTACAGGAAATTAGTGCAAGTTCAGTAGTTAACATAAATCACATCATGTAGACAATGCACTTACTTCGTATCTCAGTTGGGAAAGTTTGTGCTGCTTATCGTCCTTACAATTAAGCATGTGCCCCTTCTTTCTTAATGGACACCGGCATAATTACTAAATGAGTATCTTATGCCTCTGTGAATATACATGAAATCGACCAGGAGAGTCATCTTTGTATCTCTAGATGCAGAGGTATTACAGTTAGGTCACCAATTGAACAAACTACGGAGAAAGGGGTAATATCTAGATGCGAAGGTATTACAATTAGGTCACCCATTACACAAACTATAGAGAAAACCCTAATATAGCTTTCAAAACTAATCTCTAGCTAAAAAGCCGCAGTCAATGGCAAATATATAGTAAAATATTTATTACCAAACTGTAAAATATTTAATACCAAACTGTTAATGGAAAGACATTGCATTACAAATCGCATCGTTAAAGATAAAATGCTTACAAAAAGCATCAAATCCACATCTTCCATGAATCCTGAATAGGAGAGCTACATAGGAAATTTTATATGTAACTACTTCATATTTAGAAAGAATACATATAAGTACTTAACAAAAACTGTCTTAGCGCCCACTAGAACAAAATTTTTAAAGAAATATATTAGCTATAAATTTTTTCTTCAATTTTAGCCCCCACATCAATAATTTTCTGGCTCCACCACTGGTGAATAGTGCATGTTGTCGCCAACACCTGGAGTGTCAATAATAGTGCAGCTGCCATGTCATGAAAAACAATTCATGATGTTAGATAAATCATAAAATTCGTCAGTGTTAGATAAAGTTAGCAGACCCCTGCATGGTTTCATACTTTTCTGTTTCCAGCCATAACCATAATGATGGATATCTTTCACATATTTCAAGAGTTTCCAATGACGTAATGCAGATTAAGGAACTCCCTTGCCTGCTTAGACCTTTTAGAGTTTCGGTCTAAACCTTCCCATTCTGAACACCAATGAACTAAATGAATTATAGCTTCCAAAAGTATATGTGCACAAACTTACCTACACAATGTGTACTCTATACCTCACATTGGCTTCATGCTCAAGGACTGCTTCAACAACACAGTTAGTCAAAAATCCACATTCCAATTTTAGTATTTCTTGTCGTTAATCCTCATTTCTATGGTGTGCCACGGACACATAATAAACACAAATTCTCATGAGTTTGACTTATTTCATTGGTGAAATCGATTTTAATGTTAATGGACCCTGCATTCACACGATTTTACCCAATAAAAATGAGTTTGTGCTTAATGCTACAGAAGTTTGACAGGTTTGGTCCATCAACGGTTGACATGTTTAGTTGCAAAAGGCTGACACAGCTTTTTCTACTTGTTTACCGAGTAGTTTTTGACTTCATTATTATTGCTCCAAATTATTCATTACAATCTTGTCATAGTTTCTTTCTTTGAATTAACTTCCTAGAGTAATTTTGCAATATTTTGCTGCTTGTGTTATACAAATATCACAACATATCATGACCTTTCGACCTTTTTATACATATATGGTAACTTGACTGCATTCTGTAAATTATTCTAGTAAAATATAAAACCTTGAGAAACTTACCATTTCTTGCAATTCTAAGCTTCATTTCATTTGCATTGTTTACTAAATGAAATATGTGGTGTATAATCTCTTAGCTTGTTGAAATACATTGTAGTGCGTCAAGGGGCACATTTCCTGTTCTATATGTAGCAACAACCATAAAAACAAATGCCCTACTTGCTCTTTGCCAATTGATTATATTGGTAACTATGGATTGGAGGAGGTTCTTGAAGCAGTTAAAATCACATGTCCGAATAGCAAGTATATATGGATGCAAAAGAAAAAGTGACATACAGCATGAAACGTGAGCATATGGGATCTTGCACCTATGAATCTTGTAATTGTCCTCTTTCTGGCTGTGGTTTTGATGATTCCTACAAGGATTTATATCTGCACTTTTCCAGCAAGCACCCAGCATCAGCCACACGCTTCACGTTTGACTCTTCTTTTTCTGTTCATGTAAGTGGAAATACGGAGTACAAATTCCTTCAAGAGAATAACCACACACTTTTCATCCTTAATTACAGTGTTCAGGAAATTGGAGCTGTTGCTAATATAATCTGTATGGGCCCGAGCTGTTTACAAAATGAGTATTCATATGAACTGGAAGCACGTAACCGAGACACCTCCTCCAATTTTATTACTTTATTGGTACCCAGACAGCCAAAATGGAAGGAGGACCTTCCCGAGAGAGCCGGTCTTGTGGTCCAAAATGTTTTCTTTGGTCCTTCATGGGATCGCAAAATTCAGGTTTGCATCCGTAGAAAAGGTGAAAATTGACTTGAAAAGCAGTTCAGCCAGTTTTCAAGTCATTATGATGGTGCGTACGCCATGACTTCCATATTCAAGGTTTGTACAGAGGACATCGAGAAGCACTGTTGAGAGGAAGATCCCTGGCATTTTTTTTATTGTCAACCCCTTCCCTAGAAATTTAAGATAATCATTTGTTAGTCAAAAGGATTATCTCTAGTTTTGCAAACTATATATGTTTGATGTTTGTGATATCAAATATTATTTGGGATGTCTCTTTTGTTGATTTTAGCTAATTCTCAAAGATTGTCTTCTTTTTTATATATCCAATGCCTATAATATTATTATACGCATTAACACTTGACCACTTGGTGACCCTGTCGGCTTTAATTTTATTTACTTTTAATATAAAGTATATTTTTAAATATATTAATATATTATATAAATCCGGATCAGATTATAATGACAAATTTAAATATTATTTAATTAAACTATAAATAGGTAATATAATATTTATTATACATATATATATATTATTTTTATATATACTATTAAAATATAATTTTTTTAATCAGTATAACGGCCTCAAGATAAAAAAGAATAATTTACAATTTTCATCCACGTAAAAATAAAAATATATCATTGATTGGCCTTAAAATAAAGCTACTATATTTTATAGGAGAGAGAGCTGAGACGGAGAAATAGAGGGAACTAGTACATTAAATGAATTGCAAATTTTCTACTCCTACATGTAGCTTTTCTATTTAACCTTTGAATATAACAATCAATTCATAACACAGTCTTATTTCTTATAATTTTGTGATTCCTTTTTTGTTTTCCTATGAATTTACAAGGACAACTACCTTGAGTTGTTTATTTGCTTTCAATGTTATACTAATATCACAACATATGAATAACTTTTAATCTTGTTATAACCTGATTGTGTTGTGTAAATTATGTTAGTAAAATGGAAAAGTCTTGAGAAACTTACTAATTTTTGCAATCAGCTTTCATTCATTTTCATTGTTTATTAAATGAACATGTGGTGTGTAATGATTGCATCCATATATATCTTATGTTTTTTTGCTTGTTAAATTAAATTGTAGTGCATCAAGGGGCACCCTGCTTGTTCGAGCTGCTGTAGCAAGTATAGTAACGAGTGCCCTGCCGACTTTTTGTCGATCAGTGATATTCCTTGCCTTGTCATGGAGGAGCTTCGTGATAGAAGGTACCTTGTTTGGATAGAAAGTATGGGTGCAAAGAAATATTGAGCTATGGTATGAAATGTGAGCATAAGAGATCTCGCGCCTATGAACCTTGTAATTATCCTCAACCTGACTGTGATTTTGATGCTTCCTACAAGGAATTCTATCGGCACTTTGCCCGCAGGCACCCAGTCAGCCACATGCTTCACGTTTGGATATTCGTTTTTAGTTCTTTAAGTTTAAATGGGAAGTACAAATTCCTTCAGGAAGATAATAATCACACACTTTTCATCCTTAATTTAAGTGTCCGGGAAATTGGAGCTGTTGTTAATATAACTCGTACGAGCCCAAACTGTTTACAAAATGGGTATTCATATGAACCGGAAGAAAGTAGTGATACGATATAAAACCCTCACCGAACCCGGGTCTAGATCACTTAATCTAGGATCGGGTAGGTCCGGCTCCAGTACCAACCCTAGCTATATCACTCGATCCAGGACTGGTTAGGTCTAACTCACTGAACCTAGGTCCGAGACCGGTTAGGTCCAGCTCCAGCCCAGTTCGGGGTCGAACGGGCCTGAATCATGTACACCCCGAGACCAAGCATCCTCACATCACCTGTTCTAGAAGGCCCAACTAAATACAACACGTGAGGCACGAGCCCAGACACGTGACAATGAGAGCTATTAATGATCAGCCATGAGAATAATTATGGTACGTGTCAAATTATGGTACGTGTCAAAGGATCGTTTGAACATTTCTCGGCAATCCTCACTGGGATACGTGTAAGGCATCCATTCTAGTCAGGCCTCCACCACTCCCAACAACGAACGGCCAAAAGCTACGAACCTCTAAACCCTATCCAGGGGCGGACACAGGATTCGAACACAAGGGGGGCCAAAAAAAATTTCCAAATAAATTATAATATAATATTAAAGTTTATTGTAAGTTCATTTGAGCCGACCTTTATTATATAATAACATAAAAATACAACAAAACCATATCTAAAGATGGACAAAATAAGAAACATGTACTTGCTCTCATCTTAAAATCAATTATAAAAAATTCAGATTCAATTAAAGCACTATGTATTTGGCTGATTAAAATCTAATAAAATAACTCTGAATGTATAAGTAATAATTAATTCTTATGAAAAGACATTAGAAAATATATCAAGTAATTATAATTATTGGATAGACCTAACTAGATATGCAGGTAAACAAAACACATAACTACTTTGTCTGGTCATAGTTGGGTTAGTATCACGATTGGGGTGGGGGGCAAATATAAGAAAATGAAAGAAAGCCATTAATATATGTTTGATGTTTGTGATATCAAATATTATTTTATTTGGGATGTCTCTTTTGTTGATTTTAGCTAATTCTCAAAGATTGTCTTCTTTTTTATATATCCAATGCCTATAATTTTATTATAGGCATTAACACTTGACCACTTGGTGACCCTGTCCGCTTTAATTTTATTTACTTTTAATATAAAGTATATTTTTAAATATATTATTATATTATATAAATCCGGATCAGATTATAATCACAAATTTAAATATTATTTAATTATACTATAAATAGGTAATATAATATTTATTATACATATATATACATTATTATTATATATACTATTAAAATATAATTTTTTTAATCGGTATAACGGCCTCAAGATTAAAAAAAATAATTTACAATTTTCATCCACGCAAAAACAAAAATATATCATTGATTCGCGTTAAAATAAAATTTAAAGAAAACTAAATATAATTAATTATATTTGGTTGAAAACTAAAGAAGAAAAAATAATAAATATTATTAGTCTGATTTAAAAAATTATACTATTGAGTTAAAAAAATAATATATAATATTCTTCTGGACAAAAAAATATTTTACAATTGATCCAAACTTTAAAAAAATTTAACTTAAAATTTAATTCTACAAACTGTAATAAAATAATATATACAATTTATCCAGTTTAAAAGAAAATTATATTATTGATCTGGGATATAAAATTTAAAATCAAATTAAAAATAATTAACTGAATTTGCTCCATGTAATAAGTCTCGCATTAAAATACAATAACTTAAACTAAATATAATCACTTGGATTTGGTTAATATAACAAATTTTTATAATTATGTATTTTCTTATATGTCTATATTAATAATATTATTTAAATAACCGTGGATCACACGAGTACTCTTATTTAAGAATAAACAAAATTAATTAATAAAAATAAAAATAAAAATAAAATAAAATAATAATTTTTTAAAATAACCATGCATCACACGGATTATAGGCTAGTTTATAATAATATTTAACATGCAATAGTTTCATTAATAGATTAATTTTTGTAGTGTATTTATACAAATAAAAAAAAATTATAACATATACACGCTATTCATCTAGCCTTAAATAAAATTGCACTATTTATCCGGGCTGAAATATAAAATAAAAACGAACTAAATATATATTTATCTATGCTACGTTATAATAGACGAAATATTGAGAGTTTAGTTGTCGGTCAGTACGAAAATTACTTAATTGCTCTTGCTTAATTGATATAAAAAATATTAAAGATGAAATCTGATCACCTGTATTTTGGTCATACTATAAATTTATAATTACCTTTAATATAATATAATCTTATTATTAGATTAATATTCAAATAGAATTATGTAAATAAAAATAGAGCTAAATCTGTATAAAGTCCTCATGCCTAAACAAAATAAGATATAATATTCAGATGAGCCAAAAATTATAATATTGAATTGGTGTAAAATAAAATAAAATTAAAATATAATTGTTGATAAGAATAATGTCCCGCAAAAACATAATAATATACTTCATTCGGGCTTATGCGAGATAAATTAAAAATAAAAAATAAAATAAAAATTAAATATAGTTTGTTGGATCTGTTGCATCAGCCTAAAACAAAATAATAAATGCTACTAACGTGGTTAAAATATTACATTATTGAATTAGACTAAAATAAAATTAAAAATTAAAAGTTAATTCGTTGGACGATATAATGACATCGAGTTAAAACAAAGTAATATATTCTACTCATCCGTGCTCAAACAAAATAATATTCGACTAGAGCTAAATAATTAAAAATTAAATATAATTACCTGAATTTTGTTAATACAATTGGGTTATGTAATTACGAATTTATTCTATATCTATAATATCCATACTATTTTATTAAAATGAAACTAGATATTATTTGCTAGTTTGTATAATAGCATCGTACTAAATCAAAATAATATAAACTATTCAACCGAGCTAAAAAATTATACAAGTAATTCAAGATAAAATAATAGTTAAAATCCAACATTAATTAGACCAGCTAAAACAAGTATTACATGTTGCCCAGTAAAGATATAATTATTTAAGGGGGGTTGGATACAATTGTATAAATATTTTGGAATAAGTAATAAAATATTTATATTTCTGATAAAAACTTTTACAAAATTCTCTCAAGAAATACTGATGTTCTTGAGAGTTGTTAGGTCGAATGACTCTAGAGTGTTCTCTCCTAACTGATGATACTACAGAGCTACAACATATTAATCTAAGATATGCATTATCAAAAACTAAACAGATAAAGTCCTATCTCTCAAACGTAACAAATATCTGCTCCACATTATAAGGAACACAAAAAATCCTCTAATGCTCATTGTCTTCAAATACTGATATCATACAAATCCTGATGACATATCAAATCCTAACGATGCACCAGATCCCGATGACATCCGAACAGCCAGATCCTGAGCTTCTTCTGATCATTGAGAATTCAATACGTAACAATCTCCCCCAATTTATGCTTAATGCAATCAAGCATAAATTCCATTCTCAATGATGCCAAAACCAATCTACAATATGTATAAGGAGTAATGCTTACCTAAGTATCTTCAGATAACTGATAGTTGTTCCAAGAAAGTTCTTTAACCTTTCTTCCTCCTTGTCTCGTAGGACTTTAACAAGCTTTTTCTTCAACTCTCTCTTCTCTTCACTGTCTTCTCCAAGTTGATAGACAACTGATCTTAACTTAGAAATCGAGCTTTTGCTTATCTCAAGATCACCAATCAACATGAAGCTTAAACTGACATCTTCATGATCAGAACTGAAGGATAATTGAGGACTGTTGACAAAAACTTGTAGCACTGCAGCTCCATTTTTCATCTGCATTTCTTGACCAATATAAGTTCTGTACTTAGGAACATAATCACCATTGAATTTATAATCTTTTGTCATAACTCTTCTTTTGATGACTTCAAGTATCATAGAAGACCAGTTTCTGGTGACACTGTTCTCAACTCTAAGAAGATAGTGAATGTATTTCAATTCTGTCACAGTCTTCATTAAGAGTTGCTGCAATGTAAAGCTCTTTACTTTACCATCCCTGAAAAAGTACAGAATCTCTTCTCTGACATCATTATCATTTATCTTTCTATGAACCATCTTCACAGCTTCAACTTACTCAAGGTGTGAAGGAGAAATTCTTTCACCAAGATTTTCTATCAGAGTATCTGTATCAAGCAGATCAGATTCCAAGATCTCCATGCTAGGATGACCAATGCCTCCTCTGGTTCGAGATTTGATAAGTTTCAGTTTTTTATTGTATACCACCCAAGAAGGCTTCTTGATGGACTTTATCAACATCTTCCTGTTCTGAGATAGAATCTCTTAACCCAGCTGACACAAAATCAACATGCTTGAACCCTTTATGATAGTCAAATGTATACATATCTTTCCATCTTCTGTCCTTCTTGCTGAGAGGAACATAACTTGTAGACAGATCTTTAATCTTCCCTTTTGTTTTATGCCATAGCTCTCTATTTAATTTTAAGACTCTCTGCAAATATTCTTTGCATGCATGATCAGCTATTCTTCTATCAATCTTTTATTTTTCATCAGCCTCTGAAATATGAGGAGTGATTACTAGAGAAGGAGTTGACTCATTTAATGTTTTGATCACTTTTTCATCAGAGTTAAAATCAGTTATAAGGTTCACAGCATCAGGATCTTCTGTTACTTCAAAATTTATGTCTGCATTAGGAGTTACATTCTGTCTTGCTGTATCAGCTTGATTAATGTCAGTGGCTGATCTTTTCTTCCTTGGTACAATCAACTCTTCTGTCTTCTGAACTTCTTTGTCTTCTTCATTTCCTTGTACAGGAACATAACCTTCTCTGGATAGAAAATTCAGAAAAGTAGAGTTGAATGCAGTCACTTGACTTTATCCAGAAGTTCTTCCACCTCTTCCTCTTCCTCTTCCTCTTGCTCTTGCAGATCTACCATCTCTTTTTCCTCTACCTTTAGAAGTATTAGCTTCAGCTTCAATTTGAGCCAAAAGTTCCTTTTGCTGCATAACTGCTTCTTCAGGTGTCAGATCAGAAAATTCTTCAGTTATATACCCAAGAGCCATTCTAGCATTCTTTTGCTCAAACTTCTTGTCTTTGTAGTACAAGACAATCTCTTCACCTTTTTCCTTATGTCTGTAAGGAAAGAACATCCCTTTAGTCTCTGCTAAATTTGAGATTGTAATGTCATCATCCTCATGAGCACCAGCAGTAGTCTTGTGCTTGGCTTTATAAAGTAGACTTCCTTTGTCCTGAAGGATCATTCTTCTTGGAATATTGAAGTTGTTAAGCAGTAGAAGCTTCAATTTGAACATCTGTAACTGGATTTTTCTTATCACCATCATCATCAATATCTTTATCCTTTGTCTGAATAAAATCTGGGGTACATTTTGTAGCGACTATCTTCTCCCCCTTTTTGGCATCGGTATTTGAAAGAAGAGAAAATAGAGCATCCAGTTTGTCACTTATAGAAGAAACCCTATCTTCCAAGGAGGAAATTCTAGAGGCCATGCGAGATTGAACAACATCTATGATGGTATTTTTCACACTTTTGATTTCAGCCGAGTTAGGTGTGTGAAGCAAAAATCCATCAATTTTCTCTTTGACACCAGCATGAGACTTCTTCATTTCATCAAGGTCAGAGTGAATTCCTTTAACAGAAATAATTGTGGCCTTGAGATGCAACTTCAGATCAGGAGTTTGAATTTCATCATAAGCACGATGAATGTGTTGCAGGCCAACAACAGATGAGATACAAGTATTTGCAAGTCTCCATATATAATCCCATTCTATCTGTCTGAAATACTCATCATCAGGATTGTAATAAGAAGGATTTTTAGTGAAGTGCAAAGAAGAACCAATATTGGACTTCTTAGATGCTTTCATTGCAGACTTAAGCTGAGCATTATCAGGATGATCGTCATCACTCCAATTGTGAGAGTCAGACAAACCATCAGAAGAATGTGCAGAATTAGGTAGAATTGCCTTGCCTTTATCCAGATTCTTTGCAAGAGATGCCTGTGACTGATGTGATCCCGAAACAGAAACATAGTAACACCTAAATATCTCTATTCTTATCAAGTGATCTCATCACTTCTCATACAATATATTACTTTTAAGAGTAATATTAATCTCACAGAAGAAACTTTATAAGTAAAGAAAAACTTATAAGATTTTTGTCTCAAAACTACCTCTTCTTTTGCCAGTACAGGAGACTGCCACTCAAAATATTTTTCATTTTTTTTTATTTTCACACAGTCTCACAGAAAGGCTCAATCACACACATAGAAAAGAAATAAGAGATGGCTAAGAAGAGTTGTATGCTTGTCATATAAATAGAGGTAACCTCAAATAAGAGACTATTTATAATCATACAAACATGAGTCTGCTTTTCCTGGAGTAGTTGAACAGAGTCTGCAAGAAGATCACTCTGAGCAATATTAACAATGATTTGTGTAGCCTCAGTGTCTGCATCTTCCCTTTGAGAAGATGGTTCTTGTGTGACTGGATGTATTGCAGTTGTTAAATTCCTTTGAGACCTAGGTTCTTGTGTACTAACATCCTTTTCAAGAGGTTGAGTCTTCTTCTTCTTTCTGATATATCCAACTACTTCTTTACTTTCTCTATTCAACTGGCTCTTTGCAGTTTTCTTATGTTCATCAGTTGCTTCAATTACTGGAAACTTGGCAAGCAGAGCACTAGCATCAGTAGTTGGCTCCTTGATTCCAGTAGTGTCAATCAAGTCATCAGGATTTTGATCAATGGACTTCTAGATTTTTGAGAGGGACCCTATTGGAATATGATCATCTGATTCATAATCTTCTTGAATGATCAGTCTTCTCTTCCTGATTGAAAAACAATCGTTTTTCTTCTCACTCTCACTCAGTGAGACTTGTTTAGCTTTCTGTCCAGATGTGACAGATTTCTTAAACAACCTTTTCTTTGTTACAACTGATGTCTTTTGAGAGACAGCAGAGGAGACAAATTTAGAGGCTTGTTGTGTTTGCTGTTTGGAAGAATAAATGCTTGGGTTAGAAACAAGATGGGTGATTTCTTGAGTCTTAGCATCAAGAACTGTGACAGAGGTGCCAGCATCAGGATTTACAGGCATTTGTGTAGGAGTAGGTCTATTTCTCAACGGAAATTGCCTGACCTCTTTAGGAAAAAAGGGTGGTTCTGAAAAATTATTCTTTTTATCCCTTTTAATATGATCAGTGATTGCTTTTTCAGAAATTTGAAAAACAGGGAGTAATTCATCATCATCAAAAATAGCATTAGGGCATAGATAAGTGAAAATCAGTTGTAAAAATCTAGTATACCCTATTACTCATGAAGCATTTGCTATCCTAGCAATTATGAACTGTAATATAGTATTACCATAATCAAAATTACCAGAGTTAAGAAGAGAGTACCCAATTCTCAGAGAAGTGGATGGAAGAGCATCAAAGTTTGTTGTCTTATTCAAGAAACATCTACTGATGCGATCAAAGAAAAAGTTCCACTCTCTTTTCAGTTTGGTTCTGACAAGTTTTCCAATGGTTGTGATTTCTCCTTGATAGCCTAAAGTCCTTAGCATATCAAATAGCTGCTCATTGGTGTGAGTATCAGGAGCACCATCAAGAGCAGGCAATCTCAAGGCTTGAAGCAGAATGTCAGCATCAACTTCATATCCTTGGTCCTTATACTCAAAGGAAAAGCCAGTATGTGTTGGATTTACCACAACTGTGTTCCAGACCTGCATGACATCCTTGTATGACACCTTAACAGGATTTCTGAGAGCATATCCAATTGGACATAGAAGGAGAAAATCCTGAATATCATGAAAAGATGATGGTAGCTGCTGATGTTTAAGCAGAGCTAAATAATTGTTAGTGCCGAATGTGTTTCCATGAATGATTGTGGTCTGACTGAAGAGTGGTGAAACTTCAGAAGTTGTCATGATTTGAATAGCTTGTGTGAGAGAGTAAGTGTGAGATGTGTGTAGTGAAACTATGTGTATAATGAATTGTGTCAGAAAATTTCTTTTGGTTTTATAGCTTCACTATTCAGAAATATGTTTAACACACTTGTATGAAGAAGGTAACCTAGCGAATTTGACTTCGAACAGGAAACAATATCTGAGTAATTGATTTTAACGTTGGAGAAAATTGCGGAAGTAAATACAAAATACATACAGTTAAATCAAGACACAACAATAGAAATTTGTTAATCTAGATAATCCACCAATAATCATTAATTAAGTGGGACACTTAATTGCAATAATAAATCTTACTCAGAGATTGATTAACACTAATAATCTGAATTAGAACATGCTGACCTGTCATCAGGATTTGAGACCTTTCTTTTGTCAGGATTTGACTAACTCAGGATATGTCGATTCAAATTCAACTTTTGTTTGTCAAAGCATCATAAATTATTAGCAACCATAATTTTAATCAAAACATTCATCAAGAATTACAGTTCAAGTAGATGAAGTAAAGATTAACATGCTTCAACTGGAAATATTCATATGCACATTATGCGAGATAAATAAAGACTAAATCTTGCAATCAAAAAAAAATTCATTAATATATCAAAAGAGTACATTTTATGAAATTTGTAGATTAGATGCAAAGGATTACAAGATAATCTTAGTCTAAGATGGTGAAAATCAACAGCCTTGGTCTAAGAAGCCTGACAAAGCTGATGGTGAAGAGAAACGGATGGATGATGTTCACCTCTTCTTCCTACTTTCAACAAAGAGAACAACAAGATGAATAATTTGTTCTTTCTGACAGATGGCTTCCAAACGATCTTCTTCCACGCGAACCAGATGTCGATAGTAGTTCCTCCGGAAAATCAAGAGATCAGTATAGATATCTTGTGGAACCCAGCTCCAAATCTCATCAGGAATGGCAGAGATGTGCCACTCATGTTCCCACTCATCGCAGCAAAACTCCACTGTAAATGTCGGATAATCAAAAAACATGTTGAAGAAGCTCATGTTTTTGATAGAAAAATATGATAAGGGATAGAGATTTAGAGAGTTTGTGTTTCATAATAATGAGAAGTCTGATGAGTGTTGGTTTAAATAACCAAAGAGTTGGTAATGGAGAGGGACTCTAGAGTTTGGTAAAGAAAATTAGCTCTAGAGTTAACTTAAAACTTTAACCAAAAGATTTCTTTTTAAGGCATGTCTCCCTAGACCGATGTGTAATGATGATAGTGATATATCTATTCGTACATGCACAATTAGCAAATAAATTCACTTAATTTATCATGCATATAAAATAGAATACATCAAATATTTCTGGCTTAATATCTAAAAATCACAGCATTTAGGACATATCAGGATTTGATCAATATACATCAGGATTTGATCAAATAGATAAAATAAGAAAAATTTACTTGTCCTAATTAACCATACCAAGTTCATTCACAAGCTTTGTAAATGTTGCTTCAGGTAATGGCTTTGTGAAGATATCAGCCAGCTGCTGTTCAGTAGGAACAAAATGAAGTTCTATGGTTCCTTCCATGACATACTCTCTTATGAAGTGATATCTGATACCGATGTGCTTTGTAAGAAAGTGTTGCACCAGATTTCCTGTCATAGCAATAGCACTTTGATTATCACAATAAATAGGAATTTTTGAGAATGATAATCCATAGTCCATGAGCTGATTTCTCATCCATAACAACTGAGCACAACAACTCCCAGCTGCAATATATTCAGCCTCAACAGTTGAAGTAGAAATAGATTTCTGCTTCTTGCTGAACCATGAGACTAATCTGCTTCCCAGGAACTGACAGCTTCCTGAAGTACTTTTCCTGTCTATTTTGCATCCAGCAAAATCAGCATCTGAATAACCATATAATGCAAAATCAGCTTCTCTTGCATACCAAAGTCCAAGTGAAACAGTACCCTTGAGGTACTGAAAATTCTCTTTACTGCAATAAGATGTGGCTCCCTTAGATTTGCCTGAAATCTTGCACACAAACAAGTGGCAAACATAATGTCTGGCCTGCTAGCAGTTAGATATGACAGAGATCCAATCATACCTCTGTAGGTTGTCACATCAACTTTGGTACCTTCATTTGGATCAAGTTTTGTAGCAGTTGCCATAGGAGTACTTGCAGTTGCACTTTATTGCATATTAAGCCTCTTCAGTAGATTTCTTGTGTACTTGGAATGATTGATATAGATGCCATTATCAGTCTATTTAATTTGCAAGCCTAGGAACTAACTCATCTCTCCCATCATACTCATTTGATATCTTGATTGCATCAACTTTGAAAACTTATTACACAGTGTTTGATTAGTTGATCAAAAATGATATCATCAACATAAATTTGAACTAAAAGAAAATCTTTACCTTTATTCAGATAAAAAAAGGTTTTATCTATGTACCTCTTTTGAATCCACTTTTATTAGAAGAAACTGAGCAAGGGTTTCATACAATGCTCTAGGTGCTTACTTCAGTCCATATAGTGCTTTATCAAGTCTGTAAATATAGTCAGGATGTTTAGGATTCACAAATCCTGATGGTTGTTCAACATAGACTTGTTCTTCAAGTTCTTCATTGAGAAATGCACTCTTAACATCCATATGGAAGACTTTGAACTTCTTGTGAGCAGCATATGCCAAGAAGATTCTGATTGCTTCCAACCTAGCAACATGAGCAAATGTCTCATCATAGTCAATACCTTATTGTTGAGAATATCCTTTTGCGACCAATCTTGCCTTGTTTCTGATGATTGTTCCATCAGAATCAATCTTATTCTTAAAGACCCACTTTGTGCCCACAATTGACCTATTCTTAGGTCTAGGCACCTGCTTCCATACTTCATTTCTTTTGAACTCATTCAACTCTTTTTACATAGCCATGACCCAATATGCATCCTTGAGTGCATCTTCTACTTTCTTTGGCTCTTCTTTTGAATGTAGATTATGATATAAACATCCATTCTGAGTTACACTTCTTGTCTTGACACCATCATCAGGATTTTCAATGATCAGATCAGGAGTATGATCCTTAGTCCATTTTCTGGCACTGGGAAGTATCCTTCTGAAACTAGATGCTCCCCCTGAATCGTATTTGAGACTCCCCCTGAATCTGTTGGGTCATTTCTTGATGAAATATTGGGACTTGACTCATATTCTTCTGATGTTGAATCATCATTGAATTGAGAAGAACTTTAAGATGATTCTTCAGTGTTAGCATCATCAGCTGACCTTTGCTATTGCTCCCCCTCAACTTGTGCAGGTTCATTAGCACAATGATTATCTTCAGAATCTGAAGGAGTGTCAGGATTTCGATCATCAGGATTTGACAGTTCATTAGAGTTTGATCTAGATTCCAACAATGCCTTTTTATTTGCAAAGACTAAACTTTCATGAGTGTCTTCTTCAAAACCAGGAATCTTCTTATCATCAAAAGATACATTGATGGAGACTACTACAGTGTGTGTTCTTATATTGAACACTCTGTAAGCTTTTGATGGTATCCAACAAAGATTCCTTCATCAGCCTTTGATTCAAACTTTCCAAGCTGATCAGTGTGAGTTCTCAAAACAAAACACTTACATCCAAATACATGAAGATGTTTATGACTGGGCTTCTTTTCTTTTAACATTTGATAAGGAGTAACATCATGTCTATTTATCAGAGTGATATTATAAGTATAACATGCAGTGTTTACTGCTTCAGCCCAGAAGTAAGTGGGTAATTTTACTTCCTCTAGCAGAGTTCTGCCAGCTTCAATTAAGGTTCTGTTCTTCCTCTCAACAACACCATTTTGCTGAGGTGTACCAGGAGCTGAGAATTGTTGTTCTATGCCTTTGTACTTGCAGAATTCCTCCATTTTTGAATTCTTAAATTCAGTGCCATTACCACTCCTTAGAATTATCACTTTATTAGTGGATCCATTTTCAATTTTCATTATGTGGTCCAGAAGAATTTCTAGAGTTACATCCTTCCTGTGTAGAAAATAAACCCATATATATCTAGTGAAATCATCAACAATTACAAGTGTGTACCTTTTCTTGTTGATGGACATTATGTTCACTGGTCCAAAAAGGTCCCGGTGCAGCATGTGATATGGCTCAGAGATAGAGAATTCTGTTTTGCTTTTGAAAGATACTCTTCTTTGTTAATACTTTTGGCAAGCATCAGAAAGACCATATTTTGAGTATAGCATGTTTAGCAATCCTCTTACAAGCTCCTTCTTAGCAAGTTCATTGATTGAAGTGAAGTTGAGATGTGAGAGATTCTTATGCCAGTTCCAGCTCTCATCTACTGATGCCATAAAGTTAAGGCAAGTAGCTTCCTTTTCAAGACCTTCATGTAGCCATGCTTCATAAATGTTACCATGTCTGTATCCTATCAAGACAATTTTCTTTGACTTGTTATGAACAACTTTACAGTGTGAGTCATAGAATACAACATGATAACCTCTGTCAGTGATTTGACTAATGCTCAGAAGATTATGCTTCAGTCCTTCCACAAAAGCTACATTTTCTATTGCTACCTTTCCAATTATCAAGTTTCCATATCCCAAAGTATGTCCTATATTTCCATCTCCATAAGATACATCTGGGCCACCCTTCTTCTCATATTCTGAGAGCAGGGATTTATTTCCAGTCATGTGTCATGAACATCCACTATCCAGGATAAGTGTATTTTTCTTGTTACCCTGCAATCAGAAGAATAATTAATTAGAAGGATTTTTAAGGACCCACACTTGTTGGGCCCTCTTTTTGGACAACTTAAGCCTTTGTGTGTTAGGAGTACTTTCGATAGTCTTTCCTTTGTCAGGATTTGTCTTGTTAGAAGCAAGTTTAGTAAAACCAACAGAATTAATCACACAATCAACTTTATTAAACTTAGGCAAAGGTTCATAGTAGTTGTGATACAACTTGTGATAAGAACAACAAGTATAAATCGAATGCCAACTACTACCATAATGAAAACAAGGATTTTGTGGTTTATAAAATACTGATCTACCCCTAACATCAGACTCAGAAATAGCAGTTTTCCTTTTCTTATTCCTCCTACAATCAATAGCAAGATGATTAGTATTTCCACAGTTAAAACAAGTTTCCCTAGGAGCATTAGGAACAACCTTGTAATTTGAGTCCTTAGAAATACCTTGCTTATCATTCCTGTTTCTTTTAAGATGTTTTACTTGAGGTTTGTCAGTAACCTCAAATATTTTCTTTTTCAATTGTCTTGCTGAAAAAAGTCCTATGTTCTTTTCTTTCTTAACAGACTTAATGGTTTCCTTGCTTTTCTTTCCTTGATTTTTATCACTTACCAGTTTTTCTTTTGTTATTGATGAAATAAACTTAACAGGAGTTTTAAGGGAAATTTTATTTTCAGTGTCAATGTCCTTAATTCCATCTTTATAGCCTAGGCATTCTTTCCAGTTTTTCTTTGAGATCATCTCATGAACCTTTTTTCCTGAATCAGTCCAAGCTCTAAGGGGTTTTCTCTTGTTTTCTAGATCCTTTTCCAGTATATTGTATCTAGCCTCAAGAATCTTAACTGTGTCTTTAGCTCTCTCACATTCTTCCTTCAAATCTATCTGATGAATTAAGTCAGACTCTAACTGATCATTTCTAGATTTCAAGGTCTTAATTTCAGTTATAAGTCTATCATTTTCTAAAGTCTTATTCTTAAAACTACCATGCAAATAATCTTCAGAGTTAGAGGAGTCCATCCAATTCTTGCTTGAAGTGATAAGGGCTTTGCTCATCCCTTTATCATGCTTTGTTTTCTTGCACTCTGAGGCAAAGTGTCCAGGTTCATTACAGTTGTACCACTTGATCTTTGTCCTGTCTAACTTCCTAGCTTTAGAATACTTTCCATCTTTTCTCCCAGTTGACTTCTTTTCACCTCCAGTAAACTTCTTCCTGAAGCTTCTGTTGTTCCCAGACTTCTTGAATTACAATCTCCTGAAGCCCTTAACCAGTAGTGCGGCCATTTGCATGACATCAGAATCTGTCATGTTCTCCTCAGTTTCAGAATCAGTATCATCATCAGGATTTGATGATGAATCATCAGTATCTGATTCTGGAAAATTGTTCTTCTTTCGTACAGCTCCAACAGACTTTTCTTTTGAAGCTTTATCATTAACTTTCAAAGCAACAGATTTTCCTCTGCTGCTTTTCCTCTCTCTCCTTTACTGAACCTCTAAATCATGAGTTCTCAGCATGCCATAGACTTCATCCAGAGTAATTACGTCCAGATTATACTGATGTCGTATGATTGAATTATGAGTCTCCCATTCTTCACTCAAGGCTCTCAAAAACTTGTTGTTTGAATCCTCTCGATCATACACCTTTCCCACCAAAGACAGATTGTTGAGTAGAGTCAGGAATTTACTAGGTATGTTTGTTATATTTACAATTAACAGGTTCGTAAGATATATGTTCCTAATTTTATTCCTGAACAGTGTTAGGTGATGGTGGTTATTGGTGGCTGAGATTGCTTAGGGTTAGTGGTGGCTCCTTTGCGCTCTCACTTCTGACCCCTAGTAATTTGCAGACATATCCCTGTTTATAGGGAATCAAGCCAACATAGTTTTTGGGGAACAAGAAACCTAATGGGCTTAGATCTCTTGTCCCGAGGCCCAATGGAAAACCCATCGAAAACCGTCTTTTACTAGCTTTAGGAATGTCCTCCGATGATGCCCAGCCACAAAGGCCGAAGGCTCATCCGCAGCTTCGAGACTTCACGGATAAGGCATCTCCATGGCCAAGGATAACCCTCTGCTACCAGCTATTTCTCTAATCCGTGGATGCAGGTATAGCCGTGGTTCACCCCAAATGTTGGACGCATTCTTGTCCCCTGATCAGGAGCCCCTACCAGATTACAGGACAAGTGATCCCAAGCTTTTGGGTGCAAAGTGCAGGATACTCCGAAGTCTCCCAACGAGGACACCCGTTGACTACAGAGACAGAGCTCCCAAAGCACATACCAGAATTTACCCCACATCCCCAATGAGAATACTTATTGACTACAGGAGGAGGCCTTCCGTCCAAGCATACCCTTGGAGGTCTTTAACCATGGACACCTACTTCCTGTAGATGCACTACAGAAAGGAGTTCTTCAATAGAGTACCTGCATAATATAGGTTAGTAATAATAACCTCCATCTTCCTCGAATCTTCCAAAGAGCTCATCCAAGTAACCTTTTCAAGACTCCTCTTTAGCCATTATTCAACTTAGGGTGCGCCCTAAACTTCTCCAAGGGAAGATGAGTCAATTCCTTAATATCCTTCTTTCAATAAATAAGGCGCGCCTCCCTCATCCTAGTGAGAGCGCGCCATCCATATCTAATGGGACACTTTTCCATCAGTCATTCATAATTCAGGACGCGTCCTTCACTTTCTATAAGGCCCGCCTCCTCTCCTTTCATAAGGAAGGTAGTCTTATCCACTCCTTAATTTTAGACATTTATACCTCAATTATGACTATTCTATCTGATTTTCACCTGAATAACGTTTATACCAATTTTTGGGTATAACAACTACCCCCCAAATTCCATGTGTCATTGGAAATGGGATTTGAATTTTTACTTATCTTTCATCAAAATTTGTAGAAACCAATTTATCAACATTTTTATAGGGCGCACCCTTAACAGGGCGTGCTTTTTAAAGTTCCAACTTTTCTTTACTCAGAATTTCAATGTTGCTGCGATAGTTAGGTTAGGCGCGCCTTCATCAGGGCAAGTCCTTCAATTTTAAACGATCCAAAATGGTTCCCCTTATTCTTTGGGAATCATGACCGATGTGATTGATGTGATTAATAGTTGTCTTTTTTAGCTATAAATACGAGTCACTTTTTATTTTCTTACTTTTTACTTCTACCTTCTCTCTCTTACTTTATTTTCTCTTCAAAAAATTACCATACCGGCGGAAGGAACTTTTGCTCGGTATCCGCCTTTTTCTATCACCATTTCCCAGATCTTTCCAGTCGATCTTCTTCTTCATTCAAAAAGGTATGTAAAGCTTTTTTTATTTCAGGTTTCCATCAAATAAATCATACTGCATGTCATATTGTTTTTTCAACTTCTCATTCATAGTTCTTCCTTTGTTTATATGTATCTGTATGTATATATATGTGTATATCTGAATTTCTGCGACTTAGATCCAAAATCGTTTGGTAAAATTTTTAAATTCTTGTTTCTGAGAATTCCAACCGATTACCCCTTAATTTTAATTAAATTTAAGAGCATATATATCGCGAGAGCTGTTTAGGGCGCGCCCTTACATTCATACGAGGCGCGTCTTCCCTCTTCATTATCAATACTATCATTGTAATCTAAACTCCCAACGTCTTAGCATAGAACGCGCCCTAGAAAGAAGTTGACATAAGTCACCCCTAACACAGGAAATACCATTTTCTTAAGCCCTCCATTACTTATCTGTTTCCTTCATATTTTCTTCTTCCATTCTTTCGACTTGGGCGCACCCTCAATGTGTTTTGGTTTTCTTGACAGTTGGAAGACGAGGGCGCGTCCTCACCTTTTCATCCTTTCAAGGATTTTCTCTCTAGGCTAGGATTTTACTCTCCTCCATCTATTTCTTTCGCACCAGACTTCCCAGACGCACACAGAACTCCCCACTTTTTGGAGCAAGAGGCGCGCCTTGTCGAAGATTTCAAGGTTAGTGATGTAATGGCTTAATCATCAAACGATTCCCAAGACCACATTCCTCTAAGCCAAAAGAGGGGTATCAGAAGCTCATCTAGGAAGAAAGATCCTCACCCCCTGTTAACACAAAGTTGGATGATGATGATTGATTAGAGAGCTTGAATGCAGACAGATATATGGGTGTTGAAATTGGTATCAATGTTGGGGCAGGACCATCTAAGGTCTCTTACAGAGCTGTTTCCCCAAGCCCTTCTCCACAACAATCTGAGGGCGCGCCCTCCTCCCAACTATCAGAGGGCGCCTTTGAAGAAAACTCCTCGCCTCTCCGTGATGAGAGCGACTTTTTTGATGAGGACACCCTCCAGTTCTCTACTTCCCCTGAGCCTTCTCCTATCCCTTTCCAACACTGGGAAGTTTCTAACAGTGAGTTGGACTTTGAACAGAATAAATTTGAGCCATGCACTGAAGCTGTGAATAAACGTTTTAGGAAGGAGCATGGGAAGCTATTCTGTGTTGGACTCCCTTCAGCCTGCTCAGATGAACAGTTAGGGTGGCTGATGGAGTACTATGATATGGAGGGTATATGGGCGCGCTCTCTCAGCATGATGCGACCCCACATCTTCAAGTATGGGAGAAACTTCAGGATACCCAGAATGGTAACTAGCCCTAAGCTGAATTAATTAGGTGTTAGCGCGCCTTTACATCCTTTCCTTAGAGAAGTGATAGAGCTCTATGATGGGCCCCACTCCAACTTTCTCCCAATAGCTACAAATTTATCCTAACCCTAACCCCCAATTTCCAATCTGTTTTTGCAGA
This sequence comes from Apium graveolens, assembly GCF_009905375.1. Lineage (NCBI taxonomy): Eukaryota > Viridiplantae > Streptophyta > Magnoliopsida > Apiales > Apiaceae > Apium > Apium graveolens. The sequence continues at coordinate 10,065,349 of NC_133651.1, forward strand.
TTTGTTTTTTTAAAATAAATCAAAATTCAATTTTTATTCTAAAAATCTTTTTTTTTTTCCAAAATTAATTTGGTTAATTATTTAATAATTAACTGAATTATTTTTAAATTCCAAAAATTATTTATTTTATTATTTTCAAAAATCCATATTTGTTTTAATTATTTATAATTTATTTTAATTAATTATTTATAGGTTTAATTAATTGGTTAATTTATTTAATCAATTAATTTTATTTATAAATAGTTAAATAAAATATAATTATTTATAATTAATTCAAATAGATCCTAAAAAAATGTTTTTAAGTTTTTAAAAATTATATTTTGGTATTTAAAATCAGTTAATATTATTATTAATTGATTTATTTCTATTTAATTCTTATTTTATTCATAATAAATAAACCGTTCTTCCGTTTAATACGAAACGAACGTGTACAGACTCAGAAAAATATTTTGTTTTCAATAAAAATACTTTTGAGACCCAAGTTCTTTTTTTTCGAAAGGTCGCTTGAATTGCAAATTGATTCTGAGTTGCATATTGATCAAAAAGTTGTATTATTGACCCGATTTTAGTTTTCAACGTATCCTGTTGAACCTTTTAATGAACTGCGTCAGATGTGATCTGAATTATATGATCTGTAGATTATGTGCTTACGTGTTATATGAATTACGTGTGTAAGTGGGTCAATGAATTATGTGTGCTATCGTTTGGGTAGATAATAGGGTTTTGACGTGTAGTTCCTTGAGTAATTATCATTTAAACGATTAAAGTGTGATCTTTTAATTATAGATGCGAGTCTTTCAAGATGATCAGGATCAGATGAAATGGAATATATGCATGAGCAGCAGGCCAAATGATTAGTAGAATAAAGACGATGATGTTTTGAGACAAAATGTCAGAATATATGCATCTTTGCGAGTGTGACTAACTGCTAAATCTCAATGGCAAGTATTCCTGTCATCACTTATTGTTCAAGTGATATTTATATTGAATCTTATTATGCAAGTATTGTTTTCCCTATTATCAGTTTAGAATAGGTAAATGTTCTACATATCGCTGAATTAAATGCTTATTATGCAAATACTCTTCTGATATTCTATGTTCAGAATAGCTAAGTGATTTTACTTATCAAATGAATAGATTTATAAATGTTTTGGGTTTTGAGAAAAAAATGAGTTGGTTTTGCGAGTATTCCTGCCCAAGTAAATGGGGGAATAAAAGTTTATAAGGGTATCGAGTAGTATGACACTACTAGAAATAGTGCCTACGACATCACCCCTTTAACATCGGTTAGAAATGTCACTAATGTTAAATGCAGTTTTAACATCGGTCGCTTCAAATCTGATGTTAAAAGTGTTATAAGACATCAGTATCGTAACCAACCGATGTCTATAATCGTTTTTAAAAAAAATAAAAAAGGCCCGCTTCTTTCTTTCTCCCCGTTAATACACCAAAAAATTCCCCCTTAATTAAAAATTATAATTTTAGTATTTCCCCCTTAGCCAAAATAGTATCCCCCTCTATCTCTCATTCTCTCTTCTCTCTTTTCTCTCACTTTATCGTCTCTCTTCTCTCTTCTCTCTCATCTCTCATTGTCTCTCTTCTCACTCACTCTCTTCTCATGTAAGGTGTGGCTTTTTTGGGTGCTTTTCTCATTTTTCTCATCTTTGCTCTCCTGACTTCCTAATCTATTTGGTTCTTTGTCCTCTTGATTCTCAAAATGCGTGGTTCTATGTTTACAGTTTTGTTTGATTCAAGTGATCATTTCATAACCTTATTATTCTTTTTTTTCAATTTGCAGATTGTTGTTAGATTTGTGTGTGACGATGGTAGGTATGAACTATAATCTATATAAAAAAGATATGATTAATTTTATTTCAAAGTTTTGGGATGACTACATATCTGAGCATCTGAGAATTCTGTATATTAGTTGTTGAGTTTATATATTTTTTGCATAGCAACTATTTGACTAAAGGTCTGAGAGAGCTTTCAGAAAGAGATGATGGTGATAAATATCAATTCTATTTTAATGCTCTGTTAACTCATTATAAACACAACAAAAACATTCTACTTGGTTCAGAGTAAAATGTTATTAGCATCTGAACAGCCTATAACCTACTAGTTGAGAGTTCATCATGAAGTATTTCATGAATATTAGATGTGCTTTAATGAAGTTATTATATGTGAACTGTATTTTTTCCCCTTTTTTCACTTCATCGGCAGGATTCATTGAGGACATTTTTGTTAAGAAAGCTTGACAACTTTGATAAAGATGATAAATGCCAAATCACCATGATTTCAACATGGACAACTGGATTGTACTTGGACAAGGTTTGTTTCTGATATTATCTTCTTCCTGGATGGTTATTTGGCTTAGATAACTTTTCTGCTTACATTGTAAAGTAGCCCGAAAAATTTATGCTTACATTTTAAAGAGAAACAAATATGTATAGTAACGGGTGCTATGCTGATTACTGTTGTAATATGTTTTAATGGTTGAGCTCAATTATGAGGAGTGTGGAGGTGCTGTTGTAGAGTACCATTGGGCATAAATTAAAATATCAAGAGATGGTGGTGCTGGTCTGCACAGTAGCCTAGAAGCTCCATCAGGTATGGAGAGTGCAGGGTGCTTAGTAAATCCACCTGCCACAAGGTAAAGTAGAGAAATCAAGCAGAAGAGGAAGAGTAACAATAAATTTCTCTCATCTTTTTTCTATAGCCATGTGCTTTCTCTTTTAGGACTGTAGAACATTAATAAACGAATGTGAGGGTGGGGGGATGTGAGTATATTCCTGACACTAATAATATGACTTATTAAATATATATTGCAAATGAATAGAAGTATCTAAGTCAACACCCAGATGAATGCAAGATAATATTAAGTGTGATTAGGGTTCCGTTGTCCGGGGCATAAAATTAATTACATAAATGTACACCTGCATCATGGATTTTTCATCCTTCTCTCTTCTTACAAAATACAAGTCATAGGGGTTACTCAGAAAACTTCAATTGAGTATACTTTCTGTTTGTGGTGCTAACTGAAAGATGATGATAGTGTTTATTTACACTTCTCTAAATACAAGGGATCTTATATTGGTACATAACAGATAAACATAAGTAAATTAAATAAATTCGCTAACCTCTTGCGTGAAAGCTCTCTCCTCTTGCTTCCCTTTCCTGTGTAACATCTTCACTACTGCCATTTTCCCATCACTCAATATTCCTTTGTAACCCACTCCAAATCCTCCATTTCCAATAACATTATTTTCGCTAAATTTCTCTGTGGCCACTTCAAGGTCCTTGTATGTGGAAACTTGTATGCCTTTAAATTTTGGTGGATGGAATCTCCTCGAGTTTACTCCATACATACACCCTCCTTTCACATCTATGGCAATTCCACACCAGATCAAAATGTGAATATTTTACACAAACATACACATAGACACACTTTCTGTGAGCTGAATTTCTGTGAGCAATGAACACACAATTTATTACCTGGAGTAAAAAGAGCTGCATTTCTGTGAGCAATGAACATACAATTTCCATGCTCGGGGCTACTACTTAAACTGTCATTGTCTTTTGTATATCTTATCCTTCGGAGCATAACCGTTATAAATAATATTGCAAGAAGTAAGATGATTATTGTAATTGGCATTACAATAAGAAGAATGGTAGGGGAAGGGAGAATATCATGGTGGTGGTTGTTTGCTGCAAGGTGTGGTGTCGCAGACGCTGCTGTAGTAGTGTTGTCAGTATCCATGGGCACGAAATGCAAAATTATGCGAGAAAAGAAAGGAAAACGAGACTTTTGGTAATGAGTAAAATGCAAGATGAGGTAAGAAGGTATTACTTGCCTTAATAAGAGCTAATATTGCTTGTTGATACTTATCATCTATTACATTTGCTAAATTATGAATTTTATTATCATGTATTATGCTACAACATATCATTGTCTTTCTTATACTTTTTGCTTTGAGATTATCCAAATATGTCATCATTCTTTTTCTATGAACATTTTACAGCTAGCCTCTTGTTTGTTAGGCAGGTATGTGAACACAGACATGATTGCCTCTTGCAAGCAGCAATAATGGTTTTGATGATCTTTGTAGAGGTACTTTTTTTGATACATTAGCCATGTTCACCTTTTTACAGGTGTACAACTGTACTGCGATATTTTAAGATTAAGTTTTAAATTGTTTATTCGGTGCTCATTGTTATAACTTATATGTAATGAAAATTAGTATTTATATCAATTTTTTGTATGGATGTCTTCTTAGCTTCATGGTTATTGTATCTTCTTTCATAAAGTCTCTAGGTTCAAGTAGTTTAGTTAGCCTTCAGTAAATGGATTAACTATTTCTTGTTTGTTGCAGTAGACTGACTATAAGAATCGATGGTTTTTGCATAATGATAGTGAGAAGCTGCAGACTAAAGCACATGTGGTTCTTAATATGGTCGTATCCATATTTTAGTTTGACAGTTCTCTGCTTTTTGTCTGCTTAACTGATTCCACACACACACACACACACTGATTTTAGTCCATATAATAAAGGTGTTAGTTTGTTTGCATCTTGCACATATGGATTGAGGTGTTCACTGTTTTTTATGGTTTTGGTACTAGTTTTGTTATTTTCACAGCTATGTACTCAGACTCGGGGGAAAGTGTTATCATGGCAATGTGTGAGTGTCCGCCTCAGCAATATTTTGATTAAGGGTATATACCCATTCTCGAGTGTTGGTTTCCCATACTGGTACTTGAGGTGAAATCAAGAGACTGGGAAACATAGGTATGCGTTTAGTAGTGGTTCTATGGCCATGTTTTCCCGCTGTTCTTTTTTTCAGTAGTGGTTCTATAATCCTATGTTTTATTGTGCTACTACTATCTAGCTTATTTGTTTAATGTATGCATGACAATCTTTTAAGCATTTAAAAATAATTAGATGTTTGGTATATTTCAGCTTGCTTGGAGCAGTTATAGTGGTGATTTGATGTTTAACACCTCTAATTGAGTATGTTCTGACGAAGATCATTCTTTTCACTTTAGAAATCATTCGTGAAGTTCAGACCCCTTTGCATCCGGTCTTCTCAATTTGGAAGATGAGTCTTTTCAAATTCTAGCAGAACAAGTTCTACCTTCTTCAATATATGATACTGCTCTTTAGTGAGTTAGATAGGTTAGGAATGTGATTATAACTAGATAGTTTTTGATATTGATGTAGATATAGAAATATGTTGGTTGAATTTTGGTATACAATTTTTTTTATATATTTTTATTTTGGTTTAAGATTGATTTTTATTAATATAGCTTTTTATTTTAAATAAAGAGCACGATGTGAAGCAACTAAAAACACATCACCTGCTTAAACTAAAAACGATGTCAAACTAACAAAATAAATCGAAATATAGGAATAAAAATGATGTCTAAATATTAAAACACACCGCTTTGTGCAAGTAAATAAAAGTAAATAAAAGAAAACTGATGTCTTCTAAAATAATTTACATCAGTTTCCCTTACGCAACCGATGTTAAAGTAGAAGTTTCACATCGCTTCCTCAAGTAAAACTGATGTTATAAGTTATGTTTAATGTCGGTTAAGTAAATAAACCATTTTTATCAGTTAAGACATCGGTTTTTTTAAGAATCTGATGTCTATCAGTTAAAAGTTCTTCCCTGTTATATGTTTATAGTACTTTTTAACCTCCTAAATACCATTTTTCATAATCTAGTTTTAACATGTTTTTTTTAAAAAGGGCTAATTATACATCAGTTTCCTAAGAAAACCGATGTCTATATACATCTTTAACATCGGCTAAAAACCGATGTTAAAGACCCCTACCTTTCTCTACACATGCGAAGACATCAGTTTGAAAAAAAAGACATCGGTTTATAATCGATATCTAAGGGCATTTTTCTAGTAGTGTGACCCCTTTCAATAAAATGTTTTTAAGATTGGATGGGTGCGTAAGAGGCCGTGGCAGCTGTCCAGTGTGAGCTATCTGTTATACGGGATATAACACCTTGCTAGGCCGATATGTGCCTTGGGTACCACTTTATTTAGTTGGATATGCTTCGACATAACGGTGTTGCTCCGCGGCTGATCACCGGCGGCAACACACCGTCGTTCGAGGATTCCAATCTAAATTATTATATTACTTTGATAAACATAGAATAAATGATTTATCAAGTGTTTTGTTTTTGAATTAAAGGTGAAATTAGTTTTAATTCAGTTTCTGCTTGATGTGGATATTTAGTTTGTTGTTCAATATCAAAGGTGGTATTAGTATAGATGATTGATGTTGACTTCAGTATGGGATGTTGTGAGCATCAAAGTTCGTATTGATATCTAATTTGATATGATAACAAAATAAGTATTAATATCAAGAGTTCAGTTTTGAGTAAGGTTTATGATTCAGTCCAAAATCATTATTTTATATTATTATCATTTACGATATTTCCATAAACACAGTTTTACGAGTTTTATTCTCATCAAGATTCAAAGTATTGTTGAAACATTTCGCTCGAAAATATCATAAAGAGTTTTGAATACAGTGAGAAATAATTATCCGATTCTTTAATAAATTTTCTCTTTCAGCAATTATGATTTTAAAATGTTCTGCGCTATTGCAAATGTCGATTTTATATTAAAATGACCCTATATTTTCTATAATGATCTTGCTGAGCATTTCTTTCATTCATACTTGCATGTTTTTTAAATTTAACCCCCAGTGAGGATTAGCTTGCACTATTTAGTTTCATAATTCGAAGAAGCAAAGAAGAAGCTCTTGGAAGGTGGTTGGTCCAGGGTTTGCGGGCTAGTGTAAGTACTATTGTGTAAAGTTGTTTATATTATATTATAGTTATGTATTGTTTATTTGGGACTAGTATACTTCTTTTCGAAGTTATAATAGTGGGTTAAGATTGAGTTTGGAAATTATTTAAAAGAGTTTTAAAATAAAGTGAAAAATTTATTTATGAAATTTGGATATCTTGTTTCTAGAACTGTAACCTTAAAAGATCTTGGATTAGTCTGGGGTCATGTATGATAAATATCTTCCGGTGGCATTTGCATTTTGATTTAACAGGTTAATTTGGATTGAGGTTTTATAGTGACGACCAAATCCTCTGACCCCGGATTTGGGGGCGTTACAGGTTGGTATCAGAGCTGAGGTTATAGTAAACTAGAAATGAGAGTGTTTAGGAGTGTTTTGGAGTGTGTATAGCTATGTTAGGACGTGTGACTTGTAGAGGTCTCTTGATTATTCAGCACCACTTCTTTAATATTAATATAAAACAAATTTTAGTATTCATATAAAATTTATATAATAATATTAGTAAGAATCATTTATTTTAGGGACAATTAACTAGAAATATTATATTTAGATACTCTTTTACCAGAAATTTGATATTATTTATTTTGACTTTTTATGTTATCTTAATTTTTTACATATTTAAATTTTTAAAAATATATTTGTAATTTTTTTAATGAGTTTTTTTGCCAATTTTAATTAGTTTAAATATTCAAAATATTTTATTTTAATAATGTTTTGGAGCTGTTGTTTTATGTATGTGAGTAAGTTAGGTCTTTCCCTTTCCGTTGAAATTTTCAGCGGAGCATCTTTCTTTCCGCTAATATTTATAGCGGATAGGCATAACCTATTTTTTAATCATGGCCATTGAAAACTTGATCCCATGGTCAAGAAATAGTGTGCTGGATAAATGACTCCTAACAAGTGATTGTTAAGGAACATGACCCATCTATATAATAATTGATCATTCGTCTTTGCAACTTTTGTGAACTTCTCAAATTTTTTTACGAAATCCACTTATCAACACTAACTTTAGAAGGAGGAAAGTTCACATTTTACGAGTGGATAGATGACACAGAATTCATATAATAAAGCAACCCATTCTATTGATAAGAACATGGACGATGAAGAAAAATTTTGAAGGTTAAGAAGATAACATCAGGACAGCCTCTGCTAGGAACGGTAGAAAGTCTAAGGTTTCTTCGAAGTATTGAAATTCAAGGAGTGGGAACAAAATATTAAAATTAAATGTTTATAATATAAGTTTTAGATGCATAATATAGAAAACAAAGGAATGATCATGTGATGGATCAGGTGTTTGTGTTTGTGCTTGTTCAGCCATTGATTTTTCAACAGAGATTTGATATAAAAAATGATTTAATATCAAGAAACAACGAAAAATTAGGTAAAAACTAGAAATATGTGCTAGTAATTCTTAACAAATCAAAGTGTATATGAATCGAGCAACAATTTAATCAAGAAATATTCTCAGATTAGTAAAATATAACAAGAAATGAATCACAAAAGTGATGTAACCAAGAAATCATGTAAACAAGATGGAAATCGATAATCAAATTATCATGAAAACATAACCTCATAATCGTAAAAACATGGAGATTGAATATAACGACTCGTGTATTTGTATTTTATTTCTAATATTTAGAAGTGTAATAAAAGTTTAAGTAAATAAATAAAGGATGTGTATTGATTTTGGCAGGAGTTATTGATTGTTATTTAATTATTTATGATTTGTTAATATGTGGAATTGGAATTATGTGATTTATTGGCGAGTTATATAATTTTATTTTGCTTGTAAAATTGATTGTTATGATAATTTTAATTCCATAAATATTTGGGTTGTTTTTAAAATTGGTTTTCCAATTTTATAATTTCAATAATTATTTTTAGGACTTTATAAAATTGAGAAATCAATATTTTTTTAATTATTTATGTTTAATTGATTTTCTGAGTGTGTTAAATGCTAAAATCCATATTTAATTATGGGAATCTTTAAAAATTATGAAACTTATATTTTATTAAGTTCGTATTATTCTGAGAATTTTAAAATTAGTTTGGAATTTTTCAGAAATCGTTTTACCCGCGTGTTGTTTCGTTATTTGTTAAAAAGCGGGTACAAAGTGCACCTTAAAAAGTTTTTTAAAAATTTCAAAATTTATGTCTTTGTAAACTTTGGGTTATTTATGACATTTTGATATTATTTTTGTAATTTTCGGGAATTGTTTTTCATGCACCTTTACCCGTTAATTTTGAATTCTGAGACAAAACCGAGCCTAGAGTCTCTGTATCTATCTTAAATACTATGTGTTAGTTTCTTATTAACCGGGGGACACGTGTATGCCTTGTATTGCAATATCTGTTATCAAATTAAAAAAAAACAAAATCAACCCCCCCGGTTGATCACTGCCTTCTTCGAAATCTCTCTACTCTCTGTTCTCTGTACTCTCTCTTTCAATCTCTTAATCTCTCGTTTCTCAGTCTCTCTTTTTCTTTCTTTCTCTCTGTTCCGCTTTCCTTCCCGGTGTTGCTCGTCGTCGCCGTTTCCGGTACTTCTTCCGGTACTTTCCCCGGCTGTTTCTTCTTGTTCGATTATGGCTTGTCTTGATGGATATATATATATATATATATATGTGTATATGTGTGTGACTATGTGCATGTCTGTGTATGTAATTATGTGTGTGTGTAATTGTGTTGTGTGTTGTGGTGGCCGTGAGGCCGTGTGTGCGATGGTGATGGCCGTGCAGTTGTGTTCGGCTGTGTTTAGTGTTGTTGGGCTTGGTACTGTTGGATTGATTTTGGGCCTTTCAGTTTGGGCCTTTTTCTGTTGGGCCGAGAATATGTAGTTGGGCTTGATTATTACAAATTTGATTTTTATTTTTTTTCTACAGGAGATTAAATGATTATTATGCGTGAAATAAAAACTTTCATTGCAGGAAATAATATTAATCGGTATAATTTATTTGGAACCTGTATTATATCGGGCGCCAATAAATTGTATCGCCGTTGACGATGAACTTCGGTGAGTCAACGGTGCAGGGTGATGACGATATTCTGAGTCCTAAATTCTATAAATAAATAAAATAAAATAATTATGTAAAATATGTTTGGATTTGAATAATTAATTTTTATTGGTGTTGGGTTGTACATAATAATATTGTGGATGGTTGAGAATTATTGACGTCGACTATAATCGATGGGTAGTCTTATAAATAAAGAAGTTGCTGCCAAAATTTTCTAAAAATATATTTGTAATTATACATAATTATTTTTTAGGTTATATCCCTATTTATGTTCGAGAAATATAATTGCATGATTATGTGTATAATATTAATACGAGTCGGGTTGTCAGATTTGGGTTATTAGGATTTTAGGATATTAAGTATATCGGTATAACTAATTAGGGTATTTTGTAATTGTAGATCCCAGTCGAGTTGTTCCAGGATCAAAGTCAGCGTGAAAGCTATTAGGGTTTGTAAAGCGTTGCACGGCAAGTACCCCTGACCATTCTTTTATGGTTCAGTGTATATGAATAGCTAAATGTTTTATTCTCGTAATGGAACATAAACGTTTTAAGTTACGTATCCCCTGTAGTTATAAAATCATTGTTTTTGAATTGTTTTGGAGAAAAGTAACTTCGAAAGGTACCTGTCTCAAATGAAATGATTTGTGAAACGGATTTTATATGTGTGCTGGCTAAATAAATGATTTTGAAAATGAGATAGGTACAAGTGTTTTTTTTGAAAACTATATAAAACGGTCAGATATGGGATACATTGGGGCTAGAGTAGGCCTATTGAGGTGGCGTAAGAGGCTAATTCGGTTGCACACATTATAAAACCGATTAGTCCAGCAGGTCAGAGACCTAGCTAGTCTCTGAGTTCCGGAACAAGTAAATGGGATGGCAGTTAGAGCCGTCTGGTGCTGATAGCCTGATCAGCTATCTTCACATATCCGCTATGTATCTGATTGGGATTTGTGAATTATATGAAAGCATGATTGATTGATACAACAGTTTTATAAAATGGTTAGCATGCTAAAATTGGACTCTGGTATTACGCAGCACACTATAATGTTGTTTTCACAAAGCATGCTAATTAGTGATATCCAGCTACTTTGATTATCATTATGAAATGTTGATATTATGATTACAGCACTGTTCCCATTATTGTTACATTACTGTTTTAATCTGTTATTCATATTTGGTACTGCTGAGCGATTATGCTCACCCTTGCAAACTGTTATGTATATTTCGCAGATGCCTAGAAGATCAGTCAGACCGACCTATGTTCCCGCCCCTATTGGACCCGGCTCCTCTGAGGTTGTTTGTATCAGGCCATGAGGTCTGAGGAGTTGCTGAATAAAGTTAGTGTGTCATAGATAATGAATAAAGAGCTTGTAAAAATAAGAATCTGAATTATACTTGAACCTGGATCGGATATTAGTTTGGGGTCAAGTTGATATATTCTAATAATAATTCTGTTGTTTATATTTTTGTGTAATTGTGTTTAGCGACGCCAACTCCTGACCCCGGGGTTCAGGCCATCACAGTTGGTATCAGACCTACAAGTTCAAGTCCCTGATTCAGGTTAGGGATTGTGTCAAGTAGGTGATAACGTAAGTCTTTAAGTGTGAGTCAGCAACTCATATAGAGGAGCAAACCTTTAGAGTCAGTCGAGGGTTTCGACGGCATTACCCTGGCATCTATTAAATGTTTTGATAGAATTGCCTTGACCTGGTTGTGTTTTGCCTGTATATTTATTATGTTGGCAGTGGCCTATTGCGATTTCGAGTTCTCCATCTCGGGCTTCTGATTCGGAAAGCTCAGATTCGGAGAAACCCTGTGATGCTGTTGCCGAGGAGACCCCTATGCCTCCTCCCCCAGTTCCTTCTTTTGTGCCTCGAGAAATCCCTAGATCTGGTCCTCGTCCCCGTTGGGTATGTAGGTCTGTATCAGCTGTCAGGGATTTCCCTCCTGGCTGCGGTCCTAGTTCTTCCATGATGAGACCTCCGGTACCTCCTGTGGCCCCTAGTGGTATTTCTTCACCGATCCCTAATCATGTGCATAGGGTGGTGAATACTTCCTTTATCAGAGAGCAGAGTCCAGAGTTTGCTGCCCAGTTGGACCAGGTACCTATTGCACCATTTCAGGGTATTTCTGCCCCTTCCCCTGAGGTGCGAGCCCGTGTGAGAGGATTGACCCAGATGGCTGTAGAGAGGGCTAGGTCTGTTGACCGTTTCATTAGTTCAGAGTTCTGAGCTGTGCAGTATCAGGACCTAGTGAACTGGCTAGTGTTTGAGCTAGGTTCCATTGGTGGCAGTGGTAGAGACTGGACAGAGTTGCAGTAGAGGGATGCAGAGCTCAGAGTTAACTTCTAGGAGTTCTGTGATGGTTTTTTTGTATATGTACATTATGTTGTGATAGTTTGTGGTAGGCGAGGCTGTTATGACAGCCAATTTTGGCGTGTATTCGGATGGTTCTTTGTATTTGGATTTTCAGTTGTACTGGTTGGATTCTGTTGGTTATTGTATTTCAGCTGCTTTATATTATTATTCAGTTTTACATATTGTGTGTTGCTATTATTGTTGTTATTGTTATTGTTGATTCTGTTGCTGGCATTTTTAGATTATAATCATTCACTCAGGATGGATCCAATTATAATGGGGGATGAGAATATTGTCTTAGTGGCAACGCTCTCCTGATGCATAAATATCAACTGCTGGAGCAATCCATTTTCTTATATATGAGTATTATGTTTCAGGAGATGCCACCAAAGAAAAATTCTCAGCCCAATAACGGATCTGCTGGGGATCCTTCCATTAGTGATTTGATGAACTTGTTGCGTCAGCAGACTGTACAGCTGGCCCAACAGCAACAACAATTCCAGCAACAGCAGCAACAATTACAACAACAACAACAACAGCAACAACAGCTCATACAGCAACAACAACAGCAAATCTAACAGCAGCAACTACAAATCCAGCAACAGCATGAGATGAGAGGGGCAAATCAAGGTGTTAGTTTTAAGTCTTTTCAAGCAGTGAAGCCCCGAGAGTTTAAAGGAGAGGTAGATCATGTTGCTGCCAGGATATGGTTAAAGGAAATGGAAAAGGCGTTTGCGCTCACTAAGGTGAGTGAGGATTTAAAGACTGATTATGCTAGTTATTTTCTGAGGAATTATTCGAATTATTGGTGGGAATCTACGCGAGCCCTAGAAGGAGAAGGTCCAGTTCCCTAGGCCAGATTCACAGAATTGTTTTTGGAAAAATACTTTCCAGCCTGTCTCAAAAGTCAAATGGAGATTGAATTTTTGGAGTTGAAACAAGGAAATAGGAGTGTTACGGAATATGAAGCGAAGTTTACGGAGTTGGCCCGTATAGCACCGGAATATGTGAGTTCAGAAGCCCAACGAGCGAAGCGGTTTTAACAAGGGTTGAAACCAGAAATAAGAAGTGGAGTTGTAGCCTTACAACTCAAGACATATACTTCGGTAGTTCAGGCTGCCCTGGTGATAGAAAGTGATCAGAAGTTAGCTGCAAAGGAGCAGAGTGAAAAGAAAAGGAAATTTGAAAGTGGACCTGCAAAGTCAGAATCGGGAATAGCAAGTCGAAGGTTTCAATGTTGGTTTGGTAGGAATAAGAATAAAAAGTTTAAAGGGCAGAACTTTCCCCAAGTTAAGCCCGTTACAACATCAGTTAACTCTGCCCCGACGAGGATGAGTAAGCCAGTAGTTGATTGTAAGATGTATGGGAAAAAAGCACAGTGGTCAGTGTCGAGAGAATGTTAATTGTTTTAAGTGTGGACAGAAAGGTCACTATTCCATGGAGTGTAAGTCTGAGATTCAAGGAGTTACTTGTTTTAGTTGCGGCAAAGTGGGACACATAGCTAGGAATTGCAAGTCAGAGACTCAAGGTAATGCGAGAAGGAGTGTGTCTCAAGGACCAGCAACCAGTACTGCGAGAGCTAGGACTTTTAAGATGACCTAGAAGTCTCCAGTTCATGATTCTGATGTGGTTGCAGGTACGCTTACTCTAAATTCCGTACCACTTAACGTTTTGTTTGATTCGGGAGCGTCCAAATCTTTTATATCCATGAATTGTGTGAGTAAAATGCAATTGATGCTAGAAGATTTAGATGAACCCTTAGCTATAGAAGTGGCTAATAAAGATAAAGTACTTGTAAAACAATTTTGTCCTAGTTGTTCCTTAGAGATTTTGGGGTATATGTTCCCTGTTGACTTAATACCCTTCGAGTTGGGAGACTTTGATGTTATTATAGGTATGGATTGGTTGTCTCAATATAGGGCAAATATTGATTGTAAGAAAAAGAGAGTTGTTCTGTACACCTCAGATAATAGAAGGATTAGTTACCAAGGGCAGAGGTAAGATAGGAAGTTTCTCTCAGTGATGCAAGTAAGAAAACTGCTGAGACAAGGATGTGAAGCGTATTTGGCTCATGTAGTGGATACGAAGAATGAGACCCCTATTTTGGAGGACATTCCTGTAGTAAGAGAATTCCATGATGTTTTTCCAGAAGAATTACCAGGATTGCCACCTGATCGTGAGATAGAGTTTTCCATTGATTTGATACCTGGAGCTGAACCAGTTTCAAAGGCTCCATACAGAATCGCCCCGATTGAAATGAAAGAATTGGATAAGCAACTTCAGGAGTTATTGGATAAAGGAGTTATTCGACCCAGTGTTTCTCCGTGGGGTGCTCCAGTGTTATTTGTGAAGAAAAAGGATTGAAGTATGAGATTGTGTATTGATTACAGAGAGCTGAATAAGTTGACGATAAAGAATAAATATCCTTTACCGTGGATCGATGATTTGTTTGACCAGCTAAAGGGAGCATGTTACTTTCCAAGATTGATTTAAGGTCCGGCTACCACTAATTGAAGATAAAGCCCGAGGATATCCCCAAGACTGCATTTCGAACAAGGTATGGCCATTACGAGTTTCTAGTAATGTCGTTTGGATTGACGAATGCGCCAGCAGCTTTCATGGATTTGATGAATAGGGTATACAAGGAGTATCTGGATAAGTTTATTATTGTATTTATTGATGACATCCTCAGATATTCGAAGAATCCAGAAGATCACGCGGTACATCTGCAGATTGCTCTTCAAAAGTTAAGAGAAAAGAAATTGTATGCTAAGTTTTCTAAATGTGAGTTTTGGCTGACGGAGGTACATTTCTTGGACATGTGGTGAGTAAGGAAGGTATCAAAGTAGACCCGGTAAAGATTCAAGCCGTATCAAAATGGGAGCAACCGAAGACACCCACAGAAATAAGAAGTTTTCTTGGATTAGCAGGATATTATCGATGGTTTGTGAAAGATTTCTCAAGGATTGCATCCCCACTAACTAAGTTGACCAGGAAGAATGAGAAGTATGTTTGGACGGAAAAGTGCGAAGAAAGTTTCCAGGAGTTAAAGCGAAGATTAGTCACGACTCCAGTGTTAGTATTGCCAGATGAGACGGGAAACTTTGTAATTTATAGTGATGTTTCTCTGAAAGGATTGGGATGTGTGTTAATGCAGCATGACAAAGTGATTGCGTATGCCTACAGACAATTAAAGCCTCACGAACAAAAATATCCAGTTTATGAACTTGAATTGGCGGCTATAGTATTTGCTTTAAAGTTATGGCGTCACTACTTGTATGGCGAGAAATGCGATATTTACACCGATCATAAGAGCTTGAAGTACATATTCACGCAGAAAGATCTGAACATGAGACAGAGAAGGTGGTTGGAGTTGATTAAGGACTATGATTGTTCAATTAATTATGACCCAGGTAAAGCCAATGTAGTGGCAGATGCCTTGAGTAGAAAGGAAAGGCTGAATATGATTAAGATTGCGGAAGAGTTGGCACAAGACTTAGAAAGATTGGAAATTGAAGTTCGAGTACCTAATGAAAGTCAGGAGCAGCTATATGAAGTTACTTTCCAACCAGCATTGATGGAAAAGATCAAAAGGTGTCAAGAAGGAGTTATGGAACAAGAGTTGGATGCTTTGACAGGAGAAGAACTGTGTACTCAAAAAGGTAGTCAAGGTTTGTATAGATTTTCGTCCAGAGTCTGGATTCCTAATGTAACAGAGTTGAAGAATGAGGAATGAAGAAAGATATCGCCAATTGGGTAAGTAAATGTCACGTGTGTCAGACGGTGAAAGCAGAGCATCAACGACCGAGTGGATTGTTACAACCTTTGGAGATTCCCCAATTGAAATGGAAAGACATTGTTATGGATTTTGTAGTGGGATTGCCAAAGATGAGAGCGAATCATGATGCTATTTGGGTAATCATTGATAGATTGACTAAGTCGGCGCATTTCCTTCCAATTAATGAAAGGTATTCATTGGAAAAGTTAGTTAAGTTATACTTGGATGAGATAATTACCAAACATGGAGTTCCTGTTTCTATAGTGTCGGATCGAGACCCGAGATTTAATTCCAGGTTCTGGACTAAATTCCAAGAGTGCCTAGGAACGAAATTGAATATGAGCACCGCTTATCATCCTCAAACGGATGGCCAAAGTGAGAGAACGATTCAGACCATAGAGGATATGTTGAGAGTCTGTGTTTCAGATTTTAAGGGTAATTGGGATGAGCACCTACCTTTGATTGAGTTCTCGTATAATAACAGCTACCATGCTAGTATAGGGATGCCACCTTATGAAGCTTTGTATGGACGAAAGTGTAGGTCACCATTGTACTGGGATGAGGTAGGAGAAAAGAAAGTGTTAGGCCATGAATTGGTTCAGCAAACTAGAGATGTTATAGTGTTGATTCGGAAAATATTGGAAGCAGCTCAAGATAGACAAAGAAAATACACAGATTTGCATAGGAAAGACATGGACTTTGAGATAAGAGCGTTGGTGTTACTAAAAGTATCGCCTTTGAAAGGGTTAGTACGATTTGGTCATAAGGGTAAACTTAGCCCTACATTTATAGGACCCTTTGAGGTTTTGAAGAGAGTTGGAAATTTTGCTTATGAGATAGCGTTACCACCGCAGTGGCAGCACATTCATAATGTGTTCCACGTATCTATGTTGAAGCCTTATGTCCCTAATTCGAATCAAATTATAGAATATGAACTGATTGAGCTTCAACCAGATTTATCCTATGTAGAACAACCGGTTCAAATCCTAGACCGTAAGGAACGAGTCCTTATGAATAAATCAATTCCAATAGTAAAAGTTTTGTGGAGAAATCCTCGAGTAGAAGAGTCTACTTGGGAATTAGAGTCAGACATGCTTGATAAATATCCTCATTTGTTTAGCTGAGTCAGATACTGGGGACATAATCTTTTTAAGGGGAAAGAATATAACGACTCGTGTATTTGTATTTTATTTCTAATGTTTGGAAGTGTAATAAAAGTTTAAGTAAATAAATAAAGGATGTGTATTGATTTTGGTAGCAGTTACTGATTGTTATTTAATTATTTATGATTTGTTAATATGTGGAATTGGAATTATGTGATTTATTGGCGAGTTATATGATTTTATTTCGCTTGTAAAAGTGATTTTATGATTTTAATTCCATAAATATTTGGGTTGTCTTTAAAATTGGTTTTCCAATTTTATAATTTCAATAATTATTTTTAGGACTTTATAAAATTGAGAAATCAATATTTTGTTAATTATTTATGTTTAATTGATTTTCTGAGTGTGTTAAATGCTAAAATCCATATTTAATTATGGGAATCTTTAAAAATTATGAAACTTATATTTTATTAAGTTTGTATTATTCTGAGAATTTTAAAATTATTTTGGAAATTTTCGGAAATCGTTTTACCCGCGTGTTGTTTCGTTATTTGTTAAAGCGGGTACAAAGTGCACCTTAAAAAGTGTTTTAAAAATTTCAAAATTTATGTATTTGTAAACTTCGCGTTATTTATGACATTTTGATATTATTTTTGTAATTTTCGGGAATTATTTTTCGTGCACCTTTACCCGTTAATTTTGAATTCCGAGACAAAACCGTGCCCAGAGTCTCTGTATCTATCTTAAATACTACGTGTTAGTTTCTTATTAACCGGGGGACACAGGTATGCCTTGTATTGCAATATCTGTTATCAAATTAAAAAAAACAAAACAAAATCAACCCCCCCGGTTGATCACTGCCTTCTTCGAAATCTCTCTACTCTCTGTTCTCTGTTCTCTCTCTTTCAATCTATTAATCTCTCGTTTCTCAGTCTCACTTTTTCTTTGTTTCTCTGTGTTCCACTTTCCTTCCGCGTTGCTCGCCATCGCCGTTTCTGGTACTTCTTCCGGTACTTTCCCCGACTATTTCTTCTTGTTCGATTATGGCTTATCTTGATGGATATATATATATATATATATGTATATGTGTGTGTGACTATGTGCATGTCTGTATGTGTAATTGTGTGTGTGTGTAATTGTGTTGTGTGTTGTGGTGGCCGTGAGGCCGTGTGTGCGATGGTGATGGTTGTGCAGTTGTGTGCAGCTGTGTTTAGTGTTGTTGGGCTTGGTACTGTTGGATTGATTTTGGGCCTTGCAGGGGCCTGGTTGTTTGGGCCTTTTTGTGTTGGGCCGAGAATATGTAGTTGGGCTTGATTATTACAAATTTGATTTTTATTTCTTTTCTGCAGGAGATTAAATGATTATTATTCATGAAATAAAAACTTTCATTGCGGGAAATAATATTAATCGATATAATTTATTTGAGAACCCGTATTATGTCGGGCGCCAATAAATTGTGTCGCCGTTGACGATAAACTTCGGTGAGTCAACGGTGGACGGTGATGACGATGTTCTAAGTCCTAAATTCTATAAATAAATAAAATAAAATAATTATGTAAAATATGTTTGGATTTGAATAATTAATTTTTATTGGTGTTGGGTTGTACATAATAATATTGTGGATGGTTGAGAATTGTAGACGTCGACTATCACTACAAGAAATATTGAATCAGACAATGGGTTTCCACCGTTGTCTAAAAGATGAATTTTTCGTTGTCTATCCGGGGGCGGTGTGTTTGGCACTCATACAATGGTTACGCACCATTGTAACAAATACATCACACAACTGAATATAAAACCTTTGTCTCATTTTATTCACACAACACATATGACCCTTTCTAATATTCTACAAACAACAGTTTCTTAGCCGTTGTAACAATTTAGAGGCACAATAGTTAAAAATAGTGTTATGCGAATTTACTCCTACAACAGTTTATGTATAAATTTCATCTAGTTAAACAATGGTTTTTATTAAGAAAACAATACTTTAGACAACGGTTTTTTATTTTTGGGGTATTATGTTTCAGCTATGCTCACAACAGTTTTTGTAATGACAAAGATATTGTTACAACAAAATAATTTTATAAAGTAAGACATACAATGGTTTTAATAATTTTTAATGGCTTTCACATAATTGTGTACCATATCAAACTCATTTAAAACAAATCAAGTAGTATTGTTAAAATAAAACTGTGTCTTAATCCTATTGTAAAAATTACAAATAAAATTAAAATTTAATATTCAAAATTTATAAAGAAGAATTACAATTGTAGCTACAAATCTATTTTTCACACTCATTTTTCAATTAAGAAATTGAGATCTTGAGCTCCCCTCCTTTTCTCTTCCATCTTCAAACTTAACATCCTTTTACCTGCAATATTAGTTATTTGTTGGAGTTAGTACATGAATTAAATCAAATTGAATGCATCAGAAAAAGCTTAATCAAAAGTGCACAAATTTTACATTATATACAAGGTACTAGTATAAAATAAATCAATTTCAGATGTATACTAGGACAATCTAATTTTTTATCCAAGATACATGCTTATTTTTTATCCAAGATACATGCTCTTTTTTACCCAAGAACAATAACATAAAACAAATACACATCTCTCATAATTTTGAATAAAAAATTATGAAAAAGTGGAAAAAGTGAATTCTTCCAAATTAAAACACAAAGAGGAAAAAGTGAATTCTTAATTATGAATTCACGGAAAAAGATCAACTATCAAAACCTACAAAGCTTTTATAAGTGGCAAATCTATGGACATGGTATTACTAGATCATAAGTCAATGACCACAAAGAAAAAATGATGCCTTGAACACCAAAGATATGCTGCCAAACACCTAGAATTGACATGACCCTTGCAGAGCCAAATTCCCTTCTCAATCCATGTCTAAGCTCAGGCTTACCAACACAAAATAATACATTAACACCCATGAGGGCAAGTCATACTTGCAGTACGTCATTTTAATTTTATTTGCTAATTTATACAATAAATCATGCATATTGTGTACATTTTCGACAGTCATCTAAAAATTTGTAAGCTGCACAACTTGCCAATACTAATGACTTGCTTACAAGAGTTTTTGAAAAAATTCCAACTGTTAAATATATATATATATATATAAACTTACCATCCTCGGCATGGAGTTCAGTGTAAGAAACAAAAGGTTTTTCTCTGTTCTTTTACTTTTTTTTAGCAACATCCATTGGCCTATATGCACCCCCTGTGCAGCAACATCTGCACAACACATAGCCACCAGGTAAATACACATGAAACCAATGCACCAAAAATAGGAGTATTAAATTTATACATAAATTTTACATAAAAAATCAGTTGTCAATGCTACTCTATTCATAAAAAAAACAGATAAAAATTTTACATGTAGTGATTCATAATTTATCTATTTATTTCATGTGGACAGAGAGAGATAGAGAGAGGGAGGGGATCACCTTTGTGCTGCAACTTTTTTCTGAATGAGGTGATGCTTTATGTGATAAACTCAACCTTGATCTTCTTTGTCCACCTAGTAGTGTTATCATCCAGAAGATACAAATCAAATATCGGTTCATCAAGTAATCCAGGAGTAGATTAAACCATTACAGAAATAGAATCTTGATATTCAACAGGGTCTGCCCTAGTACTCATTTCAGTAAAGTATTTAGATTTCACAATTTGGGATAAACAACATACATCTCAATTAAACAAGACATCAAAACAAAAGTGTTATAAGACAATAATAATATAATAATCAGCCAGAAAAAGGCATCGTGCTCAATTAGAACAACTCCAAGTACAAAGAAACACTCAATTTATAAAAACTAGTTATTTCAAGAGTAACCAACTCTAGCCAAAAATTTGAAAATGGTACGAAAACTCTGATATCTAGTTACTTACATTGATGAGTTCCTGATCGAAAATAGCCTCAGCTTCGAAATCCAGAGCTACATCTCCAACCAGAGGAGAAACAGAGCTTATTATACACCTAGTTCTAAAAAAACAATCTCAAAATATAACATAAAATTGTAAAGGACTCAATTAACTTACTAATTTCAACAAATTAAAGATTAGGCTCCTCTTAAAAACCTCCAATCAAACTAATTGTAAAATTAATTACATTACACACGCTACACCAAGAAAGACTACCAAGACATGCCTGAATCAATTCTCTGACATGCTTCTAGCTGCGTTTGGGCTATCGCCCCACGGGGATCTTGCCTACAAGAGAGCCTTCGCCATGGGAGCCTTCCTCTGGACTGACTTTGATTGGCATTCCTCTGCAAACCCTACATAATCTATCACTGTACTTATGTACTTCTGCTTAAAATAAAGTAGTATGTATGTAGTACTACTACAGATGCCAAGCTTCTTGTAATTCACATAAATTGGCTATTTGAAATAAAAATTACTCTGGATTTAAGTCACAAATTACTCTGGATAACTGAAACAGAGGTTTAAGATAATAGTGATGAACATACCGGGTTATGGCAATCAGTAGTGTCCATTTCGTCCTTCTACTACACCCAAAATGCTTAACCTCCAAAACTTTATGCTGAAACATAAATTAAAACCCAATTATAAATAGGAGAATGAAAAAAAAAAAACAGCGCCAAATCAAAGAAAAGTACACATAAATCGATGTGGGTGTGTATGAAGTGTATTGGTTCTGGTTGTAAGATTGAGAGAGAGGGAGATAGAGGGGGAGAGACGGAGAGAAGGAGAGAAGGGGAAACATTGAGAAGGGAGATTGTATGATGAGATTGAATAGCGGCGGCCGGGTATTATGTTTAGGGATTGAGAAAGAAGGGGGGAAACTAAAATCTGAGAAGGGGGAAATGAACTATTGGCCGGTGGAGGGAACCTAATCTTAGTCATGATTTAGTAAAAAAATATCAAATTGACAAGTAGCTGCATTTAAATAATAATAACATCAAATAATTTTCAGTATAAAAATTGAAAATTGAAAATTATTTTTTACAGTATTAAATGTAATAACATTAACATTCTACAAGATCATCGGAAAAAAATCTTTTTAAAAATTAATCTTGTAAATCGGGAACGAGTCTCGTTGTCGGGAGGGGTACTTTTATCGGATTTTATTATGACCTAAACAACACTTGTACCAATAGAAGTCACACAATGAGGATGAATACAACCATTGTCTCATTGGAGCACAGGGGCACCATTTAGACAACATTTTTGAATAAGTTGAATCACCATTGTGTGAAACAGAATGATACAAGGCTTTTTGGTCAACTACCAATTAACCGTTGTCTAATTTTTTGGGACAACAGTTTTTTTGGCCACCATTATGTAACAGGTGTTGTCTGATTCAGTTTCTGGTGTAGTGTATAATCGACGGGTAGTCTTATAAATAAAGAAGTTGCTGCAAAAATTTTCTAAAAATATATTTGTAATTTTCTAATTGCATGATTATGTGTATAATATTAATACGAGTCGGGTTGTCGGATTTGGGTTATTAGGATTTGAGGATATCAAGCATGTCGGTATAACTAATTAGGGTATTCTGTAATTATAGATCCCAGTCGAGTTGTTTCAGGATCAAAGTCAGCGTGAAAGCAATTAGGGTTTGTAAAGCATTGCAAGGCAAGTACCCCTGACCATTCTTTTACGGTTTAGTGTATATGAATAGCTAAATGTTTTATTCTCGTAATGGAACATAAACGTTTTAAGTTACGTATCCCTTGTAGTTATAAAATCATTGTTTTCGAATTGTTTTGGAGAAAAGTAACTTCGAAAGGTACTTGTCTCAAATGAAATGATTTGCGAAACGGATTTTATATGTGTGCTGGCTAAATAAATGATTTTGAAAATGAGATAGGTACAAGTGTTTTTTTTGAAAACTGTATAAAACGGTCAGATATGGGATACATTGGGGCCAGAGTAGGCCTATTGAGGTGGCGTAAGAGGCTAATTCTGTTGCGCGCATTATAAAACCGATTAGTCCTAGTAGGTCAGACACCTAGCTAGTCTTTGAGTTCCGGAATAGGTAAATGGGATGGCAGTTAGAGCCGTCTGGTGCTGATAGCCTGATCAGCTATCTTCACATATCCCCTATGTATCTGATTGGGATTTGTGAATTATATGAAAGCATGATTGATTGATACAGCAGTTTTATAAAATGGTTAGCATGCTAAAATTGGACTCTGGTATTACGCAGCACACTATAATGTTGTTTTCATAAAGCATGCTAATTAGTGATATCCATCTACTTTGATTATCATTATGAAATGTTGATATTATGATTACAACTCTGTTCCCATTATTGTTACATTACTGTTTTAATCTGTTATTCATATTTGGTACTGCTGAGCGATTATGCTCACCCTTGCAAACTGTTATGTATATTTCGCAGATGCCTAGAAGATCAGTCAGATCGACCTATGTTCCTGCCCCTATTGGACCCGGCTCCTCTGAGGTTGTTTGTATCAGGCCATGAGGTCTGAGGAGTTGCTGAATAAAGTTAGTGTGTCCTAGATATGAATAAAGAGCTTGTAAAAATAAGAATCTGAATTATACTTGAACCTGGATCGGATCTCCGTTTGGGGTCAAGTTAATATTTCTAATAATAATTCTGTTGTTTATATTTTTGAGTAATTGTGTTTAGTGACGTTAACTCCTGACCCTGGGGTTGACGCCGTCACATTGAAATACCCCCAAAGAAAATGAGAATCGAAGAAACTTTCACATAAATTAATCACCAGAATGAATAGCTATGAATCACGATGTAGAGCAAGGTCAGGATCATCACTAGATGCTCTAATACCATGTTACAATTATTCATATATAATTAATCAATATAACCCCCATTACTATTCATCATTATCTCTCTAACTACAAACTACTGATTACTAGTTATTTATTAAGTATTTTACATTTCTTAAAGAATAAGATATTCTTATCTACTAGTTATTACTTTGGAATAATCTCTATGCCTTTATTCTGTTACTTCTGTTACTCCAATCCGTCCACGGGGAAGCTGTGACTTAAACTCTTTGACAACTGTGACTTTATGTATTTATGATGTATCAATGATGTCACAAATATCAAAAATGTTTCTTTTATTCGAATGGATATTCAAGAGTACTAAGAATAATAATAAAAATAATTTTCTGATAGATAAATAGAAATTTATGAGAGCATTAGGTTCATTCTGAAAAACTGAATGAGTATATATACACAAAGCTAACAGATAATTCATTCGCCTCCTGCCTATAATGAACTGAATTTGAATAAGAAGAATGGAAAAATATTATTAAGATTAAGGTCAGGGTTTAGGGCTTCAATGAAAGCAAGATGATCATTTTGGGAATAACTGTAAACTTCTCATGTAGAGAGTCTCGATAACTGAAGTTTTTATATATAAACAGGATTGGAAAAATTAATAAATAATATTATCTTTAAATTACTTAAAATCTCCAAAATGTCTACATTAATTTTTTAATCATTTTATTGAAAAACTTATTTCTAATATTGGTCTTCTAAATTTTAATTATTTTAAATTTTTTTCAATGAAGAATAAACTAATGTTTTATTTTCTTTTAAACTTTTAACTTTCGTACTCATAAATGATATTTGACAACATTTTCAAAATAATGTTCTTTTTAATTAAAAATGGTACTCCCTCCTATTCATTGTATAAGTTTTTACTCAAATGAGAACTTTTTAAAATGAGAACCGTGAGAACTGATGGTTTTTGTTGTTAAAATTTGTGATTTTATGAAACAGCCCGCACTTCTGGACTATTAATTCTAAATAAAAACTAATACAAAATCCAATTATTAATCCAAAATTCTATTACAGAGGTGACTACTACAAAAGCGCGGCTAACGAAAGCGGTCCAAAAGTCAATCTAATCAACTCCTAAGTCCTTGAAGTTCAATGATATCCAACTTGAATCTTACACGAAACCTGAAATTGTAAGTAATGAGCTATAAAACTCATCAAGAAACTAATCAATTCAACTATTTTTCCAAGTAACATGTACACATATAATAAAATACGATGATCTATGCAATACGATATACGAAACAAACACTTTCGATACATACGATACACGTAGCACATGAACAATAATAATTCAAAACCCATAATCTATGCCACGATCACTACAATCCGGTGATAACGGTCCTCAATTTTCTGAAAATTTTCACTGCAATCGGATAACCACGGTCCTAAGTTCTTATTCGATATTTTCACAAACCATGGCACAAATCAGAGATCTCAAATTATCGTCTAGACACTACACATATACATACAACAATATATATACTATAACACATAATTCTTTCAAATATATCATCACTTAGCCTAAGTTTTGAAAATTAAATATACGCACAACACACAATTTTGTAAATATTAGTAATATCGATCGAAACCTTACCTCAAAACCTGACCAAATCTGAATTCTTTTGACCCACCAA
Source organism: Apium graveolens (assembly GCF_009905375.1). Classification (NCBI taxonomy): domain Eukaryota; kingdom Viridiplantae; phylum Streptophyta; class Magnoliopsida; order Apiales; family Apiaceae; genus Apium; species Apium graveolens. The sequence continues at coordinate 10,090,882 of NC_133651.1, forward strand.
ACGATATTTTCTTGGAAAAATAAAAAAAAAAGTTGTAGAGAACGAAAATATCTTTCCGAAAAGTCCATAATCAACAAATTCTGACTTACGATGAATTTTTTATGAATTTTAGAAGATTTCTAATTTTTATATAGAATAGCCCTACGAATTTCAATAATTAAGACGAGGAAGACGAATGAGATATATTTATATCGATACAAAAATCCTATATCTTAACCTACAAGTTATCTATATTATAATATAATCCAAATTTTAGGCTCATTAGTCTAATCCAATTTTAAATCCTAGTCCTCATCTAATTTTAATCCTTTTTATTCTATTATTCTAAAATCAATCTAATTTTAAAAATTACGGAATATTACATAAAGTTATCAGTATTAAAGTCATATCCAAAGTTTAGGCTCATTAGTCTATTCCAATTTTAAATCCTAGTCCTTATCTAATTTTAATCATTTTTATTCTATTATTCTGTTACCAATCTAATTCTAAAAATTACGGAATATTACATTTTACAATGTTTAAATTTTTTGGTTTGCACAAAATCACCAATTTAACAAATTCAAAATTTTAACTTTTCAGAAAATTACAAATTTCATTTACAAAAATTATCAGTTCTCACAGTTCTTATTTTAATAAGTTGTACACATATATGACTGTCAATGTCATAAAAATCGGTAATCGGAAGTGATCGATTGAGTTATTGCTTTATGATTAATCGGAAAACTGGAGATTAATCGGAAAAAAATTAGATGTCTTTGAATAATTTTTTTTTCCAATTTTAATATCCTTATTGTTGTGCAAAACATGCCTGTACTATAATAAGACTAAGTCAAATTGACAACCCTAAGTAAGTTGTATAATAATCTATGTTTGCATTGTGTATTGCAACACTTAAGTCTGTAAAAATGTAAATAGACTAGACTAGAGTATTTTTCTGAAAACAGTCTCAAGCCTAAGAATAGAGAATGGACAAGTCATGAAGAATGGAGATATCGACAAGTCATTTCTTTACTAGAGAACTTTGAGTTATCGACAAGTCAAAATATCACTAGAGATCTCTGAGATATCGATAAGTCTATTTGTCACTAGAGAACTCAGAGATATCGATAAGCCAAAGTGAAGACATGAAGATGAGAGATCTCGACAAGCCAAATTCTCCTATAGAGAACTCAGAGACTTCGATAAATCAAAACAACTATAGAATGATGAGAGATCTCGATAAGCCAATATATTTATCGAGATATCAAGTTCTCTATATATATATATCAAACTGGAGATCTCGAGGTAAAACTCAATGTACAAAGTACAGATCAGTTAAATATCCAAGATTATCAATCAACAAATAATCCAATCAGTTGGATTGACAAGTCTACAAAAGCAGCTTGAAGAGTACAAGATCAAAGGCCAAGATTAATCGGAAAAGTAAAGTCACAAGCGTGCAAGATAAGCAAAGATACACTAAGCCAGAAATAGAAATATTTGGTTATCCAAAAATAAGGATTAGTACATGTGGCGCCCTCCAAACCCGGGTCAGAAGTTTGGGGTCCACACACACACACCTTATTAATAACCTGCTTATAACAATGATAAAGATAATAATAATATGTAGTGACCCTACTTACCAACTACCACGGACCACAACAGGTTAAAGTATGCACACAAGCCAACATGCCTACTTATATTACAAACGTTCAAATCCCAACTATTCCAAACTCAGAACTGGGTATTAAACATTATTACAAACTTTTACAAACTCAAATTATTCCAAAAGAAGCCTACTAGCTTAGCTCGATCAACCTGAACCCCTAGCTTTCGCGCTGGACTGGGGATCCTCGGTACCAATCAGTTCCTTCTTAACTGGAAAAGAACATAAACAATATCGCACAAATGAGCTAACTAGCTCAGCAAGTCACAATAATGACAAAACTGAGAATAATGATCATCAGGTAAATATGGTTATGATATCAAGTGAACAATGGATTATGATTTAGATTTGGATATTATATTTTCATGTTAAAAACCAAGGTTAGGCTGCTGATCAGTCACGCACTAACCTCGAGCAAAGGACACAACACTGCTCTAACTACTGGATCCAAAGCACACATTGGCCTAACTTGACCATTATATGGCCTCACAACGAATCTGGTCCACAATTTTATAAAAACAATCCAATTTTAACATAATAACAGAATAAGCAATAATAAACAATAACTAGAATCATTAACAACATTGAAGGTTCAATAATGAAATGGTTTCAATCTGCATAAGGGTCAAAAGAGTATTTTCAAAGTTTGGATGCTAGGTAATGAAAGAATTGGATAACAATGAATCAATGTTTCAGGGTTTCAAGGATTTGGTCTTTCAAAGCATAAAATACAATGGTTTGGATGTGTAAGCAATCTGGTTCAGTGTTTGATATGTAGTTTTTATATAATTGTGGAGTAGTATCGTATATTTGAGGTTCATATTTGGGTATACAATAATTGATGGTCTAAAAAGAATCAGGTTTACGGCTCAAGATCTATAACTTGGAATCAAGGTTTAGGGTTCTGTGCTTTAAAGCACTTATAATATAAAACAGGAATATCAATCATAACAATATCTTGAGAAAGTTCAGAACACTTGCCTGGTATTTGCTTACTACACTGCACTCGCTTCCAATCACAATCGTCTTACTCCTCAACTACCTATTTCCCTTTCCTACGTCTTGCCTCTTCTGCTCACATATCATAAGCATCTATCAATATTCAACTCATATGATTCTATTCAACACATACTCCTATCTACCCTTCGTTTTACCCAAATCTGATTAACCGATTGAAAGTTACGCAATAAACAAGTAAATATCGAATACACAGACCGATAGTCCACCAACAAGTAACATATAACACATATCACGTCACATAATCAATAATATATTATTTATAAAGAAGTCTCGGGTCATAAACAAGCTTTCTGGTAGTTAAAATGATTTTTAAAACATTTTTCGGAATTAAAACAGGTCGTTGGATCAATTTCGGAATAATAAACAGGGTTCGGTTGGCCAATTTTGGCTTCAAAACAATTTCATAATAATTATCGAGCCTTGAAAACAATTTAAGATAATATTTTAAAGCTCGAAACTATTTTTCGGAATTATTAAATTATTTTTAAGTAATTAAATCTAATTAAAGTCAATTAATAATTAATTAAATCAAGTAATCAATTAATTTTTGAATTAATTGACTAATTAATTAATTAAAAATTAACTGAAATTAATCAAATAATTTTAGAATTTTCAGAAATTAAAATCGAATTTTTATAATAAAAATAAATAGGAAATATGATTTTTGAATATTTTTAAAACAGGAATCCTAAATTTGCAAACTCTGGAAACTTCAGGGACCAAACTTCATTGTCCCCAAAAGTGCAGGTACCAAACTGTAATTTACACCCCTCCCGCCGCCGGAAAATACAGGGGTGACCGGAGAATTCGATTCTGGCATCCTCACCTCAACATCTGCTCCAGATTACATCTACAGACAACCAGGAATCGATTCATGCAATCAAAACATAACAATAACCCCAGACTTGACCGGAAATTGGCCAAGAACATCGCCGGTTTCCGGCGAACATCGCAAATCTTCAAAACACAACTCCCTTCGATTCAGACGTCCTCTGTTAACGAGCTATATACCAATCGATTGCAAATTTCATAAGGAACATAATCCACTATAAATCAACAGCTAATAACCCCTAAATCAAAAAGCCCTAAATTTCAATTGAAAACATTCATACGGGTTATAAACCCTAATTTTAAAATTCGAGAATTAAACCCACTTTTGAGCATGTTATTGAACTCCAAATCAGACGTATGACAAATGAAAATCATCAGGAAAACAAGCTCTACAACATGCAATCATCAAATCATACAAACAATCATCCGAACAAAAATTCATATTTTTAATAAAAATAATTCGAAATTAAATAAAAATATAGAAAAATAACCTTGATTTCTGCAGTTCTGAAACTTGAAGAAACTAAAAGAACACCTTAAAACCTCTGGTTTGGTTACTCGAGCGTTCCAAACGGAGATCAATAACACCTTCAATTTGGGGTTTGATTTTCAGAAGGGTTTATGGATATAAGGATTTTCTCTGAAAATTATATAATTATCTGTCTGCAAATGATTTTGATACGAAATAAAATACGGTAAAAGGCTATTTATAATTACGTAAAATTAGTATCCCGTTGGATCATTCCGGATATAAAACGGTACGTTTATTTATAAAAACTGATCCAAACGATATCGGTTTTCGGGACAGTTATCCAAATCAGTACAATTTGTACTGCGGTCTTGGTCTCAGTGCCTGGTTACATGTATTATGAGGTGATAAATGTGATAGTTTAATAAAAAGCTCCCATTTATAAAAATACGAGTTTTATTGATTTACCGAAACGAATATTGTATCGAAAATGTTGCGCTGGGACCCGCGCTGGACAAACCGTACGCCGGATCGAAAAAGTTGAAACATGGAATATGCTCGAAATATTACAATTGTGTTAGGAAGGAGTTCTCGGAAGAGTTTCGGGTTCCAAAAACGTAACAACGGATGACGTCAGTTGGTTCCCGTTTTTATAAAATAGATTTTAAATACTCGGAAAAAGATTTTATAAATTTCATATGATCCTTATAAATCCATAAATCAACATAAAAATAATTAGGAAGATATGACAATTATCTATATTTTATTTTGGACATATAAAATTAAAATACTCAATTAATAATATTTTTAAACATCCAAACACATTTAACACTTAACAATTAATTCATAGAATGGGTACTAAACACATATATTAATTATTTATTAACAAAAATAATTACACGATATATCCCGAATATTACATCCTTCCCCTCTTAAAAGGATTCTGTCCTCAGAATCTCCTAAGAAAACAAATGAGGGTACTTTTCTCTCATATCACTTTCTAACTCCCAGGTTGACTCTTCAACCTTTGGGTTTCTCCATAATACTCTTACTAGCTTTACCACTGTATTTCTCAATAGCTTCTCTCTTTTCTCTAAGATCTTTATCGGACTCTCTACATATGACAAATCGGCCTGAAGCTCTATTGGCTCATATTCTATTACATGCCTGGAGTCTGGATTATATTTCTTAAGCATTAATACGTGAAAAACATTGTGAATGTGCTCCATGTGCGGGGGTAACGCCAACTCGTAAGCTACTTTGCCAACGCGCTTTAGAATCTCAAAAGGCCCGACATATCTTCGACTCAGCTTTCCTTTCTTTCCAAACCTCTTTAGTCCTTTCCACGGTGATACTTTCAGTAATACCAAGTTTTCTTCTTCAAATTCCATGTCTTTTCTTAACTGGTCTCATATTTCCTTTGACGGTCTTGTGCTGCTATCAATCTTTTCTGGATTACTTCAACAACTTCCTCTGTCTGCTGCACCAATTCAGGTCCAAGTATTTTACGTTCTCCTACTTCGTCCCAATATACTGGAGATCTACATTTGCATCCATAAAGGGCTTCATAGGGTGGCATTCCAATGCAGTTGTGTGCAGCTGTGTTTAGTGTTGTTGGTCTTGGTACTGTTGGATTGATTTTGGGCCTTGCAGGGGCCTGGTTGTTTGGGCCTTTTGTGTTGGGCCGAGAATATGTAGTTGGGCTTGATTATTACAAATTTGATTTTTATTTCTTTTCTGCAGGAGATTAAATGATTATTATTCATGAAATAAAAACTTTCATTGCGGGAAATAATATTAATCGATATAATTTATTTGAGAACCCGTATTATGTCGGGCGCCAATAAATTGTGTCGCCGTTGACGATAAACTTCGGTGAGTCAACGGTGGACGGTGATGACGATGTTCTAAGTCCTAAATTCTATAAATAAATAAAATAAAATAATTATGTAAAATATGTTTGGATTTGAATAATTAATTTTTATTGGTGTTGGGTTGTACATAATAATATTGTGGATGGTTGAGAATTGTAGACGTCGACTATCACTACAAGAAATATTGAATCAGACAATGGGTTTCCACCGTTGTCTAAAAGATGAATTTTTCGTTGTCTATCCGGGGGCGGTGTGTTTGGCACTCATACAATGGTTACGCACCATTGTAACAAATACATCACACAACTGAATATAAAACCTTTGTCTCATTTTATTCACACAACACATATGACCCTTTCTAATATTCTACAAACAACAGTTTCTTAGCCGTTGTAACAATTTAGAGGCACAATAGTTAAAAATAGTGTTATGCGAATTTACTCCTACAACAGTTTATGTATAAATTTCATCTAGTTAAACAATGGTTTTTATTAAGAAAACAATACTTTAGACAACGGTTTTTTATTTTTGGGGTATTATGTTTCAGCTATGCTCACAACAGTTTTTGTAATGACAAAGATATTGTTACAAGAAAATAATTTTATAAAGTAAGACATACAATGGTTTTAATAATTTTTAATGGCTTTCACATAATTGTGTACCATATCAAACTCATTTAAAACAAATCAAGTAGTATTGTTAAAATAAAACTGTGTCTTAATCCTATTGTAAAAATTACAAATAAAATTAAAATTTAATATTCAAAATTTATAAAGAAGAATTACAATTGTAGCTACAAATCTATTTTTCACACTCATTTTTCAATTAAGAAATTGAGATCTTGAGCTCCCCTCCTTTTCTCTTCCATCTTCAAACTTAACATCCTTTTACCTGCAATATTAGTTATTTGTTGGAGTTAGTACATGAATTAAATCAAATTGAATGCATCGGAAAAAGCTTAATCAAAAGTGCACAAATTTTACATTATATACAAGGTACTAGTATAAAATAAATCAATTTCAGATGTATACTAGGACAATCTAATTTTTTATCCAAGATACATGCTTATTTTTTATCCAAGATACATGCTCTTTTTTACCCAAGAACAATAACATAAAACAAATACACATCTCTCATAATTTTGAATAAAAAATTATGAAAAAGTGGAAAAAGTGAATTCTTCCAAATTAAAACACAAAGAGGAAAAAGTGAATTCTTAATTATGAATTCACGGAAAAAGATCAACTATCAAAACCTACAAAGCTTTTATAAGTGGCAAATCTATGGACATGGTATTACTAGATCATAAGTCAATGACCACAAAGAAAAAATGATGCCTTGAACACCAAAGATATGCTGCCAAACACCTAGAATTGACATGACCCTTGCAGAGCCAAATTCCCTTCTCAATCCATGTCTAAGCTCAGGCTTACCAACACAAAATAATACATTAACACCCATGAGGGCAAGTCATACTTGCAGTACGTCATTTTAATTTTATTTGCTAATTTATACAATAAATCATGCATATTGTGTACATTTTCGACAGTCATCTAAAAATTTGTAAGCTGCACAACTTGCCAATACTAATGACTTGCTTACAAGAGTTTTTGAAAAAATTCCAACTGTTAAATATATATATATATATATAAACTTACCATCCTCGGCATGGAGTTCAGTGTAAGAAACAAAAGGTTTTTCTATGTTCTTTTACTTTTTTTTAGCAACATCCATTGGCCTATATGCACCCACTGTGCAGCAACATCTGCACAACACATAGCCACCAGGTAAATACACATGAAACCAATGCACCAAAAATAGGAGTATTAAATTTATACATAAATTTTACATAAAAAATCAGTTGTCAATGCTACTCTATTCATAAAAAAACAGATAAAAATTTTACATGTAGTGATTCATAATTTATCTATTTATTTCATGTGGACAGAGAGAGATAGAGAGAGGGAGGGGATCACCTTTGTGCTGCAACTTTTTTCTGAATGAGGTGATGCTTTATGTGATAAACTCAACCTTGCTCTTCTTTGTCCACCTAGTAGTGTTATCATCCAGAAGATACAAATCAAATATCGGTTCATCAAGTAATCCAGGAGTAGATTAAACCATTACAGAAATAGAATCTTGATATTCAACAGGGTCTGCCCTAGTACTCATTTCAGTAAAGTATTTAGATTTCACAATTTGGGATAAACAACATACATCTCAATTAAACAAGACATCAAAACAAAAGTGTTATAAGATAATAATAATATAATAATCAGCCAGAAAAAGGCATCGTGCTCAATTAGAACAACTCCAAGTACAAAGAAACGCTCAATTTATAAAAACTAGTTATTTCAAGAGTAACCAACTCTAGCCGAAAATTTGAAAATGGTACGAAAACTCTGATATCTAGTTACTTACATTGATGAGTTCCTGATCGAAAATAGCCTCAGCTTCGAAATCCAGAGCTACATCTCCAACCAGAGGAGAAACAGAGCTTATTATACACCTAGTTCTAAAAAAACAATCTCAAAATATAACATAAAATTGTAAAGGACTCAATTAACTTACTAATTTCAACAAATTAAAGATTAGGCTCCTCTTAAAAACCTCCAATCAAACTAATTGTAAAATTAATTACATTACACACGCTACACCAAGAAAGACTACCAAGACATGCCTGAATCAATTCTCTGACATGCTTCTAGCTGCGTTTGGGCTATCGCCCCACGGGGATCTTGCCTACAAGAGAGCCTTCGCCATGGGAGCCTTCCTCTGGACTGACTTTGATTGGCATTCCTCTGCAAACCCTACATAATCTATCACTGTACTTATGTACTTCTGCTTAAAATAAAGTAGTATGTATGTAGTACTACTACAGATGCCAAGCTTCTTGTAATTCACATAAATTGGCTATTTGAAATAAAAATTACTCTGGATTTAAGTCACAAATTACTCTGGATAACTGAAACAGAGGTTTAAGATAATAGTGATGAACATACCGGGTTATGGCAATCAATAGTGTCCATTTCGTCCTTCTACTACACCCAAAATGCTTAACCTCCATAACTTTATGCTGAAACATAAATTAAAACCCAATTATAAATAGGAGAATGAAAAAAAGAAAATAGCGCCAAATCAAAGAAAAGTACACATAAATCGATGTGGGTGTGTATGAAGTGTATTGGTTCTGGTTGTAAGATTGAGAGAGAGGGAGATAGAGGGGGAGAGACGGAGAGAAGGAGAGAAGGGGAAACATTGAGAAGGGAGATTGTATGATGAGATTGAATAGCGGCGGCCGGGTATTATGTTTAGGGATTGAGAAAGAAGGGGGGAAACTAAAATCTGAGAAGGGGGAAATGAACTATTGGCCGGTGGAGGGAACCTAATCTTAGTCATGATTTAGTAAAAAATATCAAATTGACAAGTAGCTGCATTTAAATAATAATAACATCAAATAATTTTCAGTATAAAAATTGAAAATTGAAAATTATTTTTTACAGTATTAAATGTAATAACATTAACATTCTACAAGATCATCGGAAAAAAATCTTTTTAAAAATTAATCTTGTAAATCGGGAACGAGTCTCGTTGTCGGGAGGGGTACTTTTATCGGATTTTATTATGACCTAAACAACACTTGTACCAATAGAAGTCACACAATGAGGATGAATACAACCATTGTCTCATTGGAGCACAGGGGCACCATTTAGACAACATTTTTGAATAAGTTGAATCACCATTGTGTGAAACAGAATGATACAAGGCTTTTTGGTCAACTACCAATTAACCGTTGTCTAATTTTTTGGGACAACAGTTTTTTTGGCCACCATTATGTAACAGGTGTTGTCTGATTCAGTTTCTGGTGTAGTGTATAATCGACGGGTAGTCTTATAAATAAAGAAGTTGCTGCAAAAATTTTCTAAAAATATATTTGTAATTTTCTAATTGCATGATTATGTGTATAATATTAATACGAGTCGGGTTGTCGGATTTGGGTTATTAGGATTTGAGGATATCAAGCATGTCGGTATAACTAATTAGGGTATTCTGTAATTATAGATCCCAGTCGAGTTGTTTCAGGATCAAAGTCAGCGTGAAAGCAATTAGGGTTTGTAAAGCATTGCAAGGCAAGTACCCCTGACCATTCTTTTACGGTTTAGTGTATATGAATAGCTAAATGTTTTATTCTCGTAATGGAACATAAACGTTTTAAGTTACGTATCCCTTGTAGTTATAAAATCATTGTTTTCGAATTGTTTTGGAGAAAAGTAACTTCGAAAGGTACTTGTCTCAAATGAAATGATTTGCGAAACGGATTTTATATGTGTGCTGGCTAAATAAATGATTTTGAAAATGAGATAGGTACAAGTGTTTTTTTTGAAAACTGTATAAACGGTCAGATATGGGATACATTGGGGCCAGAGTAGGCCTATTGAGGTGGCGTAAGAGGCTAATTCTGTTGCGCGCATTATAAAACCGATTAGTCCTAGTAGGTCAGACACCTAGCTAGTCTTTGAGTTCCGGAATAGGTAAATGGGATGGCAGTTAGAGCCGTCTGGTGCTGATAGCCTGATCAGCTATCTTCACATATCCCCTATGTATCTGATTGGGATTTGTGAATTATATGAAAGCATGATTGATTGATACAGCAGTTTTATAAAATGGTTAGCATGCTAAAATTGGACTCTGGTATTACGCAGCACACTATAATGTTGTTTTCATAAAGCATGCTAATTAGTGATATCCATCTACTTTGATTATCATTATGAAATGTTGATATTATGATTACAACTCTGTTCCCATTATTGTTACATTACTGTTTTAATCTGTTATTCATATTTGGTACTGCTGAGCGATTATGCTCACCCTTGCAAACTGTTATGTATATTTCGCAGATGCCTAGAAGATCAGTCAGATCGACCTATGTTCCTGCCCCTATTGGACCCGGCTCCTCTGAGGTTGTTTGTATCAGGCCATGAGGTCTGAGGAGTTGCTGAATAAAGTTAGTGTGTCCTAGATATGAATAAAGAGCTTGTAAAAATAAGAATCTGAATTATACTTGAACCTGGATCGGATCTCCGTTTGGGGTCAAGTTAATATTTCTAATAATAATTCTGTTGTTTATATTTTTGAGTAATTGTGTTTAGTGACGTTAACTCCTGACCCTGGGGTTGACGCCGTCACATTGAAATACCCCCAAAGAAAATGAGAATCGAAGAAACTTTCACATAAATTAATCACCAGAATGAATAGCTATGAATCACGATGTAGAGCAAGGTCAGGATCATCACTAGATGCTCTAATACCATGTTACAATTATTCATATATAATTAATCAATATAACCCCCATTACTATTCATCATTATCTCTCTAACTACAAACTACTGATTACTAGTTATTTATTAAGTATTTTACATTTCTTAAAGAATAAGATATTCTTATCTACTAGTTATTACTTTGGAATAATCTCTATGCCTTTATTCTGTTACTTCTGTTACTCCAATCCGTCCACGGGGAAGCTGTGACTTAAACTCTTTGACAACTGTGACTTTATGTATTTATGATGTATCAATGATGTCACAAATATCAAAAATGTTTCTTTTATTCGAATGGATATTCAAGAGTACTAAGAATAATAATAAAAATAATTTTCTGATAGATAAATAGAAATTTATGAGAGCATTAGGTTCATTCTGAAAAACTGAATGAGTATATATACACAAAGCTAACAGATAATTCATTCGCCTCCTGCCTATAATGAACTGAATTTGAATAAGAAGAATGGAAAAATATTATTAAGATTAAGGTCAGGGTTTAGGGCTTCAATGAAAGCAAGATGATCATTTTGGGAATAACTGTAAACTTCTCATGTAGAGAGTCTCGATAACTGAAGTTTTTATATATAAACAGGATTGGAAAAATTAATAAATAATATTATCTTTAAATTACTTAAAATCTCCAAAATGTCTACATTAATTTTTTAATCATTTTATTGAAAAACTTATTTCTAATATTGGTCTTCTAAATTTTAATTATTTTAAATTTTTTTCAATGAAGAATAAACTAATGTTTTATTTTCTTTTAAACTTTTAACTTTCGTACTCATAAATGATATTTGACAACATTTTCAAAATAATGTTCTTTTTAATTAAAAATGGTACTCCCTCCTATTCATTGTATAAGTTTTTACTCAAATGAGAACTTTTTAAAATGAGAACCGTGAGAACTGATGGTTTTTGTTGTTAAAATTTGTGATTTTATGAAACAGCCCGCACTTCTGGACTATTAATTCTAAATAAAAACTAATACAAAATCCAATTATTAATCCAAAATTCTATTACAGAGGTGACTACTACAAAAGCGCGGCTAACGAAAGCGGTCCAAAAGTCAATCTAATCAACTCCTAAGTCCTTGAAGTTCAATGATATCCAACTTGAATCTTACACGAAACCTGAAATTGTAAGTAATGAGCTATAAAACTCATCAAGAAACTAATCAATTCAACTATTTTTCCAAGTAACATGTACACATATAATAAAATACGATGATCTATGCAATACGATATACGAAACAAACACTTTCGATACATACGATACACGTAGCACATGAACAATAATAATTCAAAACCCATAATCTATGCCACGATCACTACAATCCGGTGATAACGGTCCTCAATTTTCTGAAAATTTTCACTGCAATCGGATAACCACGGTCCTAAGTTCTTATTCGATATTTTCACAAACCATGGCACAAATCAGAGATCTCAAATTATCGTCTAGACACTACACATATACATACAACAATATATATACTATAACACATAATTCTTTCAAATATATCATCACTTAGCCTAAGTTTTGAAAATTAAATATACGCACAACACACAATTTTGTAAATATTAGTAATATCGATCGAAACCTTACCTCAAAACCTGACCAAATCTGAATTCTTTTGACCCACCAAACGATATTTTCTTGGAAAAATAAAAAAAAAGTTGTAGAGAACGAAAATATCTTTCCGAAAAGTCCATAATCAACAAATTCTGACTTACGATGAATTTTTTATGAATTTTAGAAGATTTCTAATTTTTATATAGAATAGCCCTACGAATTTCAATAATTAAGACGAGGAAGACGAATGAGATATATTTATATCGATACAAAAATCCTATATCTTAACCTACAAGTTATCTATATTATAATATAATCCAAATTTTAGGCTCATTAGTCTAATCCAATTTTAAATCCTAGTCCTCATCTAATTTTAATCCTTTTTATTCTATTATTCTAAAATCAATCTAATTTTAAAAATTACGGAATATTACATAAAGTTATCAGTATTAAAGTCATATCCAAAGTTTAGGCTCATTAGTCTATTCCAATTTTAAATCCTAGTCCTTATCTAATTTTAATCATTTTTATTCTATTATTCTGTTACCAATCTAATTCTAAAAATTACGGAATATTACATTTTACAATGTTTAAATTTTTTGGTTTGCACAAAATCACCAATTTAACAAATTCAAAATTTTAACTTTTCAGAAAATTACAAATTTCATTTACAAAAATTATCAGTTCTCACAGTTCTTATTTTAATAAGTTGTACACATATATGACTGTCAATGTCATAAAAATCGGTAATCGGAAGTGATCGATTGAGTTATTGCTTTATGATTAATCGGAAAACTGGAGATTAATCGGAAAAAAATTAGATGTCTTTGAATAATTTTTTTTTCCAATTTTAATATCCTTATTGTTGTGCAAAACATGCCTGTACTATAATAAGACTAAGTCAAATTGACAACCCTAAGTAAGTTGTATAATAATCTATGTTTGCATTGTGTATTGCAACACTTAAGTCTGTAAAAATGTAAATAGACTAGACTAGAGTATTTTTCTGAAAACAGTCTCAAGCCTAAGAATAGAGAATGGACAAGTCATGAAGAATGGAGATATCGACAAGTCATTTCTTTACTAGAGAACTTTGAGTTATCGACAAGTCAAAATATCACTAGAGATCTCTGAGATATCGATAAGTCTATTTGTCACTAGAGAACTCAGAGATATCGATAAGCCAAAGTGAAGACATGAAGATGAGAGATCTCGACAAGCCAAATTCTCCTATAGAGAACTCAGAGACTTCGATAAATCAAAACAACTATAGAATGATGAGAGATCTCGATAAGCCAATATATTTATCGAGATATCAAGTTCTCTATATATATATATCAAACTGGAGATCTCGAGGTAAAACTCAATGTACAAAGTACAGATCAGTTAAATATCCAAGATTATCAATCAACAAATAATCCAATCAGTTGGATTGACAAGTCTACAAAAGCAGCTTGAAGAGTACAAGATCAAAGGCCAAGATTAATCGGAAAAGTAAAGTCACAAGCGTGCAAGATAAGCAAAGATACACTAAGCCAGAAATAGAAATATTTGGTTATCCAAAAATAAGGATTAGTACATGTGGCGCCCTCCAAACCCGGGTCAGAAGTTTGGGGTCCACACACACACACCTTATTAATAACCTGCTTATAACAATGATAAAGATAATAATAATATGTAGTGACCCTACTTACCAACTACCACGGACCACAACAGGTTAAAGTATGCACACAAGCCAACATGCCTACTTATATTACAAACGTTCAAATCCCAACTATTCCAAACTCAGAACTGGGTATTAAACATTATTACAAACTTTTACAAACTCAAATTATTCCAAAAGAAGCCTACTAGCTTAGCTCGATCAACCTGAACCCCTAGCTTTCGCGCTGGACTGGGGATCCTCGGTACCAATCAGTTCCTTCTTAACTGGAAAAGAACATAAACAATATCGCACAAATGAGCTAACTAGCTCAGCAAGTCACAATAATGACAAAACTGAGAATAATGATCATCAGGTAAATATGGTTATGATATCAAGTGAACAATGGATTATGATTTAGATTTGGATATTATATTTTCATGTTAAAAACCAAGGTTAGGCTGCTGATCAGTCACGCACTAACCTCGAGCAAAGGACACAACACTGCTCTAACTACTGGATCCAAAGCACACATTGGCCTAACTTGACCATTATATGGCCTCACAACGAATCTGGTCCACAATTTTATAAAAACAATCCAATTTTAACATAATAACAGAATAAGCAATAATAAACAATAACTAGAATCATTAACAACATTGAAGGTTCAATAATGAAATGGTTTCAATCTGCATAAGGGTCAAAAGAGTATTTTCAAAGTTTGGATGCTAGGTAATGAAAGAATTGGATAACAATGAATCAATGTTTCAGGGTTTCAAGGATTTGGTCTTTCAAAGCATAAAATACAATGGTTTGGATGTGTAAGCAATCTGGTTCAGTGTTTGATATGTAGTTTTTATATAATTGTGGAGTAGTATCGTATATTTGAGGTTCATATTTGGGTATACAATAATTGATGGTCTAAAAAGAATCAGGTTTACGGCTCAAGATCTATAACTTGGAATCAAGGTTTAGGGTTCTGTGCTTTAAAGCACTTATAATATAAAACAGGAATATCAATCATAACAATATCTTGAGAAAGTTCAGAACACTTGCCTGGTATTTGCTTACTACACTGCACTCGCTTCCAATCACAATCGTCTTACTCCTCAACTACCTATTTCCCTTTCCTACGTCTTGCCTCTTCTGCTCACATATCATAAGCATCTATCAATATTCAACTCATATGATTCTATTCAACACATACTCCTATCTACCCTTCGTTTTACCCAAATCTGATTAACCGATTGAAAGTTACGCAATAAACAAGTAAATATCGAATACACAGACCGATAGTCCACCAACAAGTAACATATAACACATATCACGTCACATAATCAATAATATATTATTTATAAAGAAGTCTCGGGTCATAAACAAGCTTTCTGGTAGTTAAAATGATTTTTAAAACATTTTTCGGAATTAAAACAGGTCGTTGGATCAATTTCGGAATAATAAACAGGGTTCGGTTGGCCAATTTTGGCTTCAAAACAATTTCATAATAATTATCGAGCCTTGAAAACAATTTAAGATAATATTTTAAAGCTCGAAACTATTTTTCGGAATTATTAAATTATTTTTAAGTAATTAAATCTAATTAAAGTCAATTAATAATTAATTAAATCAAGTAATCAATTAATTTTTGAATTAATTGACTAATTAATTAATTAAAAATTAACTGAAATTAATCAAATAATTTTAGAATTTTCAGAAATTAAAATCGAATTTTTATAATAAAAATAAATAGGAAATATGATTTTTGAATATTTTTAAAACAGGAATCCTAAATTTGCAAACTCTGGAAACTTCAGGGACCAAACTTCATTGTCCCCAAAAGTGCAGGTACCAAACTGTAATTTACACCCCTCCCGCCGCCGGAAAATACAGGGGTGACCGGAGAATTCGATTCTGGCATCCTCACCTCAACATCTGCTCCAGATTACATCTACAGACAACCAGGAATCGATTCATGCAATCAAAACATAACAATAACCCCAGACTTGACCGGAAATTGGCCAAGAACATCGCCGGTTTCCGGCGAACATCGCAAATCTTCAAAACACAACTCCCTTCGATTCAGACGTCCTCTGTTAACGAGCTATATACCAATCGATTGCAAATTTCATAAGGAACATAATCCACTATAAATCAACAGCTAATAACCCCTAAATCAAAAAGCCCTAAATTTCAATTGAAAACATTCATACGGGTTATAAACCCTAATTTTAAAATTCGAGAATTAAACCCACTTTTGAGCATGTTATTGAACTCCAAATCAGACGTATGACAAATGAAAATCATCAGGAAAACAAGCTCTACAACATGCAATCATCAAATCATACAAACAATCATCCGAACAAAAATTCATATTTTTAATAAAAATAATTCGAAATTAAATAAAAATATAGAAAAATAACCTTGATTTCTGCAGTTCTGAAACTTGAAGAAACTAAAAGAACACCTTAAAACCTCTGGTTTGGTTACTCGAGCGTTCCAAACGGAGATCAATAACACCTTCAATTTGGGGTTTGATTTTCAGAAGGGTTTATGGATATAAGGATTTTCTCTGAAAATTATATAATTATCTGTCTGCAAATGATTTTGATACGAAATAAAATACGGTAAAAGGCTATTTATAATTACGTAAAATTAGTATCCCGTTGGATCATTCCGGATATAAAACGGTACGTTTATTTATAAAAACTGATCCAAACGATATCGGTTTTCGGGACAGTTATCCAAATCAGTACAATTTGTACTGCGGTCTTGGTCTCAGTGCCTGGTTACATGTATTATGAGGTGATAAATGTGATAGTTTAATAAAAAGCTCCCATTTATAAAAAATACGAGTTTTATTGATTTACCGAAACGAATATTGTATCGAAAATGTTGCGCTGGGACCCGCGCTGGACAAACCGTACGCCGGATCGAAAAAGTTGAAACATGGAATATGCTCGAAATATTACAATTGTGTTAGGAAGGAGTTCTCGGAAGAGTTTCGGGTTCCAAAAACGTAACAACGGATGACGTCAGTTGGTTCCCGTTTTTATAAAATAGATTTTAAATACTCGGAAAAAGATTTTATAAATTTCATATGATCCTTATAAATCCATAAATCAACATAAAAATAATTAGGAAGATATGACAATTATCTATATTTTATTTTGGACATATAAAAATTAAAATACTCAATTAATAATATTTTTAAACATCCAAACACATTTAACACTTAACAATTAATTCATAGAATGGGTACTAAACACATATATTAATTATTTATTAACAAAAATAATTACACGATATATCCCGAATATTACATCCTTCCCCTCTTAAAAGGATTCTGTCCTCAGAATCTCCTAAGAAAACAAATGAGGGTACTTTTCTCATATCACTTTCTAACTCCCAGGTTGACTCTTCAACCTTTGGGTTTCTCCATAATACTCTTACTAGCTTTACCACTGTATTTCTCAATAGCTTCTCTCTTTTCTCTAAGATCTTTATCGGACTCTCTACATATGACAAATCGGCCTGAAGCTCTATTGGCTCATATTCTATTACATGCCTGGAGTCTGGATTATATTTCTTAAGCATTAATACGTGAAAAACATTGTGAATGTGCTCCATGTGCGGGGGTAACGCCAACTCGTAAGCTACTTTGCCAACGCGCTTTAGAATCTCAAAAGGCCCGACATATCTTCGACTCAGCTTTCCTTTCTTTCCAAACCTCTTTAGTCCTTTCCACGGTGATACTTTCAGTAATACCAAGTTTTCTTCTTCAAATTCCATGTCTTTTCTTAACTGGTCTCATATTTCCTTTGACGGTCTTGTGCTGCTATCAATCTTTTCTGGATTACTTCAACAACTTCCTCTGTCTGCTGCACCAATTCAGGTCCAAGTATTTTACGTTCTCCTACTTCGTCCCAATATACTGGAGATCTACATTTGCATCCATAAAGGGCTTCATAGGGTGGCATTCCAATGCAGTTGTGTGCAGCTGTGTTTAGTGTTGTTGGTCTTGGTACTGTTGGATTGATTTTGGGCCTTGCAGGGGCCTGGTTGTTTGGGCCTTTTTGTGTTGGGCCGAGAATATGTAGTTGGGCTTGATTATTACAAATTTGATTTTTATTTCTTTTCTGCAGGAGATTAAATGATTATTATTCATGAAATAAAAACTTTCATTGCGGGAAATAATATTAATCGATATAATTTATTTGAGAACCCGTATTATGTCGGGCGCCAATAAATTGTGTCGCCGTTGACGATAAACTTCGGTGAGTCAACGGTGGACGGTGATGACGATGTTCTAAGTCCTAAATTCTATAAATAAATAAAATAAAATAATTATGTAAAATATGTTTGGATTTGAATAATTAATTTTTATTGGTGTTGGGTTGTACATAATAATATTGTGGATGGTTGAGAATTGTAGACGTCGACTATCACTACAAGAAATATTGAATCAGACAATGGGTTTCCACCGTTGTCTAAAAGATGAATTTTTCGTTGTCTATCCGGGGGCGGTGTGTTTGGCACTCATACAATGGTTACGCACCATTGTAACAAATACATCACACAACTGAATATAAAACCTTTGTCTCATTTTATTCACACAACACATATGACCCTTTCTAATATTCTACAAACAACAGTTTCTTAGCCGTTGTAACAATTTAGAGGCACAATAGTTAAAAATAGTGTTATGCGAATTTACTCCTACAACAGTTTATGTATAAATTTCATCTAGTTAAACAATGGTTTTTATTAAGAAAACAATACTTTAGACAACGGTTTTTTATTTTTGGGGTATTATGTTTCAGCTATGCTCACAACAGTTTTTGTAATGACAAAGATATTGTTACAAGAAAATAATTTTATAAAGTAAGACATACAATGGTTTTAATAATTTTTAATGGCTTTCACATAATTGTGTACCATATCAAACTCATTTAAAACAAATCAAGTAGTATTGTTAAAATAAAACTGTGTCTTAATCCTATTGTAAAAATTACAAATAAAATTAAAATTTAATATTCAAAATTTATAAAGAAGAATTACAATTGTAGCTACAAATCTATTTTTCACACTCATTTTTCAATTAAGAAATTGAGATCTTGAGCTCCCCTCCTTTTCTCTTCCATCTTCAAACTTAACATCCTTTTACCTGCAATATTAGTTATTTGTTGGAGTTAGTACATGAATTAAATCAAATTGAATGCATCGGAAAAAGCTTAATCAAAAGTGCACAAATTTTACATTATATACAAGGTACTAGTATAAAATAAATCAATTTCAGATGTATACTAGGACAATCTAATTTTTTATCCAAGATACATGCTTATTTTTTATCCAAGATACATGCTCTTTTTTACCCAAGAACAATAACATAAAACAAATACACATCTCTCATAATTTTGAATAAAAAATTATGAAAAAGTGGAAAAAGTGAATTCTTCCAAATTAAAACACAAAGAGGAAAAAGTGAATTCTTAATTATGAATTCACGGAAAAAGATCAACTATCAAAACCTACAAAGCTTTTATAAGTGGCAAATCTATGGACATGGTATTACTAGATCATAAGTCAATGACCACAAAGAAAAAATGATGCCTTGAACACCAAAGATATGCTGCCAAACACCTAGAATTGACATGACCCTTGCAGAGCCAAATTCCCTTCTCAATCCATGTCTAAGCTCAGGCTTACCAACACAAAATAATACATTAACACCCATGAGGGCAAGTCATACTTGCAGTACGTCATTTTAATTTTATTTGCTAATTTATACAATAAATCATGCATATTGTGTACATTTTCGACAGTCATCTAAAAATTTGTAAGCTGCACAACTTGCCAATACTAATGACTTGCTTACAAGAGTTTTTGAAAAAATTCCAACTGTTAAATATATATATATATATATAAACTTACCATCCTCGGCATGGAGTTCAGTGTAAGAAACAAAAGGTTTTTCTATGTTCTTTTACTTTTTTTTAGCAACATCCATTGGCCTATATGCACCCACTGTGCAGCAACATCTGCACAACACATAGCCACCAGGTAAATACACATGAAACCAATGCACCAAAAATAGGAGTATTAAATTTATACATAAATTTTACATAAAAAATCAGTTGTCAATGCTACTCTATTCATAAAAAAACAGATAAAAATTTTACATGTAGTGATTCATAATTTATCTATTTATTTCATGTGGACAGAGAGAGATAGAGAGAGGGAGGGGATCACCTTTGTGCTGCAACTTTTTTCTGAATGAGGTGATGCTTTATGTGATAAACTCAACCTTGCTCTTCTTTGTCCACCTAGTAGTGTTATCATCCAGAAGATACAAATCAAATATCGGTTCATCAAGTAATCCAGGAGTAGATTAAACCATTACAGAAATAGAATCTTGATATTCAACAGGGTCTGCCCTAGTACTCATTTCAGTAAAGTATTTAGATTTCACAATTTGGGATAAACAACATACATCTCAATTAAACAAGACATCAAAACAAAAGTGTTATAAGATAATAATAATATAATAATCAGCCAGAAAAAGGCATCGTGCTCAATTAGAACAACTCCAAGTACAAAGAAACGCTCAATTTATAAAAACTAGTTATTTCAAGAGTAACCAACTCTAGCCGAAAATTTGAAAATGGTACGAAAACTCTGATATCTAGTTACTTACATTGATGAGTTCCTGATCGAAAATAGCCTCAGCTTCGAAATCCAGAGCTACATCTCCAACCAGAGGAGAAACAGAGCTTATTATACACCTAGTTCTAAAAAAACAATCTCAAAATATAACATAAAATTGTAAAGGACTCAATTAACTTACTAATTTCAACAAATTAAAGATTAGGCTCCTCTTAAAAACCTCCAATCAAACTAATTGTAAAATTAATTACATTACACACGCTACACCAAGAAAGACTACCAAGACATGCCTGAATCAATTCTCTGACATGCTTCTAGCTGCGTTTGGGCTATCGCCCCACGGGGATCTTGCCTACAAGAGAGCCTTCGCCATGGGAGCCTTCCTCTGGACTGACTTTGATTGGCATTCCTCTGCAAACCCTACATAATCTATCACTGTACTTATGTACTTCTGCTTAAAATAAAGTAGTATGTATGTAGTACTACTACAGATGCCAAGCTTCTTGTAATTCACATAAATTGGCTATTTGAAATAAAAATTACTCTGGATTTAAGTCACAAATTACTCTGGATAACTGAAACAGAGGTTTAAGATAATAGTGATGAACATACCGGGTTATGGCAATCAATAGTGTCCATTTCGTCCTTCTACTACACCCAAAATGCTTAACCTCCATAACTTTATGCTGAAACATAAATTAAAACCCAATTATAAATAGGAGAATGAAAAAAAGAAAATAGCGCCAAATCAAAGAAAAGTACACATAAATCGATGTGGGTGTGTATGAAGTGTATTGGTTCTGGTTGTAAGATTGAGAGAGAGGGAGATAGAGGGGGAGAGACGGAGAGAAGGAGAGAAGGGGAAACATTGAGAAGGGAGATTGTATGATGAGATTGAATAGCGGCGGCCGGGTATTATGTTTAGGGATTGAGAAAGAAGGGGGGAAACTAAAATCTGAGAAGGGGGAAATGAACTATTGGCCGGTGGAGGGAACCTAATCTTAGTCATGATTTAGTAAAAAAATATCAAATTGACAAGTAGCTGCATTTAAATAATAATAACATCAAATAATTTTCAGTATAAAAATTGAAAATTGAAAATTATTTTTTACAGTATTAAATGTAATAACATTAACATTCTACAAGATCATCGGAAAAAAATCTTTTTAAAAATTAATCTTGTAAATCGGGAACGAGTCTCGTTGTCGGGAGGGGTACTTTTACCGGATTTTATTATGACCTAAACAACACTTGTACCAATAGAAGTCACACAATGAGGATGAATACAACCATTGTCTCATTGGAGCACAGGGGCACCATTTAGACAACATTTTTGAATAAGTTGAATCACCATTGTGTGAAACAGAATTATACAAGGCTTTTTGGTCAACTACCAATTAACCGTTGTCTAATTTTTTGGGACAACAGTTTTTTTGGCCACCATTATGTAACAGGTGTTGTCTGATTCAGTTTCTGGTGTAGTGTATAATCGACGGGTAGTCTTATAAATAAAGAAGTTGCTGCAAAAATTTTCTAAAAATATATTTGTAATTTTCTAATTGCATGATTATGTGTATAATATTAATACGAGTCGGGTTGTCGGATTTGGGTTATTAGGATTTGAGGATATCAAGCATGTCGGTATAACTAATTAGGGTATTCTGTAATTATAGATCCCAGTCGAGTTGTTTCAGGATCAAAGTCAGCGTGAAAGCAATTAGGGTTTGTAA
Source organism: Apium graveolens (assembly GCF_009905375.1). NCBI lineage: Eukaryota > Viridiplantae > Streptophyta > Magnoliopsida > Apiales > Apiaceae > Apium > Apium graveolens. The sequence goes on from NC_133651.1 coordinate 10,113,646, forward strand.
AGCATTGCAAGGCAAGTACCCCTGACCATTCTTTTACGGTTTAGTGTATATGAATAGCTAAATGTTTTATTCTCGTAATGGAACATAAACGTTTTAAGTTACGTATCCCTTGTAGTTATAAAATCATTGTTTTCGAATTGTTTTGGAGAAAAGTAACTTCGAAAGGTACTTGTCTCAAATGAAATGATTTGCGAAACGGATTTTATATGTGTGCTGGCTAAATAAATGATTTTGAAAATGAGATAGGTACAAGTGTTTTTTTTGAAAACTGTATAAAACGGTCAGATATGGGATACATTGGGGCCAGAGTAGGCCTATTGAGGTGGCGTAAGAGGCTAATTCTGTTGCGCGCATTATAAAACCGATTAGTCCAGTAGGTCAGACACCTAGCTAGTCTTTGAGTTCCGGAATAGGTAAATGGGATGGCAGTTAGAGCCGTCTGGTGCTGATAGCCTGATCAGCTATCTTCACATATCCGCTATGTATCTGATTGGGATTTGTGAATTATATGAAAGCATGATTGATTGATACAGCAGTTTTATAAAATGGTTAGCATGCTAAAATTGGACTCTGGTATTACGCAGCACACTATAATGTTGTTTTCATAAAGCATGCTAATTAGTGATATCCATCTACTTTGATTATCATTATGAAATGTTGATATTATGATTACAACTCTGTTCCCATTATTGTTACATTACTGTTTTAATCTGTTATTCATATTTGGTACTGCTGAGCGATTATGCTCACCCTTGCAAACTGTTATGTATATTTCGCAGATGCCTAGAAGATCAGTCAGATCGACCTATGTTCCTGCCCCTATTGGACCCGGCTCCTCTGAGGTTGTTTGTATCAGGCCATGAGGTCTGAGGAGTTGCTGAATAAAGTTAGTGTGTCCTAGATATGAATAAAGAGCTTGTAAAAATAAGAATCTGAATTATACTTGAACCTGGATCGGATCTCCGTTTGGGGTCAAGTTAATATTTCTAATAATAATTCTGTTGTTTATATTTTTGAGTAATTGTGTTTAGTGACGTTAACTCCTGACCCTGGGGTTGACGCCGTCACATTGAAATACCCCCAAAGAAAATGAGAATCGAAGAAACTTTCACATAAATTAATCACCAGAATGAATAGCTATGAATCACGATGTAGAGCAAGGTCAGGATCATCACTAGATGCTCTAATACCATGTTACAATTATTCATATATAATTAATCAATATAACCCCCATTACTATTCATCATTATCTCTCTAACTACAAACTACTGATTACTAGTTATTTATTAAGTATTTTACATTTCTTAAAGAATAAGATATTCTTATCTACTAGTTATTACTTTGGAATAATCTCTATGCCTTTATTCTGTTACTTCTGTTACTCCAATCCGTCCACGGGGAAGCTGTGACTTAAACTCTTTGACAACTGTGACTTTATGTATTTATGATGTATCAATGATGTCACAAATATCAAAAATGTTTCTTTTATTCGAATGGATATTCAAGAGTACTAAGAATAATAATAAAAATAATTTTCTGATAGATAAATAGAAATTTATGAGAGCATTAGGTTCATTCTGAAAAACTGAATGAGTATATATACACAAAGCTAACAGATAATTCATTCGCCTCCTGCCTATAATGAACTGAATTTGAATAAGAAGAATGGAAAAATATTATTAAGATTAAGGTCAGGGTTTGGGCTTCAATGAAAGCAAGATGATCATTTTGGGAATAACTGTAAACTTCTCATGTAGAGAGTCTCGATAACTGAAGTTTTTATATATAAACAGGATTGGAAAAATTAATAAATAATATTATCTTTAAATTACTTAAAATCTCCAAAATGTCTACATTAATTTTTTAATCATTTTATTGAAAAACTTATTTCTAATATTGGTCTTCTAAATTTTAATTATTTTAAATTTTTTTCAATGAAGAATAAACTAATGTTTTATTTTCTTTTAAACTTTTAACTTTCGTACTCATAAATGATATTTGACAACATTTTCAAAATAATGTTCTTTTTAATTAAAAATGGTACTCCCTCCTATTCATTGTATAAGTTTTTACTCAAATGAGAACTTTTTAAAATGAGAACCGTGAGAACTGATGGTTTTTGTTGTTAAAATTTGTGATTTTATGAAACAGCCCGCACTTCTGGACTATTAATTCTAAATAAAAACTAATACAAAATCCAATTATTAATCCAAAATTCTATTACAGAGGTGACTACTACAAAAGCGCGGCTAACGAAAGCGGTCCAAAAGTCAATCTAATCAACTCCTAAGTCCTTGAAGTTCAATGCTATCCAACTTGAATCTTACACGAAACCTGAAATTGTAAGTAATGAGCTATAAAACTCATCAAGAAACTAATCAATTCAACTATTTTTCCAAGTAACATGTACACATATAATAAAATACGATGATCTATGCAATACGATATACGAAACAAACACTTTCGATACATACGATACACGTAGCACATGAACAATAATAATTCAAAACCCATAATCTATGCCACGATCACTACAATCCGGTGATAACGGTCCTCAATTTTCTGAAAATTTTCACTGCAATCGGATAACCACGGTCCTAAGTTCTTATTCGATATTTTCACAAACCATGGCACAAATCAGAGATCTCAAATTATCGTCTAGACACTACACATATACATACAACAATATATATACTATAACACATAATTCTTTCAAATATATCATCACTTAGCCTAAGTTTTGAAAATTAAATATACGCACAACACACAATTTTGTAAATATTAGTAATATCGATCGAAACCTTACCTCAAAACCTGACCAAATCTGAATTCTTTTGACCCACCAAACGATATTTTCTTGGAAAAATAAAAAAAAAGTTGTAGAGAACGAAAATATCTTTCCGAAAAGTCCATAATCAACAAATTCTGACTTACGATGAATTTTTTATGAATTTTAGAAGATTTCTAATTTTTATATAGAATAGCCCTACGAATTTCAATAATTAAGACGAGGAAGACGAATGAGATATATTTATATCGATACAAAAATCCTATATCTTAACCTACAAGTTATCTATATTATAATATAATCCAAATTTTAGGCTCATTAGTCTAATCCAATTTTAAATCCTAGTCCTCATCTAATTTTAATCCTTTTTATTCTATTATTCTAAAATCAATCTAATTTTAAAAATTACGGAATATTACATAAAGTTATCAGTATTAAAGTCATATCCAAAGTTTAGGCTCATTAGTCTATTCCAATTTTAAATCCTAGTCCTTATCTAATTTTAATCATTTTTATTCTATTATTCTGTTACCAATCTAATTCTAAAAATTACGGAATATTACATTTTACAATGTTTAAATTTTTTGGTTTGCACAAAATCACCAATTTAACAAATTCAAAATTTTAACTTTTCAGAAAATTACAAATTTCATTTACAAAAATTATCAGTTCTCACAGTTCTTATTTTAATAAGTTGTACACATATATGACTGTCAATGTCATAAAAATCGGTAATCGGAAGTGATCGATTGAGTTATTGCTTTATGATTAATCGGAAAACTGGAGATTAATCGGAAAAAAATTAGATGTCTTTGAATAATTTTTTTTTCCAATTTTAATATCCTTATTGTTGTGCAAAACATGCCTGTACTATAATAAGACTAAGTCAAATTGACAACCCTAAGTAAGTTGTATAATAATCTATGTTTGCATTGTGTATTGCAACACTTAAGTCTGTAAAAATGTAAATAGACTAGACTAGAGTATTTTTCTGAAAACAGTCTCAAGCCTAAGAATAGAGAATGGACAAGTCATGAAGAATGGAGATATCGACAAGTCATTTCTTTACTAGAGAACTTTGAGTTATCGACAAGTCAAAATATCACTAGAGATCTCTGAGATATCGATAAGTCTATTTGTCACTAGAGAACTCAGAGATATCGATAAGCCAAAGTGAAGACATGAAGATGAGAGATCTCGACAAGCCAAATTCTCCTATAGAGAACTCAGAGACTTCGATAAATCAAAACAACTATAGAATGATGAGAGATCTCGATAAGCCAATATATTTATCGAGATATCAAGTTCTCTATATATATATATCAAACTGGAGATCTCGAGGTAAAACTCAATGTACAAAGTACAGATCAGTTAAATATCCAAGATTATCAATCAACAAATAATCCAATCAGTTGGATTGACAAGTCTACAAAAGCAGCTTGAAGAGTACAAGATCAAAGGCCAAGATTAATCGGAAAAGTAAAGTCACAAGCGTGCAAGATAAGCAAAGATACACTAAGCCAGAAATAGAAATATTTGGTTATCCAAAAATAAGGATTAGTACATGTGGCGCCCTCCAAACCCGGGTCAGAAGTTTGGGGTCCACACACACACACCTTATTAATAACCTGCTTATAACAATGATAAAGATAATAATAATATGTAGTGACCCTACTTACCAACTACCACGGACCACAACAGGTTAAAGTATGCACACAAGCCAACATGCCTACTTATATTACAAACGTTCAAATCCCAACTATTCCAAACTCAGAACTGGGTATTAAACATTATTACAAACTTTTACAAACTCAAATTATTCCAAAAGAAGCCTACTAGCTTAGCTCGATCAACCTGAACCCCTAGCTTTCGCGCTGGACTGGGGATCCTCGGTACCAATCAGTTCCTTCTTAACTGGAAAAGAACATAAACAATATCGCACAAATGAGCTAACTAGCTCAGCAAGTCACAATAATGACAAAACTGAGAATAATGATCATCAGGTAAATATGGTTATGATATCAAGTGAACAATGGATTATGATTTAGATTTGGATATTATATTTTCATGTTAAAAACCAAGGTTAGGCTGCTGATCAGTCACGCACTAACCTCGAGCAAAGGACACAACACTGCTCTAACTACTGGATCCAAAGCACACATTGGCCTAACTTGACCATTATATGGCCTCACAACGAATCTGGTCCACAATTTTATAAAAACAATCCAATTTTAACATAATAACAGAATAAGCAATAATAAACAATAACTAGAATCATTAACAACATTGAAGGTTCAATAATGAAATGGTTTCAATCTGCATAAGGGTCAAAAGAGTATTTTCAAAGTTTGGATGCTAGGTAATGAAAGAATTGGATAACAATGAATCAATGTTTCAGGGTTTCAAGGATTTGGTCTTTCAAAGCATAAAATACAATGGTTTGGATGTGTAAGCAATCTGGTTCAGTGTTTGATATGTAGTTTTTATATAATTGTGGAGTAGTATCGTATATTTGAGGTTCATATTTGGGTATACAATAATTGATGGTCTAAAAAGAATCAGGTTTACGGCTCAAGATCTATAACTTGGAATCAAGGTTTAGGGTTCTGTGCTTTAAAGCACTTATAATATAAAACAGGAATATCAATCACAACAATATCTTGAGAAAGTTCAGAACACTTGCCTGGTATTTGCTTACTACACTGCACTCGCTTCCAATCACAATCGTCTTACTCCTCAACTACCTATTTCCCTTTCCTACGTCTTGCCTCTTCTGCTCACATATCATAAGCATCTATCAATATTCAACTCATATGATTCTATTCAACACATACTCCTATCTACCCTTCGTTTTACCCAAATCTGATTAACCGATTGAAAGTTACGCAATAAACAAGTAAATATCGAATACACAGACCGATAGTCCACCAACAAGTAACATATAACACATATCACGTCACATAATCAATAATATATTATTTATAAAGAAGTCTCGGGTCATAAACAAGCTTTCTGGTAGTTAAAATGATTTTTAAAACATTTTTCGGAATTAAAACAGGTCGTTGGATCAATTTCGGAATAATAAACAGGGTTCGGTTGGCCAATTTTGGCTTCAAAACAATTTCATAATAATTATCGAGCCTTGAAAACAATTTAAGATAATATTTTAAAGCTCGAAACTATTTTTCGGAATTATTAAATTATTTTTAAGTAATTAAATCTAATTAAAGTCAATTAATAATTAATTAAATCAAGTAATCAATTAATTTTTGAATTAATTGACTAATTAATTAATTAAAAATTAACTGAAATTAATCAAATAATTTTAGAATTTTCAGAAATTAAAATCGAATTTTTATAATAAAAATAAATAGGAAATATGATTTTTGAATATTTTTAAAACAGGAATCCTAAATTTGCAAACTCTGGAAACTTCAGGGACCAAACTTCATTGTCCCCAAAAGTGCAGGTACCAAACTGTAATTTACACCCCTCCCGCCGCCGGAAAATACAGGGGTGACCGGAGAATTCGATTCTGGCATCCTCACCTCACCATCTGCTCCAGATTACATCTACAGACAACCAGGAATCGATTCATGCAATCAAAACATAACAATAACCCCAGACTTGACCGGAAATTGGCCAAGAACATCGCCGGTTTCCGGCGAACATCGCAAATCTTCAAAACACAACTCCCTTCGATTCAGACATCCTCTGTTAACGAGCTATATACCAATCGATTGCAAATTTCATAAGGAACATAATCCACTATAAATCAACAGCTAATAACCCCTAAATCAAAAAGCCCTAAATTTCAATTGAAAACATTCATACGGGTTGTAAACCCTAATTTTAAAATTCGAGAATTAAACCCACTTTTGAGCATGTTATTGAACTCCAAATCAGACGTATGACAAATGAAAATCATCAGGAAAACAAGCTCTACAACATGCAATCATCAAATCATACAAACAATCATCCGAACAAAAATTCATATTTTTAATAAAAATAATTCGAAATTAAATAAAAATATAGAAAAATAACCTTGATTTCTGCAGTTCTGAAACTTGAAGAAACTAAAAGAACACCTTAAAACCTCTGGTTTGGTTACTCGAGCGTTCCAAACGGAGATCAATAACACCTTCAATTTGGGGTTTGATTTTCAGAAGGGTTTATGGATATAAGGATTTTCTCTGAAAATTATATAATTATCTGTCTGCAAATGATTTTGATACGAAATAAAATACGGTAAAAGGCTATTTATAATTACGTAAAATTAGTATCCCGTTGGATCATTCCGGATATAAAACGGTACGTTTATTTATAAAAACTGATCCAAACGATATCGGTTTTCGGGACAGTTATCCAAATCAGTACAATTTGTACTGCGGTCTTGGTCTCAGTGCCTGGTTACATGTATTATGAGGTGATAAATGTGATAGTTTAATAAAAAGCTCCCATTTATAAAAAATACGAGTTTTATTGATTTACCGAAACGAATATTGTATCGAAAATGTTGCGCTGGGACCCGCGCTGGACAAACCGTACGCCGGATCGAAAAAGTTGAAACATGGAATATGCTCGGAATATTACAATTGTGTTAGGAAGGAGTTCTCGGAAGAGTTTCGGGTTCCAAAAACGTAACAACGGATGACGTCAGTTGGTTCCCGTTTTTATAAAATAGATTTTAAATACTCGGAAAAAGATTTTATAAATTTCATATGATCCTTATAAATCCATAAATCAACATAAAAATAATTAGGAAGATATGACAATTATCTATATTTTATTTTGGACATATAAAAATTAAAATACTCAATTAATAATATTTTTAAACATCCAAACACATTTAACACTTAACAATTAATTCATAGAATGGGTACTAAACACATATATTAATTATTTATTAACAAAAATAATTACACGATATATCCCGAATATTACATCCTTCCCCTCTTAAAAGGATTCTGTCCTCAGAATCTCCTAAGAAAACAAATGAGGGTACTTTTCTCTCATATCACTTTCTAACTCCCAGGTTGACTCTTCAACCTTTGGGTTTCTCCATAATACTCTTACTAGCTTTACCACTTTATTTCTCAATACCTTCTCTCTTTTCTCTAAGATCTTTATCGGACTCTCTACATATGACAAATCGGCCTGAAGCTCTATTGGCTCATATTCTATTACATGCCTGGAGTCTGGATTATATTTCTTAAGCATTAATACGTGAAAAACATTGTGAATGTGCTCCATGTGCGGGGGTAATGCCAACTCGTAAGCTACTTTGCCAACGCGCTTTAGAATCTCAAAAGGCCCGACATATCTTCGACTCAGCTTTCCTTTCTTTCCAAACCTCTTTAGTCCTTTCCACGGTGATACTTTCAGTAATACCAAGTTTTCTTCTTCAAATTCCATGTCTTTTCTTAACTGGTCTCATATTTCCTTTGACGGTCTTGTGCTGCTATCAATCTTTTCTGGATTACTTCAACAACTTCCTCTGTCTGCTGCACCAATTCAGGTCCAAGTATTTTACGTTCTCCTACTTCGTCCCAATATACTGGAGATCTACATTTGCATCCATAAAGGGCTTCATAGGGTGGCATTCCAATGCCGGCGTGGTAATTGTTGTTATAAGCAAACTCTACTAGGGGTAAATGCTCGTCCCAACTTCCTTTGAAATCAATAGCACAAACACGTAACATGTCCTCGATTGTCTGGATCGTTCTTTCACTTTGGCCGTCCGTCTGGGGGTGATAAGCCGTACTCATATTCAATTTCGTTCCCAAACATTCTTGAAAACTTTTCCGAAATCTTGAATTAAACCTTGGGTCTCGATCAGATACGATAGACACAGAAACTCCATGACGAACTACGATTTCCTTTAGGTACATATGGACTAACTTATCGAGCGAAAATCTTTCATTTATAGGCAGAAAATGAGCTGACTTGGTAAGTCTATCCACTATAACCCAAATGGCATCATGATTAGCCCTTGTCCTTGGTAATCCAACTATGAAATCCATGGCAATATGTTCCCACTTCCACTCTGGTATCTCCAATGACTGTAGCAATCCACTTGGTCTTTGATGTTCGGCTTTAATTCTCTGACATGTATAACATCTGCTAACCCATTCCGCAATTTCCCTCTTCATATCTGACCACCAATAATTTTCCTTTAAATCTCTGTACATTTTGGTACTCCCTGGATGGATTGAATATGTGACGCTCTCCAAACTCGGGTCAGAAGTTTGGGGTCCACAACACAAACACAATATCAACCTGTATATGAAATATTAATTGTAATGACCCTGCTCTATGTAACCATGGATTACAACAGGTTTAAGTATGAAAACAAGCCACAACCTTAATTTTTATTACAACGTACCAAATTCCAACTAATTTAACTTACAACGGATAATAAAATTATTCTTACAATCTTACTATCTCACTACCTCCACAAGCTTCTGCTAGCTCGATCTAACTCAATCAAAAATCCTAGCTCGTACATTGAACTGGGAAACCTCGTTATCAACCTTATCCCTTTTTAACTGTAGAATTCATAAAAAGATTCGCAAGAGTGAGCTAACTAGCTCAGCAAGTCATAATAACTATAACTGAAGTTAAACAATGATCAAGTGAGATGATTCAGATGATTCAAGTTTCTTTTTAACTAATCATTAGAATTGGATATTCATTTTAAGTTATAAAACCAAGGTTAGGCTGCTGATCAGTCACGCATTAACCCCGAGCAAAGCACACATCGCTGCTCTAATTACTGGATCCAAGGCACATATTGGCCTAATTCGACCACGAATCTGGTCTGACCACGAATCTGGTCCACATAAAGAAGACTATATAATTCTAAAACAATTCAGTGTAATAACAATATAATTCAATGAACAAGATCATAATCAACAGTGATAAAGCATCGGTATTAAAACATAATGCAATTCAAGATGCATCGCAGGGGTATATCAAGGTACGTATAAGAAACGGTTTTCAGTTTGTAAAGTGATCAGGTATTAAACAAATAATGATTATTCGAGGTACAGTTCTTTGATGTTTTAAGGAATGGTTGAGATATAAAAACTTTTGTGTTTTCAAGCAATTTCGTTCCAGTGTTTGAAGTTTGGTAGTTACACATTTGAGAAGTAGTATCATATTTGTGTGGTTTGGTGTCCGAGGATCAACAAAGTACGGTTTGCCAAGAATAAGGCTTACGACTCAATATCAAGAAAGAATCAGGGTTTAAGGTTAAATAGTTTGAAGCATATGGATTGTAAAACAGGAGTTATGTTTAATGATAACAATATGTTATAAAACAGTTCGAAAATATTGGTAATATATCTTGAAGAAAAGTTCAGAAATACTTGCCTTACAAGGCTTTACAACTATTACTGATCAACCCTGAGCCGATTTTGATGCTCCGGCTCTAACGTCCAATCACTAGATCCCATTGGATTCGACTTCGACACTCAGGTCTTTCTGTTGAAACTCTACTGAGCTCGTTGATTGACCACTAGGTTATCTTTAGTCCATCGTCCACTTTCAAGTTTCCGGCTATAACCTACAGGGTCGAAATACCCTACGTTAAACGTTTAGGTATGCTTGACATATCCTCGATACTAATTCTCACCCAACAATATTCAAACCCGACTCGTAATCATTCATATTAGAATAACACATACAACAATTAGGGTTCACATTCTCGAAATTGATCCAGTGTTCGTTTTTACAAAATACGCATATTCTTCATTTTACGAAATTAGGGTTACTGGATTTTTGACCGAACATTCACCACAACATACAATCAGGTTTCACACAAGATACAAGTATATACTTATTTACACTCGTTCGATGTTCCGATAATTACAGGGTATGTCCCAAATTTCTGAATTTAATTTCCAAAAGTTCGGGCAGCACCTCCTCTATTTATCGGCCTACCCGTCGAACAACTCGACGTCAAATCACAACCAAGCAATCAATCCAGTTATGCATTTCAATCCTCAATACAACCTTTATATTTTAAATAAATATTTTTCTTCCAAAAATAACTTCACGGATTAAGTTTATTTATTTTATAAAGATAGGACTCAGATCAAAATCATCCTTGTCCACCGCGGACTCACCGAAGTTCATCGTTGACGACAGCGAAATTCTCGGGGCACCCGATAGTACGGATTCCAACCCAAAATTTCACCAATATTCGAAACATTTTTCGCGCAAAATATTCATATCACGAATATCATTCAAAATTAATTTCCAGCAACTAGACCCAAAAATTCAGATTATAGTACGCATAACAGATTGCAAGCCAACAGAACCAACACACGGTGCAGGACACACACGCGCCACCTCCTCCACCAGAAAATGGGGAGGGCGGCGATAGAGAATCCGAAAACGCAACACAGCAGCAGACACACGAGTACATACTTACACATATACGCGAATACAACCCTGCAGACCAGGCCACCCCACCGGAAAACCGAGGAAGGGCGGCGTTACCCGGCCACAACCGAATTACACAATACATATACACAAGATTGTATATGCATGTATAGATAATTTGAATAATCAACTGAAACCAGGACATCAATTGAACATGAATGGCCGGAAAAAAACGGCAGTGAGCTCGTTGGAGCAGAGAACAGATGGTGGGGGTAAGCACGGTTGTGTTTATCTCCCTCTTTACTATATTTATTTATTTTTTTTATAAAAGATTTGTGAACTGTAAACATTTACTCTGCTGCCACACACAATTGCAAATTGATACGTGTCCCCCCTTTTTATAAAAACCTGACACGTGTCCTGATATTCCCGTAAATCGAAATCTGATTCGCTTTTCTCTTGACTTAACGACCCAAGTTGTACATACAACAATTTCGGAAAATTACGAGAATAGTTTTAAAATGTTCTAAATATCCCGAAATTTATAAAAACATAAATTTCGTAATTTTAAAATAATTTTTGAAATGCAATGTATACCCGCTTTTAACGAATAAGCGAAACAACGCGCGGGTGAAATTAATCTCAAAAATTCCCAAAATAATTTTAAAATTCACGGAATATTCCAAACTTAAATAAATACGAGTTTCATAATTTTTGAAGAATTTTGGAATTAAATATGGATTTTTCAAATAAAAACAATCAGAAAATCATTTAAAAATAAATAATTATTAAAATATTGATTTCTCAATTTTATAAAATTTTAAAAATAATTAATGTAATTATAAAATCATAAAAACAATTTTAGAGACATTTCAAGTATTTACGCAAATAAATTTGTACCAAATTCACTTTTGAAAATGAAAACAATCCAATATGATCCCATAATTAATCACACGAACAATCCTGTATATTACAAATCACACATTAATAGTCAAACAACACATAGGTGTCAAAACCAACACACATATTTTATTTATTTAATACTTTCCATAAATACATAAATAAATAATTCAAAAATACACGAGTCGTTATAGAATATCTTGAAATATGTGCTTCCTGTAAAATTTCATTCTTTAGCTCCGTTACTGGTGGAATCCAAATTTTTGAAGAAAACCTAAGAATACCTTGATCATCCTTCTGCATGCACAATTCCTCACCTACCAAATGATTCATATCTTGATCCATTACATCTTCCTGACACTTCTTTATTTTCTCTAGTAACTCCGGCTGAAAAGTCACACTATACAATTTTGCTTCATTAGGCCTGCAAACGTTAATCTCCAATTCCAGTTTCTGAAATTCCTTATATATCTCTTCAGGTACTGATAACACATTTAACTTTTCCTTCCGGCTTAACGCGTCTGCTACAATGTTCGCTTTACCGGGATGATAATTAATTGAGCATTCATAATCCTTGATCAATTCTAACCATCTCACTTGCCTCATATTTAGTTACTTCCATGTGAATATGTACTTTAAGCTTTTGTGATCCGTGAAACTCTCGCACTTTTCTCCATACAGATAATGTCTCCAAATTTTCAAAGCAAAAACTATGGCTGTTAGTTCCAAATCATGAGTAGGATACTTCTGTTCGTGTGGTTTCAATTGCCTTGACGCATATGCAATCACCTTATCGCGTAAGCTTTTTTAATGGTGTTGCAATCCTTGAGAAATTTTGAACGAATCGACGATAATATCCCGCTAATCCTAAGAAACTTCTTACCTCGATTGGTGTTCTCAGTCTTTCCCAATTTGTAATTTCCTTAATGTTTGTTGGGTCCACATTGATCCCATCATTACTGACTATGTGTCCTAAGAACTGAACTTCCTGTAGCCAAAACTCGCAGTTCGAGAATTTAGCATATAACTTCTTTTTCCTTAAAATTTCCAAAGTTGTTCTTAAATGTTCCGCATGATCCTCTTCCATTTTTGAATAAATTAAAATATCATCTATAAACACAATAATGAACTTGTCCAAATATTCCTTAAAAATTCTATTCATCAGGTCCATAAACGTTGCCGGGGCGTTGGTCAATCCTAAAGACATCACTAGAAATTCGTAATGTCCATACCTTGTTCTGAAAGCTGTCTTTGGTATATCTTCTGGCTTGATCTTCAGTTCATTATATCCCGATCTTAAATAAATTTTGGAGAAAAACTTGGCTCCCTTTAGTTGATCAAACAGATCATCAATTATGGGTAACGAATACTTGTTCTTGATTGTAAGCTTATTGAGTTCTCTATAGTCGATGCACAGTCTCATGCTTCCATCTTTCTTCTTGACAAATAACACCGGGGCTCCCCACGGGGATACACTGGGTCTGATTAGTCTTTTCTCTAACAATTCTTGCAATTTCTTTGCTAGCTCTTTCATCTCAACGGGTGCCATCCTATACGGGGCCTTGGATACTAGTTCTGTTCCAGGTGCTAAGTCGATTGTAAACTCAATTTCTCTATTTGGAGGAAATCCTGGTAACTCGTCGGGAAACACGTCTGGAAATTCATTCACTACTGGAATATCTTCAAGTTTTGCTGGCTCCTGACTTCTGTCAATCATATATGCTACGAAATTCTCGCATCCTTGTCGTAATAACTTTTTGGCTTGAATCATCGTTAAGATCTTCTTTACTTGTTTTTGACCCTTGAACGTTACTATTCTTTCATCTGGCATTTTTACCATTAACTTCTTATTTCGACAATCTATTTGGGCATCGTGCTTAGATAACCAATCCATTCCTAGGATAACGTCAAATTCTCCTAACTTAAATGGTATCAAATCTACACAAAACTTACTACTAGAAATCTCAATCTCACAATTCCCATAAACTTGATTAACAGATACTTGTTCTTGATTTGCCAATTCCACAGTCATTATTTCATTTAAATACTCAACTGGACAATTTAACTTACTAACAAAATCTTGGGAAACAAACTATCGAGTTGCTCCCGAGTCTATTAACACTTTGGCACATAAAGAATTCACATTAAGCGTACCTGCCTCGACATCCGTATCCTAGATAGCATCCTTCACAGACATGTCAAAAACTCTAGCCCTTAGAGTCTCATTCACTACTGGGGTAGATCCCATAATCCTCAATGAATTACTGACTGGGGCTGGTGTCTTGCAATCTCTGGCTATATGTCCTGGTTTCCTACATTTAAAGCACATAAATCCAATGGCTGGAACCTTCACTGCTGGATTCTGGATAGGCTGATCCTTATTTGCTGGCTCTCTTGCTGGCTGATTTCGGCACTCCCTTGAATAATGCCCTTTCTGATTGCACTTGAAACAAACTACATTCAACTTATTACAGACTCCCCCATGCTTCTTCCCACATACTTGACAATCTGGAAAAGTTAATCTCAACTGATTTGGCTGATTAGCATTAACTGGACGGTTGCCCTGGCTTCCGTCGCTTGTATTTTGTCTCCTGAAATTAAAATTCCTCCATGGCTGAAACTTGCCCTTCTTAAAATTTTGAAATTTCTCTAGTTGTGACTGACCTTCATTCCCTTCAAATTTCCTTTTCTTGCTTTCCTTTTCCTTTTGGAACATCTCACTCTCTATCTCTACGATCATAGCCTTCTGTACCACTTCTGCATAGGTATCTAATTCAAAAATGGCTACCTTCCCTCTGATCCATGGTTTCAGACCTTGCTGGAATCTTTTAGCTTTCTTCCTGTCAGTATCCACATACGAGGGCACATACCTTGACAATTCCTCAAACTTACTCTCATAATCTGCCACCGACATATTCCCTTGCTTTAATTCTAAAAACTTCAGCTCCGTCTGGTCTTGGACAAACTGAGGAAAATACTTTATTAAAAACAATTCCTTAAACCTCTCCCAAGTAATAACATCTGTACCTTCCAATGTCTTCACCATCTTCCGCCAATAGGTGGCCTCATTCTTCAGATGGTAACTTGCAAACTCAACCTTCTGTTCTTCCTTTACTTTCAGTAAGGCAAATGCCTTCTCTATTTCCTTTAACCAAACATTTGCTTCAATTGGCTCTAGGGATCCCTTGAATTCTGGTGGGTTTATTGCCTGAAAAGTTTTAAAAGTTATCTGGGGGTTGGTCTGTCTTTGTTGTTGTTGTGCCAGGTGAACTGTTTGTTGGGCCAAAATTTGGAGACTCTGGGCTATTACTGGGTCCATGGGTCCTGGGTTCACATTTGGGTTTGTATCATTTTGGTTGTTATTATTGTTGGTTTCTTCATTCTGGGTGTTGGTGCGGGTATTTCTTCCGGGAGGCATTTTCTGTAAAGAATCAAACAACTTATCTAGCTTTTAAACCAAATTCTTTGTAGAAAAGAAAAGTTTTATAAAACAGAAATATCTCCTTTTTGAAAACAGTTATAACTAAGTAAATTGCATGCTTCTTTACAGAATATAAACAGTTATGAAAACAGGGTACATGGTATCACAGGGGTATAACTGGTGCAATAAATAAGGTAAAGTAAAATAGGTACAGTAAAATGAATGACAATACTGGAAAGGAAAGGTGCTGATATATATAGATCAAAAGTTTTAGGTAGTACAAGCGTAAACACGCTTCAGAAGTAAAAGCAAAAGGGTACAACAACCTACTTACTAGTCAGCATAGCTAGTCTATAAATACAACCCAAAAGTCTACTTATACACACTACACACTACTATACATACTATATAACCATCACAATACTGCTCAGCATCTCTGGATTTCTAACTCATGGCAAGTCTGGACCTCCAATCTCCTCAAGCTCCTCTAGAACCCACTTAGCCCACTCCACTAGGAAATCAGGTGTGATGTCCTCATATGTAGCCTCAACAATTCTCAGTGCAGCTACTCTACGAAATGCCTGGAGCCTCTCTCTGAGTCGCCTCTCACCCCTCCCAACCTCTCTGGTACGCATAATATGTAGTAACTCCTGAATCTGACCCTGTAGGAATCGCTGCTCCATAAGGCAAGCCTCAAACTGATGATATGGGTCAGGATAGGAAGAGAACTGGAAAGGTACTCCTGTAACTGAGTGACTAGTAAAGCCTGAATCAGCATGTGGGGGTCCCCTGATAGGTGGCCTCATGCCTGGAGGTGGAATAGCCTGCAGTGGTACGGGCTGCAACACAGGTGGAGGTAGTATAGCCAACACTGGTGGAACAACAGGACGTGGATCTGATGATGGCGCTCCAACAGAAGGCTCTGAGTGATCAGCTGATACGGAAATAAAAGAGTCGGCCATCGCTGCTATCTGAAATTATATCGCAATATAAGAATCTTGAACCACGGCGCGAATTATACTAATACCTGTTATACCGAAGCACTCAACCTCTCGACGTTCTATCTTTCTATTCCTTACTTTTAATCCTAACCCTCTACCCATTCCCGTCAACCTAGGCTTGTGTCAGTGACTTATAACCTGTAGCTCTGATACCAAAACTGTGCGCCCTCCAAACCCGGGTCAGAAGTTTGGGGTCCACACACACACCTTATTAATAACCTGCTTATAACAATGATAAAGATAATAATAATATGCAGTGACCCTACTTACCAACTACCATGGACCGCAACAGGTTAAAGTATGTACACAAGACAACACACCTACTTATATTACAAACGTTCAAATCCCAACTATTCCAAACTCAGAACTGAGTATTAAACATTATTACAAACTTTTACAAACTCAAATTATCCCAAAAGAAGCCTACTAGCTTAGCTCGATCAACCTGAACCCCTAGCTCTCGCGCTGGACTGGGGATCCTCGGTACCAACCTCTAATTGAGTATGTTCCGACGAAGATCATTCTTTTCACTTTAGAAATCATTCGTGAAGTTCAGTCCCCTTTGCATCCGGTCTTCTCAATTTGGAAGATGAGTCTTTTCAAATTCTAGCAGAACAAGTTCTACCTTCTTCAATATATGATGTTGCTCTTTAGTGAGTTAGATAGGTTAGGAATGTGATTATAACTAGATAGTTTTTGATGTTGATGTAGATATAGAAATATGTTGGTTGAATGTTGGTATATAATTTTTTTTTTATTTTGGTTTAAGATTGATTTTTATTAATATAGCTTTTTATTTTAAATAAAGAGCACGATGTGAAGCAACTAAAAATACATCACCTGCTTAAACTAAAAACGATGTCAAACTAACAAAATAAATCGAAAAATAGGAATGAAAATGATGTCGAAAATATTAAAACACACCGCTTTGTGCAAGTAAATAAAAGTAAATAAAAGAAAACTGATGTCTTCTAAAATAATTTACATCGGTTTCACTTACGCAACCGATGTTAAAGTAGAAGTTTCACATCACTTCCTTAAGTAAAACTGATGTTATAAGTTATGTTTAACGCCGGTTAAGTAAATAAACCATTTTTATCAGTTAAGACATCGGTTTTTTTAAGAATCTGATGTCTATCAGTTAAAAGTTCTTCCCTGTTATATGTTTATAGTACTTTTTAACCTCCTAAATACCATTTTTCACAATCTAGTTTTAACATGTTTTTTTTTAAAAAAGGGCTAATTATACATCAGTTTGCTCAGAAAACCGATGTCTATATACATCTTTAACATCGGTTAAAAACTGATGTTAAAGACCCCTACCTTTCTCTACACATGCGAAGACATCGGTTTGAAAAAAAAGACATCGGTTTATAATCGATATCTAAGGGCATTTTTCTAGTAGTGTGACCCCTTTCAATAAAATGTTTTTAACATTGGATGGTTGCGTAAGAGGCCGTGGCAGCGGTCCAGCGTGAGCTATGTGTTATACGGGATATAACACCTTGCTAGGCCGATATGTGCCTTGGGTACCACTTTATTTAGTTGGATATGCTTCGGCATACCGGTGTTGCTCCGCGGCTGATCATCGGCGTCAACATACCGTCGTTCGAGGATTCCAATCTAAATTATTATATTGCTTTGATAAACATAGAATAAATTATTTATCAAGTGTTTTGTTTTTGAATTAAAGGTGAAATCAGTTTTAATTCAGTTTCTGCTTGATGTGGATATTTAGCTTGTTGTTCAATATCAAAGGTGGTATTAGTATAGATGATTGATTTTGACTTCAGTATGGGATGTTGTGAGCATCAAAGTTCGTATTGATATCTAATTTGATATGAAAATAAAATAAGTATTAATATCAAGAGTTCAGTTTTGAGTAAGGTTTATGATTCAGTCCAAAATCATTATTTCATATTATTATTATTTACGATATTTCCATAAACACAGTTTTACGAGTTTTATTCTCATCAAGATTCAAAGTATTGCTGAAACATTTTGCTCGAAAATATCATAAAGAGTTTTGAATACAGTGAGAAATAATTATCCGATTCTTTAATAAATTTTCTGTTTCAGCAATTATGATTTTAAATGTTCTGCGCTATTGCAAATGTCGGTTTTATATCAAAATGACCCTATATTTGCTATAATGATCTTGCTGAGCATTTCTTTCATTCATACTTGCATGTTTTTTAAATTTAACCCCCAGTGAGGATTAGCTTGCACTATTTAGTTTCGTAATTCGAAGAAGCTCTTGGAAGGTGGTTGGTCCAGGGTTTGCGGGCTAGTGTAAGTACTATTGTATAAAGTTGTTTATATTATATTATAGTTATGTATTGTTTATTTGGGACTAGTATACTTCTTTTCGAAGTTATAATAGTGGGTTAAGTTTGAGTTTGGAAATTATTTAAAAGAGTTTTAAAAGAAAGTGAAAAATTTATTTGTGAAATTTGGATATCTTATTTCTAGAACTGTAACCTTAAAAGATCTTGGATTAGTTTGGGGTCATGTATGATAAATATCTTCCGGTGGCATTTGCATTTTGATTTAACAGGTTAATTTGGATTGAGGTTTTATAGTGACGACCAAATCCTCTGACCCTGGATTTGGGGGCGTTACAGGTTGGTATCAGAGCTGAGGTTATAGTAAACTAGAAATGAGAGTGTTTAGGAGTGTTTAGGAGTGTGTATAGCTATGTGAGGACGTTGACTTGTAGAGGTCTCTTGATTATTCAGCACCATTTCTTTAATATTAATATAAAACAAATTTTAGTATTCATATAAAATTTATATAATAATATTAGTAAGAATCATTTATTTTAGGGACAAATAGCTAGAAATATGATATTTAGCTACTCTTTTACCAGAAATTTGATATTATTTATTTTGACTTTTTATGTTATCTTAATTTTTTACATATTTAAATTTTTAAAAATATATTTGTAATTTTTTTAATGAGTTTTTTTGCCAATTTTAATTAGTTTAAATATTTAAAATATTTTATTTTAATAATGTTTTGGAGATGTTTTATGTCTGTGAGTAAGTTAGGTCTTTCCCTTTCTGTTGAAATTTTCAGCGGAGCATCTTTCTTTCCGCTAATATTTATAGCGGATAGGCATAACCTATTTTTTAATCATGGCCATTGAAAACTTGATCCCATGGTCAAGAAATAGTGTGCTGGATAAATGACTCATAACAAGTGATTGTTAAGGAACAGGACCCATCTATATAATAATTGATCATTAGTCTTTGCAACTTTTGTGAACTTCTCAATTTTTTTTACGAAATCCACTTATCAACACTAACGTTAGAAGGAGGAAAGTTCACATTTTACAAGTGGATAGATGATACGGAATTCATATAATAAAGCAACCCATTCTATTGATAAGAACATGGACGATGAAGAAAAATTTTGAAGGTTAAGAAGATAACATCAAGACAGCCTCTGCTAGGAAGGGTAGAAAGTCTAAGGTTTCTCCGAAGTATTGAAATTCAAGGAGTGGGAACAAAATATTAAAATTAAATGTTTATAATATAAGTTTTAGATGCATAATATAGAAAACAAATGAATGATCATGTGATGGATCAGGTGTCTGTGTTTGTGCTAGTTCAGCCATTGTTTTTTCAACAGAGATTTAATATAAAAAATGATTTAATATCAAGAAACAATGAAAAATTAGGTAAAAACTAGAAATATGTGCTAGTAATTTTTAACAAATCAAAGTGTATATGAATCGAGGAACAATTTAATCAAGAAATATTCTCAAATAAGTAAAATATAACAAGAAATGAATCACACAAGTGATGTAACCAAGAAATCATGTAAACAAGATAGAAATCGATAATCAATTATCTTGAAAACATAACCTCATAATCGTAAAAACATGGAGATTGAAATACCCCCAAAGAAAACGAGAATCGAAGAAACTTTAACATAAATTAATCACCAGAATGAATCGCTATGAATCACGATGTAGAGCAAGGTCGGGATCATCACGAGATGCTCTAATACCATGTTACAATTATTCATATAGAATTAATCAATATAACCCCCATTACTATTCATCATCATCTCTCTAACTACAAACTACTGATTACTAGTTATTGATTAAGTATTTTACATTTCTTAAGGAATAAGATATTCTTATCTACTAGTTATTACTTTGGAATAATCTCTATGCCTTTATTCTGTTACTTCTGTTACTCCATTCCATCCACGGGGAAGCTGTGACTTAAACTCTTTGACAACTGTGACTTTGTGTATTTATGATGTATCAATGATGTCACATATATCAAAAATGTTTCTTTTATTCGAATGGATATTCAAGAGTAATAAGAATAAGAATAAAAATAATTTTCAGATAGATAAATAGAAATCTATGAGAGCATTAGGTTCATTCTGAAAAACTGAATGAGTATATATACACAAAGCTAACAGATAATTCATTCGCTACCTGCCTGTAATGAACTGAATTTGAATAAGAAGAATGGAAAAATATTATTAAGATTAAGGTCAGGGTTTAGGGCTTCAATGAAAGCAAGATGATCATTTTGGGAATAACTGTAAACTTCTCATGTACAGAGTCTCGAGAACTGAATTTTTTATATATAAACAGGGTTGGAAAAATTAATAAATAATATTTTCTTTAAATTACTTAAAATCTCCAAAATATCTACATTAATTTTTAAATCATTTTATTGAAAAACTTATTTCTAATATTGGTCTTCTAAGTTTTAATTATTTTAAATTTTTTTCAATGAAGAATAAACTAATGTTTTATTTTCTTTTAAACTTTTAACTTTGATACTCATAAATGATATTTGACAACATTTTCCAAATAATGTTCTTTTTAATTAAAAATGGTATTCCCTCCTATTCATTGTATAAGTTTTTACTCAAATGAGAACTTTTTAAAATAAGAACTGTGAGAACTGATAGTTTTTGTTGTTAAAATTTGTGATTTTATGAAACAGCCCGCACTTCTGGACAATTAATTCTAAATAAAAACTAATACAAAATCCAATTAATAATCCAAAATTCTATTACAGAGGCGACTACTACAAAAGCGCAGCTAACGGAAGCGGTCCAAAAGTCAATCTAATCAACTCCTAAGTCCTCGAACTTCAATGTTATCCAACTTAAATCTTACACGAAACCTGAAATTGTAAGTAATGAGCTATAAAACTCATCAAGAAACTAATCAATTAAACTAGTTTTCCAAGTAACATGTACCCATATAATAAAATACGATGATCTATGTGATACGATATACGAAACAAATACTTTCGATACATATTCTTATTCTTATTCGATACATACGATACACATAGCACATGAACAACAATAATTCAACACCCATAATTTATGCCACGATCACTACAATCCAGTGATAACGGTCCTCAGTTTTCTGAAAATTTTCACTGCAATCCGATAACCACAGTCCTAAGTTTTTATTCGATATTTTCACAAACCATGGCACAAATCAGAGATCTCAAATTATCGTCTAGACACTACACATATACATACAACAATACATATACTATAACACATAATTTTTTCAAATATATCATCACTTAGCCCAAGTTTTGATAATCAAATATACGCATAACACACAATTTTGTAAATATTAGTAATATCGATCGAAACCTTACCTCAAAACCTGACCAGATCTGAATTCTTTTGACCCACTAAACTATATTTTCTTGGAAAAATCAAAAAACAAAAGTTGTAGAGAATGAAAATATCTTTCCGAAAAGTCCATAATCAACAAATTCTGACTTATGATGAATTTTTTTATGAATTTTACAAGATTTCTAATTTTTATATAGAATAGCCCTACGAATTTCAATAATTAAGACGAGGAAGACGAATGAGATGTATTTATACCGATACAAAAACCCTATATCTTAACCTACAAGTTATCTATATTATAATATAATCCAAATTTTAGGCTCATTAGTCTAATCCAATTTTAAATCCTAGTCCTCATCTAATTTTAATCCTTTTTATTCTATTATTCTATTATCAATCTAATTTTAAAAATTATCAATTCTCACAGTTCTTATTTTAATAAGTTGTACACACATATGACTGTCAATGTCATAAAAATCGGTAATCGGAAGTGATCGATTGAGTTTTTGCTTTATGATTAATCGGAAAACTGGAGATTAATCGGAAAAAAATTAGATGTCTTTGAATAATTTTTTTTCCAATTTTAATATCCTTATTGTTGTGCAAAACATGCCTATACTATAACAAGACTAAGTCAAATTGACAATCCTAAGTAAGTTGTATAATAATCTATGTTTGCATTGTGTATTGCAACACTTAAGTCTGTAAAAATGTAAATAGACTAGACCGGAGTATTTTTCTAAAAACAGTCTCAAGCCTAAGAATAGAGAATGGACAAGTCATGAAGAATGGAGATATCGACAAGTCATTTCTTTACTAGAGAACTTTGAGTTATCGACAAGTCAAAATATCACTAGAGATCTCTGAGATATCGATAAGTCTATTTGTCACTAGAGAACTCAGAGATATCGATAAGCCAAAGTGAAGACATGAAGATGAGAGATCTTGACAAGCCAAATTCTCCTATAAAGAACTATAGAATGATGAGAGATCTCGATAAGCCAATATAATTTTCGAGATATCAAGTTCTCTATATATATATCAAACTGGAGATCTCGAGGTAAAACTAAATGTACAAAGTGCAGATCAGTTAAATATCCAAGATTATCCATCAACAAACAATCCAATCAGTTGGATTAACAAGTCTACAAAAGCAGCTTGAAGAGTACAAGATCAAAGGCCAAGCTTAATTGGAAAAAGTAAAGTCACAAGCGTGCAAGATAAGCAAAGATACACTAAGCCATATATAGAAAGATTTGGTTATCAAAATAGGTATTAGTACATGTGGCGCCCTCCAAACCCGGGTCAAAAGTTTGGGTTCCACACACACACACCTTATTAATAACCTGCTTATAACAATGATAAAGATAATAATAATATGCAGTGACCCTACTTACCAACTACCACAGACCGTAATAGGTTAAAGTATGCACACAAGCCAACATACCTACTTATATTACAAACGTTCAAATCCCAACTATTCCAAACTCAAAACTGGGTATTAAACATTATTACAAACTTTTACATACTCAAATTATCCCGAAAGAAGCCTACTAGCTTAGCTCGATCAACCTGAACCCCTAGCTCTCACACTGGACTAGGGATCCTCGGTACCAACCTGTTCCTTCTTAACTGGAAAAGAACATAAACAATATCGCACAAATGAGCTAACTAGCTCAAGTCACAATGACAAAACTGAGGATAATGATCATCAGGTAAATATGGTTATGATATCAAGTGAACAATGGATTATGATTTAGAATTGGATATTATATCTTCATGTTAAAAACCAAGGTTAGGCTGCTGATCAGTCACGCACTAACCCCGAGCAAAGCACACATCACTGCTCTAACTACTAGATCCAAGGCACACATTGGCCTAACTTGACCATTATATGGTCTGACCACAAATCTGGTCCACAATTTTATAAAAACAATCCAATTCTAACATAATAACAGAATAAGAAATAATAAACAATAACCAGAATCATTAATAACATTGGACGTTCAATAATGAAATGGTTTCAATCTGCATAAGGGTCAAAAGAGCATTTTCAAAGTTTGGATAACAATGAATCAATGTTTCAGGGTTTCAAGGATTTGGTCTTTCAAAGCATAAAATACAATGGTTTAGATGTGTAAGCAATCTGGTTCAGTGTTTGATATGTAGTTTGTATATAATTGTGGAGTAGTATCATATATTTGAGGTTCATATTTGGGTATACAATAATTGATGGTCTAAAAAAAATCAGGTTTACGACTCAAGATCAATAACTTGGAATCAAGGTTTAGGGTTCAGTGCTTCAAAGCACTTACAATATAAAATAGGAATATCAATCACGACAATATCTCGAGAAAGTTCAGAACACTTGCCTGGTATTAGCTTACTACACTGCACTCGCTTCCAATCACAATCGTCTTACTCCTCAACTACCTGTTTCCCTTTCCTACGTCTTGCCTCTTCTGCTCACATATCATAAGCATCTATCAATATTCAACTCATATGATTCTATTCAAGACATACTCCTATCTACCCTTCGTTTTACCTAAATCTGATTAACGGATTGAAAGTTACGCAATAAACAAGTAAATATCGAATACACAGACCGACAGTCCACCAACAAGTCATATACAACACATGGCACGTCACACAATCAATAATATATTATTTATAAAGAAGTCTCGTGTCATAAACAAGCTTTCTGGTAGTTAAAATGATTTTTAAAATATTTTTCGGAATTAAAACGGGTCGTTGGATCAATTTCGGAATAATAAACATGGTTCGGTTGGCCAATTCTGGCTTCAAAACAATTTCATAATAATTATCGAGCCTTGAAAACAATTTAAGATAATATTTTAAAGCTCGAAACTATTTTTCGGAATTTTAAAATTATTTTTAAGTTATTAAATCTAATTAAAGTCAATTAATAATTAATTAAATCAATTAATCAATTAATTTTTGAATTAATTGACTAATTAATCAATTAAAAATTAACTGAAATTAATTAACTAATTAATTCAGATTTATTTTTGAATTAAAAATAATTTTTGGAATTAAAATAATAATTTTAGAGTTTTCAGAAATTAAAATCAAATTTTTATAATAAAAATAAATAGGAAATATGATTTTTGAATATTTTTAAAACAGGAATCCTAAATTTGCAAACTCTGGAAACTTCAGGGACCAAACTTCATTGTCCCCAAAAGTGCAGGTACAAAACTGCAATTGACACCCCCTGCCGCCGGAAAATACAGGGGTGGCCGGAGAATTCGATTCCGGCACCCTCACCTCACCATCTGCTCCAGATTACATCTACAGACAACCAGGAATCGATTCATGCAATCAAAACATAACAATAACCACAGACTTGGCCGGAAATTGGCCAAAAACATCGTCGGTTTCCGGCGAACATCGCAAATCTTCAAAACACAACTCCCTTCGATTCAGACATCCTCTGTTAACGAGCTATATACCAATCGATTGCAAATTTCATAAGGAACATAATCCACTATAAATCAACAGCTAATAACCCCTAAATTAAAAAGCCCTAAATTTCAATTGAAAACATTCATAAGGGTTATAAACCCTAATTTTAAAATTCGAGAATTAAACCCACTTTTGAGCATGTTATTGAACTCCGAATCAGACGTATGACATATGAAAATCATCAGGAAAACAAGCTCTACAACATGCAATCATCAAATCATATAAACAATCATCCGAACAAAAATTCATATTTTTAATAAAAATAATTCGAAATTAAATAAAAATATAGAAAAATAACCTTGATATCTGTAGTTCTGAAACTTGAAGAAACTGAAAGAACACCTTAAAACCTCTGTTTTGGTTACTCGAGCGTTCCAAACGAAGATCAATAACACCTTCAATTTGGGGTTTGATTTTCAGAAGGGTTTATGACTATATGGATTTTCTATGAAAATTATATAATTATCTGTCTGCAAATGATTTTGATACGAAATAAAATACGGTAAAAGGCTATTTATAATTACGGAAAATTAGTATCCCGTTCGATCATTCCGGATATAAAACGGTACGTTTATTTATAAAAACTGATCCAAACGGTATAAGTTTTCGGGACAGTTATCCAAATCAGTACAATTTGTACTGCGGTCTTGGTCTCAGCGCCTGGTTACATGTATTACGAGGTGATAAATGTGATAGTTTAATACAAAACTCCCGTTTATGAAAAATACGAGTTTTATTGATTTACCGAAACGAATATTATATCGAAAATGTTGCGCCGGGACCCGCGCAGGACAAACCGTGCGCCAGATCGAAAAAGTCGAAACATGGAATATGCTCGGAATATTACAGTTGGTTTAGGAAGGAGTTCTCGGAAGAGTTTTGGGTTCCAAAAATGTAACAACGGATGACGTGGGTTGGTTCCCGTTTTTATAAAATAGATTTTAAATACTCGGAAAAAGATTTTATAAATTTCATATGATCCTTATAAATCCATAAATCAACATAAAAATAATTAGGAAGATATGACAAGTATCTATATTTTATTTTGGACATATAAAAATTAAAATACTCAATTAATAATATTTTTAAACATCCAAACACATTTAACACTTAACAATTAATTCATAGAATGGATACTAAACACATATATTAATTATTTATTAACACAAATAATTACACGATATATCCCGAATATTATATCCTTCCCCTCTTAAAAGGATTCTGTCCTCAAAATCTCCTCAGAAAACAAATGAGGGTACTTTTCTCTCATATCACTTTCTAACTCCCAGGTTGACTCTTCAACCTTTGGGTTTCTCCATAATACTCTTACTAGCTTTACCACTTTATTTCTCAATACCTTCTCTCTTTTCTCTAAGATCTTTATCGGACTCTCTACATATGACAAATCGGCCTGAAGCTCTATTGGCTCATATTCTATTACATGCCTGGAGTCTGGATTATATTTCTTAAGCATTGATACGTGAAAAACATTGTGAATGTGCTCCATTTGCGGGGGTAACGCCAACTCGTAAGCTACTTTGCCAACGTGCTTTAGAATCTCAAAAGGTTCGACATATCTTTGACTCAGCTTTCCTTTCTTTCCAAACCTCGTTAGTCCTTTCCACGGTGATACTTTCAGTAATACCAAGTTTCCTTCTTCAAATTCCATGTCTTTTCTTGACTGGTCTCATATTTCCTTTGACGGTCTTGTGTTGCTATCAATCTTTTCTGGATTACTTCAACAACTTCCTTTGTCTGCTGCACCAATTCAGGTCCAAGTATTTTGCGTTCTCCTACTTCGTCCCAATATACTGGAGATCTACATTTGTGTCCATAAAGGGCTTCATAGGGTGGCATTCCAATGCTGGCGTGGTAACTGTTGTTATAAGCAAACTCTACCAAGGGTAAATGCTCGTCCCAACTTCCTTTGAAATTAATAGCACAAACACGTAACATGTCCTCGATTCTCTGGATCGCTCTTTCACTTTGGCCGTCCGTCTGGGGGTGATAAGCCGTACTCATATTCAATATCATTCCCAAACATTCTTGAAAACTTTTCCAAAATCTTGAATTAAACCTTGGGTCTCGATCAGATACGATAGACACAGGAACTCCATTACAAACTACGATTTCCTTTAGGTACATATGGACTAACTTATCGAGTGAAAATCTTTCATTTATAGGCAGAAAATGAGCTGTCTTGGTAAGTCCATCCACTATAACCCAAATGGCATCATAATTAGCCCTTGTCCTTGGTAATCCAACTATGAAATCCATGGAAATATGTTCCCACTTCCACTCTGGAATCTCCAATGGTTGTAGCAATCCACTTGGTCTTTGATTTTCGATTTTAACTCTCTGACATGTATAACATCTGCTAACCCATTCCGTAATTTCCCTCTTCATTTCTGGCCACCAATAATTTTCCTTTAAATCTCTGTACATTTTGGTACTCCCTGGATGGATTGAATATCTTGAACTATGTGCTTCCTGTAAAATTTCATTCTTTAGCTCCGTTACTGGTGGAATCCAAATTCTTGAAGAAAACCTAAGAATACCTTGATCATCCTTCGGCGTGCACAATTCTTCACCTACCAAATGATTCATATCTTGATCCATTACATCTTCCTGACACTTCTTTATTTTCTCTAGCAACTCCAGCTGAAAAGTCACACTGTACACTTTTACTTCATTAGGCCTGCAAACGTTAATCTCCAATTCCAGTTTCTGAAATTCCTTATATATCTCTTCAGGTACTGATAACACATTTAACTTTTCCTTCCGACTTAACACGTCTGCTACAACGTTCGCTTTACCGGGATGATAATTAATTGAGCAGTCATAATCCTTGATCAATTCTAACCATCTCTTTTGCCTCATATTTAGTTCCTTCTGTGTGAATATGTACTTTAAGCTTTTGTGATCCGTGAAAATCTCGCACTTTTCTCCATACATATAATGTCTCCAAATTTTCAAAGCAAAAACTATGGCTGCTAGTTCGAAATCATGAGTAGGATACTTCTGTTCGTGTGGTTTCAATTGCCTTGATGCATACGCAATCACCTTATCGTGCTGCATTAAAACACATCCTAGTCCTTTGTGAGAAGCATCGCTATAAATTACGAAATTCTCTTGATCATCTGGAAGTGACAAAACAGGTGCCGTGACTAATCTTCGCTTCAACTCCTAGAAACTCTCTTCGTATTTGTCATTCCATATAAACTTTTCATTCTTTCGTGTAAGTTTTTTTAATGGTTTTGCAATCCTTGAGAAATTTTGAACGAATCAACGATAATATCCCGCTAATCCTAAGAAACTTCTTACCTCGATGGGTGTTCTCAGTCTTTCCCAATTTGTAATTTCCTCGATCTTTGTTGGGTCCACTTTGATCCCTTCATTACTGACTATGTGTCCTAAGAAATGAACTTCCTGTAGCCAAAACTCGCACTTCGAGAATTTAGCATATAACTTCTTTTTCCTTAAAATTTCCAAAGTTGTTCTCAAATGTTCCGCATTTAGCATATAACTTCTTTTTCCTTAAAATTTCCAAAGCTGTTCTCAAATGTTCCGCATGATCCTCTCCATTTTTGAATAAATTAAAATATCTTCAATAAACACAATAACAAGCTTGTCCAAATATTCCTTAAAAATTCTATTCATTAGGTCCATAAACGCTGTCGGGGCATTGGTCAATCCAAAAGACATCACTAAAAATTCTTAATGTCCATACCTTGTTCTGAAAGCTGTCTTTAGTATATCTTCTGGCTTGATCTTCAGTTGATAATATCCCGATCTTAAATCAATTTTGGAGAAAAACTTGGCTCCCTTCAGTTGATCAAACAGATCGTCAATTATGGGTAACGGATACTTGTTCTTGATTGTAAGCTTATTGAGTTCTCTATAGTCGATGCACAGTCTCATGCTTCCATCTTTCTTCTTGACAAATAACACCGGGGCTCCCCACGGGGATACACTGGGTCTGATTACTCCTTTCTCTAACAATTCTTGCAATTGCTTTGCTAGCTCTTTCATCTCAACGGGCGCCATCCTATACGGGGCCTTGGATACTAGTTCTGTTCCAGGTGCTAAGTCGATTGCAAACTCAATTTCTCTATCCGGAGGAAGTCCTGGTAACTCGTCAGGAAACACGTCTGGAAATTCATTCACTAATGGAATATCTTCAAGTTTTGCTGGCTCCTGACTTCTGTCAATCACATATGCTACGAAATGCTCGCATCCTTGTCGTAATAACTTCTTGGCTTGAATCATCGTTAAGAACTTCTTTACTTGTTTCTGACCCTTGAACGTTACTATTCTTTTGTCTGGCGTTTCTACCATTAACTTCTTATTTCGACAATCTATCTGGGCATCGTGCTTAGATAACCAATCCATTCCTAGGATAACGTCAAATTCTCCTAACTTAAATGGTATCAAATCTACACAAAACTTACTACCAGAAATCTCAATCTCACAATTCCCATAAGCTTGATTAACAGATACTCGTTTTTGATTTGCCAATTCCACAGTCATTATTTCATTTAAATACTCAACTGGACAATTTAACTTACTAACAAAATCTTGGGAAACAAACGATCGAGTTGCTCCCGAATCTATTAACACTTTGGCACATAAAGAATTCACATTAAGAGTACCTGCCCTGACATCCGTATCCTGGATAGCATCCTTCACAGACATGTCAAAAACTCTAGCCCTAAGAGTCTCATTCACTGCTGGGGTAGATCCCATAAATCCTCAATGCATTACTGACTGGGGCTGGTGTCTTGCAATCCCTGGCTATATGTCCTGGTTTCCTACATTTAAAGCACATAAATCCAATGGTTGGAACCTTCACTGCTGGATTCTGGATAGGCTAATCCTTATTTGCTGGCTCTCTTGCTGGCTGATTTCGGCACTCCCTTGAATAGTGCCCTTTCTGATTGCACTTGAAACAAACTACATTCAACTTATTACAAACTCCCCCATGCTTCTTCCCACATACTTGACAATCTGGAAAAGTTAATCTCAACTGATTTGGCCGATTAGCATTAACTGGACGGTTGCCCTGGCTTCCGTCGCTTGCATTTTGTCTCCTGAAATTAAAAGTCCTCCCTGGCTAAAACTTGCCCTTCTTAAAATTTGGAAATTTCCCTGGTTGTGACTGACCTTCATTCCCTTCAAATTTCCTTTTCTTGCTTTCATTTTCCTTCTGGAACATCTCACTCTCTGTCTCTACGATCATAGCCTTCTGTACCACTCCTGCATATGTATCCAATTCAAAAATGGCTACCTTCCCTCTGATCCATGGTTTCAGACCTTGCTGGAATCTTTTAGCTTTCTTCCTGTCAATATCCACATACGACGGCACATACCTTGACAATTCCTCAAACTTACTCTCATAATCTGCCACCGACATATTCCCTTGCTTTAATTCTAAAAACTTCAGCTCCATCTGATCTTGGACAAACTGAGGAAAATACTTTTCTAAAAATAATTCCTTAAACCTCTCCCAAGTAATAACATCTGTACCTTCCAATGTCTTCACCATCTTCCACCAATAGGTGGCCTCATTCTTCAGATATTAACTTGCAAACTCAACCTTCTGTTCTTCCTTTACTTTCACTAAGGCAAATGCCTTCTCTATTTCCTTTAACCAAACATTTGCTTCAATTGGCTCTAGGGATCCCTTGAATTCTGGTGGGTTTATTACCTGAAAAGTTTTAAAAGTTATCTGGGGGTTGGTCTGTCTTTGTTGTTGTTGTGCCAGGTGAACTGTTTGTTGGGCCAAAATTTGGAGAATCTGGGCTATTGCTGGGTCCATGGGTCCTGGGTTTGACATTTGGGTTTGTATCATCTTGGTTGTTATTATTGTTGGTTTCTTCATTCTGGGTGTTGGTGCGGGTATTTCTTCTGAAAGTCATTTTCTGTAAAGAATCAAACAACTTATCTTGCTTTTAAACCAAATTCTTTGTAGAAAAGAAAAGTTTTATAAAACAGAAGTATCTCCTTTTTGAAAACAGTTATAACTAAGTAAATTGCATGTTTCTTTACAGAATATAAACAGTTATGAAAACAGGGTACATGGTATCACAGGGGTATAACTGGTGTAATAATACTGGAAAGGAAAGGTGCTGATATATATAGATCAAAAGTTTTAGGTAGTACAAGCGTAAACACGCTTCGGAAGTAAAAGCAAAAGGGTACAACAACCTACTCACTAGTCAGCATAGCTAGACTATAAATACAACCCAAAAGTCTACTGATACACACTACACACTACTATACATAATATATAACCATTACAATACTGCTCAGCATCTCTGGATTTCTAACTCATGGCAAGTTTGGACCTCCAATCTCCTCAAGCTCCTCTAAAACCCACTTAGCCCACTCCACTAGGAAATCAGGTGTGATGTCCTCATGTGTAGCCTCAGCAATTCTCACTGCAGCTACTCTACGAAATGCCTGGAGCCTCTCTCTGAGTCGCCTCTCACCTCTCCCAACCTCTCTGGTACGCATAATATGTAGTAACTCGTGAATCTGACCCTGTAGGAATCTCTGCTCCATAAGGCAAGCCTCAAACTGATGATATGGGACAGGATAGGAAGAGAACTGGAAAGGTACTCCTGTAACTGAGTGACTAGTAAAGCCTGAATCAGCAGGTGGGGGTCCTCTGATAGGTGGCCTCATGCCTGGAGGTGGAATAACCTGCAGTGGTACGGGCTGCAACACAGGTGGAGGTAGTATAGCCAACACTAGTGGAACAACATGACGTGGATCTGATGATGGCGCTCCAACTGAAGGCTCTGAGTGATTGGATGATACGGAAATAAAAGAGTCGGCCATCGCTGCTATCTGAAATTATATCGCAATATAAGAATCTTGAACCACGGCGCGAATTATACTAATACCTGTTATACCGAAGCACTCAACCTCTCGATGTTCTATTTTTCTATTCCTTACTTCTAATCCTAACCCTCTACCCATTCCCGTCAACCTAGGCTTGTGTCAGTGACTTATAAGCTGTAGCTCTGATACCAAACCTGTGGCTCCCTCCAAACCCGGGTCAGAAGTTTGGGGTCCACACACACACACCTTATTAATAACCTGCTTATAACAATGATAAAGATAATAATAATATGCAGTGACCCTACTTACCAACTACCACGGACCGCAACAGGTTAAAGTATGTACACAAGCCAACACACCTACTTATATTACAAACGTTCAAATCCCAACTATTCCAAACTCAGAACTGAGTATTAAACATTATTACAAACTTTTACAAACTCAAATTATCCCAAAAGAAGCCTACTCGCTTAGCTCGATCAACCTGAACCCCTAACTCTCGCGCTGGACTGGGGATCCTCGGTACCAACTGGTTCCTTCTTAACTTAAAAAGAACATAAACAATATCGCACAAATGTGCTAACTAGCTCAGCAAGTCACAATGACAAAACTGAGAATAATGATCATCAGGTAAATATGGTTATGATATCAAGTGAACAATGGATTATGATGTAAAATTGGATATTATATTTGCATATTAAAAACCAAGGTTAGGCTGCTGATCAATCACACACTAACCCCGAGCAAAGCACACATCACTGCTCTAACTATTGGATCCAAGGCACACATTGGCCTAACTTGACCATTATATGGTCTGCCACGAATCTGGTCCACAGTTTTATAAAAACAATCCTATTCTAACATAATAACAGAATAAGCAATAATAAACAATAAACATAATCATTAACAACATTAGACGTTCAATAATGAAATGGTTTCAATCTGCATAAGGGTCAAAAGAGCATTTTCAAAGTTTGGATGCTAGGTAATGAAAGAATTGGATAACAATGAATCAATGTTTCAGGGTTTCAAGGATTTGGTCTTTCAAAGCATAAAATACAATGGTTTGGATGTGTAAGCAATCTGGTTCAGTGTTTGATATGTAGTTTGTATATAATTGTGGAGTAGTATCATATATTTGAGGTTCATATTTGGGTATAGAACAATTGATGGTCTAAAATGAATCAAGTTTACGGCTTAAGATCAATAACTTGGAATCATGGTTTAGGGTTCAGTGCTTTAAAGCACTTACAATATAAAATAAGAATATCAATCACGACAATATCTCGAGAAAGTTCAGAACACTTGACTGGTATTAGCTTACTACATTGCACTCGCTTCTAATCACAATCATCTTACTCCTCAACTACCTATTTCCCTTTCCTACGTCTTGCCTTTTCTGCTCAAATATCATAAGCATCTATCAATATTTAACTCATATGATTCTATTCAACACATACTCCTATCTACCCTTCGTTTTACCCAAATTTGATTAACAGATTGAAAGTTACGCAATAAACAAGTAAATATCGAATACACAGACCGACAGTCCACAAACAAGTCATATATAACACATAGCACATCACATAATCAATAATATATTATTTATAAAGAAGTCTCGGGTCATAAACAAGCTTTCTGGTAGTTAAAATGATTTTTAAAACATTTTTCGGAATTAAAACGGGTCATTGGATCAATTTCGGAATAATAAACAGGGTTCGGTTGGCCAATTATGGCTTCAAAACAATTTCATAAGAATTATCGAGCCTTGAAAATAATTTAAGATAATAATTTAAAGCTCGAAACTATTTTTCGGAATTTTTAAATCATTTTCAAGTAATTAAATCTAATTAAATAATTAATTAAAGTCAATTAATAATTAGTTAAATTAATTAATCAATTAATTTTCGAATTAATTGACTAATTAATCCATTAAAAATTAACTGAAATTAATTAAGTAATTAATTTAGATTTATTTTTAAATTAAAAATAATTTTTGGAATTAAAATAATAATTTTAGAATTTTCAGAAATTAAAATCGAATTTTTATAATAAAAATAAATAGGAAATATGATTTTTGAATATTTTTAAAACATGAATCCTAAATTTGCAAACTCTGGAAACTTCAGGGACCAAACTTCATCGTCCCCAAAAGACCAGGTACCAAACTGCAATTTACACCCCCAGCCGCCGGAAAATACAGGGGTGGCCGGAGAATTCGATTCCGGCACCCTCACCTCACCATCTGCTCCAAATTACATCTATAGACAACCAGAAATCGATTCATGCAATCAAAACATATCAATAACCCCAGACTTGGCCGGAAATTGGCCAAGAACATCGCCGGTTTCCGGCGAACATCGCAAATCTTCAAAACACAACTCCCTTCGATTCAGACATCCTCTGTTAACGAGCTATATACCAATCGATTGCAAATTTCATAAGGAACATAATCTACTATAAATCAACAGCTAATAACCCCTAAATCAAAAAGGCCCAAATTTCAATTCAAAATATTCATACGGGTTATAAACCCTAATTTTAAAATTCGAGAATTAAACGCACTTGTGAGCATGTTATTGAACTCCAAATCAGACGTTTGATATATGAAAATCATCAGGAAAACAAGCTCTACAACATGCAATCATCAAATCATACAAACAATCATCCGAATAAAAATTCATTTTTTTAATAAAAATAATTCGAAATTAAATAAAAATATAGAAAAATAACCTTGATTTCTGTAGTTCTGAAACTTGAAGAAACTGAAAGAACACCTTAAAACCTCTGTTTTGGTTACTCGAGCTCCAAACGGAGATCAATAACACCTTCAATTTGGGGTTTGATTTTTAGAAGGGTTTATGAATATAACGATTTTCTCTGAAAATTATATAATTATTTGTCTGCAAATGATTTTGATAAGAAATAAAATACGGTAAAAGGCTATTTATAATTACGGAAAATTAGTATCACGTTGGATCATTACGGATATAAAATGGTACGTTTATTTATAAAAACTGATCCAAACGGTATCGGTTTTCGGGACAGTTATCTAAATTA
The DNA here is from genome assembly GCF_009905375.1 of Apium graveolens. Classification (NCBI taxonomy): domain Eukaryota; kingdom Viridiplantae; phylum Streptophyta; class Magnoliopsida; order Apiales; family Apiaceae; genus Apium; species Apium graveolens. The sequence goes on from NC_133651.1 coordinate 10,149,170, forward strand.
GTACAATTTGTACTGCGATCTTGGTCTCAGCGTCTGGTTACAGGTATTACGAGGTGATAAATGTGATAGTTTAATAAAAAGCTCCCGTTTATCAAAAATATGAGTTTTATTGATTTACCGAAACAAATATTGTATCGAAAATGTTGCGCCGGGACCCGCGCAGGAGAAACTGTACGCCGGATCGAAAAAGTCGAAACATGGAATATGCTCGGAATATTACAATTAGGTTAGGAATGAGTTCTCGGAAGAGTTTCGGGTTCCAAAAACGTAACAACGGATGACGTTGGTTGGTTCCCGTTTTTATAAAATAGATTTTAAATACTTGGAAAAAGATTTTATAAATTTTATGTGATCCTTATAATCCATAAATCAACATAACAATAATTAGGAAGATATGACAATTATCTATATTTTATTTTGGACATATAAAAATTAAAATACTCAATTAATAATATTTTTAAACATCCAAACACATTTAACACTTAACAATTAATTCATAGAATGGATACTAAACACATATATTAATTATTTATTAACAAAAATAATTATACGATATATCATGGATATTACAGTACATACTACTGTATGCTGTGTAATAACCAGTGTTTACTGTTCTAGAAAATAAACACCGGATGCTTTGTTTAAAAAAAGAATTGAGATAAAAAATATAGTATTCTCTCAAGGAAGAAGCTAAGCTCTTTATCAACAAAGAGCCTAGAAATTTTGTAGTAAGACATTCTTAATTTTAATATAAAATTAAGTGAGTTTTGAAAGATCTGTGTTCACTGTTTATATAAGTTTAAATTCGGTACTAACACATTTCACTACAATGTCTTAATTTACTTTGTTCATCATCATAAACACTGCAAGAAAAGCAGAAAAACACTAAAACACATTTATCCCCCCTCCTTGTGGTATTCATTACCTAACAAGTGGTATCAGAGCAAAATCTGAAAGTAAACAAATTCAAGATCATGGAAGAATGAATACACAGAAAATCAGTAGCATCAAAATGTCTACTTTTGATAAGGCTAACTACACTCCATGGAAGAAGAAAATATTGTTGTTTATAAGGATGGCCAATCCATTATACATTCTAATAATCAAGAATGGGCCTTTCACTCCTATGGTAAGAGTTGAGGAATTTACAGATGGAGACATGGTCATTCCAGCTCATTATGCACCTAAAGATCCTTCAGAATATACAGAGCCTGAGAAATAAAAAGTCTCCCTAGATAGTGGTTTGCAACTGATCTTGATAGAGTCACTTGACAATGTCATGTACAATAATATTGTCAACTGTGAAGCTGCTAACCAGATATGGGAGAAGATAGAGATACTTTGTAAAGGAACAGAGGTAGTTAGGTCAAATCAAAGAAGGAAACTGATTTCAGAGTATGATGGTTTCATGGCTAAGCCAAAGGAAAACATTATTGATGTGTTTGAAAGGTTTAAAAAGATGATGAATGACTTGTAGCTGCATGATAAATGTTATGAAGCTGAAGAAGTGAACTTGAAATTTTTGCTCACACTCCCTGACCATTTGGAACAGAAAATTTTAGCAATCAGAGAAGGGAGAGACTTGAGCAAATTGACTCTGGAAGTTCTATATGGAATCTTAAAAACATATGAATTAGAAATGATTTAAAGGAAATCATTAAGATCTGGTCAAGGGAATGTTGTAGATGGTTTAAGTGCTCTTATTTTTAATGAAAGCCAGATCTCTAATGATGATCCAAGATTCCAGGCTTCAAGTTTCTCAACTAGTGAGCAAAGAAATAATGATTCACATGAACAAGTCATATTAGAATTAGAAGAGGATGAGTTCTACACCCTGGATGAACTTGATGAGCTAGATCAGTCAATGGCCTATCTGGAAAGAAAGTTCTCTAACATTAGAGTAAAGAAGCATAGATTCTTCAAGGAAAAAGGACAATCATTCAACAAAGACAATGGCTGGAAAGGAAAAGGGAAGTACACACCTGATACCAAAAATGGCTACAAAACTGGATCTGTTGACAAAATAAAGATAAGGTGCTATAACTGTGATGAGCTAGGCCATTTTGCTACAGAATGTAGGAAACCCAAGAAAGCAAAGAAAGATAAAGCTTATCTTGAACTGGAAGCAAAGTATGAAGCTCTTCTGAAGAAACAACAATGAAAAGCCTATATTGCAGAGGGAAAGAGTTGTGATGATTCTGATAATGATGAAGATGAGGAATTTGGAAATTATGCATTTATGGGCTTGGAGCAATGAGAGCCATCCTCATCAAAAACACAGGTACCAACCCTTACCACCATTGAATTAATTGTGAGTCAATATAAGGAAACTGTTGAAAAGATGAGCATAAAAATATTTCACATTCATACAAGTATGGTTGTTGCTAATGAAGAGGTTAGCAGACTGACAAAGATAAATGACAAGCTTAAAAATGAGAAACAAGAAACTGAGTTGTTGCTGGTAGAGCTTGAAACTGTGAAATAAGAAAATGCATATCTGAAGAACAAGCTCAAATGTGCAAATGAGATTGAAGCAGTGTTAAGGGAGAAGTTAGAAAAGAATGAAGTCAAGCTAAAATCTTTCAGGAATGCATATGAGCTGGTTGGACAATACAATGAGAAGAACAAGCCATGTGCTAATATTACTATTGGTCTTGATTATCATGCCTTGGACAACAAGAAGAAAGGTGTAGGTGAAAAAGGAAAAGCAAATGAAAATGAAGATGTTCCAGTTATGCTAAAAAAGGTTGGTTTACCTATGTTTAAAGAATGTGAAGTAGATTTCAGTGAAAAAGAGTTGATCATAAAGCAAGAAATTGTTTATGAAGACAATGAGAAGAAGAATGCAGAAACAACTCCATCTTCCAAAGCTGAAAAGAAGCCCATGGTCAACCAAGATTCCAAGACACCTGTCAAGGAAATGAAAACTGAAGATACAAGAAAGAAAAAGAAGAATAAAAATGGGAAGATTGGGATAAACAAAAGCAACAATTTTGCTTATCTTACAGATGCTCCAAGGAAGAAATGTGAAAAGTGTGGCTCTGTGAATCACCTAACTTACCTTTGTAAAAAGGTTGTTAGCAAGCCAGTTGAAGGAGCCTGCAAGTATATTGAAGCCAAGGCAAATGATTCCTATTCATTTTGTGATAAGTTTGACTGCATTCCCTGTAACTTAAAAGTAATGAAAAGTTGTCACAAGCTGAAAGTATATCTCAAAGAAGTCAGTATTGGATCTACAGCTGCAAGGAAAAATGCACAAAAATCTATAAATGTTATTCTTCCTGAGACCTCTAACTCTACTTCTGCTAAATCAGTTAACAAGAAGAAAGTACCCAACGCTGCTTGGGTTGCTAAACACACTTAAACTCATTGTGTGCAAGGAAAAATGAAGAAGGTCATATGGATCATAGATAGTGGATGTTCCAGGCATATGACAGGTGTTAAGGCCCTGCTATCACAGTTTGAGGAGAAGGCTAGCCCTTTGGTGATCTTTGGAGACAACAGCAAAGGATTCACAATGTGATATGACAAGATTATTTCTGGAAATGTTGTCATTGATGATGTAGCATTGGTAGCTGGTCTTGAAGTAAATCTTCTCAGTGTCAGCCAGTTTATAGACAAAGGTTCTAAAGTTTTATTTGACAAATAAAAATGTATCTTCATTAACAAGAAAACCAATGAAGTTTGTTAGGTAATGAACGACACACATGGGGTGGATGTGTTTTAGTGTTTTTATGCTTTTCTTGATTTGTTTATGGTGGTGAACAAAGTCAATTAAACCTTGTAGTGAAATGTGTTAAAACTGAAACTAAACAAGTAACTGTAAAGAACACAGATGTTTCAAAACTCACTTAATTTTATATTAAAATTTAGAATGTTTTGCTACAAAATTTCAATGCTCTTTGTTGATAAAGAGCTTAGCTTCTTCCTTGAGAGAATAAAAGAATTTTATTTTCTAATTTGTTAAATAAAACAAAGTATCCAGTGTTTACTTTATAGAACAGTAAACACTGGTTATTACACAGCATGTAACAAAATGTACTAAACCCTATTTTTAGATAATCAAATTCATCTATTTCTGGATTAGTGTATCTTTACTAATCTTGCACGCCTATGAATTTACTTTGACAGTTAATCTTGGCCTATGATCTTGCACTCTTCAAGGTGCTTTTTTTAGACTTGTCAATCCAACTGATTGGATTGTTTGTTGATTGATAATCTTGGATATTGAACTGGTCTACACTTTGTATTTTGAGTTTAACCTCGAGATCTCCAGTTTGGTAAATAGAGAACTGGACATCTCGATAAATATATTGGCTTATCGAGATCTCTCATTACTCTATATTTGCTTTTACTTGTAGAGGTCTCCGAGTTCTCTACAAAAGAATTTAGCTTGCCGAGATCTCTTATCTTTATGTCTTCACGCTGGCTTATCGATATCTCAGAGCTCTCTAGTGGCAAATAGACTTATCGATATCTCAGAGATCTCTAGTGATATTTTGACTTGTCGATATCTTAGAGATCTCTAGTGATATTTTGACTTGTCGATATCTCAGAGATCTCTAGTGATATTTTGACTTGTCGATATCTTAGAGATCTCTAGTGATATTTTGACTTATCGATATCTCTAGAGTTCTTTAGTGAAGAAATGACTTGTCGATATCTCCAATCTTCATGTCTTCAATTTTGCTTGTCGATATCTCTGAGTTCTCTAGTAGCTTTGTTGACTTCTCTATAAGTCATTCTGGAGTTTTTGAATGACTTCTCTATAACCCTTAATCTCTGATTTGTAGAGTTCTTGTCTTAGAACATTTTTCTCAAACCGGATTTATTCAACTTCAAGCTTCTTCATAATTCTTCTGAGGCATGATTTTCTTGATCTTCTTCTAGATAGAATTCTTAGGCTTGATACTATTTATAGAAAAAGACTCCAATCTGCTCCATTTACATTTTTACAGACTTTAAATGTTACAATACATAATGCAAACATAGATTGTCATACAACTTACTTAGGGTTGTCAATTTGACTTAGTCTTGTTATTGTACATGCATGTCTTGCATAACAAAGTTGCTCTGAAAGGAGTAGGAAAGGAAGCATGTTTGTTGCAGACTTGGACTCAATAGATGTGGATGAAATATGTTGCTTCTACACCAAGGCATCCATAGAGCAAAGCAAGTTATGGCATGATAAACTCCCACATCTAAACTACAAGGCAATCCACACTCTGGTCAAGAAAGAGTTGGTGATAGACATGCTAAAATTAGAGTTTTCTCAAATTGAAGTCTGTGAAGCCTGTCAGAAAGGAAAAATGAAAAGATCAAGTCACAAGTTAAAAACTGTAAATTCCATAAGTGAACCATTACAACATATTCACATGGACTTGTTTGGGCCAGTAAATATCTTATGATTTTCAAGAAACAAATATGCACTTGTTTGGGCCTTGAGTTCATCTGATCTTTTGATGTACATTTCAATATCCTCATTGTATTTCCTTATCTTCTCCGTAGATTCAGCTTTATTCCTTGCTCTTATTTCCTCCTTTTCCATCAACCATTCAGCTAAAACAGATATACATGCTCTTGTAGCAGTATCCTTATCCTAAATAAGCTTATCACTCTTTTAATTTCCGTGGGAGAGAGAGTGTCCATTAAGGTACAACCTAGAAATGTGAAGGATCCATCTTCATAGTAGATTCTTACTTCCCTTAAAGTTACAACCTAGACTCTAACTATTTCCTCAGCTAGTTTTTAAAAATAATCTTCATCTGAGATGCACCAATTTAAGGGTTGAAAGTCATTTTTCTTAAAACAATTCAAGATGGCCCTTCGAGTGACTTCCACCTTTTCAGTAGGCTTGGCTTTCTTAGGTTTCCTCCCAACAGACTTGTAGTTAATTTTGAGTGAAGGCTTGTCATAAGGTAGGTTTGTGATTTTCTTGAAAAATGTCTGGCTTGAGGTGATTGTTATTTTTTGGAAGTTGTTTGCAGTTTATTTGTACAAGAACTTAGGCTTAGAGGTTTAAGGTGGTTTAATGATTGAGTTTGTTGGCTTTGAAGGTTGAGCTTGAGTTGTTTTGATTTTTAGGGTTTGTTATGGTTGTGATCCTGGCTCATCTTGCTTTTTCTTCCTTCTCCTCTCATCCCCTTTCTTCTTCTCATCATCCCTCTTCTGCTCTTTGCTTCCAGCTGCCTTAGAGGATTGACTTGGATTTGAGTAATAAGGTTTTTGATCATCTTTCTTCTGCTCATCATCATCCAAGTTATCCTTATTGATTTGAGATTTAGGCAAGATGGCTTAAATAATTTCTTAAATATCTCTCAAACAGCTTAATCCTTTCTTCATCTTCAACATTCTTATTTCTTTTTACATTCAAATTAGTCTCCGGAATCATAATGAGCTTTTTGTTGGCCATCACACATTGTTTAGGAATCTGAAAGTGTTTGAAGTGTTTGGTGGTAGGATAGATATATGCCACTCCCTTGCTTGGGTGTAAATATGCTTCTGAAAAAGCAGCCACTTGAGCATTTTTGAATTTATTTAGCAAGAGAGTGTCTTCATGAATCACTCTTTGAAGTTTGCTTATCAAGATGTCCAATTCAGATGCTTTTCTAGAGATGAGATAGTTAAGGGACACCTACATACACCTGTCTACCCCTGAGTCATTCATATTGATCACAATCTTTTTTTCCTGAGAGTTATCCCCTGTTACTAAGATCACCCTTATTGAGATTATTATCCTGTCCAAGGCTTTCTTGTAAGTGAAGAAATTGTCATTAAGAGAAGCCCTGAGAACCTTGAGCAATTCGTCAAATTCTCTGCTTAGATTAGGTCCCTCACCTGCTCTAATAAGCCTCTCAATTCCAATATCAACTTCTTGAATTTTGCTCATTTTAGCAGCTTGGACACTTTGAGTAGATGATCTTAATAGCCTGGCCTCTATCTCCCCCTTAGTCTTGTTGGCAGGCATGAGAAGGTGAGTAGGAATTTCAGGCCTCACAGCTTCAGGTAGTGCCGGCAATGGTATGTTGAGCTTGCCCATGATAGATCCCATAGCAACATAATTTTACATTTGTAGGTGCTTGTGGGAGTCCACTAAGGCTTGAATGTCAGCCTGTTGACTCTTCACTAGGGTAGTGAGAGCATGCACTTGAGCTGTGAGCTGGTCATTTGAAGATTGCAGAGTGGAGACTTGACCTTGAAGAGACTGAATTTGAAGGTTTGTAGAAATTGAGACAGGTTGATGAGAACTTGCATATGTTGAGGTCCACAACTTGTTTGATGCCATCCATAAGTAATGCAGAAGGCTCATATCTGATCTGGTGAAGCTGGTCCAGCTTGATCTTTATATCATTTGAATTTGTGATTTGCTGTTGGACCACTTCATGAAGAGATCTTTATGAAAGACTGTCTGAGATTTTTGACATCTTTTTAAATAGAAGCCAAATCCATCCTTGCCATTTGATCATCAAAATGTTTGAACTTTAAAGTGATCTTGATTTGTGATGGTATGATCTCATCCATCTCCTCTTTCACTAGTTCATCTCCTCTTTCACTAGTTTCCTGATTTTATCTTCATGACCAACCAGCTTGTGTTCTAGTGCTTTTCCAAAGAGATGTAAAACTTTGAGTTGAGACTTAAAAACGTCACTGATTGCATCATAAACTTCACCAGGAGTCAGTGCTTTAACATTGCTGCCCAAAATAGTCAGATAATCTTCTTTTAACGTAGCTAAAACACCCTCCATCTCCAGATTGTAGTCCTTGTTCAGCCAAGCATCACAGTTGCCATCCTGTTCAGCTTCATTAACAATTTTGTCTTGTTGCTCTTGGACATCTGTTTGGTAAGAGAGCATAATGGCTTCATAGTCCTGGTTAGACATATCAGAGGTCAGTAATTGTTGAGAGATTTGTGCAAGTCCTGCAAGCTGATCCACCCTGAAATCTTCAAGATTTAATTAAGGTGCAGCTTGATGTAGCCAGTTATAGATGAGGTGTGATTGTTGAGATTGAGATGTTGAGGGTTATGGAGTTGGATTAGAACCACATGTGATAGAAGTCACAGTTTAACTTACAGTAGGTACTGCGGTTATGACAGGTTTTTATTCCACACTAGTTGTGGGAACCTCCAATCGAATAGGAGGGGATTTGACTGGGTTACTGTCATGTACACTAGTCTCAAACCCTTGTGTGTCTTGCACCACACTGTCACCAGAATGTGCTTTTCTTTCCTCCTCTATGACAGGATCATTGCCAATTGTACTCCCAACTTCAATTGTCAACGCAATCTCAGCCAGTGTTTTGAGGGGAGTTGTTCCTAGAACGGGAACCTCCAATTGAATTGGAGAGGATTTAGATAGCTCCCCCTCAGGAGTACTACCCTCAAACTTAACAGCCTGTGAAGGATGATTTGCACATGAAGGTGCATTTGTAACATCCATGGGTCTTCAGTAAAAACTGATAAATCCCCTATGCTGTTAATGGTGTCATCAAGGTCTACCCCAGCTAGTATCCTCTCACCATCTGATTGTAGTGTGTGGGTGGTGAGCAAGGTTTCTTGAACCAAGTCACTTGAATGAGCTTCTACTTGAGAAATGGATTCATGTGTTATATGTGAAGAAGAAATTTGTGAGATTAAAAGTTGTTGTTCAGTAGTGAGTGTTGGCACCTCCCCATGAATGGATGAGGGAGCTTCGATATATGTTCTCTTACTGTGTGTGTCATCCTTATTTCTTCTACCATCACTTCAATTTGATCAAGTGTTGGCTGTGCAGACTCTTTACAAGATGCATTGGGGAGAATGCTCTTTTAAATAGAAACACCATGTTGAGAGGATATATCTAGAGTCTGTTGTGTCCCCATTTTTGCAACTGCATCTTTTGGGAGGATACAGAGAAGGTTTGAGTGGTCAACTCAGCTTGCTTAGCCTTCTTTGTCTTTTTGACCAAGGGTGACTAAGTTTGTGTTTGATCCTCACCACTCTCATCTATTACAGTGAGGGTTATCTCCTTTCTCTTCTTTTTACTCACTTCACCCTTTTGAGAGGATGAAGTGGTTGGTTTCCTAGTTGATATAGGTATATAAGAAAGAGTCTCTGCATTGGAAGGTCCCTGTTAGTGTTCCTGTGTTTGTACTTCCACAGCTTCAGGAACCATTGATGTACTAGAATTGGAATTAGCCCTCATGTCAGGCATAGGATAAGGGTAGGTCTTAAATTTTTCAATCATGAAAGGTGTTAACTTAAGACCCACTGGAACCTTATTCTTAGTAAAAAGTGATCCACATAAAATTTTGGACACTTGCTTACAATTGCCTATTTGTTATCTATCTACACCATTTATCAGATGTATGTCATTCACTTTATAGTTTAAAGCAGACATAATGAATCTAGGAAGAAAAATTTCCTTACCTCTTGACTCTAATGGCAAGGCTAACCTAGTGCTCAACTCCTCTAGTATGTAGTGTCCTACATTGATTTGTTTGTTATGAGCCAATGAGTAGACCAGCTTCTGGATAACACTAGACATGTTGTCAAACCCTGACTTCCTGCAAGTTAAAGCCCTTATCACTGAATCAAACAAGAAGGACCATTCTATCCTCAGATGCTTCTTATTGATGGTTGATAGATTGATCTTCTCAAAATAGTTGATGAAGTCCATGAATTCATACAGCTCATCCTGAGTTGGAGCCTCCACCAGCTTGTCAGTAGGTATTCCTAGAGCCATATTGACATGATTCTCAAAGATCTCCACCTGATGGCCCTTAATTGTGAAGTTTATTATAATTGATACAGCCTGGTTCTCATGCACAATTATCCTTGTTACTGCTGTGTTCCAAAAATCCCCTAACATATCCAACTAAAACATAGGAGTAGCAGTAAGAGCCCCTACAAAGTAAGTCTCAGACAAGAACTTGACAAAACTTATGAAAATTTCAGGAGCTTGGTTTGCATCTAAGAATGCAAGGAAGTTAGTCGCCTTTGGGATGAAGGGTACAATATTGTTGGCTACCATTGTTATGAGTATAAAGTTTAGTGGGTAGTAAAAAATTAGTGAGAAATGAGTTGAAATGAGAGATAAATCGGTTTTGGATTGAAAAAGCTAGGTCACTTAGAGTTCTCGAAGGTGTAAGTATGTATATGTATCGAGATGTATGGATATTTATAGTAAAAGCAAATGACTTGTCGAGAAGTCAAAAATAGACATTTAGAGTATACTTATCGAGAAGTCATTTTGAAATGTCAAAAATATATCGACAAGTCATTTTATTTATTCTTGTAGAGAACTAAAAATTAACTTATCGAGATGTTAAATAAATACCTGGTTTGTCCAAAATTGAATGAATTATTTCAAATTTTTATTTGAATAAATAAAAATAAAGTCATAATAAATTTGCCAAAAGTATTTTACCAAAATAATTTATTAAATTAAATTATTTCAGTTCTGAGTTATTTATAAGTCTAAAAGTTATACATGTAGACAACTCTGTGAGTTAACACTAGTAGAGAACTCTACAATGACTTATCGATAAGTCATAATAAAGCTTATCGAGGAGTCACTCGAGAAGTCAGTAAATTGACTTATCGAGAACTCATTCGAGAAGTCATAAAATGATTTGTCGATAAGCCAGTTAGACTTATCGAGAACTTAGTTCTCTATATACTTTTGATCACTTTCATTCTGCCTTGTTTTAATTTTACATATTAAGAATGTAAATTAATACCTAGACAGTTTTCTTAGAATTTGAAAAATTCCATGCTGAATTTTCATTTTTGAAAAATAAATTAGCAGAGATTTCTGAAATATTTATAATTCATATTTCCGTTAATTTTCAATTAAATTAAATTAATTTTGATTTACTAGAAATCAATCTGCTGCAAAACATTAGCTGAGTTCTTGCCTTAGGATGAAGAATTAAGCATTCCAATTTCACCTACAAGTCTAGTGAAAGTTGTTTCATTCAAAGGTTTAGTAAAAATGTCAGCTAATTGTTTTTTCATTGGAACAAAAATGAGCTCAGTGATACCATTTGAAGCATGTTCTCTAATAAAATGGTACCTTACATCAATGTGCTTTGTTCTAGGTTGATTAACTGGATTAGCCACTATAGATATAGCACTAGTATTATCACACATAACTCGAATTTTATGTAACACTAGACCATAGTCCATTAGCTAATTTCTAATCCCAAGCACTTGAGCACAATAACTTCCTGCAGCAATGTATTCAACCTCTACTGTTGAAGTTGACACAAATTGTTGTTTCTTGCTATACTAGGATACAACTCTTTGTCCAAGAAATTGAAAGCTTTCACTAGTGCTCTTTCTGTCAACCCTGCTTCTAGCAAAATCTGCATCTGTGTAGCCAACAGCTTCAAAACCAGTTCCCCTAGGATACCATAATCCCAATTTTGGAGTCCCCTTCAAGTATCTGAAAATCCTCTTTACGACCATCAAATGTGATTCTTTTGGATTGGCTTAAAATCTTGCACACAGACATGTAGCCAACATGATGTCTGGTCTACTTGTTGTTAAGTAAAACAATGATCCAATCATCCCTCTATACCTTGAAATATCTACACTTTTTCCCTTTTTATCTTCATCCAACTTTATTATTATAGACATAGGTGTAGATGCAGGTGAACAGTCAACCATCCCAAACTTTTGCAATAAATCTTTGACATACTTAATTTGGCTGATAAAGATTCCATCACTTCCTTGACTGACTTGAAGTCTAAGAAAGTAACTTAATTCCCCCACCATACTCATTTTATATTCACTCTGCATAAGTCTAGAGAATTTTTGGCAAAGCTTTTCATTTTTAGAACCAAAGATGATATCATCCACATAAATCTGAACCAGGATCATATCATCACCATGCTTCTTGTATAAGAGAGTCTTGTCTATAGTGCCTTTAGTAATACCATGTTTAAGTAAGAATTCTGACAATGTATCATACCAAGCTCTAGGTTTCTGCTTTAGTCCATATAGAGCCTTGAGTGACTTGTACATAAAATCTAGAAATTCCGGACCTTCAAAGCCAGGTGGGTGTTGCACATAAACTTCTTCTTCTAGCTCACCATTTAAGAAGGCACTCTTGAAATCCATTTGATATACTTTGAAATTTTCATGTACAGCAAGTGCTAGAAAAATCCTTATTGCTTCAATTCTTGCAACTGGAGCAAACGTTTCATCATAATCAATTCCTTCTTCTTGTGAGTAGCCTTTTGCAACCAACTTTACCTTATTTCTGGTAACTATACCATTTTCATCCATCTTGTTCCTGAACACCCATTTTGTTCCAATTACACTTCTGTTCTTTGGTGCAGGAACTAACTCCTAAACTTTGTTTCTTTCAAACTAATTTAGTTCTTCCTGCATGAAAGATATCTAATCAGGATCCATTAGAGCTTCTTTAGCTTTTTTAGGCTCTACTTGAGACATAAAGCATGCATGTAGGCACTCATTAGCAGTTGCACTTCTAGTTCTCGCACCAACAATTGGATCATTAATAATTGCTTCTCTAGTGTGACTTCTGTCCCACTTCCTTGTGTGAGTTTGTTGACTTGTGCCTTCATAATTTTCTTCATTATTGGTATGACTAGTAGATCCTTCTTATCTTTCTCCCCCTGAGTTTGTGCTATCAAATTCAGGTGTTTGAGATGAGCTTCCATTTCCATGATTTTCTTGTTCAGCAATCTCTTCATTCATCATCTATTGTGCATTGACTTCATCTTCTTCATCAGAACCACTATTAATATTATGGTTTTCAAATTTAAAGGCTTCAGCTTCATTATCATCAAGGCATTCCAAGCCTGGACACTTGTCATCATGAAAAGTCACATCTGTGCTTTCCATGATCTTCTTTTGATCAATTACATAGACCTTGTAGGCAGTCTTTCCAATGAATATCCTAGAAAATTGCTTCAAAAATCTTTAAGTCAAATTTTCCCACATATTCAGAGTTGTCTTTCAGAATGTAACACTTGCTTCCAAACACATGAAAATGATTTAAAGTAGGATTTCTCTTAGACATGATTTAATAAGGTGATTTTCCATGAACCTTGTTAATGAGATATCTGTTTTGAGTATTGCATGCAGTGTTAACAGCTTCTTCCCAAAAACTTGTTGGCAACTTGGGATCTTGCAACATTGTCCTAGCAGATTCTACCAATGTTCTATTCTTTCTTTCAACTACCCCATTTTGTTGAGGTGTTCTAGCAGATGAGAATTCTTGAACAATGCCTTTGTTTTTGCATAATTCACTCAATGTTGCATTCCTGAATTCTGTTCCATTATCACTTCTCAATCTCTTTATAAATTATGATCTTCAGCCCATTTTTCTATCTTCTTGATATGCTCAATTATGATGTGTGGAGTTTTATCTTTAGAGTGCATAAATTGTATCTTGAGAAATCATCCACCATCATAAGTACATATTTGTTTCTTGAAATTGATAAGACATTTATTGGCCCAAACAAGTCCATGTGAATATGGTGCAATGGTACAATTATGGAATTCACAATTTTTGACCTGTGACTTGATCTTTTCATTTTTCCTTTCTGACAAGCTTCACAAACTTCAATTTGAGCAAACTTTAATTTTGGCATGTCTCTCACTAACTTTTTCTTGACCAAGGTGTTGATTGCTTTGATGTTTAGATGTGAGAGTTTCTTATGCCATAAGTTGCTTTGCTCTATCGATGCCTTGGTGTAGAAGCAACAAATACCATCCTCAGTTGTTGAGTCCAAGTTTGCAATAAACAAACTTCCTTTCATTGCTCCTTTTAGAGCAACTTCATTGGTTTTCTTGCTGATGAAAATATATTGGCTTATCGAGACCTCTCATTACTCTATAGTTGCTTTGACTTGTAGAGGTCTCTGAGTTCTCTATAAGAGAATTTAGCTTGTCGAGATCTCCTATCTTCATGTCTTCACTTTGGCTTATCGATATCTCATAGTTCTCTAGTGGCAAATAGACTTATCGATATCTCAGAGATCTTTAATGATATTTTGACTTGTCGATATCTCAGAGATCTCTAGTGATATTTTGACTTGTCGATATCTCAGTGATCTCCAATGATATTTTGACTTATCGATATCTCTAGAGTTCTCTAGTGAAGAAATGACTTGGCGATATCTCAAATCTTCATGTCTTCAATTTGTCTTGTCGATATCTCTGAGTTCTCTAGTAGCTTTGCTGACTTCTCTATAAGTCATTCTAGAGTTCTCGAATGACTTCTCTATAACCCTTAATCTGTGACTTGTAGAGTTCTTGACTTAGAACATTTTTCTCAAAACATATTTATTCAATTCCAAGCTTCTTCATAATTCTTCTGAGGCATGATCTTTTTGATCTTCTTCCATATAGAATTCTTAGACTTGATACTGTTTACAGAAAAGGACTCCAGTCTGCTCCATTTACATTTTTACAGACTTTAAATGTTATAATACATAATGCAAACACAGATTGTCATACAACTTACTTAGAGTTGTCAATTTGACTTAGTCTTGTTATTGTACAAGAATGTCTTGCACAATAAGGTTGCTCTGAAAGGAGTAAGGAAATGAAGCTTGTTTGTTGCAGACTTGGACTCAATAAATAAGGATGGAATATGTTGCTTCTACACCAAGGCATCCATAACGCACAACAAGTTATGGCATATGAAACTCTGGCATCTAAACTACAAGGCAATCAACACTCTCGTCAAGAAAGAGTTGGTGAGAGACATGCCAAAATTAGAGTTTGCTCAAATTGAAGTCTGTGAAGCCTGTCAGAAAGGAAAAATGAAAAGATCGAGTCACAAGTTAAAAACTATGAATTCCATAAGTGCACCATTGTAACTTATTCACATGGACTTGTTTGGGCCAGTAAATGTCTTATCCATTTCAGAAAACAAATATGCACTTGTGATGGTGGATGATTTCTCAAGATATACTTGGGTATAATTTATGCACTCTAACGATGAGACTCGACATATGATAATTGAACACATAAAGAAGATAGAAAAACAGGATGAAGATCAAAACTGTGTAAAAAAATTGAGAAGTAATAATGGAACAGAATTCAGGAATGTAACATAGAGTGAATTCTGCAAAAACAAAGGCATTGTTCAAGAATTCTCTGCTGCTAGAACACCTCAACAAAATGGGGTAGTTGAGAGAAAGTACAAAACATTAGCATAAGCTACAAGAACAATGCTGCAAGATGCCAAGATGCCAATTAGTTTTTGGAAAGAAGATGTTAATACTGCATGCTACACTCAAAACAAATATCTCATTAAAAAGATTCATGGAAAATTACCTTACTCAATCATGTCTAAAAGAAAGCTTACTGTAAAGCATCTTCTTGTGTTTGGAACCAAGTGTTACATTTTAAAAGACAACTCTGAATATGTGGGATAAATTGACTCAAAGGTTTTTGAAGCAATTTTTCTTGGATATTCATTGGAGAGAACTGCGTACAAGGTATACGTAATTGATCAAAAGAAAACCATGGAAAGCACATATGTGACTTTTAATGATGACAAGTGTCCAAGCTTGGAATGCCTTGATGATAATGAAGCTCAAGCCCTTGCATTTGAAAATCTCAACATTAACAGTGATTCTAATGAAGAGGCTGAAGTCAATGCACAACAGATGATGAATGAAGAGTCTACTGAACAAGAAAATCATGGAAATGAAAGCTCATCTCATACACCTGAATTTGATAGCACACACTCAAGGGGAGAAACAAAAGAAGGATCTACTAGTCATACCAATAATGAAGAAATCGATAAAGGAAACAATCAACAAACTCACACCAGAAAATGGGATATGAGTCACAATCCAAATCCAATAACTGGTGATCCCAATGCTGGTGTAAGGACTAGAACTGCAACTGCTAATGAGTGCCTACATGCATGCTTTCTATCTCAAGTAGATCCTATGAAAACTGAAGAAGCTCTAATGGATCCTGATTGGATATCTACCATGCAAGAAGAGCTTAATCAGTTTAAAAGAAACAAAGTTTCAAAATTAGTTCCTGCACCAAAGAACAGAAGTGTAATTGGAACAAAATGGGTGTTCAGGAACAAAATGGATGAAAATTGTATTTTTAACAGAAACAAGGCAAGATTAGTTGCAAAACTCTATTCATAGGAAGAAGGAATTGATTATGATGAAACTTTTGCTCCAGTTGCAGGACTTGAAGCACTATGGATTTTTCTAGCATTTCCTGCACATTCAAATTTTAAAGTGTATTAAATGGTTGTCAATAGTGCCTTTCGAAATGGTAAATTAGAAGAAAAAGTTTATGTGCAACAGCCACCTGGCTTTGAAGATCCAGAATTTCCAGATTTTGTGTACAAGCTACTCAAGGATCTATATTGACTAAAGTAGGCACCTAGAGCTTGATATGATACATTATTAAAATTCCTACTTAAACATTGTTTTACTTGAGGTACCATAGATAAAACTCTCTTCTACAAGAAGCATGGTGATGATATGATCCTAGTTCAGATCTGTGCGGATAATATTATCTTTGGTTCTACAAATGAAAAGCTTTGCCAAAGATTCTCTAAGCTTATGCAGAGTGAATATGAAATGAGTATGATGGGGGATCTAAGTTACTTTCTTGGACATCAAGTCAGTCCAAGAAGTGATAAGATCTTCATCAACCAAACTAAGTATGTGAAAGATTTATTGAAAAAGTTTGGTATGGTTAATTGTTCACCTGCTTCTACACATATGTCTACAGTAACAAAGTTGGATGAAGACAAAAAGGGCAAGAGTGTGAATATTTCAAGCTATAGAGGAATGATTGGATCATTTCTTTACTTAACTGCAAGTAGACTAGACATCATATTTGCAACTTGTCTATGTGCAAGATTTTAAGCCAATCCAAAAAAATTACATTTAATGGTTGTGAAGAGAATTTTCAGGTATTTGAAGGGGACTCCAAACTTGGGATTATGGTATCCTAAGGGAACTGGTTTTGAAGCTGTTGGATACACATATGCAGATTTTGCTGGATGTAGGGTTGACAAAAAGAGTACTAGTGGAAGCTGTCAGTTTCTTGGACAAAGACTTGTATCCTAGCATAGCAAGAAACAATAATTTATATCAACTTCCATAGCTGAAGCAGAATACATAGCTGCTGAAAGTTGATGTCCTCAAGTGCCTTGGATTAGAAATCAGCTAATGGATTATGGCCTAGTGTTACACAAAATTCCATTTATGTGTGACAATACTAGTGCTATATCAATGGTGGCTAATCCAGTTAATCACTCTAGGACAAAGCACATTGATGTAAGGTACCATTTTATTAGAGAACATGCTGCAAATGGTACCATTGTGCTCATTTTGGTTGCAACAGAAAAACAATTAGCTAACATTTTTACTAAACCTTTGGATGATGCAACTTTTACTAAACTTGTAGGTGAAATTGGAATGTTAAATTCTTCATCCAAAGGAAAGAACCCAGCTAATGTGTTATAGAAGATTAATTTCTAGTAAATCAAAATTAATTTGATTTTATTAGAAATTAACTGAAATATGAATTATAAATATTTCAGAAATCTCTGCATATTTATTTTTCAAAAATCAAAATTCAGCTTGGAATTTTTCAAATTCTAAGTAAAATGTCTGGATGTTGGTTTACATTTTCAATATGTAAAATTAGCAAGGCAGAATAAAAGCAATCAAAATTATATAGAGAACTGAGTTCTTGATAAGTCTAATTGACTTATCGATAAGTCACTTAAAGACTTCTCGAGTTAGTTCTCGATAAGTCAATTTTCCTAACTTCTCGAGTGACTTCTCGATAAGCTTTATTATGACTTATCAATAAGTCATTGTAGAGTTCTTTAATAGTGTTAACTCACAAAGTTCTCTACAAGTATAATTTTAGACTTCTAAATAACTCAGAACTAAAATAATTTAATTCAATAAATTATTTTGGTTAAATACTTTTGGCAAAAGTATTTTGATTTTATTTTGATTTATTCAAATAAAAATTGGAAACAATTCAGTCCATTTTTGACAAACTGGGTATTTATTTGACATCTCGATAAGTTATTTTTTATTTATATAAAAGAGCAAATTCAAATGACTTCTCGATATGTATTTAACTTTCAAAATGACTTTTCGATAAGTATACTGCGAAAGTCTATTTTTGAGTCCTTGATAAGTCATTTACTTTTACTATAAATACCCAGACATCTCGATACACATATACTTACGCCTTCGAGAACTCTAAGTGACCTAGCTTTTTCAATTCCAAACTGATTTCTCTCTCGTTTCAAGCTCTTTCTCACTAATTTTTCTTACCTATTCACTCTTACTCAACAACAATGGCACTCAATATTGTTAGAGCTGTAATCCCAGAGAAAGGAACCAGCTATATTGCTTTCACTGATGCTAATCAAGCCCCTGACAGTTTCAAGGGGATTGTGAAATTTTTGTCTGAATCCTATCTTGCAAGGGCTTTAACTGCTAACCCAGTCACATACATGGATATTCTGCATGAATTCTAGACAATAGCTGTGTTGAGAACTGTTATGAATGACAACTCTGTGTCCTTATTGGTAACATGCTCAATTGGAGGCCAATAGATAAAGTTCAATGAGCAAGATGTGAATGTAGCTCTGGGTCTTCTAACTGCTAATCTAGTGGAAGTGCCAACACACGATGAGCTAGCTGAGTTTATTGATTTCATCAACTATGGTGGAAGAATCAACCTGAAAATTTTGAACAGAACAAACCTAAGGAAGGAATGATCTTTTGTGTTTGATTCTATAGTGAGGGCCTTCACATGCAGAAAAATAGGATATGACAATATCTCAAGTGTGGTGCAGAAGTCGGTGTTCTCAATAGCCTACAACAGACACTTGAATATTGGTCTATTGATCCTGGAAGAACTTGCCACCAGGCTAACTATGCCCCAATCTACTAGAGGTAAGGAATTTTTTTCTTAGATTTATTATGTCTACTTTAAATCATAAAGTATCAGACATATATTTGTTGAATGTTATAGACAACACTAAAATAGGCAATTGTAAGCAAGCGTCCAAAATTATATTTGGTTAATTTACTACAAAGAACAAGGTAAATTTGAGTCTGAAAAATCACTCCATTCATGATGGAGAGGTTTAAGACTTACCCTTACCTTATTCCTGACATGAGATCTAATGTACAATCTAGTACAACTATGGTCCCTAAACCTGTAGAAGTTCAAATACAGGAAAACCAATAGGGGCCTTCCCAAGCTGAGACCACTTCTTCAAAACCAATAGTAGCTAGGAAACCAACCACTTCATCATATGAAAAGGATGAAGTGAGTAAAAAGAAGAGAAAAGGGATAACCCTTACTGTAATGAATGAGAGTGCTGAGGAACAAATACCAACTGAGTCACCCTTGGTCAGAAAAATGAAGAAGGCTAAGAAAACTGAATTGACCACTCAAGCCACCTCTGCATCCTCCTAAAAAGATGTAGTTGTACAAATGGGGTCAAAAAAGATTTTGGAGACATCCTCTCAATAGGGTATTTCTATTTGAAAGAGCATTCTCCCCAATGTATCTTGTAATGAGTTTGTACCTGCACTAGATCAAGTTCTAGTGTATGAAATAAAAAATAAGGATGGCACGCACAGTGCAAGCACATATATTGAAGCTCCCTCATTCACTCAGGGGGAGCTGCCAACACTCACTTAAGATCAAGCTCTACTTATCTCTCAAATTTCTTCTTCTCACAATGTGCTTGAATCTAATTCTCAAGTACAACCCCATTCAAGTGACTTGGTTCAAGAAACCTTGCTCACCACCCAGACACCTCAATTAGATAGTGAGAGGCTACTAAATGGGGTAGACCTTGATGACACTATCAAAACCATGGGGGATTCATCAGTTTTTACTGAAGACCCCGTGAAGGTCTCTAATGCACCTTAATGTGCAAATCAGCCATCACAGGCTGTTAGGTTTCAGGGTAGTACTCCTGAGGGGGGGCTATTTAAATTCCCTTCAATTCAATTAGAGGTTCCTGTTCTAGGAACAACTCCCCTCAAAACCCTGGCAGAAATTGCATTAGTAATTGATGCTGGGATTACAATTGCCAATGATCCTATCATAGAGGAGGCAAGTATAGCACATTTAAGTGACAGTGTGGTGCAAGACACACAAGGGTTTGAGGCTGTTGCAAATAATAGTAGCACAGTCAAATCCACTCCAATTTAATTGGAGGTTCCCATAAATGGTGAGGAATAACACCCTATCATAAATATAGAGAAATCTGTAAGTAAAACTGTGACTCTTGTCACAGGTGGTTCTGATCCTTCACACCAACCCTCAACCTCTCACCCTCAACAACCACACCTCATCTCCCAAAGGTTGCATACAGCTGAAGCTCAACCAATAACTGTGGATGAACTTCTAGTGGATCAGTTGTCGTGACTTTCTCAAATCTCTCAGCAACTGCTAACCTCAGACATGTCTAACCAGGATTACCAAGCCATAATGCTCTCATATCAAACAGATGTCCAAGAGAAACAAGATAAAATTGTTAATGAAGCTGAACATGATGGCAACTGCGATGCTTGGCTAAACAAGGACTACAATCTGGAGATAGATAATCCAATCAATGACAATCTGACCAAATGGCAAGGCTGGATTTGACTTTTATTGAAATAGATGTCAAAAATCTTAGATAATCTTTCATTGCTCTTCATGAAGTGGTTTAACAACAAATAACAAGTTTAAATGACACAAAGTTGGATCAGCTTCACCAAAGCAGATATGAGCCTTCTGCATTGCTCATGTATGATATCAAATAAGTTATGGAAGCAAATTTTGGCTTTTCAGTATCTACAAGCTCTCAACCACCTACTTCCACATCTACCAATCTCAAAATTCAGGCTCTTCAAAATCAAGTCTCTACTCTACAAACCTCAAATGACAACCTCACAGCTCAAGTGCATGCTCTCACTACACTGGTGCAGAGTCAACAGGCAAATATTCAAGCCTTGGTGGACTCCCACAAGCACTTACAAATGCATAATTTTGTTGCTTTGGGAGCCATCATGGGAAAGCTCAATATTCCACTACCTGCACTTCCTGAGTCTGTTATGCCATAATTATCAACTCCCCTAATTATGCCTGTCACTAAGACTAAGGGGGAGATAGAAGGCAGGATTCAAAAATCCAGGGATGCTGGCAAGTCAAAAGAATTGATTTCAACAACTCAGCATGGTCAAAGCTCATCAAAAGCTCAAATTTTTCATGATGTTGGAAAAGAAAGACTCCTAAAAGCTGCCAAAGGACCCTGTCAAGATAATGAATTTAATGAACTTCTGACAGTCTTGAGGGTGTCTCTACACAATAATTATGTTACATACAAGAAAGCTTTGGACAAGAATATAAATTTTGTTAGAGTGGTGCTTGTCCAGGTTGACAACTTTTTGGAAAAGAGAATAGTTGCAAATGTAAATGACTGTGGACTGGAAAGATGTCTCCAGGTGTCTCTCTCCAATATTTAAAAACTAAGAGCATCTGAGCTGGATATGGTAATTGAAAAGTGCACACAGTAATTCCAGAGGATACTCAACTGCTAAAGGAACTGAAAAATGCTCAGATAGTTGCTTTTCCTGAAGCCTATCTCCATCCAAGCAGGGGGATTGCCTACATCTGTCCATAAACCAGAAAGTGCAGATACTTCACAGTTCCTAAAAATTATGTAAGGAATAACTTGAGATTGATCATGACCCTTGAAATTGATCTAAAGACCAAAATTAACAAGAAGCCCGAAGATGAGAAAATGATCAGGATCTTTGGGAGATATCTTCAAAATGTTCAGACCATGTTTCCTACAACAAACTATAATTTAAAGGAAGACAAGGATGATGATGAGCAGAAGCATGATTAACAAAAATCTTCTGGCTCAAATCAAAGTCAATCTTCAAGAGCAACTGACAGCAAGGATAAGAAGCATGATGAGAAGAAAGGAGATGACAAGAAGAGAGATGAACGGAGGAGGAAAAAGAAGGAAGACAATTCAGGACCACACCAATAAACCCTAAAAATCCAAACAAATCAAGCTCAACCTTCAAAGCCAACAACCTCATACACTGAACCACCTCCTACCTCAAAGCCTAAATATTTGTACAAACAGACTGCTTACTCTTTTCTGAAAATACCAATCACCTCAAGCCAAACAGTTCTCAAGAAAATCACAAACCTACCTTCTGTCAAGCCATCACTCAAAGTTCACTACAAGTCTATTAGTAGGAAACCTAAGAAAAAGCAAGTCACTGAGAGGGCCATCTGGAATTGTTTCAGGCAAAGTGATTTTCTACCTCTAAATTGGTGCAACTCAGATGAAGACTACTTTCAACAACTAGCTGAGGAAATAGTCAGATTTTCGGTTGTAACACTAAAGGAAGTAAGAATCTACTATGAAGATGGGTCCTTCTCATTTCTTGGCTACAACTTAATGGATACCTTTTCACCCACATAAATCAAGAGAGTGATAAGCTTGATAGAGGACAAGGACACTGCAACCAGAGCAGGGAGATCTGTTTTAGCTGAATGGTTGATTGTAAAGGAGGAACGGAGAGTAAGAAACAAGGCTGAATTTGAGGAGAGGCAGAAGAAGTATGATGAGGAGATAGAAATGTATATTGAAAGATCAGAAAAACTCAAGGCAAAATGGATGCGCAGAATTTCCAAGCATGAAAGATTTCTAAATGTCAAAGCTGGCACATTCTCAAAGTTTATGATTGATTTGCTGATGGTTATTCAAAGCCTAATAGACTTAAAATTGTGGAAGCTCTAAGAAGGATACTAATAATAGAGGAACTTGAAATTCTTGTATATTTAAAGGACCTCATTAGAGAAGAAACAAAAGATACATTATTTGTCTGATATATGTGTCTGTTTAACTCATGAAATCACCTAATATATTTGTGTCAATTTTATGTATTAGTCTAATTTTCCATTATAGCTTGGGGTTAGTCTTGTTAATAGGCATGAATTTGTGATAAACAATCTTCTCACAAATTGGGGGAGATTGTTCTTCAAGACATGCCTGTACTATAACAAGACTAAGTCAAATTGACAATCCTAAGTAAGTTGTATGGTAATCTATATTTGCATTATGTATTCTAACACTAAAGTCTGTAAAAATATAAATAGACTAGACTGGAATATTTTTCTGCAAACAGTCTCAAGCCTAAGAATAAACTTTGGAAGAAGATCATGAAAATCATGCCTCAGAGAAAGTATGAAGAAGCTTGGAGTTGAATAAATCTGTTTTGTGAAAAACATTCTAAGTCAAGAAGTCTACAAGTCACATATTTTGTGTTATAGAGAAGTCATTCGAGAACTCCAGAATGACTTATCGAGAAGTCAAGAAAAGCTAGAACTCGGAGATATCAACAAGCCAAATTAAAGACATGAAGAATGGAGATATCGACAAGTCATTTTTTCACTAGAGAACTCTGAGTATCGACAAGTCAAAATATCACTAGATATCTCTGAGATATCGATAAGTCTATTTGTCCCTAGAGAACTCAGAGATATCAATAAGCCAAAGTGCAGACATGAAGATGAGAGATCTCGACAAGTCAAATACTCCTATAGAGAACTCAGAGACTTCAATAAGTCAAAACAACTATAGAGTGATGAGAGATCTCGATAAGCCAATATACTTATCGAGATGTTAAGTTCTCTATATATATCAAATTGGAGATCTCGAGGTAAAACTCAAAGTACAGAATGCAGATCAGTTAAATATCCAAGATTATCAATCAACAAACAATCCAATAAGTTGGATTGCCAAGTCTACAAAAGCAGCTTGAAGAGTACAAAATCAAATGCCAAGATTACCTGGAAAAGTAAAGTCACACGCGTGCAACATTAACAAAGATACACTAAGCCAGAAATAGAAATATTTGGTTATCCAAAAATAGGGTTTAGTATATGCTATTGCATGCTGTGTAATAACCAATGTTTACTGTTCTATAAAGTAAACATTGTATGCTTTGTTTAAAAAAAAGAATTGAGATAAAAAATATAGTATTCTCTCAAGGAAGAAGCTAAGCTCTTTATCAACAAAAAGCGTAGAAATTTTTTAGCAAGACATTCTTAAATTTAATATAAAATTAAGTGAGTTTTGAAAGATCTGTGTTCACTGTTTATATCTGTTTAAATTCAGTACTTACACATTTCACTACAAGGTCTTAATTTACTTTGTTCATCATCATAAATACTTCAAGAAAACACTACACCATAGATGGCCTATCGCAATGGTTTAATCGTGCATGTTACAAAATTGTGTTACCTTAGGTATGCTCATCTTAGCCTACCGCAACGTAGTATTTTTGATGTTACCACAGCCATTATAACATGTTACTATAGATTCAAAGTGTTACATACGAGTAACATGTAGGAATTTATGTTACAAAAGGATATTAATGGATAAAAAAGTATTACATTTTACAAACAATTAAATATATATAATTATTTGACATGAAAATTAATCAATTTTTATAATATAATTAAGCAAAAATATTTATATTAGTTAAGATTGATAAATTATTTTTTTAAAAATTTTATGAACTGTATTTATTAATAATTGATAATTTTTTATCAATAAAAAATTTAAACCCTATTAAAACTTAAAATTTATTAAAAAAAGAAATGAAATTAGTTGGGCTTTCAATCAGGCGGGCTCGAAATTTTTAGAGAGGCGGTAAAATTTCAGACATATCTTATCTCCCTCTCATTCTCTCTCTCTCTCTCTCTCTCTCATTTTCTCTCACAGTGGCTAATTGACTAATTGGACTCGAGATAGGGTTTCTATCTGTCTAAACATATCTCTCTCTCGGTATCTCTCAGTTTTCAATTGAACAATTATAGATTTGGGATTTCAAAATAAATTATAGATTAGCTAGGATTTGGGGCTTCACTGTAGAAGGATTCAACCGGGTCTTCTTGTTTCTCAACATAATTGGTTTGGGGCTTCACTAATTTCGGGTCTTCTTGTTTTATAATCGGTTCTTCTTCTGAAATCGGGTTTCTCAATTAGGGTATTTTTCCAAATTGGGTTTTACAATTAGGGTTTTTTTGTGTTATTATTTTTTATATGTTTATGTGTTTGTAGATGCTTGCGGAGATTGGTGGTCTGTTTCAATGGTAAAAGCGACAGGGTTCCACATCTTCTCCATCGTCTCGTTTCGCACCCGCTTCGCCAATCTCACTGTTTCAACATCGGAATGGTACGTAAAATCGCACAACTCATAGCTCTAATTACAAATTACATCTTAATTTCATCTCAATTTTAATTTAATTGTTTAAATGTGTACATAATAATGTGTACATAATAATTTCAACTCATGTTTTTAATTGATTCTATATATAGGTGTTGGAGACAAACCCCTGTTTTCTCCAAAGGTAGTTTTTCGCAACTTTTCGGGTTTTAATTTCTGTATATTCGGTTAATCAATTCAATAGATGCATATGTTTGTCTTTATATGTCTCTTTGTTATATTGTAATGGTGTAAGTAAATTCAAGCTAATAGTTTTGGTTGGTAGTACCTAATTTAGGATATTAATGTAATCATTTATATGTTTGTAGTTGTGATTAGTGGTTGGGTAAGCAGAGGATTAAAGAAAAGTGTAGTTGCATGCCATTTTAATGTATTTGATAATATGTCTTACCTGAATATTGTTAGTCAAAGATTGTAGTATATTGCGAAGCCGGAATTCAGGTTAGTAATTTAAGGGCTGTCTCAGAGTATTTAGGAGATTTGTGCGTAATAAAAAGTAAATTCATATATAAAAATAGAATACAGGGGAAACAATTGCATATAATTTGAGAGCTATATTTGGCCTGAAAGTACAAACAATATCAATTCTGACCGGTGAAGGTGGTTCAGGCGGTGCTCTTGCCATTGGTTGTAGCAATAAGTTATTTATGCTGGAAAATTCAGCATTCTATGTTGCAAGGTGATTTCTAGTTGTCTTTCTCTGTAACTCTTAATTACCTACCTAGAAAAAGTAATTCATGTCCTCTACCTCCCTACTAAATCACCTAGTTGTACTCCACTTGAAATATGGATATAAAGTAATGCTAAAACTAGAAAGAAGTTGTAACTTTGTCAGTTCTGAGAAGGTACCTAGTTGTACAGCTAACAACTCCAGACCATGAAAGTTTCAGCCTCGCAATTATCCGACTATCAACTAGAACAATTTAAATATTAATATTGCCTGGTTTGGTACTAAATTATAATGCAGGACTGTAGTTTTTGGTCAATGAGCAGGTGCTCCTGCTCCATAAAAACCTAAACTCAAATAAATGAATGTACAAACACGAAGTTATATAAACCAGCTATATTCCTGCTCCCCATAACCCCTATTATATAAACCAGCTATTTATTATCAACATTCATCAAATCATAAGCCTTGATTTTTATACAAGAGAGTAAACGGAAATGGCTAATTCCATTAGCATTCTCATGCTTATAACTCTTCTAACATTTGCACCACTCTACTTCTCTCGCAAAACTAATATAGGTTATCTATACCCTCAGTTTTATTATCGTTCTTTCCCACATGCGGTCCAGATAGTCAAGTCTATCATTTCCAATGCTGTTGCAAAAGATACTCGTATGGCTGCTTCCCTGCCCCGCCTCCATTTCCATGACTGCTTTGTCAAGGTTTAAATCAACCGATGTTAAAGTAACTGGTTGATCTTCTATTAAAAGTGCATGTCTAATGTCTAATTAATTCATTGTTTCACCATGCAGGGATGTGATGCATCAATACTCTTAGACAACAGCAGTAGTATAATCAGTGAAAAAGGTTCTAACCCTAACTGAAACTCTGTACGTGGTTTTGATGTTATCGACCAGATAAAATCGACACTCGAGAGAGAGTGCCCTCAGACAGTCTCGTGTGCTGATATCATGGCTCTGGCTGCTAGGGACTCTACTGTTTTGGTAAATTTAAACATTTTGCATACAATTTCTCTTGCTACAAATGAAATAGTTCATGTCATTATTACTATAAATTGTTCGATTTATACATCATATATATACATGCACCAAACTTACCTCTCTAGTATGACAAGTGAAGTGAATAGTACTATAACCTTACATGAAAAACATAAAACTGATCATTTCCTATGTTGTATGTAGACTGGTGGACCTAGTTGGGAGGTTTCATTAGAATTTCTTAGTGCATAAATTGTGAAGAAAAAAGGGCTATTTATTTGGTTAGAAGAACTAAAATTTCATAGGTTTCAAGGTTACCTGGTGCAGAGAGTATATAGTTGTCCAGAAATTAATATACATATACCACTAACTAAATCAATATAGTAGATGCTTCTTATGATTACGTATTTAAAGAGTGGTCCATATAAACTAATGCCTATTTTAGTAAAATGTAAAATGAAAATATCTCTTGTTAAATTTTGTGACAGTTGTGGTTTTACCAAAGGCTATTTATTTGGTTTCTGAAATTTTTACATTACGTGTTACTTGTAGTGGAAAAGCTGCTTATGAAATGATGAAGCAGATGGCTGGGAATCCAACCAAATGGGAAGGGAGAAGAATCCTTTTCATTCACACTGGTAGACTCCCATGTACTTGTATGGCAAGGTCAGGAAAGCTTGATCCAGTAATCGGAAGAGATGATGAAATAAGGAGATGCATACAGATTCTTTCAAGGAGAACAAAGAATAATCATGTTCTTAAATACCGTAATTGGAGCTAAATAACGTGGAGATGCATACAGATTCTTTGTTTGGTTGTTTGAATTTTATTTTGTTGACTTGTATGAAAAACAGGTTTATGGCATGTTCAATTTACAAACAAATCATGTCAATTTTTTTTTGAGAAATATGTTACATTAGGTACTTCAATATTATAAACAAATTAGTATAATATAATACAAATTATTATAAAACGGTTACAGTAGGGAAAAAATGTTACAATGATTTGGTGAACCACATATGGGGCCCACAGTGGCCTTACATGTGGGGCCCATTTTTTTTTTGCAAATTCTAAGTGCAAAGGTAACATGTATAGTGTGATACTATAGACATACTTTGATGTTACCTTTGAAGCCTATTGTAACATAAAATTCAAGGTTGCATCAGGGTAAAAGAATGTTACCTTAGGGGCCAAAGGTAACTCGAAAAAAAGCAACTTAATTTTTATGTTACCTTAGGCCTTTTTCTGGCTGTGGTAACACTTTTTTGGGCCTGTTGTAACATTTTCTTGGTGTTGCTGTAGGCCATTTATGGTGTAGTGAAAGCTGGAAAATACTAAAACACATTCACCACCCCTCTGTGTGTTATTCATTACCTAACACTTATTTTATTAGTGTTTTATAAGTTAATATATATATTTATCATATTGTATAAATTATAGTTATTTAAATTTATTTGTAATTCTATTTTATATGTGATAGTTTATTTACAATATACCAATGAACGAGAATACGTAAGGATTAATTGGATTTCAAAATTGGATTAATCCTGTGTTTTGTAGAGGATTAATCGGGAATTAATCAATAAAATTAGAGATTTTTAGAACGATGATAACCGTACGTAATCTTTAATTTTTTTATAAGATAAAAGGTTTAAAATTTAATAATTTTAATTACAAGAACAAAGTATCGAAATCGGGTAAAGAAAAGTTAGTGTATAATTAGAGCTAACAATTTGTTCGTTTCATATATTTTTATGTTGTGTATTTTCGTGTTTCCGGTCATGAATGTCAAATTAAAACCCGACCCGTTAAGAATTCATTTTCTTTCTTGTTCGTATGTCTTTATTTCGTGAACATTTCATGTGTTATTTCGTGTACTTTATATTAAAATTAAATATAAATAAATAAATAATTAATATTATATTTTTAATAGTTGAATTTGAAGTCACTACGTCATAAAGAATAAGTATGGTCAAATCTTATGAAATTTAAATTTGTACTTCCTCCGTCTTTCTCAATTCTTTACATTGGGGACGGGGGCTTGACACACACTTTAATGCTCTAATTAAATTTAGTTGCATAATTTTTTTAAAATTTTATTCTTCTAAATAAAAAAATAATGTTCAATTTTTTATACAAAAAAAAATTTTTATAAATGAATTCCGGAGCTATACTTTATAGTTGCCTTAAAATGCGTGTTAGGCATATGAAAAAAATATATAAAAAATGACGGGGACGGAGGTAGTATGTAGTTTATATCTATATTTTGTAAAAAGTATATGTAAAATATTATTTTGGGATGTATCCATAAATTTTTAATAGATTTTTTAAATATTTATTTATTTCGTATAATTTAGTTTCTTGTCGTGTATCCAAGAATAAAATAATTTTTTTTAATACTTTTGTGATCGTGTACGAAAAAGCTCAACCAAACTCATTAACAAAAAAGTCCAACATAAATTTCGTTTTTTTTGTGCCATTTTTTTTGTTAGCGGAGGAAATTGCCTACCCCGTGTACAATGGATCACCAAACCACGCACGACATGTCAAGTGTGGCCGTGCTAATCATTTGTGTCAAGTGTGGCGGTGCTAATCTTGTGTCAACTGTTATTCACTAACAATCAACTTAGGTTAATTTGTAGAAGGGGGATTGAATACAAATTAAACTTTTCAAGTTAATTTGTAAATTGAACAGGAAAAATGAACACATATGTTTATATTTGTTACAATTACAAATATAATCTCACAACTGCGGTTTTCAAGCAATTCTAGTTTACAATTACAAATATAATCTCACAACTCATCACTAAATATAAGAGTTAAAGTGATTTAATTATATTTTAATTTTTCAAAATATTAATTTTATTTCTCTTTCCAATATAATTATTATCATTAAATTGTTGATCTCAAATGATTTTTTTACATATGTCTGTAAAATTTGTATAAACATAATATTTAATATATATATACATACACACACTATAAATTTATTATAATAAATTTTAAATTATATAAATATAAATATAAATATAAATATAACAAAAATAATATGTTATTGTTGTTAATTTTATGTAGCATAATCTTTTCGGGTATAAACCTTATACCTGATAGCATAGGACTCATTTCTTTGATCATGTAAGATAGTTATATATGTTGGAAATAATATTTTTTTTATTATTATAAAATATCTATAATCGTCCACAATGGTATGAAACAACGAACTCCCTACTTGCATACAAAGCGCATCGATTAGTAGCTTGGAATCAGATTCATACACACAATTATTTCTTCTCCAATCTATTTATCCAGGACAATGCTTCTCTCATGCTCAAGGCTTCCGCCTCCCTTGGTGATCACACGCTTCATCAATATTGATTTTAACCCATCCTAGTAAGGGTTTAGTCCATGATTTCGATCGGCACCTTGTTGTTCTGATGCTAAACATCTCGCTCATTAACCCAGTTCCAGCTAGACAACAAGTGTAATGCCATCTGCTTAACTCCAAACACTGATATGCTAACATTTTCCAACACCCATCTATTTCTTCTTACCCCTTATAATTCATTCACCCAAGGATAATTTCTTAAAACATATACTCATTTGTAAGGTATTTGTAAAAAAAATGCCATTATTTTTTTCATACTTTGACAAATAAATAGTGGATGAATCACTATTAATGTCTTGTACAAGGAAACTCAATATTGAATTAACAAATAAGTAATGTGGTAACTTAAAAATAAATGCATTGTTTACAAAATCCAACTGAATATTTTAATGGACATATTGAATTAATTATTTTCTCAGAAATATATTATTTTAAAATAGAAGGAATAAAAATTCGTAACTATATAACCGGTGAAATACTCGTTTTACTTTTCTATTTTAAATATGTTGTATAAATACAATATTGAATTATGGCGATATCCTCCGGCGTCAATTCTTCTTCTTCAACGAATAATGTCATGGGATGAGGAAGAACAAGTAAACCAGCAACCTTATCTCGTACGCATATGACCAACGAATATGTTGGATTGTCGTATTTGTTTCGAAGGTTTGACCATTCCTTGTTTACCAAGTTTGTACGGGCTCTACTCTGTCACTCTCAGATTTATCAGCCACATTTTCATTTATATAATATTTATGTACATTTCAACTTTTAATTTTTGTGTTTTAGATTAGGGTGAATCGACAATTAATTACTGCCAGAAATTTAATTTGTTTGATTTGTGTTGGACTAAGGGCCCAAAGTGAATCTAAAACTAGTGAAAGTTAGATCAATCCTATTTTCATTTATAAATCTTCCATAATGTGCACTTTACTTGCACTTCACGCGTCTATGAGTCTAAAAATTTATCTATTTTTCCCAAAACGAGTGCCTAAATTAACTACTCTATTAAGCCGAAAATTTAATTTGTTTGATTTGTGTTGGACAAGGGCCCAAAGAGAATCCAAAAATAGTGAAAGTTTATTCAATCCTATTTTTATTTATAAATCTTCAATAATGCGCACTTTACATGCGCTTCACGAGTCTGTGCATCTACATATTTACCTGTTTTGGCCTAAAACAGGTGTCCAAGTCCGGGTGTACATGTTCAAACGTCAAGTGTATGATCAAGAAAAATGAACATTTCGGGTGACATAAAACTTAACTAATTTTATTTAATATTTGAATGAAATATGTCAACAAGGCCTTTCTTTTAAATTGGTAGCCCGAGATTAAGAGTTGTCATGTCCAAGCCTTCTATTGAAATTCTTAGCTCGAGTTGCCAACTCAAGGAGTTGAAATAACTAATCAGTGCGTCTTCTTCCTCTCTCTTCCTTTTACTCGTGTCATCTTTTCCTCGGGCCCAACCTCGTGTGCGTCCTTAGACTTGCTCGCTTCTTAGTTATTTCTTCTTCCTCAGCCTCTTCTTCTTCTTCTTCCGTGCATGGTATGACTGAATTATCACATAAATCGTCATCTTCAACATATGTGAATTTGGAGGCACTTTACTACAAGTAGTACACCTACATCTCAGGGAACGAGTTCCTTGCATTTGAAATCCTCTTCATTGGATCACAAATCCTCTGCATGTTCCAAAATCTCCTTTAAGGTTTTCACTGCCAATGCTCCCACGTACTCGAATTTAAACTTGTGCTCTTGTTTCTTCCATAAATGGTATATTTAAATCATCAAACGAATCATCATTTTGAATAAGTGTAGTCATATAAAATTTATTTTAAGATAAAGATAAATGGTCATCGGATGATCTCGCCATTCCTCAGTTGCATATATATTTTTTTTCTTCATTTTTGTTTAGTAGAGGCAATGGTTATATGGATATAAGTAATTAATATGTTGATTGCCTAATATAGGATTAATCAATGAAAGATATGTCGTATATCTCTTAATTAAAATTACTCTCAGTAACATTTTTTGTCACATTTCATAGTGATTAATACTCTTATTTTTTCTAATTATATTCATTCTAGTCCTCTTGTATAAGGACTTGGTCCATCAGGATTTTACTTCCTTTATCTAAATGTGATAGTGGGTGATTATATTTTTAATTCGACGTTCAATTTGTATTTATGGTTGAGATCAAGACTTCCCCTTTGCAAAATCATGAGAAAATGATCTTCTCGCGATTAATTACTTGAATGGATATAGATTGAATTGCATGGATGCATCGATTAAAATTTTGGCTTTTTATAATAACGATACATTGAAAATGAATCCAATTACTACCAATGGGGCGAAATAAGTGATTTTAATTGCTTCGAGAACCTCAGCCAAACACACGATAACCATTCAACGAAGAGTAGTGTGTCCATTTTCTCATATTACACTGAGTAATGAACTTTTAACAAGGTAAAATGTAGTATATTTAGTAGTAGTAATATGTGCTTAGACACCACAATGCTTATGTAAGAAACAATGCAATGCAAGGAATATATAGTAAGCTGCTCTAGGATTTATTTTTTGGTGAAGTATTTCTAGGCTTTTACATATTACAAACATAACTGCCACCAAAGATAAAAAAATTATAATCGGTAAGAACACAAGGCAGAGACTATAAAATGGCATTCCAGATATTTTTTGTGATTTGTACTTGAAAAAGCCAATCAGTTAGTAACATGTTCTTTTTGGTTTG
This sequence comes from Apium graveolens, assembly GCF_009905375.1. NCBI lineage: Eukaryota > Viridiplantae > Streptophyta > Magnoliopsida > Apiales > Apiaceae > Apium > Apium graveolens. Next base: position 10,182,262 of record NC_133651.1, read on the forward strand.
GTCCATGGACTAATGACATGTTTAGTCGCAAAAGGTTGGCTCAGGTTTCTCTATATGTCTACCAGTTACCAAGTAGTTTTTGACTTGATTATTATGGCACCAAGTAATTTTTATTTTATTTTTTTATAGTAGGGAACCTGCAGCCGTTACCCTTTGGGTGCGCACTGGGTAAACCCCACGGGCTCACGCAATAGCCTGCAAACCATGTGAACCAAGGTAAACCGCATTTAAGCGACATACAGTGACTCAGAAGCCATAATAATAAATTCTCCTCCCGTGAGATTCGAACCTGTGAACAAGAGGATAGATATCCTCTTGTGACCTTTGTGTCATACTTTTTTGTGAACTTATTTATTCTTTAGACAAATACATTGAGTAATTTTGCAATATATTGTGGCTTCCAATGTTATACAAATACTTTTTAACCTTGTTATACATTTGGTACCTAATTGCTTTCTGTTTAAAATGTTAGTAAAATTTAAAAGTGTTAAGAACTTACTATTACTTGCAACCAAAGCTTCATTCATTTGCATTGTTTACTAAATGAAATATGTGGTGTTGAATGATTACATTACAACTATATCTTACGTTTTTAGCTTGTTAAATTATATTGTAGTCCGTCAAGGGGCACATTTCTTGTTCTATATGCGTTGACAACTATAGAAACAAATGCCCTACTTGATGTTTATTAATTGACTATATGCGTAACTGTTAAAATACCCTTATAAGATCCTTTGATGACCTTCCTCTAACACCTTGAGATTTTAGAGCAATTGGTTCCTTAACAAGGTATTAGAACGTTAACATGGTATCAGAGTTAAGGCTAGCTCGCAGAGGTCTCGGGTTCTATCCCTATCACCCCTAATATTCTCATAACCTGGAGAGGGCATTCCTCTAACATCTTAAGGTTTTTGAGCAAATTACTCAGGTTCGATCCCCGCCACCCCCAATATTTTTCGTAATTTAATGGACACAGAAGGCTAAATGGTCTTTAGAGTGAGGGAGTTTTCCTCGAAAGGGTTTTAACAATAACCATGAATTAAAAAGGCTGGTTTTTTTTGAAGAATGTAATTAGAGGTTTTTGAAGCAGTTAAAATCACTTGTTCGAATAGCAAGTATGGATGGAAAGAAAAAGGGAGATACATCATGAAACGTGAGCATATTTATGCGATCTTGCACCTATGAAACTTGTTTTTGTCCTCTTCCTGCCTGTGGTTTTGATGGTTCCTACAAGGATTTATATCTGTAGCAAGTAACTAGCATCAGGCACAAGCTTCACCTTTGACCCCCTTTTTTGTTCATTTAAGTGGAAATAGTGCCGTTGAATCCCAAAATAAAGATAGTAAGATAAAAAAAACTGATAATGGCTACATCCTCCGATGCCAATTCATGCTTTCTAGCCGATTGCGTCAGGCGATCATGAAGTACAGCAAGCACAACAGCGTTTATACGTACTGATATATTGGATTGCTCTCGTTATTTCAAACCTTTCACCATTCCTGTTTACCATGTTTAATTTACCATCTTTCCCCTCAATTTTACTAATTGCTTTCATTTTTATAAAATTTGTTTACATTTTAACTTTTCATTTTTGTGCCGTGTTTTTATGCTTGTTTAGTGGTTGGCCTAGGGTTTTAAATTAGGGCGAATCTACAATTAACTATTTCTACAAACCGGGACATTTATTTGTTTGATTTGAGATCTAATAATTGTGAAGTTATATATATCTCATTTAAAAAAATTCAATAAGACGTGCGCTTTACGTGTCCATGGGCCTCGCGCTTCTAGACCAGAGGCTCCCACCTGTTTAATAAACCTTACCTATGTCAAGGCACTTGGGTGCACTTTTGCGCGCCTTACGTTTAGTGAAATACCAGCAACAAAAGAAGTGAATACTGGTGAACAAGAAGGTCAAGGGACAGAAGAGGAATAACAATATAGTAAAGGGGTACAATAGTAATAGCAAGAAGCTGGTTAAAAAGGAAAATGAGGTAGTAGAGATTATTTTGTTTTTGTGTAATCGTTATTTCATATTTTAGAAAAGAATTGGGCCTTTGGAAAGTCCAACACATTATCTTGTAATGGCAACCCAAAATATTACTTTATGTAATGGAAATTTATGTGTCTGATTTTGAGATATAAGAATTGTGAAGGTATATTACTCTCATTTAAAAAGCTTCAACTAGGCGTACTTTTCTTGCGCTTGTGCGTCTGTGGTCTAGAATTGGCTCGCACCTGTTTGATGAAGTCATCGCGCCTTACCTATGTCAAGGCGTGTGGGTGCACTTTCGTGCCTTGCGTCTAGTGACAATGCTGTCTTGTAAGAGAAAAAGTGAGTACATGTGAACAATATGGTCAAGGGACAAAAGAGGAATAACAATATAATGAAGGGGTAGAATTGTAACAACAAGAAGCTGGTTAGAAAGGAAAAGGAGGTAGTAGAGATCATTCTATTTTTGTGTAATCGTTATTTCATAATTTAGGAAAGAATTGGCCCTCTCGAAAGTGCAACAAATTATTTTGTATGGACACCCTAAATTTTCACTTCCTGTTCTGCTAAATAACAGTTTGTCTGAGCTTATTTGAGCAAGTTTTTCGAGTGTATTAGTTTGAGCATATCATTTGCGTCTAGGCACGCTTTTGACAATACTGGGGAAAATAGACCTAAACAACTAAAGTTAGACATGCTACTTTTTCATATTGCACGGATTTAGCAGAACATATACGAGTAACTATGATACTGCTACTTCTTGGTGCAGTGTTATTGCCATTTGCCACCAAAAATAAAAAATTAATGTCTTTAAGAACACAGGCTAGAGAATAAAAAAATGGCCTATTGGATATTTTTATGAGTTGTACTCCTAAAAGCCAATCAGTTTGTAGTATAATCTATTGGGATCCTTTCTTTATATGGGACACATAATTCTTGTTGATAATAAACTGATGACTGAGAGGAGTATTTTTTTTCAAGTTTATCTGAAATATGTAATCTCTTTATTCATAGAGTTTGGTTGTAGAAATATGCATATACTGAAATGTAAATAAAATCTTAAGGTTTACTCTGCAAATACTAGTATGAAATATACAAGTACGGCGTAATGTTGTACAAGGTTGACTTTTTGGTTCCACGTTGACACGTGTAGTTGGAATTTGCAAAAGGATACCGGTCATCGAGTAGTTGTTCACTTGATTATTATGGTTCCTAATATTATTAGTCTTATTTACAAGGACAACTACCTTGAGTTGTTTTGCTGCTTTCAATGTTATACTAATATCACAAAATATGAATAGCTTTTAATCTTGTTAAAACCTGATTGTGTTTTGTAAATTATGTTAGTAAAATGGAAAAGTCTTGATAAACTTACTATTTCTTGCAATCAGCTTTCATTCATTTTCATTGTTTATTAAATGAACATGTGGTGTCTAATGATTGCATCCATATCTTATGTTTCTTGCTTATTAAATTAAATTGTAGTGCGTCAAGAGGCACCCTGTTTATTTTAGCTGCTGCAACAATTATAATAACGAGTGCCCTTCTTGATTTTCATCGATCAGTGATATTCCTTGCCTTGTCATGGAGGAGCCTCGTGATAGAGTTAAAGTCCCTTGTTTGAATAGAAAGTATGGGTGCAAAGAAATATTGAGTTATGGTATGAAATGTGAACATGAGAGATCTTGCGTCTATGAACTTGTAACTGTCCTCAACCTGTCTGTGATTTCGATACGTCCTACATGGATTTCTATGGGTACTTTGCCCGCAGGCACCTAGTGTCAGCCACATGCTTCATGTTTGGATATTCGTTTTCTGTTCTTTAAGTGTAAATGGGAATCACAAATTCCTTCAGGAAGATAATAAGTTAATAACCACACACTTTTCATCCTTAATTACAGTGTTTGGGAAATTGGAGTTGTTAGTATAATCTGTATGGTTAATCTAGACCACTTAATCTAGGCCCGGTTCTAGACCACTTAATCTAGGCCCGGTTAGTTTCGGCTCCGGTACCCGACCCAGGTCCTAGACCACTCGGTCCAGGACCATTTAGGTCCAGCTCACTGAACCCAGGTCCGAGACCGGTTAGGTCGAGCTCTAGCCCAGTCCGGGATTGAACGGGCCCGACTTATGTACACCTCGAGACCAAGCATCTTCATGTCCCCTATCCCAAAAGACCCAACTAAAACACAACACGTGAGGCATGATCCCAGAAACATGACAATGACATCTATTAATGATCATGGGAATACTCAGGGTACGTATCAAAGGATCCTTGGAACATTCCTCAGCAATTCTGACTCCGCTCCCAACAATGTGTAAGGCATCAATTCTAGTCAGGCATACTCCGCTCCCAACAACGAATGACTAAAAGGTAACAACCTCTAAATGCTACCATGGGGCTATAAATAGTCCAAGGAAGAGAGATTTAGGGATCACTCTTTTCTACACACACTCATACACACACAACAACCTTGCATTTTCATCTTCATCATCCAAAAACGAGTTTTTATTCTCACACCGAATGCACCGCGGGGTTCAATTTCCCCTCCAGTGTTGTTTTGCAGCGACCAAACCGTAGCTACATCGTAAGAAGGGTCCATGAGCGACGTCAAAAGGAGAAGGACCAGACAGCGGATCAGAGTTATCAAGTAACGGCTAAAATATTTCCTTGTGATCCCTAAAGATACAGTTTATTCTTAATGGGATTACAGAATGCATGTTTGCATTCACAGAAGTAAAAAGTGAAAATCCATTTGAAAGCAGTCCAGTCAGTTCTTGAAGTCATTGATTCAAGGTTTACATTGAGGCTAGGAACTTCGAAACAGTTGTTCCATTTTTTCTGTCAAGCTCTGTAGTAGAGTTTGTGCTCCTTATCGTCCTTATAATTAAACATGTGCCAGTTATTTCTTAATGACACTGACATAATGACTAAATGAGTATCGATCTTATGCCTGTGTGAATAAACATGATATCGACCAGGAGAGCCATCTTCGTATCTCTAGATGCAGATGTATTATGGTTAGGTCACCAATTGAACAAACTACAAAGGAAAGGGTAATATATAGATGCAGAGGTATTACGGTTAGGTCCGCAATTGCACAAACTACAGAGAAAAGGGTAATATAGCTTTCAAAATTAATCTCTAGTTAAAAAGACGCAGTCAGTGGCAAATACATAGTAAAATATTTAATACCAAACTGTTAATGGAAGGACATTGCATTACAAATCAGATATGTCGCATCGTTAAAGATAAAATGCTTTCTGACAAAAAACAGGGTTTGTTCTGCGAACTCTTGGGGAAGAATCTTGCAAGGCCGAATTCTAAAAAAACGCATCAAATCCACGTCTTCCATCCTGAATAGAAGAGCTACATAGGAGCTAGTGAATTCTAAAACCCGCAATAAGATAGAAAATTTTATATGTAACTACATCATTTTTAGAAAGAATACATATAAGTACTTAACAAAATCTGTCTTAGCCCCCACTAGAACAAAGTTTTTAAAGAAATATATTAGCAATAAAAAAATTTATTCTATTTTAATCCCACATCTATAAATTTCTGGGGCCACCACCGCTGAGTTGTGCATGTTGTCGCCAAAACCTGGAGTGTCAATAATAGTGCAACTGCTATGTCAAGAAAAATAATTCATGATGTTAGATAAATCATAAAATTCGTCAGTGTTAGATAAAGTTAGCAGACCCCTGCATGGTTTCATACTTTTCTGTTTCCAGCCATAACCATAATGATGGATATCTTTCATATATTTCAAGAGTTTCAAATGATGTAATGCAGATTGAGGAACTCCCTTTGCATGCTTCCAAAAGTATATGTGCACAAACTTACCTACAGAATGTGTACTCAATACCTCACATTTGCTTCATGCTCAAGGACTGCTTCAACAACACAGTTAGTCAAAAATCCATATTCAAATTTTAGTATTTCTTGTCATAAATCCTCATTTCTAGGGTGTGCCACGGACACATAATAAACACAAATTCTCAAGAGTTTGACTTATTTCATTGGTGAAATCAATTTTAATGTCAATGGACCCTGCATTCACACCAAGTCACCCAATAAAAATTAGTTTGTGCTTATTGTGTGCCCAAAGAAAATTGAAAATAGTTTGTTTGAGAAATTATAGGAACTCAAATTTGATGTTTTACAAGAGACATTAAACACATGGACTCTTGAATTTATATCTCTACCAAAGACAACCCCCTAAGATACATTCAGACAAATAGACATGTTCCTCAGCTAAGCTGTTCATCCTGGTTATCATCAGTTGTTTCCAATGATGATTGATACGTATAATGGATCAGGTTTTACCTTTCAAGTCTACCAGGTTTTCACCATCTCTATGGCTTAAATTGATTGACTGTTCTTTAATTATGATTGATACGTATATTTCAGCATTTCATTGTTATACTAGTTAAGTAATCAGGTGAGGGTTTTATAGTTCGCGTGAAAAGATCATCAAGTGCTTTACAAAACTGAAATTTTGATGTGAGGATTGTGAAATATAGAAATTGTAGATTGCTTTGCAAAGTTGGGCTATGTGGCCCAGTACCTATAATAACAAGATTAATAGGAGATATCCACAACCGTTATTAGGAACCCTAATTAGCGAAATATATATAACTCGCATCGCTTGCCGTCACTGAAGCCGCAAAGAAAGAGAGTGAGATAGATACAACAAAATGAAATGGAGGGCTCCTCATTCAACTCTTAACCTTCATCAACAGATGAATATTATATGAATACACCTATTCAAGATGATGTTTCATCTGCTGATCCATCTATGGATGAAACAAGCCGATCAGCAGAAGCTCAAATCGGAGGAAGCGGGAGCATCGCAAATGGAACTCTAGAAGAATATTTCCAAACCCTGGGAGGATTTCATTCTCTGGGAGGAGGAGTCCAGATCCGAGGAGAAGGAGGAGGCCGGACCCAAGGAGGATTCGTAATACGAGGAGTTCGAGCCGCGAGACGGAGGCGTTACTATTTAACTAGAAGTCCCTTTATATTCACATCTATTGAAGATGGTGATTTATTTGATAATTCATTTATAGAAGGAAGAAGAGCGCAACTCCGAGGACGAGGGCGTGGACGAGGTCGACCTCGTGGAAGCGGGCGAGGTCGTGGGAGAGGAAGAAGGCACGAGGAAGATGAAGAAGCAGCAACAACAATAATGGTTAGAAGTACAGATACTGAGGGAGAAATAAGTGGAAATATTGAAACCCGTGAAAGCACTAATATGTTGGATTGCTGTATTTGTCTTGAAGCTCATAACATCCCTGTCATCCCTACATTTCTAGCTGTTGACCTTGAAGTAGTATTCGAATGGTCAATTATAGTCAGATTGTTGGGATTTAATCTAAACTTATTTGCTTTAGTTGTTATTATTTAATAATTATTATATGGAGTGTCTTATTTACATGACTTGGTCATGCAGCAGTAGAGAGTTTTTAGGAAGTTTGAATAAGGTCTTAGTAGTTGATACGTGTTAGTAGTCGTGTCAGTAGTTGTGTCTGTTTTCATGCCACCTTGTTAGACATCAGTTTCTATTTATTAACGTTGTAACCATCTTTTTTATTATCACTGATAATACATTTTGTTTTCCCAGTTTTACAAGAATAAACACCTTTGTCTGTATATTTGTATTATAGTGTTCAGTTTCTACATTTGGTATCAGAGCTCCAGGTGCTGTATGCCGAAATATCAACCCAAACACACAAACGTAATCATAGAGATAACCAAGACAAAAGAAGGCTCTGTGGGTTTAAGCTATCAAATTCTAATGAAAAGTAACTATACAACATGGTCCCTGAAAATGAAAGTTTTCATGAAGGTTCAAGGTGTTTGGGGTACGATCGAAGAAGACCCAAAAACTGTTGTTGATGAGAGGAGAGTACAGATAGCTCTTGTAGCTCTATACCAAGGCATGCCAGAAGAAGTACTACTGACTATTGCTGAGAAAGAAATCGCAAAGGAAGTTTGGGAAACCATTAAAACCATGTGTGTAGGAGCAGAGCGAGTGAAGGAGGCTAAGGTACAAATGTTAAATGGAGAGTTTGAGTCTCTTACCATGAAGGAGACAGCTAACATCGATGATTTTTGTATGAAACTGAGCGGGATAGCAACCAACATACGGGTTCTTGGAGAAGTGATGGAGGAGTCAAGCATTGTGAGAAAGATCCTAAATGCAGTCCATGATAAATTTCTCTAGACAGCTTCAAATATCGAATAGTTCAGAGATATGAAAGCTATGACAGTTGAGGAGTAAGTGGGTCGTCTTAAAGCTCACGAGGAGATGATAAAGGGCAGGTATGAGAGTGTAGACAAACAAGAACTTCTCTTGGCATCTCAGAATCAAAAAACTAGAGGAGGTTATTTCCGTGACAAGTGTAGGATCAGGTGCTACAACTGTAACACTTTGGGACAATATTCATCAGAATGTAGCAAATCACGACGGGAAAGAGAGAAAAGGCAAGAAGTAAACATGGTAGTCGTCGAGGATGATGAACCAGCATTATTATAGCCATACGGGCTCAGATTATTAGCCATACGGGCTCAGTTGAATAGCGATACGGGCTCAGATTATTAGCCATACGGGCTCAGTCGAATAAGCCATACGGGCTGGAAGAATTGCATGAGACAAGTTTAGATTAAGGGAGAAATTGTTGGGATTTAATCTGAACTTATTTTTTTTAGTTGTTATTATTTAATAATTATTATGTGGAGTGTTTTTATTTACATGACTTGGTCATGCAGCAGTAGAGAGTTTTTAGGAAGTTTGAATAAGGTCTTAGTAGTGGATACGTGTTAGTAGTCGTGTCAGTTGTTGTGTCTGTTTTCATGCCACCTTGTTAGGCATCAGTTTCTATTTATTAGCGTTGTAACCATCTTTTTTATTATCACTGATAATATATTTTTTTTCCCAGTTTTATAAGAATAAACACCTTTGTCTGTATATTTGTATTGCAGTGTTCAGTTTCTACACTAGTGAGGGGGTCTTCTGGTTAGGGGAAAAGGAAAATTAATTTACCAGCTGTTAATATTGGTTTAACTCTAAATTTAGGCATGATGTTTTAAAATGTTGTAGTGTTGTTGCCTCCAAAGCCAAACAATTAAGGTCAATGAGGGCTAGAGGATTAAAAAATGGCATACTGGATAGTTTTATGATTTGTACTTCATTGCTCCTAACACATTCTTCAATAAGTTTCTCTTGTGGGCATGCCAATTATACGTGCATAGGACTGCCACCCATATGTAGAGCCGTTGAGGTCAACAATCTATATTTGTTATTTCTATTTGGGATGCCGCTGAGAAATATTTATAAAGTTATAATAAACTAATTTCTTTGATCATATATAGTTATAAACTAATGTCTGAGAGGTGTAAATTATAGTCTAGTTTATCTGAAGTCTGTAATTTTTACATTCATAGAGTTTGCTTGTAGAAATGTGTAGATACTAGAATAATACTAGGATTCTAATGTTCACTTTGTAAATATTAGTATGAAATATGCAAAGTCTAGCATAGTGCTACAGAAGTTTGACATATTTGGTCCATGAATGGTTGACATGTTTACTTGCAAAAGGCAGACACGGCTTTTTCTACTCGTTTATCGAGTAGTTTTTGACTTTATTATTATTGCTCCAAATTATTCATTACAATCTTGTCATAGTTTATTTCTTAGAATTAACTTCCTAGAGTAATTTTGCAATATTTTGTTGCTTGTGTTATACAAATATCACAACATATCATGACCTTTCGACCTTTTTATACATATATGGTAACTTGACTGCATTCTGTATATTATTCTAGTAAAATATAAAACCTTGAGAAACTTACCATTTCTTGCAATTCTAAGATTCATTTCATTTGCATTGTTTACTAGATGAAATACGTGGTGTATAATCTCTTACATTTTTAGCTTGTTGAAATACATTGTAGTGCGTTAAGGGGCACATTTCTTGTTCTATATTCTGCAACAACCATAAAAACAAATGCCCTACTTGTTGTTTACCGATTGATTATATTTGTAACTATGGATTGGAGGAGGTTCTTGAAGCAGTTAAAATCACTTGTCTGAATAGCAAGTATATATGGATGCAAAAGAAAAAGTGACATACATCATGAAACGTGAGCATATGGGATCTTGCGCCTATGAAGCTTGTTATTGTCCTCTTCCTGGCTGTAGTTTTGATGGTTCGTACAAAGATTTATATCTGCACTTTTCCCGCAAGCACCCTGCATCAGCTACACGCTTCACGTTTGACTCTTCTTTTTCTATTCGTGTAAGTGGAAATACAAAGTACAAATTCTTTTAAGAGAATAACCACACACTTTTCATCCTTAATTACAGTGTTCAATAAATTAGAGTTGTTGCTAATATAATCTGTATGGGCCCGAGCTATTTACAAAATGAGTATTCATATGAACTGGAAGCACGTAACCGAGACACCTCCTCCAAATTTATTACTTTATTGGTACCCAGACTGCGAAAATGGAAGGAGGACTTTCCTGAGATAGCCTGTCTTGTGGTCCAAAATGTTTTATTTGGTCCTTCATGGGATCACAAAATTCAGGTTTACATCCGTAGAAAAGGTGAAAATTGACTTGAAAAGCAGTTCAGCCAGTTCTCAAGTCATTATGATGGTGCGTACGCACTACAAGAAAACATGGTAAAACCGACCGAACCTAACCGACCAACGTCGATTTGGTCACCTTAAAACCTACCGACGTCGGTGGTCGGTTATATGCCAACTAAACGATACCGTATCGATGATGTGGCACACATAAAACCGACCATCCACCGGTGGTTGCTTTTACTGAAAAAAATGACAACGTTTTACTGATGTATCACTTTTAAAACCGACCACCTACATGTGGTCGGTTATATGCACAAATTCTGCATGTTAAAACCGACCATATCGGGTGGTCGGTTTTGTAGAATAATAAAAAAATAATTTAAAGTACAAAAAAGTACCTGTTACAAAGAAAACATTGTCATTTTATTTTTCACCTTAAAACCGACCGCTGACGGTAGGTTTTAACCTATTTTTTTAATTTTTTTTGTTATATCCCTCATTTCTTGATTTTGGGAAAAAAAATTAAAAAGACACAAGTGATTGAGGATTGAAGTGGAGGAGTTTTATAAAATTGTAAGTTCTTTCCATATTTTGTAATTAATGTGTGTGTGTGTTTATGTTGGTGCATGTATTAAATGTTATTCTATGTATTTAATATTTTATTTTTTTATATAAAGTTTATTATGAGAATTGAAGTTTGGTAGTAGATAACTTGTAAGTTAGTTTCATTTATTGTAATTATAGTGTGTGTGTGTGTGTGTTTTATGAAATACATGAATAATTATGAGATTAATGATAAATTATTTGGTAAATATGTTTTTTTTAATTTTAAAAAATATTATTGTAGATGGAAACCATTGATCGAAGTTGGATTGGTAATTAATTGCAAAGCGATAAAATTTCATTGACTCCGGAATATAGAATTGGTGTAGATTTTTTTTAAAAAAAATTTGCTAGCGAAAATGGAATGGAAGATGGTACAATGAAGTGTCCGTGTAAATGTTGTAAAAAATTGAATTGGTTAAAGATTGATGATGTTAGATTTCATTTGTTCGCTAAAGGGATGCTTGAGGGTTATACCGTGTGGACGTCGCACGGTGAAAAATAGGAAGAAAATATAGTCGAACATCACATCATCGTTATTGTGTTCGTGAACCTTCGAGAGTAGAAGAACCGGTAGATTTGAATGCGATGTTACATGATTTAGCCGGTGAAAATTATCAATTTTATGAAACTACGGATACGGGAACTATGAATGTAGAAGAAACTCCAAATAATAGTGCTAAAAAATTATACAATGTTATTGTTGAAAATGGGCCACCTATTTATCCCGGCAATATAAAGTACACAAGATTAAGCTTTACCACCAAATTATTGGAATTCAAAAATAACTCGCATTGTAGTAATAAAGCGTTTGACAGTTTGCTTAAACATCTTACGGATGTGTTACCAAAAAAAACATACATTACCCGAAAGTTATTATGTAATGAAAAAAATTATGAAGGATTTGAGGGTTGAATATGAAAAAATTGATTTATGTAAGAATGATTGTATGTTATTATATGGAGATGATAAGGATGAAGTTGTGTGTGATATATGTGGTAAAGATCGTTATGGGGATATTTCTAAGAAAGATGGTAAAAAAATAGCAAAAGAAATCTTAAGACACTTTCCTTTGATCCCTCGATTACAACGCTTATATATGTCGGCACATATATCAGATCACATGAGATGGTACCAAAATAGAGATGTGAAAGATGGAGAAATAAGTCATCCCGCAGATGGAGAAGAGTTGAAAAATTTTGACCGTCGGTATCCTTTATTTGCTCAAGAGATTCGTAACATAAGGCTCGGTCTTGCGACCGATGGTTTCAACCCATTTGGCCCTACCAGGAAAAAACATATAGTGTGTGGCCCGTGGTGATAGTTTTCTAAAATCTTCCACCATCGATGTGTATGAAAAAGCCTTATATGTTCATGACCGATATAGTTCCGGGTCCAAATAATATTGGAAAAGATATTAACGTTTGTCTAAGGCCTCTCATCGATGAATTGAAGACATGTAGAATACCGGGGTGAAGACATACGACCAATTTTATAATGAGATCGGCTATTATGTGGACAATTAGTGACTATCCCGCTATGAGTATGATAAGTGGGTGGTCGGGCAAAGGAAAGATGGGATGTCAAGTGTGTCTTGGAAGCGTGCAAGGGTTTCAATTAAAATATTATGGAAAATGTAGTTTCTATGGCTCGAACCGAATATTCCTTGAATCAAATTATCCACTCCATCAAAAAAGTAATTTGTTTGATAACGAAGAAAGAAGATTATTTCGTGGTCGTTTGTCGGGTGAGGGTGTTAAGGAATTGCTTGATGGTTTAGTTTTTTCACCACCCGCAAAGGCTAATTCGAAGGCAAGGAGTGTCGGATATAGGGAATAGCATCATTGGACTCATGTCCCAATCTTTTACGAACTCCCTTATTGGTCATCACATAGTTTACGATATTCAATTGACATCATGCATACGGAAAAAAATGTTTTTGAAAACTTTTTTTTACTATTGCCAATGCGGGAAAGTCAAAAGATCATAAAAAGCAGGAGCGGATTGCAAGCATTTTTTGGTGTTACCACATTTGTGGATCGATGAGAAAGGAAAATCACCTAAAGCACCTTATTCCCTTACTAGAAAACAACGTAAACTTTTATGTGAATGGATTAGTTCACTAAAACTTCTGGATGGTTATTCCTCAAATATATCACGTTGTTGCAATGTTGAGGAGTGTACATTTTATCGATTCAAATCGCACGACTGTCACATTTTTCTTCAAAAATTATTGCCTCTCGCAATTCGTGAACTTCTACCGGCGCCTATTGCCGATGCAATCACGATAATTTCTAACTTTTTCCAAGATTTATGTTCATCCGTGGTTACAAAAACCGACTTGGAAATAATGGAAAATCGGTTATCAAAGCGTTGTGTTTGTTGGAAATGATTTTTCCTCAAAGTTGGTTTGATTCGATGGAACACTTGGTTGTACATTTAGGCGAAGAAATTAGACTTGGTGGACCTGCTTATTGGCATTGGATGTATCCGATTGAATGTTTGTTGGGCAAATTAAAATAAAAAGTCGATAATAAAGTAAGAATTGATGGGTCAATTGTCGAACGATATATGGAGGATGAGATTCTTAATATTTGTACTTTTTATTTTGCCTCTGACACGATCCATAATAAGGTACGTCGTAACGAGGTTTTGTTTGATGTGCAAAATTCTGAGAATTTAGAAGTGTTCAAATATCCAATTCAATCTCTTGCAAAGGAAGAAACTCGATACATGAGTGATGATGAACGAGAGTTAGCGGAAGAATATGTTCTTTTAAACTCTCCTGAAGTTCAACCTTATCTAAGGTACCGAAATCTTACTTTAAAAAAAATGCGTAATAATTTTTGTTAATGAGACATGCATGATTTTTGTTAATTTTTTTTTATATGTTAGGAAGTACCAAGATCGTGTTATGCGACAATGCCCGGAAACAACACCTCAAGATTTAGATCATATTGTGAAAAGTTGATTTTAAAACTTGGTTTAAACAAAAGGTATTTATCTATTTTTAATTTGCATGATTTGTTTTTTTTTTAAATTCTTATAATTACAACGTCTCATCGATTTGAATTGTTTTTAGGTTGATAAAGATGAGGTGGAAGGACCTCATTTTAGGGACTTACTTGAAGGGCCGGTATTAAAAGTTATGACTTTTGAGACTTGTCAAGTTAATGGATATAAATTTTCAACAAAATCTGCATCCGGTTCTGGTATTGTTGTTAAAGGAAATTTGCACGGAAATAATCTTGATTATTATGGTCAACTACAAGAAATTATTAGACTTATTTATCAAGGATGCAATCATGTATATTTGTTCAAATGTATATGGTTTGATAGTGTTGGTAATGGTGTGAGGATTGATAAGAATCGTGTGATTACAATTGATATGGCTTCAAGATTGAAGTCAAATGTGATTTTTATTTTAGCCAGTCAAGCCTCACAAGTATATTATACTCCTAGTGTATTGGATCCAAAACCGAAAATATATACGGTGGTCAAATCTAAAAGTCGCCCAATTGATGAATCTATCATTGCGCAAAATGATATAGAGGACGCTTTTCAAGAAGATAGATCTAATGCATCGACCTCGTTTTCGCTCTTTGTCGATTTTGCACAATATGTACAAATACTGTTTATTCGGCGTGAAGAAGAAGAAGACGAAGAAGACGATTTGAAGGATGACGAAGATCAAAATGAAGGAGAAGAAGAAATAAGTGAAGATGACAATGAGAATGATGATGATGACGAAGATGATGATGGTTTTGACGATATTGAATAACGTCATTTGTATTTTAAAGATGATTTTTAGTAAATTTTGTAATGATTAGGATACTTTATTTATAAGTTATGATAAATTTTTAATTGGTTTGTGAATTTTTGGTTTTAATGCTAAATTTTTATGCGTTTACGTCCGGTTAGGGCTAAAAATCATAATATTTAACCATAATATTTCCCAGAAAACCGACCGTATCCCTGCCTAAAACCAACCACCTTCTTGATAAAACCGACCGTCTCCTTAAAGGGGTGGTCGGTTTTAAGGTGGTCGGTTATAAGAATTAAATTTGCTTCTAAAATAAAACCGACCACTTTGCACATTTGACCTCGGTCGGTTTTAGCAGTCTTGGTCAAAGTACATCTTTAATACTTATTTTCAATGATCGAACCGTACATATGTTAGCTTCATGTCAAAATATGCTTATGCACAAAAAAATAGCACTTTTGAACGAGTGCTATTATGTTTTTATAAGTAAATTAACAAATTTAATTAAAAATTAAAAAAAATGAATTCGATGTGAAAAGTATAAATTTAAAAGGTATTTTTAACGATCGAACCGTACTGATGTTAAATTAATGTCAAAATATGCTTTTGCACAAAAAATTAGCACATTTTAACGAGTACCATTACGTTTTTTTAAGTAAATTAGCAAATTTAAGTAAAAACTAAAAAAAATGAAAAATATAAAACATGATCGAGCCATATGGATGGACTGACGCGGTGAAAATGAACAAAAGTACCAAAAATTAGGCTATTTAAAAAATATTATAATCAAAATCATAAGGAATATAATTATTTCACTAAGTATGTCGGCATTCTATAGACAGAATAAGTTGAACTTACCATTCGATACTATAAGTATAATTTTAAAAATTATTTTTAATGATCGAACCGTACGGATGTTAACTTCATGTCAAAATACATTAATGCACAAAAAATTAGCACATTTGAACGATTACAAATACATTTTTATAAGAAAATTAGTAATTTTGATTAAAAAGGTAAATAATTAATCAAAAATAAAAATTATGAAATACACATGATCGAACCGTACGGATGGACCGATGCGGTAAGTATGTCGGCATTCTAAAGACAGAATAAGTTGAACTTACCATTCGATACTATAAGTATAATTTTAAAATTTATTTTTAATGATCGAACCGTACGGATGTTAACTTCATGTCAAAATATATTAATGCATAAAAAATTAGCACATTTGAACGATTACAAATACATTTTTATAAAAAAATTAGTAATTTTGATTAAAAAGGTAAATAATTAATCAAAAATAAAAATTATGAAATACACATGATCGAACCGTACGGATGGACCGATGCGGTAAAAACGAGCAAATGTACCAAAAATTAGGCTATTTAAATAATAATAATAATGTTTTTATAAGATTTTTTTAAATTAATGGGTTTTTAACCCCTAAACCCTAAACCCTAAACCCTAGAATAAAAAATTTAGTGGCATAAAATCGACCACTCTATATTAAAACCGACCGACTAGGCGGTCGATTTTAAGTCTGTTATAAATATAAAAAAACCATTCATTCTATCTTCTTTCTCTATCTCTCTATTCTCTTTATTTTCTCTCTCTCAAATATACACTAAAATCATCCTCCAAACTCAAATCAATGGCATTTAATCCACAAAATACCCGCAAATCATCAATCTTTGCTTCCGATTCACGCTCGATGTAAGATTTTCACTTGATTATGTAGTTTTTTTTACTCGATTATATAAGTGTGTATGTGTACGTATTTTATGTGTGTGTATATATGATTCAAAGTTAGTAATTTGTTTTTTGTGTTTGTTAATGTATGATTCTCACTTAAATTGAATTTTTTCACTTCCAGTTGAAGTTCATATGATTTTTCAGTTTTCATGTAAAATTTTGCTATGTAAAAGATGCGTCGGTTTTGTCAATTTGTTGAATATATATATAAGTATAAATTTTAGGTTTTTTGTTGGTTTGTTTACGTTTAACTACAAGTATAAATGTATTTTTAGGGTTAATTTGTAGGGGCTTGCTCTTGTAAACATGATCCGTACTCGAAAATGGATAAATATTGCACTTTATATGTGAGTTTGGAACTTTAATTTGTTGTATATATAGATTAAGTTGATTTAATGATTTAATTTTCGTAATTAAACAATGCTCTAATTAGTTGTGTTTATTTTTATCGTTAATTTGTGAAATGGATACGTTTATATGCATTTTATATGCAATTTATGTGATTTTAAAATCATTTTTATGTAATGTGATTTACTAGCATATGTTTTATATTTAATGTGATTTAATATGCATTTTATGTGATTTTATATTCATTTTTATGTGATTTTAAATGTATCGTTAATATGTAAATTTATATGTATTTCTAAGTAATTTTAAATGTATTTTTATGTAATGTGATTTACTAATGGAAGTCGTTTCATCGATTTGTTTGTTTTCATATTGGCTAATATATTTTTATTGCTTATTTTAGGATCTTTTTGCTTGGATGTTGACATTGGTTATAATAAGTTTTGTGGTGTTGGCGATGGTGAAAAAAGGGAAGGGGAAAGACAAGAGATGGAAAAAGATAAGGGGAAGGCAAAGGACAATGGAAAGGCCAAAGTCACGAGTAAAAAGGGTGCAAAGGGAAAAGGAGGGAATTTGCATTTGCGGGATGACAAATACGGAGGAGCGAGAATGGCGAGGAAGGCGACCTCGATCACATTCGAGTGGCATATATGGAGAGAAACCGTCATTGAAGCCATATTGAATTAATATCTCCGATGGACAGTAAGTTATAAAGTTTTTAAATTGCATTATTCCTTTATGTTTATATTTTTGGTTTATTGTTCAATATTGTTATGTGAATTGTTAATGGTTATTGTTTTCTATTGTTTAAATATATTATTGAAGATGATATGGCTAAGAAAATGCTTTTGGCTATGATTCGGGAGAAGTGGCGTCTTGGGCGTTACACTTATACTGATATCGAAGAACGTCACCCGGGTTGGTTAAATGCAAGAGTTGAGGAGTTTCAAGTAAGTTAAAATTCAATTTTTTTTGTAATTGTCATTTATTTCTTGATTTTATGATGCATTTATCTTTGTTTTTTTTGTAATTTTAGAAATATTATAGGCATCTTAAGGGGCAAAGCCGTTCAAAGGCCCAAAAAATTGTTGAAGATCACATTAAAGTGACGATAAAAAGGACTTTGAACAAGCTTAAGAAGAGGGTGGACCGAAAAGCAAGGGAGGAGGGCATGAGCAAGTTGTCTTTGAAGCCGCCTTATTAGTCCATCCCTTTTTGGAAGGACCTTTTGGAGTATTAGGAGAAGAACGAAGGACACTTGCACCGGTCATCGGTTGGATCCGCCAACCGACAACAAGTTGAAAGATTACATAGTGTCGGTGCAAGGTCTTTCAATAAAGTTCCGGAGGTATTATTATTATATTCCATCACACACATATACATATACGTTCACCATATTTAATATAAGCAACTAATTATTAGGACGTGCTAATATAAGTTTAATATTTTGAAAGGTTTTGACAAACAAAAATAAGAAAATGCCGACCAGACTCGAGGTGTGGGATAAATGTCATAGGAAAGTTGGATCTGATCCGGAAAATCCCGTCTACACTACACCGGCTGCCATGAGTATTGTTGTAATTTTTATGTAATTTATGACCAACCATTTTATGTGATTTTAAATTCATCTTTAATAAGTGAATTTATATGTATTTTCATGTGATTTTAAATGCATTTTTATGTGATTTTATATGCATTTTTATGTGATTATAAATGTATCTTTAATATGTAATTTTATATATATATTTATGTGATTTTAAATACATTTTTATATGTGATTTTATATGCATTTTTATGTGATTTTAAATGCATCTTGAATAAGTGAATTTATATATATTTACATGTGATTTTAAATGCATTTTTATGTGATTTTTTATGCATTTCTATGTGGTTTTAAATGCATCATTAATATATGATTTTATATGTATTTATGTGATTTTAAATGCATTTATATACATGATTTTATATGCATTTTTATGTAATTTTGAATGCATCGTTAATATATGATTTTATATGTATTTTTATGTGATTTTAAATGCATTTTTATGTGATTTTATATGCATTTTTATGTGATTTTAAATGCATCATTAATATGTGCTTTTATATGTATTTATGTAATTTTAAATCCATTTTTATATGTGATTTTATATGCATTTTTATGTGATTTTAAATGTATAGTTAATATATGATTTTATATGTATTTATGTGATTTTAAATGCATTTTTATATGTGATTTTATATGCATTTCTATTTGATTTTAAATGCATCGTTAAATGTTTTAAATGAATTTCTAGGAATGATATGCCGCCATTCTCGAGCGCATGCCCGTGGAGGTTACACAAACGGGTAATCGGGATGAGCCGTGGGATTGGTGGATGGAAGCCTTGGAGGTCCCCCAAGGTACAAGGCCGAAAAAAGAATTATGTGGTAGGGTTCCCCAATGCTCGGGCCACCGATCTCTTGCCTACACTTGCTACCCGGTACCGAGATTTCACACCGAATGAAGCCGGCTCATCCTCATCCGCTCCGAGATAACGTGAAGCCATCCCCGACAATGTATATCTTGCCATCGTGAGGAATGTGCTTACGGAAATCCGTGCTAATCCAAATTGGTTTGCTCGCCAGCTTTTCGATGCAGGGATAGCTACATTTGCACGTACCGCTCTCGAGGCCTTGAACCCTTCCTCCGATCCTAGCCAAAGGTTGCAATGGAATAACCTTATCGGTGGCGAGATCGTGCATATCATAGGCTCCTTGATTGAAGATATCGTACAAAAGACGGAAGCTTGTGTTGTGGAGGTATAATTTTTGACCTTCTTGTTTATTTATTTGTTTCATTCACGTGTAAATTTTATTTCTTCTTTTTAACTAGTTTAATTAAACTTGTGTATATAGAAAAACAATCGGCGTGCTATGGAAGTCAATAAGGATTACACGTCCGAGTATGAGACCTCCGATGATGAGGACTTTGATGACGGCGGAGGTGATGGCGGCGGTGATGGCGGTGGATCGTTTGATGTTGATTTGTCGGATTAGTTAACATTGATCGGTTGTAAGACTTAATTTGATGGTTATGGGATGGTTTTTAAGACTTAATTTGTCACATGTAATATAATACGTTGTGATGGTTTGATACTTTACCGGTTATTTAGGATTGATTATAATGATGTAATGATATAGTTTAATACTCCGGTTATCGGAGTTTGTGAATGTTTGCATTGGATTTAATTACTATGTTTAATTGTGAAATTTACTAGTTTTTTCGAATAATTTTGAGTAGTATAGTTTAATGATTTTCATTGTTGTTTGGGTGTGATTGGATTGAATTTGTGATTGGTTTGTGTATTGATTTGGTTTGGTATACAGGGACTGCAGAAAAACCTGCAATTTGTTTTAAAATCAAACCTTAAAACTGACCGAAAAACAGGCATAATCGACCACTTTTGACCACTACAAAACCCAGAAAATCGACCGTCAAAGGACATAACCGATCACCATCTTCATAAAACCGACCGTCTCCTTTAAAAAGTGGTCGATTTTAGGACGGTCGGTTATGACATTTAAGTTAGCTTCTGAAATAAAACCGACCGATGTGCACACTTTTACCGCAGTCGGTTATGAGTTCCATTCATCTTTTTAAAATAGATATAACCGACCACCTATGGTCGGTTATGACCACTTTTTCCCATTACAGATCCCAGAAAACCGACCGTCAAGGGACATAACCGACCACCTTCTTCATAAAATCAACCGTCTCCTTTAGAGGGTGGTCGGTTTTAGAACGGTCGGTTATGACATTTAAGTTAGCTGCACACTTTGACCACGGTCGGTTATGAGTTCCAGTCAACTTTTTAAGAATAGACATAACCGACCACCTTCGGTCGGTTATGACTCAGTGACGTGGCAACACGTGTCCACATGTGTTACCACGTATATACAGTGGCCCCACATCTGAATAAAATATCCAGGCACTTAACCGACCTTTATGTTGGTCGGTTACCAGGGTTAAACCCGACCAAAAGTCATAACCAACTAGGCTGAAACCGACCACGGCTTGTGGTCGGTTATGACTGTTTTAACTGACCGTTTTGTCTTTTAACCGACCGTCAAAAATGGTCAGTTTTGTCCTGTTTTCTTGTAGTGACGCCATGACTTCCATATTGAAGGTTTATACACAGGAGGACAGGAACCTCTTGAAAGTTATTGCATTTTTTTTATTGTCAACCCCTTCCTTAGAATTTTAAGATAATCATTTGTTAGTCAAAAGGATTATCTCTAGTTTTGCAAACTATATATGTTTCATGTTTGTGATATGAAATATTATTTGGGATGTCTATTTTGTTGATTTTAGCTAATTGTCAAATATTGTCTTTTTTTTATATATCCAATGCCTATAATTTTAATATAGGCATTAACACTTGACGAGCCAATCACCCTGTCGGCTGTAATTTTATTTACTTTTAATATATAGTATATTTTTATATATATTATTATATTATATAAATCGGGATCAGATTAGAATGACAAATTTAATTATTATTTAATTAAACTATAAATAGGTAATATAATATTTATTATACATATATATATATATTATTATTATATATACTACTAAAATATAATTTTTTAATCGGTATAACAACCTCAAGATAAAAAAGAATAATTTACAATTTTCATCCACGCAAAAACAAAAATATATCATTGATTTGCGTTAAAATAAAATTTAAAGAAAACTAAATATAATTAATTATATTTGGTTGTAATATTGTACGTGGGTTAAAGACAAAATAATAAATATTATTAGTCTGATTTAAAAAATTATACTATTGAGTTAAAAAAATAATATATAATATTCATCTCGACAAAAAAATATTTTACAATTGATCCAAAATTTAAAAAAATTAAAATTAAAATTTAATTGTACAAACTGTAATAAAATAATATATACTATTTATCCAGTTTAAAAGGAAATTATATTATTGATCTGAGATATAAAATTTAAAATCAAATTAAAAATAATTAACTGAATTTGCTCCATGTAATGAGTCTCGCATTAAAATACAATAACTTAAACTAAATATAATCACTTGGATTTGGGTAAAATAACGAATTTATATAATTATGTATTTTCTTCTATGCATATATTATCTATAATATTTAAAAATTACAGTGGATCACACGACTACTCATATTTAGGGACAAAAAAACGTAATTAATCAAATTATAAATAAAAATAAAATAAAATAATAATTTTTTAAAATAACCGTGCATCGCACGGATTATAGGGTAGTTTTTTTAATAATATTTAACATGCAATAGATTCACTAATAGATTAATTTTCGTAGTGTATTTATACAATTAAAAAAGAATTATAACATATACACGCTATTCATCTAGCCTTAAATAAATTGCACTATTTATCTGGGCTAAAATATAAAATAAAAACGAACTAAATATATATCTAACTATGTTACGTTATAATAGACGAAATATTGAAAATTTAGCTGTCGGTCCGTACGAAAATTACTTAATTGCTCTTACTTAATTGATATAAAAAATATTAAAGATGAAATTTGATCACCTGTATTTTGGTCCTACTATAAATTTATAATTACCTTTAACATAAAATAATCTTATTATTAGATTAATATTCAGAATAGAATTATGTAAATACAAATAAAGCTAAATCTGTATAAAGTCCTCATGCCTAAACAGAATAAGATATATTATTCACATGAGCCAAAAATTATAATAATGAATTGGTGTAAAACAAAATAAAATCAAAATATAATTGTTGATAGGAATAATGTCCCGGAAAAACATAATAATATACACTATTCATTCGTGCTTATCCGAGATAAATTAAAAATAAAAAATTAAATAAAAATTAAATATAGGTTGTTGGATCTGTTGCATCAGCCTAAAACAAAATAATAAATGCTAGTAACGTGGTTAAAATATTACATTATTGAATCAGGCTAAAATAAAATTAAAAATTAAAAGATAATTCGTTGGACGATATAATGACATCGAGTTAAAACAATGTAATATATTCTACTCATCCGTGCTCAAACAAAATAATATTCGACCAGAGCTAAATAATTAAAAAAATTAAATATAATTACTTGAATTTTGTTAATACAATTGGGTATGTAACTACGAATTTATTCTATATCTATAATATCCATAATATTTTATTAAAATGAAACTAGAGATTATTTGTTAGTTTGTATAATAGCATCATACTTAAATAAAATGATATAAACTATTCAACCGAGCTAAAAAATTATACAAGTAATTTAAGATAAAATAATAGTTAAAATCCAACATTAATTAGACCAGCTCAAAAAAGTATTACATAACTTAATCCGGGCTAAAATAATGTAAAAAGATTTGAACAAATTTTACTACTTTAAATTTTCAACTCAAAAATTTTTTTTTTTAAAATATTAAAATATGAAAAAAATGAAAGAATACCCAAAATACACCACTTTTCAACTTCAACGGCTCAAAATGCCCAGATACGCGCGAACTGCCCAAAATACCCACGGAATATGCATTTAGGGGATGCATATTCAACCTTCTAAAATTTAATAACGAATATGCATGATGCGTATTCACTTTTGCTTTTACAAAGAATACGCATGTTCAACATGCGTATTAACAAAAAACAAAATGTGAATACGCATGTTGAACATGCGTATCCTTTGTTAAATTTGTTAGAACTGAATACGCATCCCCCACATGCATATTCAGTGGGTATTTTGGGCGGAACATCCCGCCAATAGGCATTTTGGGCAAATCTCCCCAAATGGTGGGTATTTTGTTTTTTCACTCAAATGAAATCATGCATCACACGTGTTTTAAACTATTACTACAAATATATGTTATATTAAAAAAGATATATATAGTTCACTGGTCTCTAAATACATGTCAATTTTAAGTTTTTACTAGTCAGTTTGACTATATTTTGACTATAATTATATGACTAAAAAAAATAAAAATTTATATCATCGAAAATTACATCTAAAATATTTTAAAATATAACTTTTAGTTTGTGAACAAAAAAAGTGATAATTTTTAATAGATAGTAAAAATTTAGTCAATTTAATTTAAAAAAACAAAAATAAACTTATATTTAAACACGAAGAGAGTAAATTATATTTGGGGGATCTGGACTGGTTTTACTATGAGAATCATACGAATGTTGTACTCACCCCATATTTAAACGGGAAAAAATTTATTATCCTTCACTGGCGCATTCCCCATTAGACGGGACGGGGCGACCCCATTTGAATTAATTAGGGGCGGGTTTCTCATTTTTTTCATCCGGTTGACAAGTCTAATAAGCATGACAAATTTAAGTTAAAGCATTGTTTACAATTTACTATTGAATCTTGAAATTTATTTTAAAAAATATTATTTTAAAATAAATTAATAAACATATGTAATAATTGTCTTTTCTTCTGTGCATATGTTAATTTTAGAAACTGTAGATCATTAAGATTAGGTTTGGCCTACCTGACACAAAAGTCCAATCCATACGCTAGACGACACATCCAAGATTTTGAAATAAAGAAGAATTATAGTCAGAATATATAGAATAGAATATATAGAATAGAGAGATCTCGAGAGAGATTACAAGAATTGAAGAGATTTCACATGGAACTCTAGGCAATCAGGTTATTCTAGATGTGAGTTCCTTTATTCAGAGTAGGCTAAAATTGCCTAACAACATGATTGGAAGCCTTCAACAAGGATAAAAGCCTTTATAAGATTTACTAGGTATGTTTGTTACATTTACAATTAACAGGTTCGTAAGATATTTGTTCTTAATTTGATTCCTGATTATGATATATGTTGACGAAGGAATTTGGGAGCAATAAAGTCTGAGGTTCGTGGCCGGAAACAAGATCTGTGATGGTGGTTCTTCGTCGGAAACGTGAACTGTAATCAGTGGATTCGATGAACATTGTTAAGTGGTTGTGGTTATTGGTTGCTGAGATTGCTAACGGTTAGTGCTGGCTCCTTTGCGCTCTCGCTTCTGACCCCTTGCAATTTGCAAATATATCCCTATTTATAGGGAATTAAGCCAACGTAGTTCTTGGGGAACAAGAAACCTAATGGGCTTAGATCTCTTATCCTGAGGCCCAATGGAAATCCCATCGGAAACCCTCTTCTACTAGCTTTAGGAATGTCCGTCGATGAGGCCCAACCACAAAGGCCCAAGGCTCTTCCGCGGCTTCGAGACTTCACGGATAAGGCATCTCCCTGACCAAGGATAACCCTCTGCTACCAGCTGTTTCTCTTGTCCGTGGATGCAGGTATAGCCGTGGTTCACCCCAAATGTTGGACGCGTCCTTGTCCCCCGATAAGGAGCCCCTACCAGATTACAGGACAAGTGATCCCAAGCTTTTGGGTGCAAAGTACAGGATACTCCGTAGTCTCCCAACGAGGACACCCGTTGACCATAGAGACAGAGCTCCCAAAGCACACACCAGAATTTACCCCACATCCCCAATGAGGACACTCATTGACTACATGAGGAGGCCTTCTGTTCAGGCATACCCCTGGAGGTCTCTGACCATGAACACCGCCTTCATGTAGATGCACTACAAAAAGGAGTTCTTCAATAGAGTACCTGCATAATATAGGTTAGTAATAATAACCTCCATCTTCCTCGAATCTTCCATAGAGCTCATCCAAGTAACCTTGCACTACTAAAAAACTGCCCTTAGACATCGATTATAAACCCATGTCCTTTTTTTTTAAACCGATGTCTTCGCATGTGTAGAGAAAGGTAGGGGTCTTTAACATCGGTTTTTAGGCGATGTTAAAGATGTACACATACATCGGTTTTCTTAGCAAAATGATGTATAATTAGGCCTTATTTTTAATAACATGTTAAAACTAGATTGTGAAAAATGGTAATTAGGAGGTTAAGAAGCACTATAAATATATAACAAGGAAGAAGTTTAATCCGATAGACATCAGATTCTTAACAGGAATGATGTCTTACTTTGTATAGTACATCGGTTGCTACATAGAACCGGTGTTAAATATCGTATATGACATCGGTTTCACTTAAGTTAGCGATGTTAAATATGGCATATTACATCGGTTTCACTTAGGTTAGTTATGTGAATGTCCATATTTACATCATTTTTCCTGTCAAAATTGTTGTGATTTGATCATTTTTGACATCAGCTGGTTAATATTTAAATCATGTTAAATCTATCCAGGATACATCGTGCTTTTTAATTAAAATAAAAGATATATCAATAAAAACAATCTTAAACCATAACAAAATATACCAACATTCAACCAACATATTTCATTTACATCAACATCAAAAACTATCTAGTTACAATCATATTTCTAACCTATCTAGCTCACTAAAGTAGCATCATATATTGAAGAGGTAGAAGTTATTTTGCTAGGATTTGAAAACACTCAATGTTAGAACAGCTGCAACCAAACAGCTTTGAACAGCTGCTCCATATCCAAACAGTGCAACCCTCTCCCCTTCAATCAATACCCGCCCTTTCCCTACCTGTCTAGAAGAAAAAAAGGACAATTACTTTCAAGTTTCAACTTATTTTTTCATGACTAATGAAAATATCTTGTTTACAGGAACCATGATTTAGATGAACCAGGAATTAATCAATATCTTGACACCAATCCCAATTCATCTAATTTATGAGAGCCTCAAGACAACAATTTCTTATCCCTCTTCCAAAATCCCGAGCAAATTAGTGTATGTGAGCCCATCATAATTTTCTTACCAGCCTGCATTATCACCTTCTAAATTAAGCATCCTCTAGATAAACTTTTAAAGCATATTAACATGGTTGTGTGCTTTCCTTTTGAGAGAGATATAGTGGTTTAACAGTTATTCTGGCTAAATTATGAATCTTAAATATAAAACAATATATAATATATGATACACCTACATACATAGCTATACCTGGAGAACAGGTATAGCTATACCTGTAATTGATCAGTTATCTTTAACAAAACAACTTAAGAAACTCATCCTCAGTATATAGCAATTAGCAATGCTACTGGAAATATTCAACTGCACAAGTCAGTTCACTTTTTTGCCAAAATAGAGGCTATACTTATGTACGTGTCTGCATTTACAAAATGGAATAACCAGGGTTTTTATAGAAACTCGCTAACCAGTTTTTTGGAGCAGCATGGTGCAGCACATTAATAAGTCAACGCCTTCTTCTACAAGGCATAAAAGAGGGTGCAACTACAAGAAATCGATGTGCCTGAAAAGATATTGTGAGTGCTATCAGGTTCTTTTATATGTACAATTATATTTATAAATATATTTTTATGTGCTTGAGTCTTTGTATGAGACATATTTACTTGCTGATATTCAAGTACTTCTCGATAAAAGTCAAACATTGCTAATCTCTTCATACATATATAATCAAAACTAGATACAAATATTTATGAATTAGAATGGAATGGAATAATATCGATTAATATAGAAGAACAAGTTCAAGAGAATTTTGAGACTATCTAATCAGTAATTTACAATCCTTAATAACCAAGAAGACCAAGAAAGTTACTCTAGTAAAGGCACAAGTAACACTCAAAGTTATATAAATGAACAAAATAGTTGGTCAGAAGCAATGCCTTATCATCCTCATATTTGCATGTATCACTTCTAGTTGCAAGTCTTATCCAAAAGCCCTCGTTACAAGCAAAGATATTTTCCACAATAAGCTTCTTAAGCTGTTGGCAAAAAAATTACAATACGGAGCAGCTATTGTGACCATTTACTTGTTAAAGTCCACAGAAAACTATGCAACTTGAAGTAATACAACAATATTTACTAAATATGAAATAAATATCCCACTGATGACAATTTCTATACCAAGATAATTATAGAATGGATTTTGATACTGAAGGAATTCTAAATTTTAAGGATTTTGAGTATATCACAAGCTCATTAGGATTACCACAGGCATGTATAAACATCACAAGGAACTGACAATATTGATATTATAAAAGGATAAGAATCAGATAACATTAAGATATCTTTACAAAGAATTAGAACATAGAAATATCTTGAGACAACTAGTATAAAGAACATATAACCATGGTCCATGAATCATCTTATTAACCATTGCTGTTAAAATTTCAGTTTGCAAATGGCTAATCGAGCTTGCAAGATATATGTCACTGTGCATGTGTTTTCCAAACTTTATATATACAAGAATTTTCTATTAAGAAATAACCTTTGATGCTGTATTGTCAAAAACAAGTTCTATGGTAATTTACCAAAAGCTATATTGGCTAAATCTGCCCATAGACTATCATAAAAAATAAACTTCGCAGAGTCATTGGACAACTTAATTTAGATTACTGTTAGTGGTATAGCAACAACACAAACTATAAGTCTCCACAAACTTACTTCTTTTTCATCCACATCCCGTAGCGGATCAATAAGGTAATCCACTACAACTGTCTTTTTAAATAACTGTTCAACATCTTTGCTGGCTGCACACAGTAAAGTTTTCCTTTTTATGATAAGGAATAAGTGATATTGTTATCATTACTAACGAAGCCAATTCCTTGTAATCCTTCTGCAAATTGATATGAGTGTGTGTGTATACTGTACATGTTCACTTGATGAATGTGCTATAATTGTTATCTCCAGAAATATAAAGGAAATCAATGTCATGGGACAACTCTGAGCAAAGTGCAAAAAATGAACAAATCACATATCAAAGTCCAATTTTTTTTGTTAAAATGGAGATATACAAATAAGATTAAACCCTTTATAAACTAAATCTCAAGGAACAAAACTATCCTACTGATATCTAAGCCCCTATTTTATGCTACCAACTTCCGCATCCTCCCACAACGCGATACAAGAGGAAACTACACTAACAATTTGTAAAAAGTTATTTTTGTATGAAAAAAAAATATGGTTAATGTTAAACTAACACCGACTTTTGGTTAGTAATCTGCAGGTACTCTATATCTAATACTAATGTCGAAATTAGTCCCTAAAAAACCAATCTTAATTAATTCTAATAGTCGATAGATCATTTATACTTCTCGATCTATCAAGTTACCTTGTGTAGAGGAAATGCTGCACCATTTACTTCAATTGTTATGTCACTAGTAACGTCATGAAACATCCTGCAAAACATGATAATTAAACCAAAGCTGGACAATCAAATAAAACATTGAATTTGTATGAACGCTATAGATGAGCGAAAAATTCTTCAACATAAACACTTCGATATGATTGTTAATTCAGGAAATGTCGAAACCTTTGCTACCTACCTATATGAGTACTTGTACTGAGTTTTATAATATCAATTGAGCAGGCTTGTTCACTAGTTTGAATCAAGAGTTTTTATCATCATTAATTTCATAAACATGTACTAACATTTAAGATAATAAAAAGAAATCTCCCTTAACACATAAAATATGCCAAGACTGAGTTAAGCAAAAAAATCAAAATTTTCAATAGTGAAGTTAGTATACAATGAAATATCATCATAAAGAAACAAACCATTCAGTGCATCTCTGCTGCTGTGAGCACTTAACAAAAGACAATTATTCTTGCTGTTTGTCCATGGACACAGAGATAAACACCAAAGTTAAAATTTGATATTTACAGATAATAAGCAGACCAAGTAAGATACAAAATAGAGAGCCAATTAAAGTCTGAAAAATACACACAAACCAATTAAAGTCCTCACATAAATGAGTATTACTTTAAATTCACATCTAACCATTTTGTGTCCCTTGTATCTCCGTGAACATACATACATACACAAAGAAAAGTTAAAGAAGTTAAAATCAAGAAATTTAAATAAAGACAAAATGTAAAGATATCTCAAGAAAATAGGAATATGTTACTAATTTAAAGCCAATTTTCAACCTCAATCCTGTGAACAAAAAGTAAAATTTGAAAATAAATTGAAATTTACAGACTTACTTCACACCAGTCAAATAAAACCACCTGCTTTGAAGGTTACTTAGCACGAATCAAACTAATTTTAAGCTGGGTTCATGCTTAGTTGGGGTTTCTACTCTGAATTTGTGAGATGAATACTAATTTGTGAGAGATATTAGAAATCAATTAGGGTTGAGAGTGACAAGAGAGAAGGAGATGGTGAGAGAAAGACAAGAGATGACGATAACGACAGAGAAACAAGAGATGGAGATAATGAGAGAGAGAGAGCACACAGAAGAGAGAGTGAGAGAGAAGAGAAAATAAGAAAGAGAACTAAGAATGAGGGGGAAAATGTTTTTGGTCAAAGGGGGGAAAATTGAGAATAAAAATTTTGTATAAGGGGGGAATTTTTGGTGTATTAACGGGGAAAAGAAAGAAGGCGGCCTTTTTTATTTTTTCTAAAAATGATTATAGACATCAGTTGGTTAAGATACCGATGCCTTACAACACCTTTAACATCGGTTTTGAAGCGACCGATGTTAAAACTGCTTTTAAGATCAGTGGCATTTCTAACCGATGTTAAAGGGGTGATGTCGTAGGCACTATTTCTAGTAGTGTTGTCAAGACTCCTCCTTAGCCATTATTCAACTTAGGGCGTGCACTAAACTTCTCCAAGGGAAGATGAGTCAATTCCTTAATATCCTTCTTTCAATAAATAAGGCACGCCTCCCTCATCCTAGTGAGGGCGCACCCTCCATATCTACAAGGACACTTTTCCATCAGTCATTCTTAAATCAGGGCGTGTCCTTCACTTTCTATAAGGCGCGCCTCCTCTCATTTCATAAGGAAGGTAGTCATATCTACTCCTTAATTTTAGGAATTTATACCTCAATTTTGACTATTCTATCTGATTTTCACCTGAATAACGTTTATACCAATTTTTGGGTATAACAACTACCCCCTAAATTCCATGTGTCATTGGAAATGGGATTTGAATTTTTACTTATCTTTCATCAAAATTTGTATAAACCTAGTTATCAGCATTTTTATAGGGCGCGCCCTTAATAGGGCGTGCTTTTTAAAGTTCCAACTTTTCTTTACTCAGAATTTGAATGTCGTTGTGATAGTTAGATAAGGCGCGCCTTCATCAAGGCGCGTCCTTCAATTTTAAATGGTCCAAAACGGTTCCCCTTATTCTTCAGGAATCATGACCGACGTGATTGATGTGATTGATAGTTATCTTTTTCAGCTATAAATACAAGTCACTTTTCATTTTCTTACTTTTTACTTCTACCTTATCTCTCTTACTTTACTTTCTCTTTAAAAAATTACCATACCGGTGGAAGGAACTTTTGCTCGGAATTCGCCATTTTCTGTCACCATTTCCAAGATTTTTCCGGTCGATCTTCTTCTTCACTCAAAAAGGTATGTAAAGCTTTGTTTATTTCAGGTTTTCATCAAATAAATCATACTGCATGTCATATTGTCTTTCCAAATTCTCATTCATAGTTTTTCCTCTGTTTATATGTATCTGTATATATATATGTGTGTGTATATCTGAATTTATATGACTTAGATCCAAAAATCGTTTGGTAAAATTTTCAAATTCTTGTTTCTGAGAATTCCAACCGATTACCCCTTAATTTTAATTAAATTTAAGAGAATATATATCGCAAGAGCTATTTAAGGAGCGCCCTTACATTCATACGAGGCGCGTCTTCCCTCTTCATTATCAGTAGTGTCAGTGTAATCTCATCTCCCAACATCTTAGCATAGGACGCGCCCTAGAAGGAAGTTGACATAGGTCACCCCTAACACAGGAAATACCATTTTCTTAAGCCCTCCATTACTTGTCTGTTTCCTTCATATATTTTTCTTCCATTCTTTCGACTTGGGCGCGCCCTTAATGTGTTTTGGTTTTCTTGACAGCTGGAAGATGAGGACGCGTCCTCACCTTTTCATCCTTTCAAGGATTTCCGCTGTAGGCTAGGAATCTACTCTCCTCCATTTATTTCTTTCGTACCAGACTTCCCAGACACACACAGAACTCCATACTTTTTGGAGCAAGTGGCACGCCTTATCGAAGAATTCAAGGTTAGTGATATAATGGCTGAATCATCAAACGACTCCCAAGACCACATTTCTCTAAGCCGAAAGAGGGGTAAGCAGAAGCTGATCTAGAAAGAAAGATCCCTACCCCCTGTCACCACAGAGTTGGATGATGATGATTGGTTAGAGAGCTTGAATGTGGACAAGTATAAGTTTGTTAAAAATGGTATTAATGTTGGGGCAGGACCATCTAAGGTCTCTTACAGAGCTGTTTTCCCAAGCCCTTCTCCATAACAATCTCAGGGAACACCCTCCTCCCAACAATCAGAGGGCGCATCTGAAGAAAACTCCTCGCTTCTCCGTGATGAGAGCAACTTTTTTGATGAGGACACCCTCCAGTTCTCTACTTCACCTGAGCCTTCTCCTATCCCTTTCCAACACTGGGAATTTTTGAATGTGAGTTGGACTTTGACCGAAATGAATTTCAGCCATGCACTAAAGCTGTGAACACAACAAGAAAAATGTTCATAGACATCGGTTTTTGGCCGATGTCTATACTGTTTGGCAACCGATGTTGATGTCAGTGATGTCTATTCTAGACATCGGCCATAACCCGATGTCTTTACTTGCTTAGACATCATTTCCGACAAAAAAGCTGATGTCCATGCTTTATTTTCTTACAAAAAATGTTAGAAATAAATAATTTAATAAATAAATTACACCTATTAAAATATATTAAACATATAATGAGTTATGTTTTTTTCTACATACACATCGAATATTTTCATTTAGGTGACGTAAAATCAGATATTAAACATCGATTTCTTTAGTGAAAGGTGATGCCTATATTGACACATAGACATCAGTTTTAACCCAAACAAAGTTATATCTATGTTCAATTTAGACTTGAACATGTCAGTCTTTGACATCAGCTGTTTATCTAAAAGCGATCTACATTATATTTTTTTGATATCATTTTTCTTCTTTAAAAGTGATGTCTATATTGGCACATAGACGTCAATTTTATCCCAAACAAAGTGATGTCTATGTTTAATTTAGACTTGAAGATGCCAGTCTTTGACATCGGTTTTTTATCTAAAAGCGATGCACGTTAACTTTTTTGACATCAGTTTTTTCATTAAAAGTGATGTACAATTTCTTTTATAACTAACATATATCAAATATACTGAACTTGCACTCAGGTAAACTAAATAAATAATAGGATTTGAATAAATGCTTAAATACATAGTCTGGTCTTTTATCACCATCAAAATAAACTATATCTTACATTGAAAATTTTATAACTCAAATGAATTCCCCAAAAAATCAGCTTTCACAGTAAAAGAAATAAATAAGTAAACAAGCGCCATAACAACTTAGCTCCAAATAGAAGTGAAGGAACATGAGTTTTGTGTTTTGACTCAGAACACCCTGCGATCTTCTTTGAAAGATTAATAGCTTGTTCACGTATACTCATATTAGCGCTTTGACGTCATGACTCTGGCGTTGTATACAGGTGGATCAGACGGTATCTGTACTTTCTTCTATATTGGCCTCTTTGAGATCTGATTGAAATAAAATATGATGTTTGGAGGAGGTAGACGACTTTCACTAGAGCTTTTAATCATCCCCTTCTGCAATTTTAAAATGGTTAAAGATCTTCATAAGTTTTATTTGACAAAAAAGTTAATATATTAACTCTTAACTTATCCAAAGTAATAACATTAATAATTTTCAAATTTTCAAATTTGTGGTCTCTCCTTGAATTCGCTTCTTGCTCAATTGGCTTAGCTGCATAATCTCTTCACTTTATTGAGGGTAAATATTTAACCATAGTTTTACAAAAGATATGAAAGTAATTGACAATATTATCATAACTGGTATGAATATATCTATACAAATGTGTCACATCTACTCATATAGTATTTGTTATATTTGAACTCTAAAACCAATATATGTATTAGCATACATGCCCGCAGGATTCTCAAGATTTATATCACATTTACTAGGGTATCGACATTGTTATATTTGTTCTAGTGATTAAGTCAGTGGCTATAATATGCATATAAATACCATCATGCAAGTACCAAATAAGTAACAATAGTGAACCCATTCAATATACAGTATAAGCCTATGGCAAAGAGGAGGTGCAGAGACAGTATTTACCTCTGAACTAGCCTTGTCAATCCTTTTGGATTGAGAAGCCACATAATGGATAACCTGGAAAAACTTTGTTTGCCCCAGCTCAGTACAATTATGGTAATAGTAAATAGCCAAATCCCACGTCCTTAATCTTAGCTCCTGTAAATTGAAAATTTACAATCAAAAAACAGAAAATATTTAATGCAGTTTTACATCCAAAATAACATTTTTCTAATATAAGGTGCACAACGTATTCAGCTCCTTCCAAAGTTGTATCTGCTTCTCTCGAGTGTCTCTCACTGGCTGGGTATTAGTTAAAAAGTGATAAAGGTTTTGAAAAGTTTGCATACCATGAAACAAATATGTCACCAATCCTCTCAAAACCTGACATGAGTGCAACAATTATCCTGAGACATTAAAACTCATTGTATGACAGAGAATGAATGTAAATAACCAATCAAACAATACATACAAATTGCACAGATCCAAAATTTTAATTATAAATCTAGTGATCCTTCAAATATACAATATTTTAGCAAGTATGTTTTCTTATGATCATACTTGGTTAAATTTCCCGACTTATAAGTCATAAATAGTATTTTAGAAAAAAATTCATGCAACAAACTTTGGCAAACAGGTTCAAGAAAAGATTAGTTATACGGCTCATTTTAGGGAGGGTACTCGGGTTCGTAACTCCTACCGCCATCTGTTTAATATAACCATTTATTTATCTGTTTTATTCAGTCTATTGTATATCTGTTCAATCGTATGATTAAGAAGGAGTGTTAAATAATATTTGATCCATTTAAGGCCTTCTTCTAAAGGTGTTGGATGGGTTGGTTACTTGACATCGTTAAATAATATATTACATAACAAACAAGAGAAAGAGGAAACTTATGTTGCATCAGGTGCCATTCCAGAAAATCCAGTTCTTTGGGTTGGTTCTGTCCAAAGCCTCACATTCTTTATTGAACTGCATGTTTGTTGTAATAATTTATCGAATGATTTTAACTTTATCCGAGAAAAATCCTCTTTCAGTAGCAGAAAAGAAGAAGTAATGATTGCAAACCTCTGGTAATGTCGCTGCAGTCCCAGACTATGCAACTTGGGATTGACCACCACTTGTTATTCAATATTAGACGATGGTGTAGGAAGTTGAAAAAGCAACACACGTATGTCAAAAACTTTAATATCTAATTATGTCCACAAGGCAACTTAAAATTGGGAGGGGGCATGAAACCTGGCTAACAGTAAACATAGATTGCACTTGTAAAATCATTGATTAGAAGGGAACTGATCAGATAAGACAAAAGGAGTCACCTTCTTATCCTCCAATGTTGGCGCAGAAACATGAACATAATGAGTATACTAACATAGCATTCATGAGAAAATTGTCAATACGAACACATTAAGACGAATGCAAGCATCCACTATAAGTATAAAAGCATGGACAAACCTGGGATAATAAGTGAGAATGTGTTGAAGGATGGGTTGGACTAGAACATCATGTTGTAGCTCAACTTGATTTAGAGTAGGCACTACAGACTTAACATCACCAACTATTCACTACACCATAGATGGCCTATCGCAATGGTTTAATCAAGCGTGTTACAAAATTATGTTACCTTAGGTATGCTCATCTTAGCCTACCGCAACCTAGTATTTTTGATGTTACCATAGCCTTCGTAACAGGTTACTATAGCTTCAAAGTGTTACATACGGTAACATGTGAAAACTTATGTTACAATAGGGTGTTAATTGATAAAAAAGTAATATTTCACAAACAAATAAATTTATATAATTATTTGACTTCAAAATTAATCAATTTTGATAACATAATTAAGCAATAATTTTAATATTAGCTAAGATTGATAAAATAAATTATTTTTGTTAAATTTTGTATATTGTACTAATTAGTAACTGATAATTTTTTATTATTAAAAAATTTGAATACTATTTAAACTTAAAAGTTTAATAAAAAAATTAGCAATGTTGGCTCTCTTTGGGCTCTCGATCAGGCGGACTAAAGTAGGCTCAAAACTTTTGGAGAAGCGGTAGTTTTTTTGACCGACCTGGGTAAAATTTTCGAAAAGTGAAAATTTAAAAATTTTAATATAAAATTTTTAAAATAATAAAAAATTAAAATATTATAATTCTCTTTCATTCTGATACGAGCATTGATGTACACATTTTTAAAAATAAAATTTATTATTTACTACAATTATAAATTGTATACTTTTTTAGAGACTTGAAATTTTTAAAAGCGGGCAAAATTTGTAAAAAATTTCAAACGGAGCGCCCTTTTTTTGGATGAAAGTCGCCCAACCCACTTTCTATCTCGTCATTACACTCTCTTCCTCTTCTCCCTACTCTTCCTAAAATTCTCTCTCTCTCTCTCAACCCTCTCTTATACATAACCTCTCTATAAATCTCTTCATCTAAAGTAAATGTTCTTCTTCAAATTAGGATTTTTTTCAGTATAGTTTGGCAAGGGCTCTTCCAATTAGGGGTTTCTTGTTTTCAGTTCATATGACTCGATTTCTTCGCTTAAACTTCAGGTAATTCATGTTTCTCTTTGATTTTAGGGCTTCTTTAATTTGGATTTTAAATTTTGAGTTTCATTTGGAGTTTCATAAGTTTTAATCTAGTAAGACCTGGATATTTACATTTTGTATTGTGTTGTATTTCAGAGAGTGTAGTTATTGAAATCTCAAAACGGGAGTGAGTATCTGTTCCACAACTTCAGTGTATTATATTACGGCTGAGCAGTGCACTTTCATTTGTAAAGGGTGATTTTGTCATATTATTCACATTGCTTCCAGGTTACCTTGCTTTCTTTGACACATTTTTATTGTATTTGCTGAATTGGGTATTCATCAGCGGAGGTCAGAGTTTTATTTGATAACTTTACTTGGATTCATTATGCCTATTTTGCTTGAATTCGTATGTGTTTTCATTGTTTGATACATGAATTGATTCATTAGAGGTTACATTTGATTAATTGGGGGTAGTATATATGTGTATGCCCATTAAGTGTTTTCATTCTGGAGGCGAAGTGGATACTAAGTATTGAATGTAAGTGCAATTTATAAATTAAGTTCTCATGAAATATTCAATTAATGTATGGACTAGAGTCTTTTCAATAAATTAAGTTTCAGACCCTCACTCTGCTGCCACTATCCTAAATGATAGTTCTTTTCAATGTTAATCTCTTATTGTTTACCTAGGTTGGTTCTGCTCTAAAGAAGCTATTTGATGATGGGGTGATGAAGCGTGCCGATTTATTGATCACTTCTAAACTATGGTTTGTTCCCACACTTTTTGTTTCTGATCATCTTGTGAATTCCAAAGTATAAATGAAGTTGTGTGCCTTTTCTGATGTTTTAAGAATATTCAAAGTTCATACATTAAATATAGAGTTCAATGATTTTTATAGGTGTTCTGATCATGCATCAGAAGATGTTCCAGTGGCATTGGATAAGACTTTGCAAAACTTGTAGCTTGATTATCTAGATTTCTATCTGGTTAGTTTATCAGTAACTTTCATGCATTAGTTCATTACCACAAGTCGACAACCTTGATTTTTAGCTAGTGAAAGTTATATCACCGTCCTTAATGCTACAAAAAAATTTAAAATTTACATTATAAACTGCAAACACTTTTGATTTTTGTTTTAAAGATCCACTGGCCTGTTAGCATGAAGGGATCAGTTGGTTTTGCACCTGAGAACCTTTGTCCACCTAATGTACCCAATACATGGAAATCTATCGGTGTCAGCAATTTTACTAGCAAAAAACTGGAGAATTTACTCCGGGTTGCACGCGTTCCTCCAGCTGTTAACCAAGTTGAGATTCATCCAGGATGGCAACAGGCCAAGCTCCCCTCTTTCTGCTAATCAAAAGGAATTCACCTTATAAGCTCTGTCATTTAGGCTTTAGCCATATGGTGGGAAACTGGGAACTCTTATAAGCTCTGTCATTTAGGCTTTAGCCATATGAATTAATTTTCTAGTTCATTGATAGTTATCAGACGTTGTCTTAACGTATATGTCTTTTGCAGGGATATTCACCACTGGGTTCCTCAGGTAGCTCGTTTGTCAAAATTCAACACCAGGAATTGCCATCTCAATGCTATACGTGCCAAGTACCAACAAGACAAGATAAGAGATCTCTAGTGTATAAACATTAGATTCAAATCTTTGATGGTCATTATGCACTGTTTCACTTTTCTGCAGCTTGATTCTTTAATTTATTTTTGCATAGCAGTTCAAATCAGTGGCATGTTTGTCTTCTCCGGAACTGATAGAGACCCTATTCTAATAATTCCCTGGGGTGCTAACAGATGCAACTAATCTTATCCTACCACGCATAATGATGTCTATGGATATCCGAAGTCAAGATATTGTTTTTGGACTTTCTGTAAGTCAGGAAGGACGTGAAATTGCTTGGAGTTGGATGAAGGTAACCTCACTAATAGCCATTATAGAAGTAGAAATCCATAATTTATGTAAATATTAATATGATTGACAATAGTAAGAAAATATACGAAAGGAAATAATCTGGCAACATCGTAAGGAGGTTACTGAATAACTGATTGTGTTAATGCAGCACTTTGTTTTGTAGTTAGTTGTGCCGAGTTTATAGGGAAGAATGGCCACCATAAAATTACTGTTTCGGATTTTTATATATAGTCCTAAAAAATTGTTTGTAGTTAGTAGTTAGTTGTGCTATATGATTATATAATACATTGACATTTCACAGTCTCACAAGTGTTGTTCCCTTGATATATCATGCAAATAATTTTGTCCAAAAAAATGATGTTCCAGGACTAGATACAACTAAAAGATCAATTCATATAAATTAACATTGAGTCCAGTCTGCACCCTTGTATATTCCATTGATTGGACCAGTTTAAATATTTTAATGACGACCCTTTTTTGTCTTATTAGCCAAACAGTCAAACACCATAAGTCCTGATTGACTGCCAACCTGGTATATCTTACTCCATTTAATTCTGATTCCCTAAGTTTCTTAGAGGATGGATCATGGTTCAAGTACATATTTTCTTTACCACTCTATCTTTGGGGGTGCCACTCGTATTAGGATAAATTATACTTTTATCTTGGAAGCAAAATGTATCATGGCACTACTTTGAAACGATGGGAGTAAAAGAGCTAATTTATATAACTTTCATATGTTGCATTTACAAATTGGTTTAGTCCATTTCTTTAGTTCCTTCATTTATGTTCATAAAATTATTGGCAACACAAGAGTCTTTGGTTTGGTGCTCACAAACCTGTCTTATCAGTCTGAACCAGTATGAAGTACTTGATCACAGCAAGCTTACTGTTATGCAACTGTAACTTAAATGCTATTAAACTCATTCTCCTCAGTTCTTGTCTTTTGAAATATGCTAATAATAGTCTTTACTTTCAATTCCTTCATTCTGTTTTACTAGTTTTGAAACTTTAGAAGTCATACTTATTTTCATTCCTACTCTTATCTTAAGAAATATTAACTGGTTATTGATTGGTTGGGCAGGGAAGTGTGTGACCCTCAAGTCTTACTCGATGTGTTGTGATGGACACTTAACAAAAAGTGGACCAAACACTTGCAGGGAATGTGAAGAGTTTCTAGTGTTACTATTTTATTAAGTTTATCTTTTTTTTTTAAAATGTTTAGTAAAGAACCTGAACTAATTTGTTTAGTTAAAATAATTTTTGTTGTAGTTTTAGACATGTGATGGTTTGAATGTTTGAGTTGGTTTGGATGTAATACATTTTGTGGTATGTAATGATATTTTGGGATTGTCGATTTCGAATATCAGAATTTCATGTAGTATTGCTTTTTATGTATGAAAAACATGTTAATGGTA
The DNA here is from genome assembly GCF_009905375.1 of Apium graveolens. NCBI lineage: Eukaryota > Viridiplantae > Streptophyta > Magnoliopsida > Apiales > Apiaceae > Apium > Apium graveolens. The sequence goes on from NC_133651.1 coordinate 10,222,315, forward strand.
TATATGTTCAATTTACAAACAAATCTTTTCAAATTAATATAATACAAATCATTATAAAAAATGAGGCCCACCTGTGGGCCCCAATATGGGCCCCACAAGTGGGCCCCATTTTTTTTTGCAAATTCAAAGTGCAAAGGTAACATACATAGTGTGATACTATAGACATACATTGATGTTACCTTTGCTGTCTATTGTAACACAAAAGTCCATGTTGCACCAGGGCAAAGGAAATGTTACCTTAGGGGCCAAAGGTAACTCGAAAAAAAGCAACTTAAATTTTATGTTACCTTAGGTCTTTTTCTGGCTGTGGTAACACTTTTTTGGGCCTGTTGTAACATTTTCTTGGTGTTGCTGTAGGTCATTTATGGTATAGTGATTGATGCCTGCAGTACAACATGTTAGTTAGAAAAATCTGGATTTCCTTCTATTTTACTTGGTCTGTCCTTGAGAAGAGAACTAGGAGTGACATCTTTCATATCTACAACAAGATTTTTAAATAGAACCTAGAAGCCAAGAGATTACATATATACAATAATGGACATTTAATACATAATACACAGTTTGCAAATGTTAAATATAGACAAGTAAAGATGTACCTGAATGTCAAACTTAAGGTTCATTTTTAAATTTGGCATTGCATAAATCTCAGTTAGTAATGCAAGTATACCCATAGTCCAAGGATTGGGTGGTTGATACGCTAGTCTGTTGTGACAAGGTTTCAATATATGCATACATAAATTTAGTATGACTGCTACGAACCACATTAAACAATATTCACAAAATCAACCATAAACATACCTTTGAAGTAAATGGAATCAATGCAATCATCAAACCCTTCTCATAAGCCTGCAAAAATCACAAGGAAGATCAATCTGCATTTAAGTTCGTATTTTTCTTTTTTTAGTCAAGTGAAGAAAGACATTAAGTGCATTTTCTTTAGTAAACCTATTAAGACAGGAAGAAAACCAAAAAGAATCATTTAGATAATAAACCAAACCTCAATAATTAAAGACTTGGGATCAATCTCTCGAGCTCACATCACTTGATTCCTTCCTATCGTTATCTTCCCAAGCCAGCTACCCAGGTTCTTTAACAATGAACGTTCCTCAGAACTTGGTTTTCCTGGTTTTCCTGTCAAGTATTGATATAAATGCAAGAAAGAGAGCAAATGTATGTTTACAAACCTGACATGCATGAGCAGCTGAAAGAAAGAGAGCAACTAAAGTTCCCCCTAGCAAATAAATGGATAATATGGGCCTTTCTATAAGTTTGCAGATTTCTATTATCTCTCTTAACCTAAAATCCGAACAATGCTATCACAAAACATATAGAATCTCCGCAAAAAATAGAATCTCCTTTTAAATAATCAAATGTTCTAAGTTGCAACAATTGACTTTTCAAATCAAGTTCAAATAGTATTGGAAATTACCTTGCCGATCTCATGTATTTCAAGCTTTATCACCATCATCTCTATTATCTCTATTCACTGCATCTCTCGTAATGGTTCCAATGGTTCCGGCCGCGCCACACAAAAATAATCATTCTCATATAGGAAACACGTCTCCATTTTTTTCATAAACCAAAGAGAAACATAGGTCAACACAAGACAATTGCAAAAAAATACAAGACAACTGCAAAAAATTACAAACGATCACAGTACTTTAAATATAAACCAGAGATTACCTCAAATAATAGTTGTATCATGTATAAAATTAAAATTAAAAAAAATTAGTAAATGAAAGATAAATCCACGTAAACGAAAATAACATACTAATTCATACCCAAAATATACTCCTTATAACAACCAAAATGTATTAAAATTAAAAACCCCAATTTTAAAAATTAGGGTTTCGATTTTAAATATTCCCAATTTAAGAAGTTAAAGTTTTGATTTTAAAAAACTTAACTGTTAAAGCAGAGAAGACCACAAAAGTATTCATGCAAAGGAGATACCGAGAGATTGTTAGCAGGCCGGTGAAGGTGACTGTGATGGTGAACCCATCAGAGCAGGTGGAGGTGGTGGTTACTAAAGCAGCGGAGGTGGTGGTGGTGGTCATTAGAGTAGAGAAGGTTGTAGTGGTGAGAGACCATAGAGAAAGAGAGAGATTCAGTGAGGGTGGGTTGAGAGACGAGAGAGAGGTTTATAGAGATTTACTTTTTTTTTTAGTTTCTATGAACACGGGGGAAATAATTGGCAATCAGACGAGGGAAAGTTTTGTAAAATATCATTAAGGGGGGAAATAAATTGAAGTGGCCCGCGCTGATTTATTTTAGGGAACTTTAGACATCAGTTGTTAAATAATCGATGTCTTCAAATAACAAAGACATTAGAAAAACATGGGGTGACGTTATTACCTTTTTTAACAATAGTGGCATCAGCAACCGATGTTTAATGTGTGATGTTTATTCAACTTTTTCTTGTAGTTGAAGAAACATTTCAGGATGGAGCATGAGAAACTATTATGTGTTGGACTCCCTTCAGCCTGCTCAGATGAACAGTTAGGGTGATTTATGGAGTACTATAATATAAAGGGTATATGGGCGCGCTTTCTCAACATAATGCGGCCCCACATCTTCAAGTATGGGAGAAACTTCAGGATCCCCAGAATGGTAACCAGCCCTAAGCTGGTTTCATTAGGTGTTGGCGCGCCTTTATATCCTTTCCTTAGAGAAGTGATAAAGCTCTATGATGTGGCCCCAATCCAACTTTCTCCCAATAGCTACAAATTTGTCCTTGCTTTGTTCATCCTTTATACTGACTTAGGCTTTCCCCAGCCCACAATGGCCGAGGTGAGTCATTTTTTTAGCCTAAGGAAATCTGATCACGGTTATTATTACTTGGTAGCACAGTACAACAAAAAAGGGTTTTCTTCCGGGAAACTCAGCCATGAGAAGGGCTGGAAAGAAAACTTCTTCTACTTGTAAGATGTTCCAAGGATAATGATTCAGTTTAACACATCCCCAAGTAAGGGCGCACCGTCTCTTTCATTTTTCCCATTTTAATTTATTACTTGATTCTTATAGCCCTCTTTCTCCTTTAGACAAACCAGTGATGAAAGCTCCTGAAGGCGCGCCTAAAAGGCGGGCTGAAGTTTTGCTCAGAGTATCTACTGAGAAATGGAATTTAAAAATGCTGGTTACCAGGACCAACCTCATGATGGTCGGAATCCTTTCTGACCAGGCCAGGGTAAAATTTAAATTCATAAAATTTAGAAAAGGTGTTCCCATCTTTGGTGCTGTGGACTTAGACAGCAACGAAGAAGCTGAGGAAGAAGAGGAAGAAGTAGAGGACAACTCCCTTCAGGGCGAGCTCCCTTTAGGTTTGTTCATTTAAGGCGCGCCCACTATAGGGATGCCTTATATTTTTCCCGGAAAATTGCACATATATATTATGTATATTATATTTGCTTCTTATTTTCTCTATTCAGAGATTGCACATTTATATTATGCATATTATATCTGCTTCTTATTTTACTTCAAAACTTATTTAGGCGCGTCTTCATTTCTTGGCGCGCCGTGTTGTTATCTTTTGACTAATGTTTGTCATATGTTTTGCGCAGAAATGGCTCTTCCAAAGATTCCAAAATCATTCGGGGCGCCTCCTAGCGATAAATCCAAACCTAAACCAAGGAAAGATGCTCCTAAAGCTCATACATCCACTCCTATTCCAACTCTTGTCCCTAAAGTTGCTCCTGTCCCGAAAAGGCCCATTATTGATCTAACAGAGAAGCAGGGCTTGCCCAAGAAGAAGCCTAAGACAGATGGCGCGGATTTAGAATCTTCTACTGCTTTGAATTGCCTTGGCCCTATGGGCTCTCTTCATGCTTCAGATGAAGAAGTATAACAATATGAGCTTACAAAAGCAACATTCGAGAATTAATGAGACAAATAGCATTACAGTACCTCTAGAAACCTAGTCTAGAATACATCCAATAGCATTAACGTTACTCTTCCCTGTGTGGAACCTAACTCATATGGAAAATATATACACTCCTAGATGAACATAAACTCAAGTTATATTTAAATGAGCTGACCAGATTACGAGATAACTTAAAAAGTAATTAAAGCCTCCTCCTAACTGTAAACCTTACAAAAACAAACTTAAAATTCACCTAGCACTACGTGAACTTGATCATCTTGATCATTATATAAGGAATATGTAATATCTTGAAGGTGGATCCCAAAAAGTTTTAGTAAGTATGCTGGAGTACACAACTCAACTTCCACAAAATCTCACCCATCTCATGTTCCTTAACAATCATTTGTTAGGATTCCTTTATCCAGTATACTGTTTTCTGACCATTGGATTAAGTTTTCAATGGTCACAATTAAAAAATAATTATGCCTATCCTATATAAATTAGCTGAAAGAGAGATGTTCCCCTCAAAATTTTAGGGGAAAGGGAAAAGACCTAATTTACTAGTAGACATAAAACAACATCACCAAATCACTACTAAAATGAAATATTTGGAACATTTAATATCATTAAGCAAAATTTACAAATAGATTTTAAAAACTAAAATATGAAAAAATTAAGATAACATAAAAAAGTAAATATAAATAATATCAAATTTCTCGCATATAAAAGAGTAGGTAAATGTCTTATTACTAGCTAATTGACCCTAAAAATAAATGATTCTTAATAATATTATTATATAAATTTTATATAAATATTAAAAATTATTTTATATTAATATTAAAGAAGAGGTGCTGAATTTAAAATTATTATTTATTTTATATTTTTCAATCAGATTTTTTTAATGTTAAAAATTGAAAATTTTTAGTAAAAATTAAAAATTCATTTTCAAAATTAAAATAAGAGTTAAAGTGATTTAATCATATTTTAATTTTTCAAAATATTAATCGTATTTCTCTTTCCAATATAATTATTATCATTAAATTGTTGATCTCAAATGAATTTTTTACATATGTCTGTAAAATTTGTATAAACATAATATTTAATATATATATATATATATGTATATACATACATACACTATAAATTTATTATAATAAATTTTAAATTATATAAATATAAATATAAATATAAATATAACAAAAATAATATGTTATTGTTGTTAATTTTATGTAGCATAATCTTTTCTGGTATAAACTTATATCTAATAGCATATGACTCATTTCTTTGATCATGTAGGATAGTTATATATGTTGGAAACAATTTTTTTTTTTTGATTATTATAAAATAACTATAATCCTCCACAATCGTATGAAACAACGAACTCCCTATTTGCACACAAAGCGCATCGATTAGTAGCTTGGAATCTCATTCATACACACAATTATTTCTTCTCCAATCTATTTATCCAGGACAATGCTTCTCTCATGCTCAATGCTTCCGCCTCTCTTGGTGATCACACGCTTCATCAATATTGATTTTAACCCATCCTAGTAAGGGTTTAGTCCATCATTTCGATCTGCACCTGGTTGTTCTGATGCTAAACATCTCGCTCATTAACCCGGTTCCAGCTAGACAACAAGTGTAATGCCATCTGCTTAACTCCAAACACTGATATGCTAACATTTTCCCACACCCATCTATTTCTTCTTACCCCTCATAATTCATTCACCCAAGGAGAATTTCTTAAAACATATACTCATTTGTAAGGTATTTGTAAAAAAAAAATGCCATTATTTTTTTCATACTTTGACCAATAAATAGTGGATGAATCACTATTAATGTTATGTACAAGGAAACTCAATATTGAATTAACAAATAAGTGATGTGGTAACTTAAAAATAAATGCATTGTTTACAAAATCCAACTGAATGTTTTAATGGATATATTGAATTAATTATTTTCTCAGAAATATATTATTTTAAAATAGAAGGAATAAAAATTTGTAACTATATAACCGGTGAAATACTCGTTTTACTTTTCTATTTTAAATATGTTGTATAAATACAATATTGAATTATGGCGATATCCTCCCGCGTCAATTCTTCTTGTTCAACGAATAATGTCGTGGGATCAGGAAGAACAAGTGAACCAGCAACCTTATCTCGTACGCATATGACCAACATATATTGTCATATTTGTTTCGAAGCTTTGACCATTCCCTGTTTACTCTGCCACTCTCACATTTATCAGCCGCATTTTCATTTCTATAATATTTATGTACATTTCAACTTTTAATTGTTGTGTTATTATACTAGTTAAGGCATTGTACAAGAGTTTCAGATTAGGGTGAATCGACAATTAATTACTGCCGGAAATTTAATTTGTTTGATTTGTGTTGGACTAAGGGCCCAAAGCGAATCTAAAACTAGTGAAAGTTAGATCAATCCTATTTTCTTTTATAAATCTTCCATAATGTGCACTTTATTTGCGCTTCACGCGTCTGTGAGTCTAAAAATTTATTTATTTTTCGCCTAAACGAGTGTCTAAATTAACTATTCTATTAAGCCAAAAATTTAATTTGTTTGATTTGTGTTGGAAAAGGGCCCAAAGAGAATCCAAAAATAGTGAAAGTTTATTCAATCCTATTTTTATTTATAAATCTTCAATAATGCGCACTTTACTTGCGCGGCACGTGTCTGTGCGTCTACATATTTACCTATTTTGGCCTAAAACTGGTGTCCAAGTCCGGGTGTACATGTTCAAACGTCAAGTGTACGATCAAGAAAAATGAACATTTCGGGTGACATAAAACATAACTAATTTTTTTTAATATTTGAATGAAATATATCAACAAGGCCTTTCTTTTAAATTGGTAGCATGAGATTAAGAGTTGTCAAGTCCAAGCCTTGTATTGAAATTCTTAACTTGAGTTGCCAACTCAAGGAGTTGAAAAAACTAATAGGTGCGTCTTCTTCCTCTCTCTTCCTCTTACTCGTGTCATCTTTTCCTCGGGCCCAACCTCGTGTGCGTCCTTAGACTTGCTCGCTTCTTAGTTATTTCTTCTTCCTCAGCCTCTTCTTCTTCTTCCGTGCATGGTATGACTGAATTATCACATAAATCGTCATCTTCAACATACGTGAATTTGGAGGCACTTTACTACAAATAGTACGCCTACATCTCAGGGCACGAGTTCCTTCAATTTGAAATCCTCTTCATTGGGTCACAAATCCTCTGCATGTTCCAAAATCTCCTTTAAGATTTTCACTGCGAATGCTCCCATGTACTCGAATTTAAACTTGTGCTCTTGTTTCTTCCACAAATGGTATATTTAAATTATCAAACGAATCATCATTTTGAATAAGTGTAGTCATATAAAATTTATTTGAAGATAAAGATAAATGGTCATCGGATGATCTCGCCATTCCTCAGTTGCATATATCTTTTTTTTTCTTCATTTTTGTTTAGCAGAGGCAAGGTTATGTGGATATAAGTAATTAATATGTTGATTGCCTAATATAGGATTAATCAATGAAAGATATGTCGTATATCTCTTAATTAAAATTACTCTCGGTATAACTTTTTCGTCACATTTCATAGTGATTAATACTCTTATTTTTACTAATTATATTCATTCCAGTCCTCTTGTGTAAGGACTTGGTCCATCAGGATTTTACTTTCTTTATCTAAATGTGATAGTGGGTGATTATATTTTTAATTCGACGTTCAATTTCTATTTATGGTTGAGATCAAAGACTTCCCCTTTGCAAAATCACGAGAAAATGATCTTCTCACGATTAATTACTTGTATGGATATAGATTGAATTGCATGGATGGGTCAATTAAAATTTTGGCTTTTTATAATAATGATACATTGAAAATGAATCGAAATAAGTGATTTTAATTGCTTCGAGAATCTCAGCCAAACACACGATAACTATTCAACGAAGAGTAGTGTGCCCATTTTCTCATATTACACTGATTAATGAACTTTTAACAAGATAAAATGTAGTATATTTATTAGTAGTAATATGTGCTTAGACACCACAATGCTTCTCTAAGAAACAATGCAATGCAAGGAATATATAGTAAGTTGCTCTCGGATTTATTTTTTGGTGAAGTATTTCTAGGCTTTTACATAAAATGGCATTCCAGATATTTTTTGTGATTTGTACTTGAAAAATCCAATCAGTTAGTAACATGATCTTTTTGGTTTGGTCCATGGACTAATGACATCTTTAGTCGCAAAAGGTTGGCTCAGGTTTCTCTATATGTGTACCGGTTACCAAGTAGTTTTTGACTTGATTATTATGGCACCAAGTTATTTTTATTTTATTTTTTTATCGTAGGGAACCCACAGCCGTTACCCTTTGGGTGCGCACTAGGTAAACCCCACGGGCTCACGCAATAACCTGCAAATCATGTAAACCAAGGTAAACCGCATTTAAGCGACATGCACTAACTCAGGAGCCATAATCATAAATTCTCCTCCCGTGAGATTCGAACTTGTGAACAAGAGGATAGATATCCCCTTGTGACCTTTTTGTCATACTTTTTTGTGAACTTATTTATTCTTCAGACAAATACATTGAGTAATTTTGCAATATATTGCGGCTTCCCATGTTATACAAATACTTTTTAACCTTGTTATACATTTGGTACCTAACTGCTTTCTGTTTAAAATGTTAGTAAAATTTAAAAGTGTTAAGAACTTACTATTACTTGCAACCTAAGCTTCATTCATTTGCATTGTTTACTAAATAAAATATGTGGTGTTGAATGATTACATTACAACTATTTCTTACGTTTTTAGTTTGTTAAATTATATTGTAGTTCGTCAAGGGGCACATTTCTTGTTCTATATGCGTTGAAAACTATAGAAACAAATGCCCTACCTGATGTTTGTTAATTGACTATATGCGTAACTGTTAAAATACCCTTATAAGATCTTGTGATGACCTTCCTCTAACACCTTGAGATTTTAGAGCAACTGCTTCTTAACAAGGTATTAGAACGTTAATATGGTATCAGAGTTAAGGGTAGCTGGCAGAGGTCTCGGGATTTATCCCTATCACCCCCAATATTCTCATAACCTGGAGAGGGAATTCCTCTAACATCTTAAGGTTTTTGAGCGAATTACTCACGTTCGATCCCCGCCACCCCCAATATTTTTCATAATTTAATGGACACAGAAGGTTAAATGGGCTTTAGAATGGGGGAGAGTTCCTCGAAAGGGTTTTAACAGTAACCATGAATTGAAAAGGCTCTTTTTTTTTAAGAATGTAATTAGAGGTTTTTGAAGCAGTTAAAATCACTTGTCCGAATAGCAAGTATGGATGGAAAGAAAAAGGGAGATACATCATGAAACGTGAGCATATTTATGCGATCTTGCGCCTATGAAACTTGTTATTGTCCTCTTCCTGCCTGTGGTTTTGATGGTTCCTACAAGGATTTATATCTGTAGCAAGCAACTAGCATCAGCCACAAGCTTCACCTTTGACTCTCCTTTTTTTGTTCATTTAAGTGGAAATAGTGCCGTTGAATCCCAAAATAAAGATAGTAAGATAAAAATAACTGATAATGGTTACATCCTCTGATGCCAATTCATGCTTTCTAGCCGATTGCGTCAGGCCATCATGAAGTACAGCAAGCAGAAAAGCAATTATACCTACGGATATATTGGATTGCTCTGGTCGTTTCAAACCTTTCACCATTCTTGTTTACCAGGTTTAATTTACCGTCTTTCCCCTCAATTTTACTGCTTGCTTTCATTTTTATAAAATTTGTTTACATTTTAACTTTTCATTATTGTGCCGTGTTTTTATGCTTGTTTAGTAGTTGGCCTAGGGTTTTAAATTAGGGCGAATCTACAATTAACTATTTCTACAAACCCGGACATTTATTTGTTTGATTTGAGATCTAATAATTGTGAAGTTATATATATCTCATTTAAAAAGATTCAATAAGACGTGCGCTTCACGTATCCATGGGCCTCACGCTTCTGGACCAGATGCTCGCACCTGTTTGATAAACCTTACCTATGTTAAGGCACTTGTGTGCACTTTTGCGCGCCTTGCGTTTAATGACAATGCTATTTTGCTGTGTTGAACCAAGCCAGGGGGAGTACATTAATGTAATCCAGGAAGAAAATAAAATAGAGGGGTATAAAGGAAATACCAGCAACAAAAGAAGTGAATACTGGTGAACAAGAAGGTCAAGGGACAGAAGTAGAATAACAATATAGTAAAGGGGTACAATAGTAATAGCAAGAAGCTGGTTAAAAAGGAAAATGAGGTAGTAGAGATTATTTTGTTTTTGTGTAATCGTTATTTCATATTTTAGAAAAGAATTGGGCCTTTGGAAAGTCCAACACATTATCTTGTAATGGCAACCCTAAATATTACTTTATGTAATGGAAATTTATGTGTCTGATTTTGAGATATAAGAATTGTGAAGGTATATTACTCTCATTTAAAAAGCTTCAACTAGGCGTACTTTTCTTGCGCTTGTGCGTCTGTAGTCTAGAATTGGCTCGCACCTGTTTGATGAAGTCGTCGCGCCTTACCTATGTCAAGGCGTGTGGGTGCACTTTTGTGCCTTGCATCTAGTGACAATGTTGTCTTGTCACAGAAGAAGTGAGTACATGTGAACAATATGGTCAAGGGACAAAAGAGGAATACCAATATAATGAAGGGGTAGAATTGTAACAACAAGAAGCTGGTTAGAAAGGAAAAGGAGGTAGTAGAGATCATTCTATTTTTTTGTAATCGTTATTTCATAATTTAGGAAAGAATTGGCCCTCTCAAAAGTCCAACAAATTATTTTTTATGGACACCCTAAATTTTCACTTCCTGTTCTGCTAAATAACAGTTTGTCTGAGCTTATTTGAGCAAGTTTTTCGAGTGTATTAGTTTGAGCATATTATTTGCGTCTAGGCGCGCTTTTGACAATACTGGGAAAAACAGACCTAAACAACTCAAGTTAGACATGCTACTTTATCAGATTGCACGGATTTAGCAGAACATATACGAGTAACTATGATACTGCTACTTCTTGGTGCAGTGTTATTGCCATTTGCCACCAAAAATAAAAAATTAATGTCTTTAAGAACACAGGCTAGAGAATTAAAAAATGACCTATTGGATATTTTTATGAGTTGTACTCCTAAAAGCCAATCAGTTAGTAGTATAATCTTTTGGGGTCCTTTCTTTATATGGGACACATAATTCTTATTGATAATAAACTGATGACTGAGAGGATTATTTTTTTTTCAAGTTTATCTGAAATATGTAATATCTTTATTCATAGAGTTTGGTTGTAGTAATATGCATATACTAAAATGGAAATAAAATCTTAAGGTTTACTCTGCAAATACTAGTATGAAACATACAAGTATGGCGTAATGTTGTACAAGGTTGACTTTTTGGTTCCACATTGACACGTCTAGTTGTAATTTGTAAAAGGTTACCGGTCATCGAGTAGTTGTTCACTTGATTATTATGGTTCCTAATATTATTAGTCTTACTTACAAGGACAACTACCTTGAGTTGTTTTGCTGCTTTCAATGTTATACTAATATGACAACTTATGAATAGCTTTTATTCTTGTTAAAACCTGATTGTGTTTTGTAAATTATGTTAGTAAAATGGAAAAGTCTTGAGAAACTTACTATTTCTTGCAATCAGCTTTCATTCATTTTCATTGTTTATTAAATGAACATGTGGTGTCTAATGATTGCATCCATATCTTATGATACTTGCTTATTAAATTAAATTATAGCGCGTCAAGAGGCACCCTGTTTGTTTTAGCTGTTGCAGCAAGTATAAGAACGAGTGCCCTTCTTGCTTTTCATCGATCAGTGATATTCCTTGCCTTGTCATGGAAGAGCTTCGTGATAGTGTTAAAGTCCCTTGTTTGAATAGAAAGTATGGGTGCAAAGAAATATTGAGTTATGGTATGAAATATGAGCATGAGAGATCTTGCGTCTATGAACCTTGTAACTGTCCTCAACCTGTGTGTGATTTCGATGCATCCTACATGGATTTCTATGGGCACTTTGCCCGCAGGCACCTAGTGTTAGCCACATGCTTCGCCTTTGGATATTCGTTTTCTGTTCTTTAAGTGTAAATGGGAATTACAAATTCCTTCAGGAAGATAATAATTTAATAACCACACACTTTTCATCCTTAATTACAGTGTTTGGGAAATTGGAGTTGTTAATATAATATGTACGGTTAATCTAGACCACTTAATATAGGCCCGTTAGTTTCAGCTCTGGTACCTGACCCAGATCCTAGACCACTCGGTCCAGGACCAGTTAGGTCCAGCTCACTGAACCCAGGTCCGAGACCGGTTAGGTCCAGCTCTAGCCCAGTCCGGGATTGAACGGGCCCGACTTATGTACACCTCGAGACCAAGCATCTTCACGTCCCCTATCCCAAAAGACCCAACTAATTATAAAACGTGAGGCACGATCCCAGAAACATGACAATGACATCTATTAATGATCATGGGAATACTCAGGGCACGTGTCAAAGGATCCTTGGAACATTCGTCAGCAATTCCGACTCCGCTCCCAACAATGTGTAAAGCATCAATTCTAGTCAGGCGTACTCCGCTCCCAACAATGAATGACTAAAAGGTACCAACCTCTGAACGCTACCATGGGGCTATAAATAGTCCAAGGAAGAGAGATTTAGGGATCACTCCTTTCTACACACACTCATACACACACAACAACCTTGCATTTTCATCTTCATCATCCAAAAACGAGTTTTTATTCTCACACCGGAGGCACCGCGGGGTTCAAACCCCCCTCCAGTGTTGTTTTCAGCGACCAAACCGTAGCTACACCGAAAGAAGGGTCCATGAGCGACGTCAGAAGGAGAAGGACCAGATGGTGGATCAGAGGTATCAAGTAACGGCTAAAATATTTCCTTGTGATCCCTAAAGATACAGTTTATTCTTCATGGGATTACAGAATGCAAGTTTGCATTCACAGAAATAAAAAGTGAAAATCTATTTGAAAGCAGTCCAGTCAGTTCTTGAAGTCATTGATTCAAGGTTTATATTGAGGCTAGGAACTTCGAAAGAGTTGTTCCATTTTTTCTGTCAAGCTCTATAGTAGAGTTGTGCTCCTTATCGTCCTTATAATCACTACAAGGAAAACCGGCTCACACAACGGTTTTTGCCCGTTATCTAATACCCTGAAAAACCGTTGACTATTGAGTCGCCGTCTCTTACATGGATCAGACAACGGGAAAAAACTGTTGTGTGAGTCTACATAGACAACGACCATGTCATTAAGCCCGTTGTATTATATCCAGAAAAGATAACATTTTTGCGTAGTTTTCGTTGTAACAAGTAACATTAGTCAAGTGTTTTCCCAAAGTCAGGAAACACTAGTGTATATTATCACTAATAGTATGACATTAAAATAAGAAATACAATATTTTGTGTCATATAAACGTTGTTGTGTACCCAAACACATAACAAAAATGAGCTTAGAAAACTCTTGTAACCATGGTCTACAGACAACAGTTTTTTTTTTCTAAATGTATGGCTTGAACTACTACATACAACGGTTATCCTTTCCCAACGTGTGGTTCGAGTACCTTGCATACAATGTTTTTAATTTTTTTTAGACACTGATTTTTGTTATTAGAAATATTGTTTTAGTTCTAAAAAATACAATGCTTTTTATGAAACTTGGATATTGAAAGTACTGTCTCATAAAAAATATAACAAGTATTTTGATGAATGCCCTCATTGGCTTTGCATATCCAAACAAAACTTCTACATGTAGCCAAAAGAATAATTTTCCATATCCAAATAAAAATAAGCTACACTTTAGAATGAACATGCTACAAAAATTTCAAAAAATAACAATCCATCAACCTGCCCCTTATTCCCAATTGGGCCTCTCCTTTCCTCCTTGCCTTTCATGGTATCACAAACTTGTAGCATAGATGATGTTAAGTCCATTTCAAGTTTTACCATTTGTAAAGACTTTAAATTTTCTTATGCAACTGCTGGTGTTTCTGGTGTGCACTAACTTCCAAAACTTGATTCACTTGGAAGTCCAGAAGGTCAAAACTCACTTTGTCGATAGCTTGTTTCTCGGCATAACACTGATTATTCACTGTGACAAAAATTCAAATGTCAGCACAACTGGCTCTAACCAAACAATCATTGAAAACACGTAAAAATGATTAAGGAACAAAAAGAACATGTATTAGTACGCAACAACCTCATAAGCAGTATCTTTGAGAAGGAAACCCAGGGTGATTTCAAATACAGAATAAGGGCAGCTACCTATACCTTCTTGTAGAATAGAAATCATAACATGACCCATAGAAGCTGAACATAGATGATAAATATATTGTATGAAAAACTTTTTAACTAAAAGGTTATAAAACTGTCAAGTACATGACACGATATATATTGTCGCTTACGTGGCTATGAGTTTCAAACAAAACAATGTATAGTGCTTAGGCACATGGCCTCATTTTCTCTAACTAGAGAACAAAATCCTGCTCCTGATGAAAAGATGCATGGTTCTAAAACCATTCCTCCACCTCACTTGCTGACAACATAAAATCCATGTTTTTGGCGTCACACAATATTAGCTAATAATCAACATAATAATAGTCATCATTGATCTAAAGATGTAAAAATGTAGGCACATGACAAATCACAAAGTTATCAATTATAAGTAATTGAAAATAGTATTACAAAAAGTAGTCATTTTCATTAGGTATAAGTTTGGGTTAGCATTCTAAGACAAAAGTTTTACAGAATGGGCATTTCAAACGATTGTATATCCAGCAGAATAATATTATTCAAAATAACAGCCCTTAATTTTGGCTAAAAAAGATAGTGATGATATCAAGGCAACACATTAAAAAGTGTTATCAAGTATTAAATCTCGCAAATATGCAAACTAAACGATTAGTAAGCAGAACACCTTAGTTTCTGCATGTTTAATGATGTATGAATCAAACTAAAAGATTACTAAGCAGAACACCTTAGTTTCAGCATCTTTTCCAATATAGGAACAATAAATATATTGTTATCATACATGGATCTTATCGTATAACTCAACGAATCATGAGTTCTGAATTTCAATACTTGCAAAAGTATAATAATTTAGAATTCACTATATTCATATCTCACTAAACAAAATCATCACTACAAGGCACACAAAAAGTTGATGTAAAATTTTAAATGAATATATGAATATTACAAATAAGGACAATGGTCCACAACTGTAGTCCTCTCCCTAGACCACCATGAGACAACATTGAAATAAGACTCTGACCACACCACACCAATATGTAGCCTATTTTAAAAATTGAACATGAGCTTCCAAATTAACACCAGTACACATAATCAATTTTTAAAATTTAATATGTACATGAAAAATTACAAAATTCAAGCCAGTGAATGTCAAAACATTTACTTATATAAACAAACATAATTAAGCAAGCTCATATATAATGAATTGAGGAGAGTACTCAATTCGATTTGAATGGAAACTCACATGTTGATTTGAGCGGGTGCCCGACAAAAGATTTTGATTTACTCTGCAAAGACCCTATTGGGAATCCACCAACCATTACTGCACAGTTAACTCTAGTGCATGCCTCGACAATATCAGTTGTTGCAACAACACCTGTTACAAGTTATAATACAGAAAGGTGTTAAATAAAAAGTTATACCGATGTTCTAATTATTTCTTTTTCATTTATAAGTTACAACTTACAACCAAAGAGTGTAAGAACTAACTCTTCAAAAGAGGAAACACAGCATCCACCAACTATATTTTCATTCCATTCAATGCCTCGGCAGCTGGTGGAATATCGAGCATTTGGAGGATTACAAGTTGGTCAACACCCAGCATCACTCATCTGACAATCATCGGCACAAGAGCATATCCAATTTGTCTAAGGGCCAAGAACTAGTCATACAAACCTTTCATTTAGCTAGCAATCGAATCATGAGATTTAAACCCGTTCAATGGGAATGAGATTCTTCTAATACAAGCTTATACTGAAATGTAATTATCAGTTTTATTAACCAAGTTAAAATTCATCCTACTCTCTAGTAATCTACTGACAGGTCTATGGTGAGAAGTCCTGCTAAGTAATTAAAAATAAGTCTCGCATAATTTTTATCAACAAAAAGATAAGAAGCCATTTCAGTTAATGAAAAGAATGAATTCAGTTCAAGACAATGTTAAGAAAACAATGAATTCAGCTCAAGACAGTATGCATACGTTATATCCATAGGTCAAATAGCCCCCTAAAAACTTAAATTTCCTCTTGTATACGGCCAATAGAAGATCAATTTCCCCCTAAATAGAAGAATTTAGATCTTATAAATATCGTAATCGCCCTTTTCGATCGAGTACTCAATAGAAGCAGGTCTCTGAGAGCCTTCCACCTTGGGAACTGTCAGTTACTGAGTCAACTACTGAGTCAAGTGGCGAGTCAGGTACATTTTCCATTTCTAAATCGGACATGTTTCTCGACGAGTCAGTGCAATACTAGAGAGAGGAGAGATTTGTAGTAGTAATATGAGATAGTTTTGTACGAGATATTGAGAAAAGAGAACAAAATAGAGTTCTTGAGAGTGAAGATGCCATTGATTTTAATGGAGAAAATTTTGAGTTTGAGCCCTAGAATTGGGAAGATTAGGGGAAAATGAACATACAAATCAATCAAAAAAGGATAAAATCAAAATAAACATTTATGTATGTATAAATTTTGCATAACCAGGAGAGTAGACAGGGAGAAGAGCGGGGGAGAGAGAAAGGAAGAGAGAGATGAGAGAGAGACATTCAGATCTGTGAAGCAATTAGACTCCACTATTTGTTAAGGCGAGGTGTCATTTGGGGAAAAATGGGAAAGAGCGGTCCATTTGCCGCTTCAATTTTCACATGTTTTGCCCTTATACAGCTTATATATTTCAATAGAATTTTTATTAAAATTTAAGTAAATTAAATATTAAAAACTATTTTACACATATATATATTCATATATTTATATTTTATAATTTGTGTATATGACATCAATCAATATATCTTAACATTCACACGGTTGGATCGTTGAAATAATTATACAAAAAAATTATATTGGTAGTCGGGAACGAATCTTGTGCTTGGAAGTAGTGATTTTACCAGATTTTTCTATTTTCGTCATTCAAGATGAATTTAATAATTTTTTCTTATGACTAAAATCGATATATCTTAACATCCGTACGGTTGGATCGTGGAAAAATCATTTTAAAAAATTAATCCTGTAAATCGGGAATGAGTCTCGTTGCCGGGAGGGGTACTTTTACCAGATTTTTCTAATCCTGGCATGCAAAATGAATTTCAAATTTTTTAATAATTTTTTCGTATGACTAAAATCGATATATCCCAACATCCGTACGGTTGGATCATCGAAAAATCATTTTAAAAAATTAATCCTGTAAATCGGGAACGAGTCTCGTTGTCGGAAAGGGCAGTTTTACCAGATTTTTCTAATCCTGGCATGCAAAATGAATTTCAATTTTTTTAATAATTTTTTCGTATGACTAAAATCGATATATCCTAACATCCGTACGGTTGGATCGTCGAAAAATCATTTTAAAAAATTAATCCTGTAAATCGGGAACGAGTCTCGTTGTCGGGAGGGGTACTTTTACCAGATTTTTCTAATCCTGACATTCGAGATGAATTTCAAATTTTTTAATACTTTTTTCATGTGACTAAAATGAGTATTTCTTAACATCCGTACGGTTGGATCGTCGAAAAATCATTTTAAAAAATTAATCTTGTAAATCGGGAACGAGTCTCGTTGTCGGGAGGAGTACTTTTACCAGATTTTTCAAATCCTGGCATGCAAAATGAATTTCAATTTTTTTAATAATTTTTTCGTATGACTAAAATCGATATATCCTAACATCCGTACGGTTGGATCGTCGAAAAATCATTTTAAAAAATTAATCCTGTAAATCGGGAACGAGTCTCGTTGTCGGGAGGGGTACTTTTACCAGATTTTTCTAATCCTGACATGCAAAATGAATTTCAAATTTTTTTAAATTTTTTTCTTATGACTAAAATCGATATATCCTAAAATCCGTACGGTTGGATCGTCAAAAAATCATTTTAAAAAAATAATCTTGTAAATCGGGAACGAGTCTCGTTGTCGGGAGGGGTACTTTTACCAGATTTTTCTAATCCTGGCATGCAAAATGAATTTCAAATTTTTTAATAATTTTTTCTTATGACTAAAATCGATATATCCTAACATCCGTACGGTTGGATCGTCAAAAAATCATTTTAAAAAATTAATCTTGTAAATCGGGAACGAGTCTCGTTGTCGGGAGGGGTACTTTTACCCGATTTTTCTAATCCTGGCATGCAAAATGAATTTCAAATTTTTTAATAACTTTTTCTTATGACTAAAATTGATATATCCTAACATCCGTACGGTTGGATCGTCGAAAAATCATTTTAAAAAATTAATCCTGTAAATCAGGAACGAGTCTCGTTGTCGGGAGGGTTACTTTTACCAGATTTTTCTAATCCTGGCATGCAAAATGAATTTCAAATTTTTTAAAAAAAATTCGTATGACTAAAATCGTTATATCCTAACATCCGTACGGTTGGATCGTCGAAAAATCATTTTATAAAATTAATCCTGTAAATCGGGAACGAGTCTCGTTGTCGGGAGGGGTACTTTTACCAGATTTTTCTAATCCTGACTTTCGAGATGAATTTCAAATTTTTTAATACTTTTTTCATGTGACTAAAATGAGTATTTCTTAACATCCGTACGGTTGGATCGTCGAAAAATCATTTTAAAAAATTAATCTTGTAAATCGGGAACGAGTCTCGTTGTCGGGAGGAGTACTTTTACCAGATTTTTCAAATCCTGGCATGCAAAATGAATTTCAATTTTTTTAATAATTTTTTCGTATGACTAAAATCGATATATCCTAACATCCGTACGGTTGGATCGTCGAAAAATCATTTTAAAAAATTAATCCTGTAAATCGGGAACGAGTCTCGTTGTCGGGAGGGGTACTTTTACCAGATTTTTCTAATCCTGACATGCAAAATGAATTTCAAATTTGTTTAAATTTTTTTCTTATGACTAAAATCGATATATCCTAAAATCCGTACGGTTGGATCGTCAAAAAATCATTTTAAAAAAATAATCTTGTAAATCGGGAACGAGCCTCGTTGTCGGGAGGGGTACTTTTACCAGATTTTTCTAATCCTGGCATGCAAAATGAATTTCAAATTTTTTAATAATTTTTTCTTATGACTAAAATCGATATATCCTAACATCCGTACGGTTGGATCGTCAAAAAATCATTTTAAAAAATTAATCTTGTAAATCGGGAACGAGTCTCGTTGTCGGGAGGGGTACTTTTACCAGATTTTTCTAATCCTGGCATGCAAAATGAATTTCAAATTTTTTAATAACTTTTTCTTATGACTAAAATCGATATATCCTAACATCCGTACGGTTGGATCATCGAAAAATCATTTTAAAAAATTAATCCTGTAAATCGGGAACGAGTCTCGTTGTCGGGAGGGTTACTTTTACCAGATTTTTCTAATCCTGGCATGCAAAATGAATTTCAAATTTTTTAATAAATTTTTCGTATGACTAAAATCGTTATATCCTAACATCCGTACGGTTGGATCGTCGAAAAATCATTTTATAAAATTAATCCTGTAAATCGGGAACGAGTCTCGTTGTCGGGAGGGGTACTTTTACCAGATTTTTCTAATCCTGGCATGCAAAATGAATTTCAAATTTTTTAATAATTTGTTCTTATGACTAAAATCGATATATCTTAACATCCGTACGGTTGGATCGTCGAAAAATCATTTTAAAAAATTAATCCTGTAAATCGGGAACGAGTCTCGTTGTCGGAAGGGGTACTTTTACCAGATTTTTCTAATCCTGACATTCGAGATGAATTTCAAATTTTTTAATACTTTTTTCATGTGACTAAAATGAGTATTTCTTAACATCCGTACGGTTGGATCCTCTAAAAAATCATTAAAAAAATTTATCTTTTTCATCAGGTATGAAAAAAATCTAGTACGAGGCAACACCCAACGGTTTTTAATGAAAAAGTCTTGTTTGAAATAAATTGGGACAACAGGGTTTTTGATAAAAACCGTTGTCTTAGATGATGAACTTTTTTAAATCTTACGGCTGATATTAAATCTACTTTTAATCAACGGCTCTAATTACACCAACTCAACAATCCAAGTGAATGTTTTTTCCCCAATCACATTGTGCCACCTCATCACATGCAACACTTCAGAAATTTCAAGAATCAGACTTACAGACAACGGTTTTTTATGAAAAAAGGTTGTCTTAGATGAACATTGACAACATTTATTTGAACAAAAGCTGTTGTGTAAGCGTAGCAGCGTTTTTTAATCTAATGGCTGATATTAAATATACATTCAATCAACTGCTCTTATTACACCAACTCAGCAATCCAAGTGAATGTTTTTTCACCAATGACATGGTGCAACCTCAACACAAACAAGTGTGAAAAAATCTTTTAAAAAATTTATCTTGTTCATGGGGAACGAATCCTGTGATGGGAAGAAGTGCTTTTACCATATTTTTCTAATCCTGACATTCGAGATGAATTTGAAATTTTTTAATACTTTTTTCATGTGACTAAAATAAGTATATCTTAACATCCGTACGGTTGGATCGTTGAAAAAATCATTTAAAAAAATTATCTTGTTCATCGGGAAAGAATTTCATGTTGAGAAGTAGTGCTTTTACCAGATTTTTCTAAACCTGACATTCGAGATGAATTTGAAATTTTTTAATACTTTTTTCATGTGACTAAAATAAGTATATCTTCACATCCGTACGGATGGATCCTCAAAAAAATCATTTAAAAAATTTATCTTGTTCATCGGGAACGAATCCCGTGTTGGGAAGTAGTGCTTTTACCAGATTTTTCTAATCTTGACATTCGAGATGAATTTGAAATTTTTTAATACTTTTTTCATGTGACTAAAATAAGTATTTCTTAACATCCGTACGGTTGGATCATCTAAAAAATAATTTTAAAAAATTATCTCTTTTATCGGGTATGGAAAAAAATCTAGTACGAGGCAACATCCAACGGTTTTCTATGAAAAAGTCTTGTCTGAAATAAATAGTGACAACAGTTTTTTTGAAAAAAAACCATTGTTTTAGATGATCAACTTTTTTAAATCCTACGGCTGATATTAAATCTACTTTTAATCAACGGCTCTAATTACACCAACTCAACAATCCAAGTGAATGTTTTTTCACCAATCACATGGTGCCACCTCATCACAAGCAATGCTTCAGAAATTTCAAGAATCAGACTTACAGACAACGGTTTTCTATGAAAAAAGGTTGTCTTAGATGAACATTGACAACATTTATTTGAACAAAAGTTGTTGTGTAAGCGTAGCAGCGTTTTTTAATCTAATGGCTGATATTAAATATACTTTCAATCAACTGCTCTTATTACACCAACTCAGCAATCCAAGTGAATGTTTTTTCACCAATCACATGGTGCCACCTCATATCCTCTTAATGAACGTCTCTCATTATACCAGCTCACCAATACAAGTGACAATGGTTTTATGAGCAAAACGCTTGTGTGATGTCGTGTCATACAACAGAATAAAAACACTTGTATGTCAAGTGATATTTAGACAACACAATGGAAGTACGTTGTTTGATTCCAGCTTAACTAATCCATTGAGAAAACACTTATCTCATTCCAACAACGGTGTTTCACAACGTTGTCTCCATTACTTTCAGACAATGCAAAATTAAACTGTTGTACAAACTACCTCATTTGCACAATATATCTTTAGAAAGGCATATCTGTGTCGATTACCTAGACAATAGTTTTTAAAGCATTGTAGGAATGATGAAATCTTTTTATTTAAACAACACCTTATCTCATAAAATGGTTGCCTGATACGATATGCTAGACAACAGTTTTTAACCTATTGTAGTAAAGAGATTCACACAACACCCGTTTTCTGGTTATTAAAAAACTGTTGTGTAAAATTTCTGGGCAACACTTTTTTGGTCAAGCGTTGTCTGATGGGTGTTGTCTGATGGCATTTTTCTTGTAGTGAATTAAACATGTGCCACTTATTTCTTAATAACACCGACATAATTACTAAATGAGTATGATCTTATGCCTATGTCAATAAACATGATATCGACCAGGAGAGTTATCTTCGTATCTCTAGATGCAGATGTATTACAGTTAGGTCACCAATTGAACAAACTACAAAGGAAAGGGTAATATCTAGATGCAGAGGTATTAGGGTTAGGTCCCCAATTGCACAAACTACAGAGAAAAGGGTAATATAGCTTTCAAAACTAATCTGTAGTTAAAAAGATGCAGTAAGTGGCAAATACATAGTAAAATATTTAATACCAAACTGTTAATGGAAGGACATTGCATTACAAATCAGATATGTCGCATCTTTAAAGATAAAATGCTTTCCGACAAAAAATAGGGTTTGTTCCGCGAACTCTTGGGGAAGAATCTTGCAAGGCCGAATTCTAAAAAAAGCATCAAATCCACGTCTTCCATCCTGAATAGAAGAGGTTCATAGGAGCTAGTG
The DNA here is from genome assembly GCF_009905375.1 of Apium graveolens. Lineage (NCBI taxonomy): Eukaryota > Viridiplantae > Streptophyta > Magnoliopsida > Apiales > Apiaceae > Apium > Apium graveolens. Next base: position 10,244,835 of record NC_133651.1, read on the forward strand.
AAGTCTAAAACCCGCACTAAGATATAAAATTTATATGTAACTACATCATTTTTAGAAAGAATACATATAAGTACTTAACAAAAACTGTCTTAGCCCCCACTAGAACAAAGTTTTTAAAGAAATATATTAGCTATAAAAAATTTTCTTCTATTTTAATCCCACATCTATAAATTTCTGGGGACACCACCGCCGAGTAGTGCATGTTGTCGCCAACACTTGGAGTGTCAATAATAGTGCAGCTGTTGCTATGTCAAGAGAAACAATTCATGATGTTAGATAAATCATAAAATTCGCCAGTGTTAGATAAAGTTAGCAGACCCCTGCATGGTTTCATATTTTTCTGTTTCCAGCCATAACCATAATGATGGATATCTTTCACCTATTTCAAGAGTTTCCAATAATGTAATGCGGATTAAGGAACTCCCTTTGCCTGCTTAGACCTTTTAGAGTTTCGGTCTAAACCTTCCTATTCTGAACACCAATGAACTAAATGAATTATAGCTTCTAAAAGTATATGTGCAAAAACTTACCTACACAATGTGTACTCTATACCTCACATTGGCTTCATGCTCAAGGACTTCTTCAACAACACAGTTAGTCAAAAATCCACATTCCAAATTTTAGTATTTCTTGTCGTAAATCCTCATTTCTAGGGTGTGCCACGGACACATAATAAACACAAATCCTCATTTCATTGGTGAAATCAATTTTAATGTCAATGGACCCTGCATTCACACCAATTCACCCAATAAAAATTAGTTTGTGCTTATTGTGTGCCCATAGAAAATTGAAAATAGTTTGTTTGAGAAATTATAGGAACTCAAATTTGATGTTTTACAACAGACATTAAACACATGGACTCCTAAATTTATATCTCTACCAAAGACAACACCCTAAGATACATTCAGACTGAAGTGTTTAAACCAGACACATATATACACATTTTGTATGAATAAAGAAACTCAAAGTTAAGTCCTGATATTTCTGAATAAATTGCTGGGTTACAAACTCATCAAAATATAAAGCTACAGTGTTTAACGTCTACTAAGAGATCTCCTAGTTTATATCTCCATGACTCACACTTACCCTGACTCTTCCTACAAATACTGAAACAACCTCTGACTACTTTTACCTGACTATTTACACAGCTACAAACTCGCAGCCAGCTAACATTTATTCAAGACAAATAATAATAATAATAAACTTAGATTAAAAACTCCCAACACAGACAAATAGACATGTTTTACCTTTCAAGTTATTTCCAACGATGATTGATGCGTACAATGGATCAGGTTTTACCTTTCAAGTCTACCAGGTTTTCACCGTCTCTATGGCTTAAATTCATTGCATGTTCTTTAATTATGATTGATACGTACATTTCAGCATTTGATTGTTATACTAGTTAAGTAATCAGGTGAGGGTTTTATAGTTCGCGTGAAAAGATCATCAAGTGCTTTACAAAACTGGAATTTTGATGTGTAGAGTGTGAAATATAGAAATTGTAGATTGCTTTGCAAAGTTGGGCTATATGGCCCAATACCTATAACAACAAGATTAATAGGAGATATCCACAACCGTTATTAGGAACCCTAATTAGCGAAATATAGATAACTCGCATCGCTTGCCGTCACTGAAGCCGCAAAGAAAGAGAGTGAGATAGATACATAAAAAAGAAATGGAGAGCTCCTTATTTGACTCTTCACCTTCATCAACATATGAATATTATATGAATACACCTATTCAAGATGATGTTTCATCTGCTGATCCATCTGTGGAAGAAACAAGGCGATCAGCAGAAGCTCAAATCGGAGGACGTGGGAGCATCGGAAATGGAACTCTAGAAGAATATTTCCAAACTCAGGGAATATTTCATTCTCTGGGAGGAGGAGTCCAGACCCGAGGAGAAGGAGGAGGCCGGACCCGAGGAGGATTCGTAATGCGAGGAGTTCGAGCCGCGAGACGGAGGCGTTACGATTTAACCAGAAGTCCCTTTATATTCACATCTATTGAAGATGGCAATTTATTTAATAATTCATTTATAGAAGGAAGAAGAGCGCAAGTCCGAGGACGAGGGTGTGGACGAGGTCGACCTCGTGGCAGCGGGCAAGGTCGTGGGAGAGGAAGAAGGCACAAGGAAGATGAAGAAGCAACAAAAGTAACAATGGTTAGAAGTGCAGATACTGAGGGACAAAAAAGTGGAAATATTGCAACCCTTGAAAACACTAATATGTTGGATTGCTGTATTTGTCTCGAAGCTGATGACATCCCTGTCATCCCTACATTTCTAGTTGTTGACCTTGAAGTAGTATTTCAATGGTTAATTATAGTCAGATTGTTGGGATTTAATCTAAACTTATTTTTTTAGTTGTTATTATTTAATAATTATTATGTGGAGTGTTTTATTTACATTACTTGGTCATGCAGCAGTAGAGAGTTTTGAGGAAGTTTGAATAAGGTCTTAGTAGTGGATACGTGTTAGTAGTCGTGTCAGTAGTTGTGTCTGTTTTCATGCCACCTTGTTAGGCATCAGTTTCTATTTATTAATGTTGTAACCATCTTTTTTATTATCACTGATAATACATTTTCTTTTCCCAGTTTTACAAGAATAAACACCTTTGTCTGTATATTTGTATTGTAGTGTTCAGTTTCTACATTTGGTATCATAGCTCCAGGTGCTGTATGCCGAAATATCAACCCAAACACACAAACGTAATCATAGAGATAACCAAGACAAAAGAAGGCTCTATGGGTTTAAGCTATCAAATTCTAACGAAAAGTAACTATACAACATGGTCCCTGAAAATGATAGTTTTCATGAAGGTTCAAGGTGTTTGGGGTGCGATCGAAGAAGACCCAAAAACTGTTATTGATGAGAGGACTTTACAGATAGCTCTTGTAGCTATATACCAAGGCGTGCTAGAAGAAGTACTACTGACTATTGATGAGAAAGAAACCGTAAAGGAAGCTTGGGAAGCCATTAAAACCATGTGTGTAGGAGCAGAGCGAGTGAAGGAGGCTAAGGTACAAATGTTAAAGGGAGAGTTTGAGTCTCTTACCATGAAGGAGACAGATAACATCGATGATTTTTGTATGAAGCTGAGCGGGATAATAACCAACATACGGGTTCTTGGAGAAGTGATGGAAGAGTAAATCGTTGTGAGAAAGATCCTACGTGCAGTCCCTAATAAATTTCTCCAGATAGCTTCAAATATCGAATAGTTCGGAGATATGAAAGCTATGACAGTTGAAGAGTTAGTGGGTTGTCTTAAAGCTCATGAGGAGAGGATGAAGGGCAGGTCTGAGAGCGCAGATAGACAACAACTTCTCTTGGCATCTCAGAATCAAAAAAACTAGAGGTGGTTATTTCCGTGACAAAAGTAGGATCAGGTGCTACAACTGTAATACCTTGGGACAGTATGCATCAGAATGTTGCAAATCACGACGGGAAAGAGAGAAAAGGCAAGAAGTAAACATGGTAGTCATCGAGGATGATGAACTAGCGTTATTATAGCCATATGGGCTCAGATTATTAGCCATACGGGCTCAGTTGAATAGCCACAGGCTCAGATTATTAGCCATATGGGCTCAGATTATTAGCCATACGGGCTCAGTCGAATAAGCCATACGGGCTGGAAGAATTGCATGAGACAAGTTTAGATTAAGGGAGAAATTATTGGGATTTAGTCTAAACTTATTTGTTTTAGTTGTTATTATTTAATAATTATCATGTGGAGTGTTTTATTTACATGACTTGGTCATGCAGCAGTAGAGAGTTCTTAGGAAGTTTTAATAAGGTCTTAGTAGTGGATACGTGTTTTTAGTCGTGTCAGTTGTTGTGTCTATTTTCATGCCACCTTGTTAGGCATCAGTTTCTATTTATTAGAGTTGTAACCATCTTTTTTATTATCACTGATAATACATTTTGTTTTCCCAGTTTTACAAGAATAAACACCTTTGTCTGTATATTTATATTGCAGTGTTCAGTTTCTACACAAATGAGGGGGTCTTCTGGTTAGGGGCAAAGGAAAACTAATTTACCAGGTGATAACATGGGTTTAACTCTAAATTTAGGCATGATGTTTTAAAATGTTGTAGTGTTGTTGCCACAAAAGCAAAAAAATTAAGGTCAATGAGGGCTAGATGATTAAAAAATGGCAGACTGGATAGTTTTGTGATTTGTACTCCATTGCTCCTAACATATTCTTCAATAAGTGTCTCTTGTGGGATGCCAATTATACGTGCATAGGACTGTCACCCATATGTAGAGCCATTGAGGTCAACAATCTGTATTTGTTGTTACTATTTGGGATGTCGCTGAGAAATATTTATAAAGTTATAACAAACTAATTTCTTTGATCATATATAGTTATAAACTAATGTCTGAGAGGTGTAAATTATAGTCTAGCTTATCTGAAGTCTGTAATTTTTACATTCATAGAGTTTGGTTGTAGCAATGTGCAGATACTAGAATAATACTAGGATTCTAATGTTCACTTTGCAAATATTAGTATGAAATGTGCAAAGTCTAGCATAATGCTACAGAAGTTTGACAGGTTTGGTCCATGAACGGTTGACATGTTTAGTTGCAAAAGGCTGACACAGCTTTTTCTACTTGTTTACCGAGTAGTTTTTAACTTTATTATTATTGCTCCAAATTAATCATTACAATCTTGTCATAGTTTCTTTCTTAGAATTAACTTCCTAGAGTAATTTTGCAATATTTTGTTGCTTGTGTTATACAAATATCACAACATATCATGACCTTTCAACCTTTTTATACATATATTGTAACTTGACTGCATTTTCTATATTATTCTAGTAAAATATAAAACCTTGAGAAACTTACCATTTCTTGCAATTCTAAGCTTCATTTTATTTGCATTGTTTACTAGATGAAATATGTGGTGTATAATCTCTTACATTTTTAACTTGTTGAAATACATTGTAGTGTTGCAAGGGGCACATTTCTTGTTCTATATGCTGCAACAACCATAAAAACAAATGCCCTACTTGTTGTTTGCCGATTGATTATATTCGTAACTATGGATTGGATGAGGTTCTTGAACCAGTTAAAATCACTTGTCCGAATAGCAAGTGTGGATGCAAAGAAAAAGTGACATACAACATGAAACGTGAGCATATTGTCCTCTTCCCGGCTGTAGTTTTGATAGTTCCTACAAGGATTTATATCTGTACTTTTCCAGCAAGTACCCAGCATCAGCCACACGCTTCACGTTTGACTCTTCTTTTTCTATTCATGTAAGTAGAAATACGAAGTACAAATTTCTTTAGGAGAATAACCACACACTTTTCATCCTTAATTATAGTGTTTAGGAAATTGGAGTTGTTGCTAATATAATCTCTATGGGCCCGAGCTGTTTATAAAATGAGTATTCATATGAACTGGAAGCACGTAACCGAGACACCTCCTCCAAATTTATTACTTTATTGGTACCCAGACTGCCAAAATGGAAGGAGGACCTTCTTGAGAGAGCCTGTCTTGTGGTCCAAAATGTTTTCTTTGGTCCTTCATCGGATCGCAAAATTCAGGTTTGCATCCGTAGAAAAGGTTAAAATTGACTTGAAAAGCAGTTCAACCAGTTCTCAAGTCATTATGATGGTGCGTACGCACTACAAGAAAACAGGGAAAAACCGACCAAATCGACCAACGTCGATTTGGTCACCTTAAAACCGACCGACGTCGGTGGTCGGTTATATGCCAACTAAACGATACCGTATCGATGACGTGGCACACATAAAACCGACCATCCACTGGTGGTCGTTTTACTGAAAAAAAAGATATCGTTTTGCTGATGTGTAACTTTTAAAACCGACCACCTACATGTGGTCGGTTATATGCACAAATTCTGCATGTTAAAACCGACCATATCGGGTGGTCGGTTTTGTAGAATAATAAAAAAATAATTTAAAGTACAAAAAAGTACCCGTTATAGAGAAAACAATGTCGTTTTATTTTTATGCTTAAAACCGACCGCTAATGGTAGGTTTTAACCTATTTTTTAATTTTTTTGTTATATCCCCCATTTCCTGATTTTGGGCAAAAAAATTAAAAAGACACAAGTGATTGAGGATTGAAGTGGAGGAGTTTTAGAAAATTGTAAGTTCTTTCCATGTTTTGTAATTAATGTGCGTGTGTCTGTTTATGTTGGTGCATGTATTAAATGTTATTCTATGTATTTAATATTTTATTTTTTTATATAATGTTTATTGTGAGAATTGAAGTTTGGTAGTAGATAATTTGTAAGTTAGTTTCATTTATTATAATTATAGTGTGTGTGATTGTGTTTTATGAAATACATAAATAATTATAAGATTAATGATAAATTATTTGGTAAATATGTACTATTTTTAATTTTAAAAAATATTATTGTAGATGGAAACCATTGATCGAATTTGGATTGGTAATCAATCGCAAAGCGATAAAATTTCATTGACTCCGAAATATAGAATTGGTGTAGATTTTTTTTTTAAATTTGCTAGCGAAAATGGAATGGAAGATGGTACAATGAAGTGTCTGTGTAAACGTTGTAAAAAATTGAATTGGTTAAAGATTGATGATGTTAGATTTCATTTGCTCGCTAAAGGGATGCTTGAGGGTTATACCGTGTGGACGTCGCACGGTGAAAAAATAGGAAGAAAACATAGTCGAACATCACATCATCGTTATTATGTTCGGGAACCTTCGAGAGTAGAAGAACCGGTAGATTTGAATGCGATGTTACATGATTTTGCCGGTGAAAATTATCAATTTTATGAAACTACAGATACGGGAACTATGAATGTAGAAGAAGCTCCAAATGATAGTGCTAAAAAATTGTACAAGGTTATTGTTGAAAATGGGGCACCTATTTATCCCAGCAATACAAAGTACACAAGATTAAACTTTACCACCAAATTATTGGAATTCAAAAATAACCCACATTGTAGTAATAAAGCTTTTGATAGTTTGCTTAAACATCTTACGGATGTGTTACCAAAAAAACATACATTACCCGAAAGTTATTATGTAATGAAAAAAATTATGAAGGATTTGAGGGTTGAATATGAAAAAATTGATTTATGTGAGAATGATTGTATGTTATTATATGGAGATGACAAGGATAAATTTGTGTGTGATATATGTGGTGAAGATTGTTATCGGGATGTTTCTATGAAAGATGGTAAAAAAATAGCAAAAAAATATTAAGACACTTTCCTTTGATCCCTCGATTATAACGCTTATATATGTCGGCATATACATCCGATCCCGTGAGATGGTACAAAAATAGAGATGTGAAAGATGGAGAAATAAGTCATCCCGCGGATGGAGAAGAGTGGAAAAATTTTGACCATCAGTATCCTTTATTTGCTCAAGAGATTCGTAACATAAGGCTCGGTCTTGCGACCGATGGTTTCAACCCTTTTGGCCCTACCGGGAAAAAACCTATAGTGTGTGGCCCGTGGTTATAGTTGTCTAAAATCTTCCACCGTCGAGTGTATGAAAAAAGCCTTATATGTTCATGACCGATATAGTTCCGGGTCCAAATAGTATTGGAAAAGATATTAACGTTTGTTTAAGGCCTCTCATCGATGAATTAAAGATATTGTGGAATACCGTGGTGAAGACATACGACCAATCTTTGAAACAAAATTTTACAATGAGAGCGGCTATTATGTGAACAATTAGTGACAATCCCGCTATGAGTATGATAAGTGGGTGGTCGGGCAAAGGAAAGATGAGATGTCAAGTGTGTCTTGGAAGCGTGCAAGGGTTTCAATTAAAATATTGTGGAAAATGTAGTTTTTATGGCACGAACCGAATATTCCTTGAATCAAATTATCCACTCCTTCAAAAAAGTAATTTGTTTGATAACGAAGAAATAAGATTGTTTCGTGGTCGTTTGTCGGGTGAGGGTGTTAAGTAATTGCTTGATGATTTAGTTTTTCCACCACCCGGAAAGACTAATTCGAAGGCAAGGAGTGTTAGATACAGGGAAGAGCATCATTGGACTCATGTCCCAATCTTTTACGAACTCCCTTATTGGTCATCACATAGTTTACGATATTCAATTGACATCATGCATACGGAAAAAATGTTTTTGAAAACTTTTTTTTTACTATTGTCAATGCGGCAAAGTTAAAAGATCATAAAAAAGTAAGAGCGGATTGCAAGCATTTGGTGGTGTTACCACATTTGTGGATCGATGAGAAAGGAAAGTCACCTAAAGCACCTTATTCCCTTACTTGAAAACAACGTAAACTTTTGTGTGAATGGATTAGTTCACTAAAACTTCTGGATGGTTATTCCTCAAATATATCACGTTGTTGCAATATTGGGGAGTGTACATTTTATGGATTCAAATCACACGATTCTCATATTTTTCTTCAAAAATTATTGCCTCTCACAATTCGTGAACTTCTATCGGCGCCTATTGCCGATGCAATCATGATAATTTCTAACATTTTCCAAGATTTATGTTCATCCGTGGTTACAAAAACTGACTTGGAAATAATGGAAAAATCGGTTATCAAAGCGTTGTGTTTGTTGGAAATGATTTTTCCTCAAAGTTGGTTTGATTCGATGGAACACTTGCTTGTACATTTAGCCGAAGAAATTAGACTTGGTGGACCTGCTTATTGGCATTGGATGTATCTGATTGAATGTTTATTGGGCAAATTAAAATAAAAAGTCGGTAATAAAGCAAGGGTTGAGGGATCAATGGCCGAACGATATATATTTGTTTGTTCTTTTTATTTTGCCTCTGACACGATCCATAATAAGGTACGTCATAATGAGGTTTAGAAGTGTTCAAATATCCAATTCAATCTCTTGGAAAGGAAGGAACTCGATACATGAGTGATGATGAAGGAGAGTTAGCGGAAGAATATGTTCTTTTAAACTCTCCTGAAGTTCAACCTTATCTAAGGTACCGGAATCTTACTTTAAAAAATATGCGTAATATTTTTGTTAATGACACATGCATGATTTTTGTTAATTTTTATTTATATTTTAGGAAGTACCAAGATCGTGTTATGCGACAATGCCCGGAAACAACACCTCAAGATTTAGATCGTATTGTCAAAAGTCGATATAAAACTTGGTTTAAACAAAAGGTATTTATCTATTTTTAATTTGCATGATTTTTTTTTTTTTAAATTCTTATAATTACAACGTCTCATCGATTTGAATTGTTTTTAGGTTGATAAAGATGAGGGGGAAGGACCCCATTTTAGGGCCTTACTTGAAGGGCCGGTATTAAAAGTTATGACTTTTGAGACTTGTCAAGTTAATGGATATAAATTTTCAACAAAATCTGCATCCGGTTCTGGTATTGTTGTTAAAGGAAATTTGCACAGAAATAATCTTGATTATTATGGTCAACTACAAGAAATTATTAGACTTATTTATCAAGGATATAATCATGTATATTTGTTCAAATGTATATGGTTTGATAGTGTTGGTAATGGTGCGAGGATTGATAAGAATCATGTGATTACAATTGATATGACTTCAAGATTGAAGTCAAATGAGATTTTTATTTTAGCTAGTCAAGCCTCACAAGTATATTATGCTCCTAGTGTATTGGATCCAAAAGTGAAAATATATACGGTAGTCAAATCTAAAAGTCGCCCAACTGATGAATCTATCATTGCGCAAACTGATATATCAGACGCTTTTCAGGAAGATAGATCTAATGCATCGACCTTGTTTTTGCTCTTTGTCGATTTTGCCCAATATGGACAAATACCGTTTATTCGGCGTGAAGAAGAACAAGATGAAGAAGACGATTTGAAGGATGACGAAGATCAAAATGAAGGAGAAGAAGAAATAAGTGAAGGTGACAATGAGAATAATGATGATCACGAAGATGATGATGGTTTTGACGATTTTGAATAACGTTATTTATATTTTAAAGATGATTTTTAGTAATTTTTGTAATGATTAGGATACTTTTTATGCTTATGCACAAAAAATTAGCATATTTTAACGAGTACCATTACATTTTTATAAGTAAATTAGAAAATTTAAGTAAAAACTAAAAAAAATGAAAAATATAAAATACACATAATCGAACCATATGGATGGACTGACGCGGTGAAAATGAACAAAAGTACCAAAAATTAGGCTATTCAATACATATTATAATCAAAATCATATGGAATATATTTATTTCAGTAAGTATGTCGACATTCTGTAGACAGAATAAGTTGAACTTACCATTCGATACTATAAGTATAATTTTAAAATTTATTTTTAACGATCGAACCATACGGATGTTAACTTCATGTCAAAATATGTTAATGCACAAAACATTAGCACATTTGAACGATTACAAATACATTTTTATAAGAAAATTAGTAATTTTGATTAAAAAGGTAAATAATTAATCAAAAATAAAAATTATTAAATACATATGATCGAACCATACAGATGGACTGACGCGGTAAAAATGAGCAAATGTACCAAAAATTAGGCTATTTAAATAATAATAATAATTTTTTATAAGATTTTTTTAAATTTAGGGGTTTTAACCCCTAAACCCTAAACCCTAAACCCTAAAATTAAAAAATTTAAAGGCATAAAATCGACCACTTTATATTGAAACCGACCGACTAGGCTGTCGGTTTTAATCTATTACAAAAATACAGGTTTTTTGGTGAAAAATTAAAAACCCCGCCTTTTACAAAACGACGTCGTTTTGCATGTTGCACAGGGTCCAAGGACAAAACCGACCGACTAGGCGGTCGATTTTAAGTCTGTTATAAATATAAAAGAAACCATTCATTCTTTCTTCTTTCTCTATCTCTCTATTCTCTTTATTCTCTCTCTCACTCAAATAGACACTAAAATCATCCTCCAAACTCAAATCAATGGCATTTAATCCACAAAATACACGCAAATCATCTCTCTTTGCTTCCGATTCACTCTCGATGTAAGATTTTCACTCAATTATATAGTTTTTTTTACTCGATTATATAAGTGTGTATGTGTATGTATTTTATGTCTGTGTATATATGACTCGAAGTTATTAATTTGTTTTTTATGTTTGTTAATGTATGATTCTCACTTAAATTGAATTTTTTCACTTCCAGTTAAAGTTCATATGATTTTTCAGTTTTCATGTAAAATTTTGCATGTAAAAGAAGCGTCGGTTTTGTCAATTTGTTGAATATATGTATAAGTATAAATTTTAGGTTTTTTGTTGGTTTGTTTACGTTTAACTAGAAGTATAAATATATTTTTAGGGTTAATTTGTAGGGGCTTGCTCTTGTAAACATGATTCGTACTCGAAAATGGATAAATATTGCACTTTATATGTGAGTTTGGAACTTTAATTTGTTGTATATATAGATTAAGTTGATTTAATGATTTAATTTGCGTAATTAAATAATGCTCTAATTAGTTATGTTTATTTTTATCGTTAATTTGTGAAATGGATACGTTTATATGCATTTTATATGTAATTTATATGATTTTAAAATAATTTTCATGTAATGTGATTTACTAGCATATGTTTTATATTTAATGTGATTTAATATGGATTTTATGTGATTTTATATGCATTTTTATATGATTTTAAATGTATCGTTAATATATAAATTTATATGTATTTCTAAGTGATTTTAAATGCATTTTTATGTAATGTGATTTACTAATGCCAGTCGTTTCCTCGATTTGTTTGTTTTCATATTGGATAATATATTTTTATTGCTTATTTTAGGATCTTTTTTCTTGGATGTTGACATTGGTTATAATAAATCTTGTGGTGTTGGCGATGGGGAAAAAAGGGAAGGGGAAAGACAGGAGACGGAAAAAGATAAGGGGAAGGCAAAAGACAAGGGAAAGGCGAAAGTCGCGAGTAAGAAGGGTGCAAAGGGAAAAGGAGGGAATTTGCATTTGCGGGATGAGCCGACGGATTCAGATTCGGACCTGAATGATCCGACTCAGCACATGACAAATGTGGAGGAGCGAGAATGGCGAGGAAGGCGACCTCGATCACATTCGAGTGGCATATATGGAGAGAAACCGTCATTGAAGCCATATCACATTAATATCTCTCATGGACAGTAAGTTAAAAAGTTATTAAATTACAATATTCCTATATGTTTATATTTTTGGTTCATTGTTCAATATTGTTATATGAATTGTTAATGTTTATTATTTTCTTTTGTTTAAATATATTATTGATGATGATACGGCTAAGAAAATACTTTTGGCTATGATTCGGGAGAAGTGGCCTCTTGAGCGTTACACTTATACCGATATCGAAGAACGTCACCCGGGTTGGTTGAATGCAAGAGTTGAGAAGTTTCAAGTAAGTTAAAATTCAAATTTTTTTTGTAATTGTCATTTATTTCATGATTTTATGATGCATTTATCTTTGTTTTCTTTTTTTTGTAATTTTAGAAATATTATAGGCATCTTAAGGGGAAAGCCGTTCAAAAGCCTGAAAAATTGTGGAAGATCACATTAAAGTGACGATAAAAAGGACTTTAAATGAGCTTAAGAAGAGGGTGGACCGAAAAGCAAGGGAGGAGGGCATGAGCAAGTTGTCTTTGAAGCCGCCTTATTATTCCATTCCTTTTTGGAAGGACCTTTTGGAGTGTTGGGAGAAGAACGAAGGACACTTGCACCGGTCATCGGTTGGATTCGCCAACCGACAACAAGTTGAAAGATTGCATAGTACCGGTGCAAGGTCTTTCAATAAAATTCGGGAGGTATTATTATTATATTCCATCACACACACATATATATATACGTTCACCATATTTAATATAATCAACTAATTATTAGGACGTGCTAATATAAGTTGTTTAATATTTTAAAAGGTATTGACGAACAAAAATAAGAAAATGCCGACGAGACTCGAGGTCTGGGATAAATGTCATAGGAAAGTTGGATCCGATCCGAAAAATCTCGTCTATACTACACCGGCTGCCATGCGTATTGCGGTAATTTTTATGTAATTTATGACCAACCATTTTATGTGATTTTAAATGCATCTTTAATAGGTGAATTTATATGTATTTTCATGTGATTTTAAATGCATTTTTATGTGATTTTATATGAATTTTTATGTGATTTTAAATGCATCTTTAATATGTGATTTTATATATATTTATGTGATTTTAAATAAATTTTTATATATGATTTTATATGTATTTTTATGTGATTTTAAATGCATCTTTAATATTTGAATTTATATGTATTTTCATGTGATTTCAAATGCATTTTTATGTGATTTTATATGCATTTCTATGTGGTTTTAAATGCATCATTAATATATGATTTTATATGTATTTATGTGATTTTAAATGCATTTATATACGTGATTTTATATGTATTTTTATGTGATTTTAAATACATCGTTAATATGTGATTTTATATGTATTTTTATTTAATTTTAAATGCATTTTTATGTGATTTTATATGCATTTTTATGTGATTTTAAATGCATCATTAATATGTGATTTTATATATATTTATGTGATTTTAAATGCATTTTTATATGTGATTTTATATGCATTTTTATGTGATTTTAAATGTATCGTTAATATGTGATTTTATATGTACTTATGTGATTTTAAATGCATTTTTATATGTGACTTTATATGCATTTCTATTTGATTTTAAATGCATTGTTAATTGTTTTAAATGAATTTGTAGGAACGATATGCCTCCATTCTCGAGCGCATGCCCGTGCAGGTTACACAAACGAGTGATCGGGATGAGCCGTGGAATTGGTTGATGGAAGCCTTGGAGGTCCCCAAAGGTACAAGGCCGAAAAAGAATTATTTGGTAGGGTTCCCCAATGCTCGGGCCACCGATCTCTTGCCTACACTTGCTACCCAGTACCGAAATTTCACAAAGAATGAAGCCGGCTCATCCTCATCCACTCCGAGACAATATGAAGCCATCCCCGACAATGTATATCTTGCCATCGTGAGGAATGTGCTTACGGAGATCCGTGCTAATCCAAATCGGTTTGCTCGCCAACTTTCCGATGGAGAGATAGTTACATTCGCACGTACCGTTCTTGAAGCCTCGGATCCATCCTCCGATCCTAGCCAAAGGTTGAAATGGAATAACCTTATCGGTGGCGAGATCGTGCATATCGTAGGCTCCTTGATTGAAGATATCGTTCAAAAGACGGAAGCTCATGTTGCGGAGGTATAATTTTTGACCTTCTTATTTATTTATTTATTTTATTCACATGTAAATTTTGTTTCTTCTTTTTAACTAGTTTAATTAAACTTGTGTATCTAGGAAAATAATCGGCATGCTATGGAAGTCGATAAGGATTACACGTCCGAGGATGAGACCTCCGATGACGAGGACTTTGATGACGGCGGAGGTGATGGTGGTGGATCTTCCGATGTTGATTTGTCGGATTAGTTTACATTGATCGGTTGTAAGATTTAATTTGATGGTTATTGGATGGTTTTTAAGACAATTTGTCGGATGTAATATAATACTTTATGATGATTTGATACTTTATCGGTTATTTAAGATTGATTATAATGATGTAATGATACAGTTTAATACTCCGGTTATCGGAGTTTGTGAATGTTTGCATTGGATATAATTACTATGGTTTAATTGTGAAATTTACTAGTTTTTGCGAATGATTTTGAGTAGTATAGTTTAATGATTGTCATTGTTGTTTGGTTGTGATTGGATTGGATTTGTGATTGGTTTGTGTATTGATTTGGTTTGGTATACAGGGACTGCAGAAAAACCTGCAATTTGTTTTAAAATCAGACCTTAAAATGGACTGAAAACAGGCATAACCGACCACTTTTGAGCATTACAAAACCCAGAAAATCGACCGTAATGGGACATAACCGACCACCTTCTTCATAAAACCGACCGTCTCCTTTAGAAAGTGGTCGGTTTTAGGACGGTCGGTTACGACATTTAAGTTAGCTTCTGAAATAAAACCGACTGATGTGCACACTTTGACCACAGTCGGTTATGAGTTCTAGTCAACTTTTTAAAATAGATATAACCGACCACCTATGGTTGATTATGACCACTTTTTCCCATTACAGATCCCAGAAAACCAACCGTCAAGGGACATAACCGACCACCTTCTTCATAAAACCAACCGTCTCCTTTAGAGGGTGGTCAGTTTTAGGACGGTCGGTTATGACATTTGAGTTAGCTTCTGAAATAAAACCGACCGATGTGCACATTTTGACCATGGTCGGTTATGAGTTCCAGTCAACTTTTTAAGAATAGACATAACCGACCACCTTCGGTCGGTTATGACTCAGTGACGTGGCAACACGTGTGCACATGTGTTGCCATGTATACACAATGGCCCCACATCTGAATAAAATGTCCTGGCACTTAACCGACCTTTCTGTTGGTCGGTTACGAGGGTTAAACCCGACCAAAAGTAATAACCAACTAGGCTAAATCCGACCACGGCTTGTGGTCGGTTATGACTATTTTAACCGACCGTTTTGCCTTTTAACCGACCGTTTTTGACCGTCGGTTTTGTCCTGTTTTCTTGTAGTAACGCCAGGACTTCCATATTGAAGGTTTATACAGAGGACATGAACCTGTAGAAAGTTATTGCATTTTTTTTATTGTCAACCCCTTCCCTAGAATTTCATGTTTGTGATATGAAATATTATTTGGGATGTCTATTTTGTTGATTTTAGCTAATTGTCAAAGATTATCTTCTTTTTTATATATCCAATGCCTATAATTTTATTATAGGCATTAACACTTGACGAGCCGATGACTCTGTCGGCTGTAATTTTATTTACTTTTAATATAAAGTATATTTTTATATATATTATTATATTATATAAATCCGGATCAGATTAGAATGACAAATTTAATAATTATTTAATTAAACTATAAATAGGTAATATAATATTTATTATACATATATATATATTATATATACTACTAAAATATAATTTTTTTAATCGGTATAACGGCCTCAAGATAAAAAAGAATAATTTACAATTTTCATCCACGCAAAAACAAAAATATATCATTGATTTGCGTTAAAATAAAATTTAAAGAAACCTAAATATAATTAATTATATTTGGTTGGAATATTGTACCTGGGTTAAAGAAAAAATAATAAATATTATTAGTCTGATTTACAAAATTATACTAATGAGTTAAAAATATAATATATAATATTCATCTCGATAAAAAAATTATTTTACAATTGTTCCAAACTTTAAAAAAATTTAACTTAAAATTTAATTCTACAAACTATAAAAAAATAATATATACTATTTATCCAGTTTAAAAGAAAATTATATTATTGATCTGAGATATAAAATTTAAAATCAAATTAAAAATAATTAACTGAATTTGCTCCATGTAATGAGTCTGGCATTAAAATACAATAACTTAAACTAAATATAATCACTTGGATTTGGTTAAAATAACGAATTTATATAATTATGTATTTTATTCTATGTCTATATTATCTATAATATTTAAAAATAACCGTGGATCACACGAGTACTCATATTTAGGCACAAAAAAATTTAATTAATAAAATTAAAAATAAAAATAAAATAAAATAATAATTTTTTAAAATAACCGTGCATCACACGTATTATAGGCTAGTTTATAATAATATTTAACATGCAATAGTTTCATTAATAGATTAATTTTCGTAGTGTATTTATACAATTAAAAAAGAATTATAACATTTACACGCTATTCATCTAGCCTTAAATAAAATTACACTATTTATCCGCGCTAAAATATAAAATAAAAACGAACTAAATATATATCTATCTATGTTACGTTATAATATACGAAATATTGAAAGTTTAGTTGTCGGTCCGTACGAAAATTACTTAATTGCTCTTACTTAATTGATATAAAAAATATTAAAGATGAAATCTGATATTTTGGTCATACTATAAATTTATAATTACCTTTAACATAAAATAATCTTATTATTATATTAATATTCAAAATAGAATTATGTATATACAAATAAAGCTAAATCTGTATAAAGTCCTCATGCCTAAATAGAATAAGATATATTATTCACATGAGCCAAAAATTATAATATTGAATTGGTGTAAAACAAAATAAAATCAAAATATAATTGTTGATAGGAATAATGTCCCGGAAAAACATAATAATATACACTATTCATTGGTGCTTATCCGAGATAAATTAAAAATAAAAAATAAAATAAAAATTAAATATAGGTTGTTGGATCTGTTGCATCAGCCTAAAATAAAATAATAAATGCTACTAGCGTGGTTAAAATATTACATTATTGAATCAAGCTAAAATAAAATTAAAAATTAAAAGATAATTTGTTGGACGATATAATGACATCGAGTTAAAACAATGTAATATATACTACTCATCCGTGCCCAAACAAAATAATATTCGACCAGAGCTAAATAATTAAAAAAATTAAATATAATTACTTCAATTTTGTTAATACAATTGGGTATGTAACTACGAATTTATTCTATATATATAATATCCATACTATTTTATTAAAATGAAACTAAAGATTATTTGTTAGTTTGTATAATAACATCATACTAAAATAAAATGATATAAACTATTCAACCGATCTAAAAATTATACAAGTAATTTAAGATAAAATAATAGTTAAAATCCAACATTAATTAGACCAACTCAAAAAAGTATTACATAACTTAATCCGGGCTAAAATAATGTAATAAGATTTGAACAAATTTCAATACTTTAAATTTTCCACTCAAAATAATCTCTTTTTTTTAAATATTAAAATATGAAAAAAATGAAAGAATACCCAAAATACACCACTTTTCACCTTCAACGGCCCAAAATGCCCAGATGCGCGCGAACCGCCCAAAATACCCACGAAATATGTATTTAAGGGATGCATATTCAACCTTCTAAAATTTAATAACGAATACGCATGATGCGTATTCACTTTTGCTTTTACAAAGAATACGCATGTTCAAAATGCGTATTCACAAAAAAACAAAATGTGAATACGCATGTTGAACATGCGTATCCTTTGTTAAATTTTTTAGAACTGAATACGCATCCCCCACATGCTTATTCAGTGGGTATTTTGGGCGGAACATCCCACCAATAGGCATTTTAGGAAAATCTCCCCAAATGATGGGTATTTTATTTTTTCACTCAAATGAAATCATGCATCGCACGCGTTTTAAACTATTACTACAAATATATGTTATATTAAAAAAGATATATATAGTTCACTGGTCTCTAAATACATGTCAATTTTAAGTTTTTACTAGTCAGTTTGACTATATTTTGACTATAATTATATGACTAAAAAAATTAAAAATTTATATCATCGAAAATTACATCTAAAATATTTTAAAATATAAATTTTAGTTTGCGAACAAAAAAAAGTGATAATTTTGAATAGATAGTAAAAAATTAGTCAATTTAATTTAAAAAAACAAAAATAAACTTATATTTAAACACGAATAGAGTAAATTATATTTGTCGGATCTGGACTGGTTTTACTATGAGAATCATACGAATGCTGTACTCACCCCATATTTAAACGGGAAAAAAATTATTATCCTTCATCGGCACATTCCCCAATAGACGGGATGGGGCGACCCCATTTGAATTAATTAGGGGCGGGTTTCTCATTTTTTTCATCCGGTTGACAAGTCTAATAAGCATGACAAATTTAAGTTAAAGCATTGTTTACAAATTACTATTAAATCTTGAAATTTATTTTAAAAAATATTATTTTAAAATAAATTAATAAACATATGTAATAATTGTCTTTTCTTCTGTGCATATGTTAATTTTAGAAACTGTAGATCATTAAGATTAGGTCTGGCCTACCTGACACAAAAGTCCAATCCATACGCTAGACGACACATCCAAGATTTTGAAATAAAGAAGAATTATAGTCAGAATATATAGAATAGAATATATAGAATAGAGAGATCTCGAGGGAGATTACAAGAATTGAAGAGATTTCACATGGAACTCTAGGCAATCAGGTTATTCTTGATGTGAGTTCCTTTATTCAGAGTAGGCTAAAATAGCCTAACAACATGATTGGAAGCCTTCAACAAGGATAAAACCTTTATAAGATTTACTAGGTATGTTTGTTATATTTACAGTTAACAGTTTCGTAAGATATATGTTCTTAATTTGATTCCTGATTATGATATCTGTCGATGAAGGAATTTCGGAGCAATAAAGTCTGAGGTTCGTGGCCGGAAACAAGATCTGTGATGGTGGTTCTTCGTCGGAAATGTGAACAGTAATCAGTGGATTCGATGAACAGTGTTAAGTGGTTGTGGTTATTGGTGGCTGAGATTGCTTACGGTTAGTGGTGGCTCCTTTGCGCTCTCACTTCTGACCTCTTGTAATTTGCAAACATATCCCTATTTATAGGGAATCAAGCCAAAGTAGTTCTTGGGGAACAAGAAACCTAATGGGCTTAGATCTCTTGTCCCGAGGCCTAATGGAAAACCTATCGGAAACCATCTTCTACTAGCTTTAGGAATGTCCGCCGATGAGGCCCAACCACAAAGGCCCAAGGCTCTTCCACGACTTCGAGACTTCACGGATAAGGCATCTCCCTGACCAAGGATAACCCTCTGCTACCAGTTGTTTCTCTTGTCCGTGGATGCAGGTATAGCCGTGGTTCACCCTAAATGTTGGACGCGTCCTTGTCCCCCGATAAGGAGCCCCTACCAGATTACAGGACAAGTGATCCCAAGCTTTTGGGTGCAAAGTGCAGGATACTCCGTAGTCTCCCAACGAGGACACCCGTTGACTACAGAGACAGAGCTCCCAAAGCACACACCGGAATTTACCCCACATCCCCAATGAGGACACTCATTGACTATATAAGGAGGCCTTCTGTCCAGGGATACCCCTGGAGGTCTCTGATCACGAACACCGCCTTCCTGTAGATGCACTACAGAAAGGAGTTCTTCAATAGAGTACCTGCATAATATAGGTTAGTAATAATAACCTCTATCTTCCTCAAATCTTCCAAAGAGCGCATCCAATTAACCTTGCACTACTAAAAAAATGCCCTTAGACATCGATTATAAACCAATGTCTTTATTTTTTCAAACCGATTTCTTCGCATGTGTAGAGAAAGGTAGGGGTCTTTAACATCGGTTTTTAGCCGATGTTAAAGATGTACACATACATCGGTTTTCTTAGCAAACTGATGTATAATTAGGCCTTATTTTTAATAACATGTTAAAACTAGATTGTGAAAAATGGTAATTAGGAGGTTAAGAAGCACTATAAATATATAACAAGGAAGAAGTTTAATCTGATAGACATCAGATTCTTAACATGAATGATGTCTTACTTTGTATAGTACATCGGTTGCTGCATAGAACCGATATTAAATATCGTATATGACATTGGTTTCACTTAGGTTAGCGATGTTAAATATGGCATATTACATCGGTTTCACTTAGGTTAGTTATGTGAAAGTCCCTATTTACATCATTTTTCCTGTCAAAATTGTTGTGATTTGTTCATTTTTGACATCAGGTGGTTAATATTTAAATGATGTTAAATCTATCCAGGATACATCGTGCTCTTTAATTAAAATAAAAGATATATCAATAAAAATAATCTTAAACCATAACAAAATATACCAACATTCAACCAACATATTTCATTTACATCAACATCAAAAACTATCTAGTTGGAATCATATTTCTAACCTATCTAGCTCACTAAAGTAGCATCATATATTGAAGAAGTAGAACTTATTTTGCTAGGATTTGAAAACACTCAATGTTAGAGCACCTGCAACCAAACAGCTTTGAACAGCTGCTCCATATCCAAACAGTGCAACCCTCTCCCCTTCAATCAATACCCGCCCTTTCCCTACCTGTCCAGAAGAAAAAAAGGACAATTACTTTCAAGTTTCAACTGAATTTTTCATGAGTAATGAAAATATCTTGTTTACAGGAACCATGAATTAGATGAACCAGGAATTAATCAATATCTTGACACCAACCCCAATTCATCTAATTTATGAGAGCCTCTAGACATCAACTTATTATCCCTCTTCCAAAATCCCCAGCAAATTAGTGTATGTGAGCCCTTCATAATTTTCTTAACAACCGATATTATCACCTTCTAAATTAAGCATCCTCTAGATAAACTTTTAAAGCATATTAACATGGTTGTGTGCTTTCCTTTTGAGAGAGATATAGCGGTTTAACAGTTGTTCTAGCTAAATTATGAATCTTAAATATAAAACAACATATAATATATGATACACATGCATACATAGCTATACCTGGATAACATGTATAGCTATACCTGTAATTGATCAGTTATCTTTAACAAAACAAGTTAAGAAACTCATCCTCAGTATATATCAATTAGCAATGCTGCTGGAAATATTCAACTGCACAAATCAGTTCACTTTTTTGCCAAAATAGAGGCTATACTTATGTACATGTCTGCATTTACAAAATGGAATAACCAGGGTTTTTATAGAAACTCGCTAACCACTTTTTTGGAGCAGCATGGTGCAGCACATTAATAAGTGAACGCCTTCTTCTGCAAGGCATAAAACAGAGTGCAACTGCAAGAAATCGATGTGCCTGAAAAGATATTGCGTGTGCTATCATGTTCTTTTATAAGTACAATTATATTTATAAATATATTTTTATGTGCTTGAGTCCTTCTATGAGACATACTTATTTGCTTATATTTTAGTACTTCTCGATAAAAGTCAAACATTGCTAATCTCTTCATACATGTATAATCAAAACTAGATACAAATATTTATGAATTGGAATGGAATAATATCGATTAATATAAAAGAACATGTTTAAGAGAATTTTGAGACTATCTAATTTAGATTACTATTAGTGGTATAAAAATAACACAAACTGGAAGTCTCCACAAACTTACTTCTATTTTATCCACATCCCGTAGCGAATACATAAGGTAATCCACTACAACTGTCTTTTTAAATAACTGTTCAACATCTTTGCTGGTTGCACACAGTAAAGTTTTCCTTTTTATGATAATGAATAAGTGATATTATTATCATTACTAATGAAGCCAATTCCTCGTAATCCTTCTGCAAATTGATATGAGTGTGTGTGTATACTGTACATGTTCACTTGATGAATGTGCTATACTTGTTATCTCCGGAAATATAAAGCGAATCCATGTTATGGGGCAACTTTGAGCATAGTGCAAAAAATGAACAAATCACATATCAAAGTCTAATTTTTTTTGTTAAAATGGAGATATACAAATAAGATTGAACCCTTTAGAAACTAAATCTCAAGGAGCAAAACTATCCTACAGATATCTAAGCCCCTATTTTCTGCTACCAACTTCCGCATCCTCCCACAACACGATACAAGAGGAAACTACACTAACAATTTGTAAAAAGTTATTTTTGTATGAAAAGAAAAATATGGTTAATGTTAAATAAACACAAACTTTTGGTTAGTAATCTGCAGATACTCTATATCTAATACTAATGTCGAAATTAATCCCTAAAAAACCAATCTTAATTAATTCTAATAGTCGATAGGTCATTTATACTTCTCGATCAAACAAGTTACCTTGTGTAGAGGAAATGCTGAACCATTTACTTCAATTGGTATGTCACTAGTAACGTCATGAAACATCCTGCAGAACATGATAATTAAACCAATGCTGGACAATCAACTGAAACATTGAATTTGTATGAACGCTATAGATGAGCGAAAAATTCTTCAACATAAACACATCGATACGATTGTTAATTCAGGAAATGCCGAAACCATTGCTACCTACCTATATGAGTACTTGTACTGAGTTTAATAATATCAATTGAGCAGGCTTGTTTACTAGTTTGAATCAAGAGTTCTTATGATCATTAAGTTCATAAACATGTACTAACATTTAAGATAATAAAAAGAAATCTCCCTTAACACATAAAATATGCCAAGACTGAGTTAAGCAAAAAAATTATAATTTTCAATAGTGAAGTTAGTATATAATGAAATATCATGATAAAGAAACAAACCATTCAGTGCATCTCTGCTGCTGTGAGAACTTAATAAAAGACAATTATTCTTGTTGTTTGTCCATGGACAAAGAGATAAACACAAAAGTTAAAATTTGATATTTACAGATAATAAGCAGAAATAAGTAAGATACAAAACAGAGAGCCAATTAAAGTCTGAAAACTACACACAAACCAATTAAAGTCCTCGTATAAATGAGCATGGCTTGAAATTCACATCTAACCATTTTGTGTCCCTTGTATCTCCCTGAACATACATACACAAAGAAAAGTTAAAGAAGTTAAAATCAAGAAATTTGAATAAAGACAAAATGTAAAGATACCTCAAAAAAATAGGAATATGTTACTAATTTAAAGCCGATTTTCAAACTCAATCCTGTGAACAAAAAGTAAAATTTGAAAATAAATTGAAATTTACAGACTTACTTCACACTAGTCAAACAAAACCACCTGCTCTGAAGGTTAGTTAGCACGAATCAAACTAATTTTAAGCCGGGTTCATGATTAATTAGGGTTTCTGCTCTGAATTTGTGAGATGAATACTAATTTGTGAGAGATATTAGAAATCAATTAGGGTTGAGAGTCACAAGAGAGAAGGAGATGGTGAAAGAAAGACAAGAGATGGCGATAATGACAGAGCAACAAGAGATGGAGATAATTAGAGAGAGAGAGACCAGAGAAGAGAGAGTGAGAGAGAAGAGAAAATGAGAAAGAGAACTAAGAATGAGGGGAAAATGTTTTTGGTCAAAGGGGGGAAAATTGAGAATAAAAATTTTGTCTAAGGTGGGAATTTTTTGGTGTATTAACGGGGGAAAGAAAGAAGGCGGCCTTTTTTATTTTTTCTAAAAACAATTATAGACATCGGTTGGTTAAGATACCGATGTCTTACACCACCTTTAACATCGGTTTTGAAGCGACCGATGTTAAAACTGCTTTTAACATCAGTGACATTTCTAACCAATGTTAAAGGGTGATGTCGTAGGCACTATTTCTAGTAGTGTTGTCAAGACTCCTCCTTAGCCATTATTCAACTTAGGGCGCGCCCTAAACTTCTCCAAGGGAAGATGAGTCAATTCCTTAATATCCTTCTTTCAATAAATAAGGCGCGCCTCCCTCATCCTAGTGAGGGTGCGCCCTCCATATCTACAAGGACACTTTTCCGTTAGTCATTCATAATTCAGGGCGTGTCCTTCACTTTCTATAAGGCGCGCCTCCTCTCCTTTCTTAAGGAAGGTAGTCTTATCCACTCCTTAATTTTAGGCATTTATACCTCAATTTTGACTATTCTATTTGATTTCACCTGAATAACGTTAATACCAATTTTTGGGTATAACAACTACCCCCAAATTCCATGTGTCATTGGAAATGGTATTTGAATTTTTACTTATCTTTCATCAAAATTTGTATAAACCTATTTATCAGCATTTTTTATAGGGCGCGCCCTTAACAGGGCGTGCTTTTTAAAGTTCCAACTTTTCTTTACTCAGGATTTCAATGTCGCTGCAATAGTTAGATAAGGCGCGCCTTCATCAAGGCGCGTCCTTCAATTTTAAATGGTCGAAAACAGTTCCCCTTATTCTTCGGGAATCGTGACCGATGTGATTGATGTGATTGACAGTTATCTTTTTAAGCTATAAATACAAGTCACTTTTCATTTTCTTACTTTTTACTTCTACCTTATCTCTCTTACTTTACTTTTTCTTTAAAAAATTACCTTACCGGTGGAAGGAACTTTTGCTCGGAATCCGCCATTTTCTGTCACCATTTCCAAGATTTTTCCGGTCGATCTTCTTCTTCACTCAAAAAGGTATTTAAAGCTTTGTTTATTTCAGGTTTTCATCAAATAAATCATACTGCATGTCAAATTGTCTTTCCAAATTCTCATTCATAGTTTTTCCTCTATTTATATGTATATGTATATATATATGTATGTATATCTGAATTTCTATGACTTAGATCCAAAATTGTTTGGTAAAATTTTCAAATTCTTGTTTCTGAGAATTCCAACCGATTACCCCTTAATTTTAATTAAATTTAAGAGCATATATATCGCAAGAGCTATTTAGGGAGCGCCCTTACATTTATGCGAGGCGCGTCTTCCCTCTTCGTTATGAGTAGTGTCATTGTAATCTCATCTCCCAACGTCTTAGCATAGGACGTGCCCTAGAAGGAAGTTGACATAGGTCACCCCTAACACAGGAAATACCATTTTCTTAAGCCCTCCATTACTTGTCTATTTCCTTCATATTTGTTTCTTCCATTCTTTTGACTTGGGCGCGCCCTTAATGTGTTTTGGTTTTCTTGACAGCTGGAAGACGAGGGCGCGTCCTCACCTTTTCATCCTTTCAAGGATTTTCGCTTTAGGCTAGGTATCTACCCTCCTCCATTTATTTCTTTCGCAGCAGACTTCCCAGACGCACACAGAACTCCATACTTTTTGGAGCAAGAGGCGCGCCTTATCGAAGAATTCAAGGTTAGTGATATAATGGCTGAATCATCGAACGACTCCCAAGACCACA
Source organism: Apium graveolens (assembly GCF_009905375.1). NCBI lineage: Eukaryota > Viridiplantae > Streptophyta > Magnoliopsida > Apiales > Apiaceae > Apium > Apium graveolens. The sequence continues at coordinate 10,270,369 of NC_133651.1, forward strand.
TTTCTCTAAGCCAAAAGAGGGGTAAGCAGAAGCTGATCTAGAAAGAAAGATCCCCACCCCCTGTCACCACAGAGTTGGATGATGATGATTGGTTAGAGAGCTTGAATGTGGACATGTATAAGGGTATTGAAAATGGTATTAATGTTGGGGTAGGACCATCTAAGGTCTCTTACAAAGCTGTTTCCCCAAGCCCTTCTCCACAACAATCTCAGGGAACGCCCTCCTCCCAACAATCAGAGGGCGCATCTGAAGAAAACTCCTCGTCTCTCCGTACTTTTTTGATGAGGACACCCTCCAGTTCTCTACTTCCCCTGAGCCTTCTCCTATCCCTTTCCAACACTGGGAAGTTTCTGAATGTGAGTTGTACTTTGACCGAAATGAATTTGAGCCACGCACTAAAGCTCTGAACACTACAAGAAAAATGTTCATAGATATCGGTTTTTGGCCGATGTCTATGCTGTTTGGCAACCGATGTTGATGTCGGTGATGTTTATTCTAGACATCGACCATAACCCGATGTCTTTAGTTGCTTAGACATCGTTTCTGGCAAAAAAGCTGATGTCCATGCATTGTTTTCTTACAAAAATTGTTAGAAATAAATAATTTAATAAATAAATTACACCTATTAAAATATATTAAACATATAATGAGTTATGTTTTTTTCCACATAGACATCGAATATTTTCATTTAGGTGATGTAAAATCAGATATTAAACTTAGATTTCTTTAGTGAAAGGTGATGTCTATATTGACACATAGACATTAGTTTTATCCCAAACAAAGTGATATCTATGTTCAAATTAGACTTGAACATGTCAGTCTTTGACATCAGTTGTTTATCTAAAAGCGATCTATATTATATTTTTTTGATATCGGTTTTCTTCTTTAAAAGTGATGTCTATATTGGAACATAGACGTCAATTTGATCCCAAACAAAGTGATATCTATGTTTAATTTAGACTTTAACATGTTAGTCTTTGACATCGGTTTTTTATCTAAAAGCGATGCACGTTAACTTTTTTGACATCAGTTTTTCTTCATTAAAAGTGATGTACAATTGCTTTTATAACTAACATATATCAAATATACTGAACATGCACTCACGTAAACTAAATAAATAATAGGATTTGAATACATGCTGAAATACATAGTCTGGTCTTTTATCACCATCAAAATAAATTACATCTTACATTGAAAATTTTATAACTCAAATGAATTCCCCAAAAAATCAGCTTTCACAGTAAAAGAAATAAATAAGTAAATAAGCGCCATAACAACTTAGCTCCAAATAGAAGTGAAGGAACATGAGTTTTGTGTTTTGACTCAGAACACCCTGCGATCTTCTTTGAAAGATTAATAGCTTGTACACGTATACTTATATTAGCGCTTTGAGGTCATGACTCTGGCGTTGTATACAGGTGGATCACACGGTATATGCACTTTCTTCTATATTGGCCTCTTTGAGATCTGATTGAAAGAAAATATGATGTTTGGAGGAGGTAGATGACTTTCACTAGAGCTTTTAATCATCCCCTTCTGCAATTTTAAAATGGTTCAAGATCTTCATAAGTTTTATTTGACAAAAAAGTGAATATATTAACTCTTAACTTATCCAAAGTAATAACAATAATAATTTTCAAACTTTCAAATTTGTGGTCTCTCCTTGAATTCGCTTCTTGCTCATTTGGCTTAGCTGCATAATCTCTTCACTTTATTGAGGGTAAATATTTAACCATAGTTTTACAAAAGATATGAAAGTAATTGACAATATTATCATAACTGGTGTGAATATATCTATACAAATGTGTCACATCTACTCATATAGTATTTGTTATATTTGAACTCTAAAACCAATATATGTATTAGCATACATGCCCGCAGGATTCTCAAGATTTATATCACATTTACTAGGGTATCGACATTGTTATATTTGTTCTAGTGATTAAGTCAGTGGCTATAATATGCATATAAATACCATCATGCAAGTACCAAATAAGCAACAATAGTGAACCCATTCAATATGCAGTGTAAGCCTATGGCAAAGAGGAGGTGTAGAGACAATATTTACCTCTGAACTAGCCTTGTCAATCCTTTTGGATTGAGAAGCCACATAATCGATAACCTGGAAAAACTTTGTTTGCCCCAACTCAGTACAATTATGGTAATAGTAAATAGCCAAATCCCACGTCCTTAATCTTAGCTCCTGTAAATTGAAAATTTACAATCGTTAAAAAAAAAATTTTTAATGCAGTTTTACATCCAAAATAACATTTTTCTAATATAAGTATGACCTCTAGTTCCTAATTTCCATTAAGGTGCACAACGTATTCAGCTCCTTCCAAAGTTGTATCTGCTTCTCTCGAGTGTCTCTCACTGGCTGGGTATTAGTTAAAAAGTGATAAAGGTTTTGAAAAGTTTGCATACCATGAAACAAATATGTCACCAATCCTCTCAAAACCTGACATGAGTGCAACAATTATCCTGAGACATTAAAACTCATTGTATGACAGAGAATGAATGTAAATAACCAATCAAACAATACATACAAATTGCACAGATCTAAAATTTTAATTATAAATCTAGTGATCCTTCAAATATACAATATTTTAGCAAGTATGTTTTCTTATGATCATACTTGGTTAAATTTCCTGACTTATAAGTCATAAATAGTATTTTAGAAAAAAATTCATGCAACAAACTTTGGCAAACAGGTTCAAGAAAAGATTAGTTATGCGGCTCATTTTAGGGAGGGTACTCGGGTTCGTAACTCCTACCGCCATCTGTTTAATATAACCATTTATTTGTCTGTTTTATTCAGTCTATTGTATATCTGGTCAATCGTATGATTAAGAAGGAGTGTTAAATAATATTTGATCCATTTAAGGCCTTCCCCTAAAGGTGTTGGATGGGTTGGTTACTTGACATTGTTAAATAATATATTACATAACAAACAAGAGAAAGAGGAAACTTATGTTGCATCAGGTGCCATTCCAGAAAATCCAGTTCTTTGGGTTGGTTCTGTCCAAAGCCTCACATTCTTTATTGAACTGCATGTTTGTTGTAATAATTTGTCGAATGATGTTAACTTTATGCGAGAAAAATCCTCTTTCAGTAGCAGAAAAGAAGAAGTAATGATTGCAAACCTCTGGTAATATCACTGCAGTCCCAGACTATGCAACTTGGGATTGACCACCACTTGTTATTCAATATTAGACGATGGTGTAGGAAGCTGAAAAAGCAACACACGTATGTCAAAAACTTTAATATCTAATTATGTCCACAGGGCAACTTAAAATTGGGAGGGGGCATGAAACCTGGCTAACAGTAAACGGAGATTGCACTTGTAAAAGCCATTGATTAGAAGGGAACTGATCAGATAAGACAAAAGGAGTCACCTTCTTATCCTCCAATGTTGGCACATAAAGATGAACAGAAGGAGTATACTAACATAGCATTCATGAGAAAATTGTCAATACGAACACATTACGACGAATGCAAGCATCCACTATAAGTATAAAAGCATGGACAAACCTTGGATAATAAGTGAGAATGTGCTGGAGGATGGGTTGGACTAGAACATCATGTTGTAGCTCAACTTGATTTAGAGTAGGCACTACAGACTTAACATCACCAACTATTGATGCCTGCAGTACAACATCTTTGTTGGAAAAATCTGGATTTCCTTCTGTTTCTCTTGGTGTGTCCTTGAGAAGAGAACTAGGAATGACATCTTTCATATCCATAACAAGATTTTTAAATAGAACTTAGAACCTAAGAGATTACAAATATAGACAAGTAAAGATGTACCTGAATGTCAAACTTAAGGTTCATTTTTAAATTTGGCATTGCATAAATGTCAGTTAGTAATGCAAGTATACCCATAGTCCAAGGATTGGGTGGTTGATACGCTAGATTGTTGTGACAAGGTTTCAATATATGCATACATAAATTTACTATGACTGCTACGAACCACATTAAACAATATGCACAAAATCAACCATAAACATACCTTTGAAGTAAATGGAATCAATGCAATCATCAAACCCTTCTCATAAGCCTGCAAAAATCACAAGGAAGATCGATCTGCGTTTAAGTTCGTATTTTTCTTTTTTTAGTCAAGTGAAAAAAAAGACATTAAGTGCATTTTCTTAAGTAAACCTATTAAGACAGGAAGAAAACCAAAAAGAATCATTTAGACAATAAACTAAACCTCAATAATTAAATACTTGGGATCAATCTCTCGAGCTCACATCACTTGAATCCTGCTTATCGTTACCTTCCCAAGCCAGCTACCCAGGTTCTTTAACAATGAACATTCCTCAGAACTTGGTTTTCCTAGTTTTCCTGTCAAGTATTGATATAAATGCAAGAAGCCTCCGCTTGTAAAGAAGTGGCATAAAAGAACACAAAATCTATAATGATCATATGTTAAATGTATGTTTACAAACCTGACATGCATGAGCAGCTGAAAGAAAGAGAGCAACTAAAGTTCCTCCTAGCAAATAAATGGACAATATGGGCCTTTCTATAAGTTTACAGATTTCTATTATCTCTCTAAACCTAAAATCCGAACAATGCTATCACAAAACATATAGAATCTCCGCAAAAAATAGAATCTCCTTTTAAATAATCAAATGTTCTAAGTTGCAACAATTGACTTTTCAAATCAAGTTCAAATAGTATTGGAAATTACCTTGCCGATCTCATGTATTTCAAGCTTTATCTCCATCATCTCTATTATCTCTATTCACTGCATCTCTCATAATGGTTCCAATGGTTCTGGCCGCGCCACACAAAAATAATCATTCTCATATAGGAAACACGTCTCCATTTTTTTCACAAACCAAAGAGAAACATGGGTCAACACAAGATAATTGCAAAAAAATACAAGACAACTGCAAAAAATTTCAAACGATCAAAGTACCTTAAATATAAACCAGAGATTACCTAAAATAATAGTTGTATCATGTATAAAATTAAAATTAAAAAATTAGTAAATGAAAGATAAATCCAAGTAAACGAAAATAACATACTAATTCATACCCAAAATATACTCCTTATAACAACCAAAATGTATTAAAATTAAAAACCCCAATTTAAAAAATTATGGTTTCGATTTTAAAAATCCCCAAATTAAGAAGTTAGAGTTTTAATTTTAAAAAACTTAATTGTTGAAGCAGAAAAGACCACAAGAGTATTCATGTAAAGGGGATACCGAGAGATTGTTAGCAGGCCGGTGAAGGTGATTGTGATGGTGAACCCATCGGAGCAGGTGGAGGTGGTGGTTACTAAAACAGCGGAGGTGGTGGTGGTGGACATTAGAGTAGCAAAGGTTGTAATGGTGAGAGATGAGAGAGTGGTGAGAGACCATAGAGAAAGAGAGAGATTCAGTGAGGGTGGGTTGAGAGACGAGAGAGAGGTTTGTAGAGATTTACTTCTTTTTTGTTTTTAGTTTCTATGAACACGGAGGAAATAATTGGCAATCCGATGAGGGAAAGTTTTGTAAAATATCATTAAGGGGGGAAATAAATTGAAGTGGCCCACGCTAATTTATTTTAGGGAACTTTAGACATCGGTTGTTAAATAATCGATGTCTTCGAATAAAAAAGACATTAGAAAAATATGGGGTGATGTTATTAACTTTTATAACATGAGTGGCATCAGCAACCGATGTCTAATGTGTGATATCTATTCAACTTTTTCTTGTAGTTGAAGAAACATTTCAGGAAGGAGCATGGGAAGCTATTCTATGTTGGACTCCCTTTAGCCTGCTCAGATGAACAGTTAGGGTGGCTCATGGAGTACTATGATATAGAGGGTATATGGGCGCGCTTTCTCAACATAATGCGGCCCCACATCTTCAAGTATGGGAGAAACTTCAGGATCCCCAGAATGGTAACCAGCCCTAATCTGGTTTCATTAGGTGTTGGCTTGCCTTTATATCCTTTCCTTAGAGAAGTGATAAAGCTCTATGATGTGGCCCCAATCCAACTTTCTCCACTCAACTACAAATTTGTCCTTGCTTTGTTCATCCTTTACACTGACTTAGGCTTTCCCCAGCCCACAATGGCCGAGGTGAGTAATTTTTTTAACCTAAGGAAATCTGATCACGGTTATTATTACTTGGTGGCACAGTACAACAAAAAAGGGTTTTCTTTCGGGAAACTCAGCCATGAGAAGGGCTGGAAAGAAAACTTCTTCTACTTGTACGATGTTCCAAGGATAAGGATTCAGTTCAACACATCCCCAAGTAAGGGCGCACCTTCTCTTTCATTTTTCCCATTTTAATTTATTACTTGATTCTTATAGCCCTTTTCTCCTTTAGACAAACCAGTGATGAAAGCTCCTGAAGGCGCGCCTAAAAGGTGGGCTGAAGCTTTGCTCAGAGTATCTACTGAGAAATGGAATTTAAAAATGCTGGTTACTAGGACCAACCTTATGATGGTCGGAATCCTTTCTGACCAGGTCAGGGTAAAATTTAAATTCATAAAATTAAGAAAAGGTGTTCCTGTCTCTCGTGCTGTGGACTTAGACAGCGACAAAAAAGCTAAGGAAGAAGAGGAAGAAGTAGAGGACAGCTCCCTTCAGGGCGAGCTCCCTTCAGGTTTGTTCATTTAAGGTGCGCCCACTATTGGGATGCCTTATACTTTTCCCCGGTTGCTGCTATCTTATTTTCTCTATTCAAAGATTACACATTTACATTATGTATATTATATTTGCTTCTTATTTTCTCTATTCAGAGATTGCACATTTATATTATGCATATTATATCTGCTTCATATTTTACTTCAAAACTTGTTTAGGCGCGTCTTCATTTCTTGGCGCGCCGTCTTGTTATCTTTTGACTAATGTTTATCATATGTTTTGCGCAGAAATGGCTCTTCCAAAGATTTCAAAATCATTCGGGGCGCGTTCCGGTGATAAATCCAAACCTAAACCAAGGAAAGATGCACCTAAACCTCATACATCCACTCCTATTCCAACTCTTGTCCCACAAGTTGCTCCTGTCCCGAAAAGGCCCATTATTGATCTAACAGAGAAGCAGGGCGCGCCCAAGAAGAAACCTAAGACAGATGGCGCGGCTTCAGGATCTTCTACCGCTTTGAATTGCCTTAGCCCTATGGGCTCTCTTCATGATTCAGATGAAGAAGTATAACAATATCAGCTTACAAAAGAAAAATTCAAGAATTAATGAGACAAATAGCATTACACTACCTCTAGAAACCTAGTCTAGAATACATCCAATAGCATTAACGTTACTCTTCCCTGTGTCGAACCTAACTCATGTGGAAAATATATACACTCCTAGATGAACATGAACTCAAGTTATATTCAATTGAGCTGACCAGATTACGAGATAACTTAAAAAGTAAATGAAACCTCCTCGGAACTGTAAACCTTACAAAAACAAACTTAAAATTCACCTAGCACTGCGTGAACTTGATCATTATATAAGGAATATGTAATATCTTGAAGGTGGATCCCAAAAATTTTTAGTAAGTATGCTCTAGTACACAACTCAACTTCCACAAAATCTCACCCATCTCGTGTTCCTTAACAATCATTTGTTAGGATTCCTTTATCCAGCATACTGTTTTCTGACCATTGGATTAAGTTTTCAATGGTCACAATTAAAAAATAATTATGCCTATCCTATATAAATTAGCTGAAAGAGAGATGCTCCCCTCAAAATTTTAGGGGAAAGGGAAAAGACCTAATTTACTCGTAGACATAAAACAACATCACCAAATCACTACTAAAATGAAATATTTGGAACATTTAAAATCATTAAGCAAAATTTACAAATAGATTTTAAAAACTAGAATATGAAAAAATTAAGATAACATAAAAAAGTAAATATAAATAATATCAAATTTCTGGCATATAAAAGAGTAGGTAAATGTCTTATTACTACCTAATTCACCCTAAAAATAAATGATTCTTAATAATATTATTATATAAATTTTATAAAAATATTAAAAATTATTTTATATTAATATTAAAGAAGATGTGCTGAATTTAAAATTATTATTTATTTTATATTTTTCAATCAGATTTTTTTAATGTTAAAAATTGAAAATTTTTAGTAAAAATTAAAAATTCATTTTAAAAATTAAAATAAGAGTTAAAGTGATTTAATCATATTTTAATTTTTCAAAATATTAATTTTATTTCTCTTTCCAATATAATTATTATCATTAAATTGTGGATCTCAAATGATTTTTTTACATATGTCTGTAAAATTTGTATAAACATAATATTTAATATATATATATATATATGTATATACATATATACACTATAAATTTATTATAATAAATTTTAAATTATATAAATATAAATATAAATATAACAAAAATAATATGTTATTGTTAATTTTATGTAGCATAATCTTTTCTGGTATAAACCTTATATCTGATAGCATAGGACTCATTTCTTTAATCATGTAGGATAGTTATATATGTTGGAAACAATTTTTATTTTTTTTAATTATTATAAAATAACTATAATCCTCCACAATGGTATGAAACAACAAACTCCCTATTTGCACACAAAGCGCATCGATTAGTAGCTTGGAATCAGATTCATACACACAATTATTTCTTCTCCAATCTATTTATCCAGGACAATGCTTCTCTCATGCTCAAGGCTTCCGCCTCCCTTGGTGATCACACACTTCATCAATAATGATTTTAACCCATCCTAGTAAGGGTTTAGTCCATGATTTCGATCGGCACCTGGTTGTTCTGATGCTAAACATCTCGCTCATTTGTTGATAGTGTATAAATATGTTTCTATAACTTTCAACTGTTTGTATGTAAACGGGGAAAACAAAGATGCATAAACCTATCTCAGGCTTCTTGCTTTTTTATTTCTGAAAGAAAACAAATACATATATTGACAGAATCTCAAATAAGATCCTACAAAATAGGACATGACAGCAACTACTTCCTAAAAACACTCTGCCACGATTAACTTATTCCATGTTCCTAAACACACGCCTATTTCCTGAAGACTGAATCAAACTGTACGTTAACTAATTCAAATACATGTTTGAGATTACATATTCAACAATCCCCCCTTTAAGCTCAAACATGTCCGTTTAGACTTATAACTCCCAAGAGCTTTCTCATTTCTTCAAACTTAGTTTTGATCAGAGCCTTCGTCATTATGTCTGCCCTCTGTTCATTGCTACTCACATGCTTCAGAATGATCTCTCCCCGCTCTACGCATTCCCTAATAAAATGATACCGCACATCTATGTGCTTGCTTCGTCCATGAAACATCTGGTTTTTTGCCAAATCTATAGCTGACCGGTTGTCAATGCATAAAGTTACTGGACCAATGACCTCTGACGTGATCTGACTGAGTACATTTCGAAGCCATATGGCTTGGCAAGTGGCTGCGGTAGCAGCCATAAATTCTGCTTCGCAAGAAGACAGTGCCACGCAGCGTTGTTTATGCGATACCCAAGTTATAACACTGTCATTTAAGTAGAAAACCATCCCGCTTGTGCTCCTCCTATCATCCAAATGGCCTGCTAGATCACTGTCAGAGAACCCATTTAGAACATTCTTCTTGTTGTTCTCAGAGTACACTAGACTAAACTGAATTGTCCCTTTCAAATATCACATGATTCGTTTCACAGCTTCCAAATGAAGTTTTATAGGTCTCTCCATATGACGACTTACAATTCCCACACCAAAAGCAATGTCTGGTCTTGTATGTACCAGATAACGAAGACCTCCCACCATACTTTTGAACATAGTCGCGTCCACTGTTTCACCTCTTTCATCACTTGTGATCTGCACCTTTGGATCCATAGGATAAGTTGTAGGGTTACATTCCAACATACGAGCTTTCTCTAGAATTTTACGAGCATATCCTGACTGTTTAAGCACAATACCGCATGCATTTTGCTCAACTTCTATTCCCAAGTAGTAGCTCAGTTTTCCTAAATTATTCATCTGAAATTTTTGGTTCATCTCAGTCTTGAACGTGCCAATCAACTCAGAACTCAAACCAGTGACTAGTAAGTCATCTACATATACCGCTACTATCAACATTTCACCGTTTTCGTTTCTCGTATATACTGCTGGCTCGTAAGGGCACCGAATGAAACCCAATTTTTCAAGATAGTGGTTCAGCTTTGAGTACCAGGCTCGTGGAGCCTGTCGTAAGCCATAGAGGGCTTTCTTTAATTTATACACCAGCTGTTCTCTTCCCTTTTTCTCAAAGCCTTCAGGCTGAAACACATATACATCTTCCCTGATATCTCCGTTGAGAAAAGCAGTCTTCACATCGAGGTGATGAACCTCCCAGTTTTTCTTAGCTGACAGAGCGAGCAACAATCTCACTGTTTCAAGTCGCGTTACTGGAGCATAAACCTCATCGTAATCCACTCCTTGCTCTTGAACGTATCCCTTTGTGACAAGCCTTGCCTTGTGTTTAACAACTCTTCCATCAGCATCCTTCTTAAGCTTGAAAACCCATTTCAGCCCAATAACCTTTTGTCCAGGCGGCAACTTTGTTAATTCCCACATCTCATTTTCTTCGATAGATTCCATCTCCTGTTCTATTGCTTGTTTCCATTTAACATCTTTGACCGCCTGTTTGTAATTTCATGGTTCATCAACTCCCATTAGATACAGTTCATCCATTGTCTCTATTTCTTCCGTTTCCTCATATATATCTCTGATTGGCCTGGTGTTTCTTGGTTCAACGCTGTCATCGTAATTTTTACTATCAAGCTGGTTGATACTGGTTTGATGAGAAACACTGGCTGAAACATTTCCTTGTGAGACATTTTCTTCATTTTCTTATGTGAACCCAGGCTGACTATCACTATCATTTTCATTTTCAAGTTGTACAATGAACTGCTCTGTCGTGTTTATTTCAGTATCTATTTTACTCCACGGCCACGATTCTGATTCTCTGAATGTCACATCTCGACTCACACAAATTCGATCAGCAATAGGGTCATAGAGGCGATACCCTTTTGTGCCTGGTTCCTTCCCTAAGTTGATGACCTTCTTACTACGATCCTCCAGTTTTTGAATACACTTGGCTGGCACTTCCATGTATGCTAAGCAACCAAAAACACGAACATAACTTAGATTTGGTTTTTGTGCGTACCTTGCTTCATAGGGTGTCAATTTAGTGAGAGCTCTTGTAGGAACTCTGTTAAGAATATAGACTGAATTCCGAACTGCTTCTCCCCACATTTTAATTGGCAATTTCATCTCCTTTAAACAACTTCTAGCCATCTCTACTACTGTTCGATTGCGACGCTCCACCACGCCATTTTTTTTAGGCGTGTATAGAGCTGTAAGATGTCATTCTATCACGGCACCTTCACAATATTCTCTGAATTCACTAGAGACAAACTCACCCCCCTATCTGACCTGAACACCTTAATTCGTTTTTCAGTTCTCTTCTTAACTTGAGCACGAAAGTTCTTGAAATTTTTTAATGCTTCGTCCTTACTCTTAAGAAAATACACCCACATGAAACGAGTAAAGTCATCGACCAAGAGGAAAAAATACCTGTAGCCAGATGCTATTTCCGGAGTAATAGGGCAACACAAATCGCCATGGATCAGTTCAAGAAACTCCTCAGATTAATAATTTGATTTGTTCGGAAATTTCTTCCTGGCATGTTTCGACATCATGCACCCATCACAGTCATTCTCCAGTTGGCCTATTCTGGGCATTCCAGTAACCATTTGTTCCTTCCTCATCATGTGCATTGCATGATAATTCACGTGTCCAAGGCGTATATGCCACAATTTGGACATCTCATCTACCTTTGCCAACATACACGTCGATCTCTTTCCAGTTTCAATGACCAATTTATACAGACGATTTGGTGCTCTTTTAACTTTCATTAACAGACGTTCCCCTTGATCATAAATCCACAGATAATCCCCTTTTAACACTACTTTGTTGCCATCTTCGGACATCTGCCCTAAGCTTATGATATTACTATACAGGCTAGGGATGTAGTATACATCGAACAAGCATCTTTCTTCCCCATTTTTACACAACATCTTCACACACCCCTTCCCCTCTATCTTGACAGTCGAGCCGTCACCAAAATGTACCAAGCCTGTGATTGTTTCATCCAGTTCAGTGAATTTTTCCCGAGAACCTGTCATATGGTTACTAGCACCATTGTCAAGATACCACATGTTTGTTTCTTTTATTTTTTTTTCTTGTTTTGACAGAATCTTGTGCAATGCCTTATTCTCATCCGTGAGCATCACCACTCCTTCCTTCACGCACTTAGCCAATAATAAGGCTGGTTCATCATCATCATCTACTTGAGCCATGTGTGCCTCTTGCCTAGGTTCTCTGTTTTTCTTGAGCCTTCTACACTCTGCGGCATAATGTCCGTAAAGGTTACAGTTGTAGCACTTTATGGTACTCTTGTTTGGACATCCTACCTTACCTTTAAAGCCTGAAGACCCTTCTTTATTAGTCCGTTTCAACCATTCCTCGCGTGGCAAAAGTAGCTTTCCATTGGCCTTTTCTCGCTTTTCCCATTCTTCTTCTGTCAATAGCAAGCGACTCTCATTTGTTTCTATTTTTCCTTTTACACGTTCCTCGTGAGCTCGCAGAGAACCAACAGCCTCTTCTATTGTCATAGTGCTAAGATCACCAAACTGTTCTATAGTAGACGTAATTTGTAGAAATTTGGAGGGGACTGCTCTAAAAAACTTCTTCACTGTATAGGATTCATCCATCTTATCTCCAAGAGCTCTGATATTGGTGACTATTCCATTCATTTTCATGTGGAAGTCATCAATTGTCTCGTCATCTTTCATAGTCATGGCCTCAAACTCAGATTTGAGTGTCTGAATTTTCGCTGCCTTCACTTGTTCTGCTCCTTGGCAAAGTGTCTTAATTGCCTCCCATGCTTCCTTTGTCGTATCTTTATCTGCAAGTGACAGTAAAATCTCCTCAGAGATTCCCTGATAAATCATTGCTAGTGCCACTTTGTCAGTCTTATCATCGACTACAGTCTTTGGGTCTTTCGGTTCTATGGCATTTCACACCCCTTGTGCTTTAATAAACACTTTCATCTTGAGAGACCATGCTGTATAGTTGCTCCTATCAAGCATTGAATAGCTCAAACCTATCGATCCATTCTTCAACTTGTTGGCCTCCATCCTCGTTTGTCTTCTGTTTCACCTAGAACTTCCCGCTCTGATACCAATATGTTGATAGTGTATAAATATGTTTCTATAACTTTCAACTGTTTGTATGTAAACGGGGAAAACAAAGATGCATAAACCTATCTCAGGCTTCTTGCTTTTTTATTTCTGAAAGAAAACAAATACATATATTGACAGACTCTCAAATAAGATCCTACAAAATTGGACATGACAGCAACTACTTCCTAAAAACACTCTGCCACGATTAACTTATTCCATGTTCCTAAACACACGGCTATTTCCTGAAGACTAAATCAAACTATACGTTAACTAATTCAAATACATGTTTGAGATTACATATTCAACATCATTAACCCAGTTCCAGCTAGACAACAAGTGTAATGCCATCTGCTTAACTCCAAACACTGATATGCTAACATTTTCCCACACCCATCTATTTCTTCTTACCCCTCATAATTCATTCACCCAAGGAGAATTTCTTAAAACATATACTCATTTGTAAGGTATTTGTAAAAAAAATGCCATTATTTTTTTCATACTTTAACAAATAAATAGTGGATGAATCACTATTAATGTCATGTACAAGGAAACTCAATATTGAATTAACAAATAAGTGATGTGGTAACTTAAAAATAAATGTATTATTTACAAAATCCAACTGAATGTTTTAATGGACATATTGAATTAATTATTTTCTCAGAAATATATTATTTTAAAATAGAAGGAATAAAAATGCGTAACTATATAACCGGTGAAATACTCGTTTTACTTTTCTATTTTAAATATGTTGTATAAATATAATATTGAATTATGGCGATATCCTCCGGCGTCAATTCTTCTTCTTCAATGAATAACGTCGTGGGATCAGGAAGAACAAGTGAACCATCAACCTTATCTCGTACGCATATGACCAACAAATATGTTGGATTGCCGTATTTGTTTTGAAGCTTTGACCATTCCGTGTTTACTCTGCCACTCTCAGATTTATCAGCCGCATTTTCATTTCTATAATATTTATGTACATTTCAACTTTTAATTGTTGTGTTTTTATACTAGTTAAGGCGTTGGACAAGAGTTTCAGATTAGGGTGAATCGACAATTAATTACTGCCGGAAATTTAATTTGTTTGATTTGTGTTGGACTAAGGGCCTAAAGCGAATCTAAAACTAGTGAAAGTTAGATCAATCCTATTTTCTTTTATAAATCTTCCATAATGTGCACTTTATTTGTGCTTCACGCGTCTGTGAGTCTAAAAATTTATCTATTTTTCACCTAAACGAGTGTCTAAATTAACTACTCTATTAAGCCGAAAATTTAATTTGTTTGATTTGTGTTGGACAAGGGCCCAAAGAGAATCCAAAAATAGTGAAAGTTTATTCAATCCTATTTTTATTTATAAATCTTCAATAATGCGTACTTACTTGCGCTTCACATGTCTGTGCGTCTACATAATTACCTGTTTTGGCCTAAAACTAGTGTCCAAGTCCGGGTGTACATGTTCAAACATCAAGTGTACGATCAAGAAAAATGAACATTTCGGGTGACATAAAACATAACTAATTTCATTTAATATTTGAATGAAATATATCAACAAGGCCTTTCTTTTAAATTGGTAGCACGAGATTAAGAGTTGTCAAGTCGAAGCCTTCTATTGAAATTCTTAGCTCGAGTTGCCAACTCAAGGAGTTGAAATAACTAATCGGTGCGTCTTCTTCCTCTCTCTTCGTCTTACTCGTGTCATCTTTTCCTCGGGCCCAACGTCATGTGCGTCCTTAGACTTGCTCGCATCTTAGTTATTTCTTCTTCCTCAGCCTCTTCTTCTTCTTCCGTGCATGGTATGACTGAATTATCACATAAATCATCATCTTCAACATATGTGAATTTGGAGGCACTTTACTACAAATAGTATGCCTACATCTCAGGGCACGAGTTCCTTGCATTTGAAATCCTATTCATTGGGTCACAAATCCTCTACATGTTCCAAAATCTCCTTTAAGGTTTTCACTGCCAATGCTCCCACGTACTCGAATTTAAACTTGTGCTCTTGTTTCTTCCACAAATGGTATATTTAAATCTTCAAACGAATCATCGTTTTGAATAAGTATAGTCATATTAAATTTATTCGAAGATAAAGATAAATGGTCATCGGATGATATCGCCATTCCTCAGTTGCATATATCTTTTTTTCTTCATTTTTTTAGCAAAGGCAAGGTTACGTGGATATAAGTAATTAATATGTTGATTGCCTAATATAGGATTAATCAATGAAAGATATGTCGTATATCTCTTAATTAAAATTACTCTCGGTATAACTTTTTTGTCACATTTCATAGTGATTAATACTCTTATTTTTTGTAATTATATTCATTCCAGTCCTCTTGTGTAAGGACTTCGTCCATCAGGATTTTACTTCCTTTATCTAAATGTGATAGTGGGTGATTATATTTGTAATTCGACGTTCAATTTGTATTTATGGTTGAGATCAAAGACTTCCCCCATGGAAAATCACGAGAAAATGATCTTCTCGCGATTAATTACTTGTATGGATATATATTAAATTGTATGGATGCGTCGATTACAATTTTGGCTTTTTATAATAATGATACATTGAAAATGAATCCAATTTCTACCAATGGGGCGAAATCAGTAATTTTAATTTCTTTGAGAACCTCAGCCAAACACACGATAACCATTCAACGAAGAGTGGTGTGCCCATTTTCTCATATTACACTGATTAATGAACTTTTAACAAGATAAAATATAGTATATTTAGTAGTAGTAATATGTGCTTATACACCACAATGCTTATGTAAGAAACAATGCAATGCAAGGAATATATAGTAAGTTGCTCTAGGATTTATTTTTTGGTGAAGTATTTCTAGGCTTTTACATAAAATGGCATTCGAGATATTTTTTGTGATTTATACTTGAAAAAGCCAATCAGTTAGTAACATGAACTTTTTGATTTGGTCCATGGACTAATGACATCTTTAGTCGCAAAAGGTTGGCTCAGGTTTCTCTATATGTCTACCAGTTACCAAGTAGTTTTTGACTTGATTATTATGGCACAAAGTTATTTTTATTTTATTTTTTTATCATAGGGAACCCGCAGCCGTTACCCTTTGGGTGCGCACTAGGTAAACCCCAGGGGCTCACGCAATTACCTGCAAACCATGTGGACCAAGGTAAACCGCATTTAAGCGACATGCACTGACTCAGGGGCCATAATCATAAATTCTCCTCCCGTGAGATTCGAACCTGTGAACAAGAGGATAGATATCCCCTTGTGACCTTTTTGTCATACTTTTTTGTGAACTTATTTATTCTTCAGACAAATACATTGAGTAATTTTGCAATATATTGCGGCTTCCAATGTTATACAAATACTTTTTAACCTTGTTATACATTTGGTACCTAACTGCTTTCTGTTTAAAATGTTAGTAAAATTTAAAAGTGTTAAGAACTTACTATTACTTGTAACCTAAGCTTCATTCATTTGCATTGTTTACTAAATGAAATATGTGGTGTTGAATGATTACATTACAACTATATCTTACATTTTTAGTTTGTTAAATTATATTGTAGTCCGTCAAGGGGCACATTTCTTGTTCTATATGCGTTGACAATTATAGAAACAAATGCCCTACTTGATGTTTGTTAATTGACTATATGCGTAATTGTTAAAATACCCTTATAAGATCCTGTGATGACCTTCCTCTAACACCTTGAGATTTTAGAGCAATTGGTTCCTTAACAAAGTATTAGAACGTTAACATGGTATCAGAGTTAAGGCTAGCTGGCAGAGGTCTCGGGTTCTAACCCTATCACCCCCAATATTCTCATAACCTGGAGAGGGCATTCCTCTAACATCTTAAGGTTTTTGAGCGAATTACTCAGGTTCAATCCCCGCCACCCCCAATATTTTTCATAATTTAATGGACACAGAAGGCTAAATGTGCTTTAGAGTGGGGGAGTGTTCCTCGAAAGGGTTTTAACAGTAACCATGAATTGAAAGAATGTAATTAGAGGTTTTTGAAGTAGTTAAAATCACTTGTCCGAATAGCAAGTATGGATGGAAAGAAAAAGGGAGATACATCATGAAATGTGAGCATATTTATGCGATCTTGCACCTATGAAACTTGTTATTGTCCTCTTCCTGCCTGCGGTTTTGATGGTTCCTACAAGGATTTATATATATAGCAAGCAACTAGCATCAGCCACAAGCTTCACCTTTGACTCTCCTTTTTTTGTTCATTTAAGTGGAAATAGTGTCGTTGAATCCCAAAATAAAGATAGTAAAATAAAAACAACTGATAATGGCTACATCCTCCGATACCAATAAATGCTTTCTAGCCGATTGCGTGAGGCGATCATGAAGTACAGCAAGCACAAAAGCGTTTATAGCTACGAATATATTGGATTGCTCTGGTCGTTTCAAACCTTTCACCATTCCTATTTACCAGGTTTAATTTACCGTCTTTCCCCTCAATTTTACTGCTTGCTTTCATTTTTATAAAATTTGTTTACATTTTAACTTTTCATTATTGTGTCATGTTTTTATGCTTGTTTAGTAGTTGGCCTTGTTGTTTGGATAATCTAAACTAGTGTGGTTCTATTTATGTTTGAATAAGTCAGCTACGTGTTTATAGCTGTAGAAGTAGTCATTCAGAGAGTTAGAGAAATAATAGGGAGGTGGTGCTATTTTGTAGCAAACCACATCTTCCAGTTTAGATAAAAAGGTAGTACTTGTATTTTCTGTTTAATAACTAAGTCTGTATGTGTGTATCTATCTTCTTGCAGTAATACAAAATCGAGTTCACGCTCAATCAGTTTGACTCTTTCATACATTAAGCTTTATATATTCAACATTGTGGTATCAGAGCCACAATTCAACACTCATTAGACACTGCTGCACTTGGCGTGAATGGAGACGGGGAAAAACAAAGAGGGTTCAATTGGTCTCAGTTACCCTATGCTCACGAAAACGAACTACACCGCGTGGGCCATGAAAATGAAAGTCTTTATGCAGGCTCACGGGGTGTGGGAAGCAATTGAGCCTAAGGATCCTAAGGCAGCAATCGACACAAAAATTGACAAACGAGCGATGGCTATGATCTATCAGGGCATCCAGGAGGATTTGATGTTGACTCTTGCTGAGAAGCAAACCGCGAAGGAAACTTGGGAGGCTATCAGAACAGTATGTCAAGGCGCAGACAAGGTCAAAAAGGCCAAGGTTCAGACACTGAAAGGGCAATTTGAAGCTTTAAATATGAAGGAGACAGAGCAGATCGATGAATTTTACATGAAATTGAACGGATTGGTTACAAATATCCGGGCTTTGGGAGAGAAGATTGAGGAGACTTATGTTGTGAATAAACTACTGCGAGCAGTCCCATCCAAATTTTTACAAATCGCTTCTGCCATTGAACAATTTGGAAATTTGGAGGAACTCACAGTGGAAGAAGTGATCGGGTCTTTGAAGGCCCATGAGGAAAGAATCCGTGGACAAGTTGATGTCAACGAGGGAAAGCTGCTGCTAACAGAGGATGAGTGGAGAAAACGGGAGCAAACTGAAGGCCAGCTTTTGCTCACCAGAGAGGAATGGCTTAAATGCCAGAGAGATGGGGCTCGAAACAGTGGTGAAACGCGAGGAAGAGAGTGGGTGCGAGGTAACCGTGACCGAAGCAAGATACAGTGCTTCAACTGTGGGGTGTATGGCCATTACGCGGCTGAATGTCGAAAGTCCAAAAGAGACAGGGATAATAAACCTGAGGTGAACCTGACACAGGTCGATGATGAGCCCACTTTGTTATTAGTTAAGGTTGGAGAGGTCAAGGAGGATACAGTAATGCTCAATGAAGACAACGTGTTCCCGGTCACTAAAGGTATTGGAACTGCTAGTGAGACAAAAGGTGGAGAAGACTCTGACGTCTGGTATCTGGATAGCGGGGCAACAACCCATATGACGGGGCAAAGATCGAAGTTTAAGGAGCTAAACAAAACTGTAACTGGACGTGTGAAATTTGGTGATGGATCCACCGTGATAATTGAAGGAAAAGGGAGTGTGGCGTTCCAGTGCAAAAATGGCGAAGAGAAAATACTAAATGAGGTATACTTTATCCCCACTTTACGCAATAATATAATTAGTTTGGGAAGGCTGTCTGAAACAGGGATGAAGGTAATTTTGGATGGAGAATTTTTGCGAGTGTACGAGAAGGATGGAAAGCTGTTAATGAAGATCACAAGGTCTCTCAATCGTCTGTATAAAATTAATATCAAGGAAGCCAGTGGCATGTGTCTGTTGAGTAAAACGGAGGAGGCTTGGTGGCTGTGGCATGCTCGACTTGGGCATGTCAATTTCCAGGCGATTCAATTCATGTGCAGCAACAAAATGGCACTTGGTTTGCCACCACTGGTTCAACCCAAGAAGGTGTGCAACGGCTGTCTTCTGTCTAAGCAAACACGACAACCGTTTCCTACACAATCAAATTTTACTGCTAAGGAAGCTCTACAACTCATTCACGGAGATTTATGCGGGCCAATTGCACCGCCAACACCGAGTGGAAGCAGATTCTTTTTTTTGCTGGTAGATGACCACACACGGATGATGTGGGTGTTTGCTTTAAAATTGAAGGACGAAGCATTTGGGGCCTTCAAGAGATTCAAAACAATGGTGGAAAAGAACAGAACGCAGAGAATTCAAGTGCTACGCACAGATAGGGGGGGAGAGTTTAACTCTCAGGAGTTCACTTCATTCTGTAAAGACAATGGAATCATACGACATCTCACTGCACCTTACTCGCCACAGCAAAACGGCGTCGTTGAACGCCGGAATAGGACTGCTTTGGCCATGACTCGAAGCCTACTGAAGGAAAGAAGTCTCCCATCTTACGTCCGGGGAGAGGCACTCAGACACGCCATTTATGTTCTAAACAGGGTACCAACTCGGGCACTCTCAAAAGAAACACCTTATGAAGCGTGGCATGGAAGAAAGCCTCATCTTGAACATTTGAGAATTTTCGGTTGTTTGGCTCATATGAAGGTGCCCGCAGTTCATCTCAAAAAGCTCGATGATAGAAGTAAAACTGTGGTTTACTTAGGCAAGGAACCAGGCACCAAAGCCTGTCACTTGTTTGATCCCATCTCTGGTGTTGTTCACGTTAGTCGTGACGTGGTATTTGAAGAGGAGAAGGCTTGGCCGTGGCAGCAAGGTGGAGCTGATAGTGCACATACAAATGTCACTTCCTCCGTAATTAACTTTGATATACCTACAGAGCCTATAAACCATTGTGAAACTGAAAGTGAAGTGGACAGTACAAGTAGTAATGTCGAACAGAGCAGTGATGACATGTCACCACCACAAACACCTCAGTCATCGAGAACAGAGTCTGACAGTAATTCTCAGGAACAAAGCAACACTAATTCGAGCAGCAGCAGAACTGATGGTGGACCACAGAGATTTCGCCTCCTGAGCGATATCTACGATGTGACTGAGCAAGTAGAAATTGAGGAAGAACTGTTGCTCGTTGGGGTGGATGAACCAATAACTTACCAGGAGGCTGTGAAAGAAAAAGCATGGCGTTCAGCGATGAAAGAGGAGATTGACGCAATAGAGAGAAACGATACTTGGGTTTTGACTAATTTACCCGAAGGACAGAAACCCATCGACTTGAAGTGGGTATACAAACTCAAGAAGGACACAGACGGGAAAGTTATCAAGCACAAAGCCCGTCTAGTAGCGAAAGGGTACGTTCAACGTCTTGGAGTTGATTATGAGGAGGTGTTCGCTCCTGTAACGAGAATGGAAACAGTCAGACTTCTTCTAGCGTTGGCTGCAAAGAATGGTTGGCAGATTCATCATCTTGACGTGAAGTCTGCTTTTCTGAATGGAGAGCTTCAAGAAGTTGTTTATGTGACACAGCCAAAAGGGTTTGAAAAGGAAGGTGAAGAACAGAAAGTATATCGGCTTTACAAAGCCCTGTATGGCCTATGTCAAGCACCAAGGGCTTGGTATACACGACTAAGTAAGTGTCTCACTGAACTGGGTTTCACGAAATGCCCGTTTGAGCATGCAGTATACATTAAACATGAAGGAGGTGAGTCACTGATTGTTGGCGTTTATGTTGATGATTTGTTAGTTACGGGTACTAGTGTCTCAAACATTGTAAAATTTAAAGAACAAATGAGCAGGAAATTTGACATGAGTGACTTGGGTAAACTTTCTTATTACATTGGTATTGAAGTTTATCAAGGGCGGGGTTTTGTGGAACTGAAGCAGACAGCCTATGCCAAGAAGCTGCTCGAGAAACATGGCATGGGGGAGTGTAACCCAGTTAAGTATCCTATGGAATCAAAGATACAGATGCACAAGGATGAAGGCGGAAAGCTGGTAAACTCAACTGAATTCAAAAGTTTGATTGGGGGGCTGCGTTACTTGGTACACACAAGACCCGATATTGCATATTCTGTTGGTGTGGTTAGTCGTTTTATGGAGAAACCTACTACTCTCCATCTTAATTCTGCAAAACGTATACTTCGATACGTGCGAGGGACACTAGAATATGGCTTGGTGTACAACGAAGGGAAAGGTGACTATCTGTTGTCTGGTTTTTCTGACAGTGACCTTGCAAGAAATTTTGAGGATAGGAAGAGCACGGGGGGCATGGCGTTTTATTTAAACGAGAGCTTGATTACGTGGGTGTCACAAAAGCAAAGATGTGTGGCGTTGTCATCTTGCGAGGCCAAATTCATGGCAGCCACAGCAGCTGCGTGTCAAGGAATCTGGCTGCATAAGGTTCTTAGTCAGGTAGCAGGTATTCAACCAGGTCCAGTTGTTCTATACATTGATAATCGATCTGCAATCGACCTGACGAAAAACCCGGTATTTCACGGTCGTAGTAAGCACATTGATGTGCGTTTCCATTTCATCAGAGAGTGCGTAGAACAAGGTTCAATTGTTATTAAGCATGTTAAAACTGATGAACAGAGGGCTGATTGTCTTACAAAGGCGCTACATGCAGTCAAGTTTGAGAAAATGAGATTGCTGTTGGGTGTGAAGAATTTGCAGTCATAGTTTAGATTATGGGGGAGTGTTGTTTGGAAAATCTAAACTAGTGTGGTTCTATTTATGTTTGAATAAGTCAGCTACGTGTTTATAGCTGTAGAAGTAGTCGTTCAGAGAGTTAGAGAAATAATAGGGAGGTGGTGCTATTTTGTAGCAAACCACATCTTCCAGTTTAGATAAAAAGGTAGTACTTGTATTTTCTGTTTAATAACTAAGTCTGTATGTGTGTATCTATCTTCTTGCAGTAATACAAAATCGAGTTCACGCTCAATCAGTTTGACTCTTTCATACATTAAGCTTTATATATTCAACAGGCCTAGGGTTTTAAATTAAGGCGAATCTACAATTAACTATTTCTACAAACCCAGACATTTATTTGTTTAATTTGAGATCTAATAATTGTGAAGTTATATATATCTCATTTAAAAAGATTCAATAAGACGTGCGCTTTACGTGTCCATGGGCCTCGCGCTTCTGGACCAGAGGCTCGCACCTGTTTGATAAACCTTACCTATGTCAAGGCACTTGCGTGCACTTTTGCGCGCCTTGCATTTAGTGACAATGCTATTTTGTTGTGATGAACCAAGCTAGGGGGAGTACATTAATGAAATCCAGGAATAAAAAAAAATAGAGGGGTATAAAGGAAATACCAGCAACAAAAGAAGTGAATACTAGTGAACAAAAAGGTCAAGGGACAGAAGAGGAATAACAATATAGTAAAGGGGTACAATAGTAATAGCAAGAACTTGGTTAAAAAGGAAAATGAGGAAGTAGAGATTATTTTGTTTTTGTGTAATCGTTATTTCATATTTTAGAAAAGGATTGGGCCTTTGGAAAGTCCAACACATTATCTTGTAATGGAAACCCTAAATATTACTTTATGTAATGGAAATTTATGTGTCTGATTTTGAGATATAAGAATTGCGAAGGTATATTACTCTCATTTAAAAAACTTCAACTATGCATACTTTTCTTGCGCTTGTGCGTCTGTCGTCTAGAATTGGCTCGCACCTGTTTGATGAAGTCGTCGCGCCTTACCTATGTCAAGGCGTGTGGGTGCACTTTTGTGCCTTGCGTCTAGTGACAATATTGTCTTGTAATAGAAGAAGTGAGTACATATGAACAATATGGTCAAGGGACAAAAGAAGAATAACAATATAATGAAGGGGTAGAATTGTAACAATAAGAAGCTGGTTAGAAAGTAAAATGAGGTAGTAGAGATCATTCTATTTTTTTGTAATCGTTATTTCATAATTTAGGAAAGAATTGGCCCTCTCGAAAGTCCAACAAATTATTATGTATGGACACCCTAAATTTTCACTTCCTGTTCTGCTAAATAACAGTTTGTCTGAGCTTATTTGAGCAAGTTTTTCGAGTGTATTAGTTTGAGCATATCATTTGCGTCTAGGCACGCTTTTGACAATACTGGGGAAAATAGACCTAAACTACTAAAGTTAGACATGCTACTTTATCAGATTGCACGGATTTAGCAGAACATATACGAGTAACTATGATACTGCTACTTCTTGGTACAATGTTATTACCATTTGCCACCAACAATAAAAAATTAATGTCTTTAAGAACACATGCTAGAGAATTAAAAAATGGCCTATTGGATATTTTTATGAGTTGTACTCCTAAAAGCCAATCAGTTAGTAGTATAATGTTTTGGGATCCTTTCTTTATATGGGACACATAATTCTTGTTGATAATAAACTGATGACTGAGAGGAGTATTTTTTTTCAAGTTTATCTGAAATATGTAATATCTTTATTCATAGAGTTTGGTTGTAGTAATATGCATATACTAAAATGGAAATAAAATCTGAAGGTTTACTCTGCAAATACTAGTATGAAACATACAAGTATGGCATAATGTTGTACAAGGTTGACTTTTTGGTTCCACGTTGACATGTCTAGTTGCAATTTGCAAAAGGTTACCGGTCATCGAGTAGTTGTTCACTTGATTATTATGGTTCCTAATATTATTAGTCTTATTTACAAGGACAACTACCTTGAGTTATTTTGCTGCTTTCAATGTTATACTAATATCACAACATATGAATAGCTTTTAATCTTGTTAAAACCTGATTGTGTTTTGTAAATTATGTTAGTAAAATGGAAAAGTCTTGAGAAACTTACTATTTCTTGCAATCAGCTTTCATTCATTTTCATTGTTTATTAAATGAACATGTGGTGTCTAATGATTGCATCCATATCATATGTTTCTTGCTTATTAAATTAAATTGTAGTACGTCAAGAGGCACCCTGTTTTTTTTAGCTGCTACAGCAAGTATAATAACGAGTGTCCTTCTTGCTTTTCATGGATCAGTGATATTCCTTGCCTTGTCATGGAGGAGCTTCGTGATAGTGTTAAAGTCCCTTGTTTGAATAGAAAGTATGGGTGCAAAGAAATATTGAGTTATGGTATAAAATGTGAGCATGAGAGATCTTGCGTCTATGAACCTTGTAACTGTCCTCAACCTGTCTGTGTTTCGATACGTCCTACATGGATTTCTATGGGCACTTTGCCCGCAGGCACCTAGTGTCAGTCACATGCTTCGTGTTTGGATATTCTTTTTCTGTTCTTTAAGTGTAAATGGGAATTATAAATTCCTTCAGGAAGATAATAAGTTAATAACCACACACTTTTTCATCCTTAATTACAGTGTTTGGGAAATTGGAGTTGTTAATAAAATTTGTACGGTTAATCTAGACCACTTAATCTAGGCCCGGTTAGTTTTGGCTCCGGTACCTAACCCAGGTCCTAGACCACTCGGTCCAGGACCAGTTTGGTCCAGCTCACTGAACCCAGGTCCGAGACCGGTTAGGTCCAGCTCTAGCCCAGTCCGGGATTGAACGGGCCCGACTTATGTACACCTCGAGACCAAGCATCTTCACGTCCCCTATCCTAAAAGACTCAACTAAAACACAACACGTGAGGCATGAGCCCAGAAACATGACAATGGCATCTATTAATGATCTTGGGAATACTCAGGGCACGTGTCAAAGGATCCTTGGAACATTCCTTAGCAATTCTGACTCCGCTCCCAACAATGTGTAAGGCATCAATTCTAGTCAGGCGTACTCCGCTCCCAACAACGAACGACTAAAAGGTACCAACCTCTAAACACTACCATGGGGCTATAAAGAGAGATTTAGGGATCACTCTTTTCTACACACACTCATACACACACAGCAACCTTGCATTTTCATCTTCATCATCCAAAAACAAGTTTTTATTCTCACACCGGAGGCACCGCGGTGTTCAAACCCCCTCCAGTGTTGTTTTCAGTGACCAAACCGTAGCTACACCCAAGAAGGGTCCATGAGCGACGTTAGCAGGAGAAGGACCAGATGTTGGATCAAAGTTACCTACACAATGTGTACTCTATACCTCACATTGGCTTCATGCTCAAGGACTTCTTCAACAACACAGTTACTCAAAAATCCACATTCCAATTTTAGTATTTCTTGTCGTAAATCCTCATTTCTAGGGTGTGCCACAGACACATAATAAACACAAATTCTCAAGAGTTTGACTTATTTCATTGGTGAAATCAATTTTAATGTCAATGGACCCTGCATTCACACCAATTCACCCAATAAAAATTAGTTTGTGCTTATTGTGTGCCCATGAAAAATTGAAAATATTTTGTTTGAGAAATTATAGGAACTCAAATTTGATGTTTTACAAGTGACATTAAACACATGGACTCTTGAATTTATATCTCTACCAAAGACAACCCCCTAAGATATATTCTGACTGAAGTGTTTAAACCAGACACATACATACACATTTTGTATGAATAAAGAAACTGAAAGTTAAGTCCTGATATTTCTGAATAAATTGCTGGGTTACAAACTCATCAAAATATAAAGCTACAGTGTTTAACGTCTACTAAGAGATCTCCTAGTTTATCTCCATGACTCCCACTTACCCCTAACTCTTCTTATAAATACTGAAACAACCTCTGACTACTTCTACCTGACTATTTGCACAGCTACAAACTCGCAGCCATCTAACATTTATTCAAGACAAATAATAATAATAATAAGCTTAGATTAAAAACTCCCAACACAGAAAAATAGACATGTTCCTCAGCTAAGCTGTTCATCCTGGTTATCATCAGTTGTTTCCAACGATGATTGATACGTACAATGGATCAGGTTTTACCTTTCAAGTCTACCAGGTTTTCACCGTCTCTATGGATTAAATTCATTTCCTGTTCATTAATTATGATTGATACGTACATTTCAGCATTTGATTGTTATACTAGTTAAGTAATCGGGTGAGGGTTTATGGTTCGCGTGAAAAGATCATCAAGTGCTTTACAAAACTGGAATTTTGATGTGTAGATTGTGAAATATAGAAATTGTAGATTGCTTTGCAAAGTTGGGCTATGTGGCCCAATACCTATAACAACAAGATTAATAGGAGATATCCACAACCGTTATTAGGAACCCTAATTAGCGAAATATAGATAACTCGCATCACTTGCCGTCACTGAAGCCGCAAAGAAAGAGAGTGAGAAAGATATAGCAAAAAGAAATGGAGAGCTCCTTATTTGAATCTTCACCTTCATCAACATATGAATATTATAAGAATACACCTATTCAAGATGATGTTTCATCTGCTGATCCATCTGTGGAAGAAACAAGCCGATCAGCAGAAGCTCAAATCGGAGGACGTGGGAACATCGGAAATGCAACTCTAGAAGAATATTTCCAAACCCGGGGAAGATTTGATTCTCTGGGAGGAGGAGTCCAGACCCGAGGAGAAGGAGGAGGCGTTACGATTTAACCAGAAGTCCCTTTATATTCACATCTATTGAAGATGGTGATTTATTTGATAATTCATTTATAGAAGGAAGAAGAGCGTAAGTTCGAGGACGAGAGCATGGACGAGGTCGACCTCGTGGTAGCGGACGAGGTCGACCTCGTGGCAGCGGGCGAGGTCGTGGGAGAGGAAGAAGGCACGAGGAAGATGAAGAAGCAGCAACAGTAACAATGGTTAGAAGTGCAGATACCGAGGGATAAATAAGTGGAAATATTGCAACCCTTAAAAACTTATTTCAATGGTCAATTATAGTCAGATTGTTGGGATTTAATCTAAACTTATTTGTTTTAATTGTTATTATTTAATAATTATTATGTGGAGTGTTTTATTTACATGACTTGGTCATGCAGCAGTAGAGAGTTTTTAGGAAGTTTGAATAAGGTCTTAGTAGTAGATACGTGTTAGTAGTCGTGTCAGTTGTTGTGTCTGTTTTCATGCCTCCTTGTTAGGCATCAGTTTCTATTTATTAGCGTTGTAACCATCTTTTTTATTATCACTGATAATACATTTTGTTTTCCCAGTTTTACAAGAATAAACACCTTTGTCTGTATATTTGTATTGCAGTGTTCAGTTTCTACATTTGGTATCAGAGCTCCAGGTGCTGTATGCCCAAATATCAACCCAAACACATAAACATAATCATGGAGATAACCTAGAAAAAAGAAGGCTCTGTGGGTTTAAGCTATTAAATTCTAACGAAAAGTAACTATACAACATGGTCCCTGAAAATGAAAGTTTTCATGAAGGCTCAAGGTGTTTGGGGTGCGATCGAAGAAGACCCAAAGACTGTTATTGATGAGAGGACAGTACAGATAGCTCTTGTAGCTATATACCAAGGCGTGCCAGAAGAAGTACTACTGACTATTGCTGGGAAAGAAACCGCAAAGGAAGCTTGGGAAGCCATTAAAACAATGTGTGTAGGAGCAGAGCGAGTGAAGGAGGCTAAGGTACAAATGTTAAAGGGAGAGTTTGAGTCTCTTACCATGAAGGAGACAGATAACATCGATGAGTTTTGTATGAAGCTGAGCGGGATAAGAACCAACATACGGGTTCTTGGAGAAGTGATGGAGGAGTCAAGCGTTGTGAGAAAGATCCTACGTGCAGTCCCTGATAAATTTCTCCAGATAGCTTCAAATATCAAATAGTTCGGAGATATGAAAGTTATGACAGTTGAAGAGTTAGTAGGTCATCTTAAAGCTCACGAGGGTAGGATGAAGGGCAGATCTGAGAGCGCAGATAGATAATAACTTCTCTTGGCATCTCCGAATCAAAAAAACTAGAGGTGGTTATTTCCGTGACAAAAGTAGGATCAGGTGCTACAACTGTAACACCTTGGGATAGTATGCCTTAGAATGTAGCAAATCACGACGGGAAAGAGAGAAAAGGCAAAAAGTAAACATGGTAGTCATCGAGGATGATGAACTAGCGTTATTATAGCTATACGGGCTCAGATTATTAGCCATACGGGCTCAATTGAATAGCCATACGGGCTCAGATTATTAGCCATACGGGCTCAGTCGAATAAGCCATACGGGCTGGAAGAATTGCATGAGACAAGTTTAGATTAAGGGAGAAATTGTTGGGATTTAATCTAAACTTATTTGTTTTAGTTGTTATTATTTAATATTTATTATGTGGAGTGTTTTATTTACATGACTTGGTCATGCAGCAGTAGAGAGTTTTTAGGAAGTTTGAATAAGGTCTTAGTAGTGGATACGTGTTAGTAGTCGTGTCAGTTGTTGTGTCTGTTTTCATGCCACCTTGTTAGGCATCAGTTTCTATTTATTAGCATTGTAACCATCTTTTTTATTATCACTAATAATACATTTTGTTTTCCCAGTTTTACAAGAATAAACACCTTTATCTGTATATTTGTATTGTAGTGTTCAGTTTCTACACAAATGAGGGGGTCTTCTGGTTAGGGGCAAAGGAAAACTAATTTGCCAAGTGATAACATGGGTTTAACTCTAAATTTAGGCATGATGTTTTAAAATGTTGTAGTGTTGTTGCCACCAAAGCAAAAAAATTAAGGTCAATGAGGGCTAGAGGATTGAAAAATGGCATACTAGATAGTTTTGTGATTTGTACTCCATTGCTCCTAACACATTCTTCAATAAGTGTCTCTTGTGGGCATGCCAATTATACGTGCATAGGACTGCAACCCATATGTAGAGCCATTGAGGTCAACAATCTCTATTTGTTGTTACTATTTGGGATGCCGCCGAGAAATATTTATAAAGTTATAACAAACTAATTTCCTTGATCATATATAGTTATAAACTAATGTCTGAGAGGTGTAAATTATAGTCTAGTTTATCTGAAGTCTGTAATTTTTACATTCATAGAGTTTGGTTGTAGGAATGTGCAGATACTAGAATAATACTAGGATTCTAATGTTCACTTTGCAAATATTAGTATGAAATATGCAAAGTCTAGCATAATGCTACAGATGTTTGACAGGTTTGGTCCATGAACGGTTGTCATGTTTAGTTCCAAAAGGCTGACACAGCTTTTTCTACTTGTTTACCGAGTAGTTTTTGACTTTATTATTATTGCTCCAAATTATTCATTATAATCTTGTCATAGTTTCTTTCTTAGAATTAACTTCCTAGAGTAATTTTGCAATATTTTGTTGCTTCTGTTATACAAATATCACAACATATCATGACCTTTCAACCTTTTATACATATATTATAACTTGACTGCATTTTGTATATTATTCTAGTAAAATATAAAACCTTGAGAAACTTACCATTTCTAGCAATTCTAAGCTTCATTTCATTTGCATTGTTTACTAGATGAAATATGTGGTATATAATCTCTTACATTTTTAGCTTGTTGAAATACATTGTAGTGCTGCAAGGGGCACATTTCTTGTTCTATATGCCGCAAGAACCATAAAAACAAATGCCCTACTTGTTGTTTACCGATTGATTATATTCGTAACTATGGATTGGATGAGGTTCTTGAAGCAGTTAAAATTACTTGTCCGAATAGCAAGTATGGATGCAAAGAAAAAGTGACATACAACATGAAATGTGAGCATATGGGATCTTGCACCTATGAAGCTTGTTATTGTCCTCTTCCTGGCTGCAGTTTTGATGGTTCCTACAAGGATTTATATCTGCACTTTTCCAGCAAGCACCCGGCATCAGCCACACGCTTAACGTTTGACTCTTTTTTTCTGTTCATGTAAGTAGAAATACGAAGTACAAATTCCTTCAAGAGAATAACCACACACTTTTCATCCTTAATTATAGTGTTCAGGAAATTGGAGCTGTTGCTAATATAATCTGTATGGGCCCGAGCTGTTTACAAAATGAGTATTTATATGAACTGGAAGCATGTAACCGAGACACCTCCTCCAAATTTATTACTTTATTGGTACCCATACTGCCAAAATGGAAGGAGGACCTTCCTGAGAGAGCCTGTCTTATGGTCCAAAATGTTTTCTTTGGTCCTTCATGGGATCGCAAAATTCAGGTTTACATCCGTAGAAAAGGTGAAAATTGACTTGAAAAGTAATTCAGCCAGTTCTCAAGTCATTATGATGGTGCGTAAGCAGTACAAGAAAACAGGGAAAAACCGACCGAACCTAACCGACGAACGTCGATTTGGTCACCTTAAAACCGACCAACGTCGGTGGTCGATTATATGCCAACTAAACGATACCGTATTGATGATGTGGCACACATAAAACCGACCATCCACCGGTGGTCGGTTTTACTGAGGAAAAAAGGATACCGTTTTGCTGATGTGTCACTTTTAAAACCGACCACCTACATGTGGTCAGTTATTTGCACAAATTCTGCATGTTAAAATAGACCATATCAGGTGGTTGGTTTTGTAGAATATTAAAAAATTAATTTAAAGTACAAAAAAGTACCCGTTACAGAGAAAACAATGTCGTTTTATTTTTTTGCTTAAAACCGACCGCTAACGGTAGGTTTTATCCTAATTTTTTAATTTTTTAGTTATATCCCTCATTTCTTGATTTTGTTTAAAAAAATTAAAAAGACACAAGTGATTGCGGATTGAAGTGGAGGAGTTTTAGAAAATTGTAAGTTCTTTCCATATTTTGTAATTATGTATGTGTGTGTTTATGTTGGTGCATGTATTAAATGTTATTCTATGTATTTAATATTTTTTTTTATATAATGTTTATTGTGAGAATTGAGTTTTGGTAGTAGATAATTTGTAAGTTAGTTTCATTTATTGTAATTATAGTGTGTGTGTGTGTGTGTTTTATGAAATACATGAATAATTATGAGATTAATGATAAATTATTTGGTAAATATGTTTTTTTTTAATTTTAAAAAATATTATTGTAGATGGAAACCATTGATCAAATTTGGATTGGTAATCAATCGCAAAGCGATAAAATTTTATTGACTCAGAAATATAGAATTGGTGTAGATTTTTTTTTAAAATTTTCTAGCGAAAATGGAATGGAAGATGGTACAATGAAGTGTCCGTGTAAACGTTGTAAAAAATTGAATTGGTTAAAGATTGATGATGTTAGATTTCATTTACTCGCTAAAGAGATGCTTGGGGGTTATACCGTGTGGACGTCGCACGGTGAAAAAATAGGAAGAAAACATAGTCGAACATCACATCATCGTTATTGTGTTCGGGAACCTTCGAGAGTAGAAGAACCGGTAGATTTGAATGCGATGTTACATGATTTAGCCGGTGAAAATTATCAATTTTATGAAACTACGGATACGGGAACTATGAATGTAGAAGAAGCTCCAAATGATAGTGCTAAAAAATTGTACAAGGTTATTGTTGAAAATGGGGCACCTATTTATCCCGGAAATACAAAGTACACAAGATTATGCTTTACCACCAAATTATTGGAATTCAAAAATTATAGTAATAAAGCTTTTGATAGTTTGCTTAAACATCTTACGGATGTGTTACCAAAAAAACATATATTACCCGAAAGTTATTATGCAATGAAAAAAATTATAAAGGATTTGAGGGTTGAATATGAAAAAATTGATTTATGTGAGAATGATTGTATGTTATTATATGGAGATGACAAGAATAAAGTTGTGTGTGATATATGTGGTGAAGATCGTTATCGGGATGTTTCTAAGAAAGATGGTAAAAAAATAGCAAAAAAAATCTTAATACACTTTCCTTTGATCCCTCAATTACAACGCTTATATATGTCGGCACATACATCCGATCACGTGAGATGGTACAAAAATAGAGATGTGAAAGATGGAGAAATAAGTCATCCCGCAGATGGAGAAGAGTGGAAAAATTTTGACCGTCGGTATCCTTTATTTGCTCAAGAGATTCATAACATAAGGCTCGGTCTTGCGACCGATGGTTTTAACCCTTTTGGCCCTACCGGGAAAAAACATATAGTATGTGGCCCGTGGTGATAGTTGTCTAAAATCTTCCACCATCAATGTGTATGAAAAAGCCTTATATGTTCATGACCGATACAGTTCCGGGTCCAAATAGTATTGGAAAAGATATTAACGTTTTTCTAAGGCCTCTCATCGATGAATTGAAGATATTGTGGAATACAGGGGTGAAGACATACGACCAATCTTTGAAACAAAATTTTACAATGAGAGCGGCTATTATGTGGACAATTAGTGACAATCCCGCTATGAGTATGATAAGTGGGTGGTCGGGCAAAGGAAAGATGGGATGTCAAGTGTGTCTTGGAAGCGTGCAAGGGTTTCAATTAAAATATTGTGGAAAATGTAGTTTGTATGGCACGAACCGAATATTCCTTGAATCAAATTATCCACTCCGTCAAAAAAGTAATTTGTTTGATAACGAAGAAAGAAGATTGTTTTGTGGTCGTTTGTCGGGTGAGGGTGTTAAGGAATTGCTTGATGGTTTAGTTTTTCCACCACCCGAAAAGTCTAATTCGAAGGCAAGGAAAGTTTTTCAATAACAACGCTTATATATGTCGGCACATACATCCGATCACGTGAGATGGTACAAAAATAGAGATGTGAAAGATAGAGAAATAAGTCATCCCGCAGACGGAGAAGAGTGGAAAAATTTTGACCGTCGGTATCCTTTATTTGCTCAAGAGATTCGTAACATAAGGCTCGGTCTTGCGACCGATGGTTTCAACCCTTTTGGCCCTACCGGGAAAAAACATATAGTATGTGGCCTGTGGTGATAGTTGTCTAAAATATTCCACCATCGATGTGTATGAAAAAGCCTTATATGTTCATGATCGATACAGTTCCGGGTCTAAATAGTATTGGAAAAGATATTAACGTTTGTCTAGGGCCTCTCATCGATGAATTGAAGATATTGTGGAATACCGGGGTGAAGACATACGACCAATCTTTGAAATAAAATTTTACAATGAGAGCGGCTATTATGTGGACAATTAGTGACAATCCCGCTATGAGTATGATAAGTGGGTGGTCGGGCAAAGGAAAGATGGGATGTCAAGTGTGTCTTGGAAGCGTGCAAGGGTTTCAATTAAAATATTATGGAAAATGTAGTTTGTATGGCACGAACCGAATATTCCATGAATCAAATTATCCACTCCGTCAAAAAAGTAATTTGTTTGATAACGAAGAAAGAAGATTGTTTTGTGGTCGTTTGTCGGGTGAGGGTGTTAAGGAATTGCTTGATGGTTTAGTTTTTCCACCACCCGGAAAGTCTAATTCGAAGGCAAGGAGTGTCATATACAGGGAAGAGCATCGTTGGATTCATATCCCAATCTTTTATGAACTCCCTTATTGGTCATCACATAGTTTACGATATTCAATTGACATCATGCATACGGAAAAAAATGTTTTTGAAAACTTTTTTTTACTATTGTCAATGCGGCAAAGTCAAAAGATCATAAAAAAGCAAGAGCGGATTGCAAGCATTTTGTGGTGTTACCACATTTGTGGATCGATGAGAAAGGAAAGTCACATAAAGCACCTTATTCCCTTACTTGAAAACAATGTAAACTTTTGTGTGAATGGATTAGTTAATTAAAACTTTTGGATGGTTATTCCTCAAATATATCACGTTATTGCAATGTTGAGGAGTGTACATTTTATGGATTCAAATCGTACGATTGTCACTTTTTTCTTCAAAAATTATTGCCTCTCACAAATCGTGAACTTCTATCGGCGCCTATTGCCGATGCAATCACGATAATTTCTAACGTTTTCCAAGATTTATGTTCATCCGTGGTTACAAAAACCGACTTGGAAATAATGGAAAAATCGGTTATCAAAGCGTTGTGTTTGTTGGAAATGATTTTTCCTCAAAGTTGGTTTGATTCGATGGAACACTTGGTTGTACATTTAGCCGAATAAAATTAGACTTGGTGGACCTGCTTATTGGCATTGGATGTATCCGATTGAATGTTTGTTGGGCAAATTAAAATTAAAAGTCGGTAATAAAGCAAGGGTTGTGGGGTCAATGGCCGAACTATATATGGAGGAGGAGATTCTTAATATTTGTTCTTTTTATTTTGCCTCTGACATGATCCATAATAATGTACGTCGTAACGAGGTTTTGTTTGATGTGCAAAATTTCGAGAATTTAGAAGTGTTCAAATATCTAATTCAATCTCTTGGAAAGGAAGGAACTCGATACATGAGTGATGATGAAGGAGAGTTAGTGGAAGAATATGTTCTTTTAAACTCTCCTGAAGTTCAACCTTACCTAAGGTACCGGAATCTTACTTTAAAAAATATGCGTAATAATTTTTGTTAATGACACATGCATGATTTTTGTTAATTTTTATTTATATTTTAGGAAGTACCAAGATCGTGTTATGCGACAATGCCCAGAAACAACACCTCAAGATTTAGATCGTATTGTCAAAAGTCGATTTAAAACTTGGTTTAACAAAAGGTATATATCTATTTTTCATTTGCATGATTTGTTTTTTTTTAAATTCTTATAATTACAACGTCTCATCGATTTGAATTTTTTTTAGGTTGATAAAGATGAGGTGGAAGCACCCCATTTAAGGACTTACTTCAAGGGCCGATATTAAAAGTTATGACTTTTGAGACTTGTCAAGTTAATGGATATAAATTTTTAACAAAATCTGCATCCGGTTCTGGTATTGTTGTTAGAGGAAATTTGCATGGAAATAATCTTGATAATTATGGTCAACTACAAGAAATTATTAGACTTGTTTATCAAGGATTTATTTTAGCTAGTCAAGCCTCACAAGTATATTATGCTCCTAGAGTATTGGATCCAAAAGCGAAAATATATACGGTGGTCAAATCTAAAAGTCGCCCAATTGATGAATCTATCGTTGCGCAAAATGATCTAGAGGACGCATTTCAGGAAGATAGATCTAATATATCGACCTTATTTTCATTCTTTGTCAATTTTGCACAATATGGACGAATACCGTTTATTCGGTGTGAAGAAGAAGAAGACAAAGAAGATGATTTGAAGGATGTCGAAGATCAAAATGAAGGAGAAGAAGAAATAAGTGAAGGTGACAATGAGAATAACGATGATCACGAAGATGATGATGGTTTTGACGATTTTGAATAACGTCATTTGTATTTTAAAGATGATTTTTAATAAATTTTGTAATGATTAGGATACTTTATTTATAAGTTATGGTAAATTTTTAATTGGTTTATGAATTTTTGGTTTTAATGCTAATTTTTATGCGTTTACGTCCGGTTAGGGCCAAAAAATCATAATATTTAACTATAATATTTCCCAGAAAACCGACCGTCTCCTTGCCTAAAACCAACCACCTTCTTGATAAAACCGACCGTCTTCTTAAAGGGGTGGTCGGTTTTAAGGTGGTCGGTTATAAGAATTAAATTTGCTTCTGAAATAAAACCGACCACTTTGCACATTTGACCTCGGTCGGTTTTAGCAGTCTTGTTCAAAGTACATTTTTAATACTCCCTCAGTCCCTTCCAATTGTTTACATTTCTGGGTAAGTGTCTGACACGAATTTTAAGGTGCATAAAAAGTATAGTTATGTAACTTATTTTTACAATTTTCTTTTTCTGAATAAAAGTTGAATGTTTTAATTTTTATTCAGAAAAACAAAATTGTAAAAAAAAATTACAGAATAATATTTTATATGCACCTTAAAATGCGTGTCGGACACTCTCTAAAAATTGTAAACAATTGAAAGGGACAGAGGGAGTACTTATTTTCAACGATCGAACAGTACATATGTTTAATTAAATATGCTTATGCACAAAAAATAGCACTTTTGAACGAGTGCCATTACGTTTTTATAAGTAAATTAACAAATTTAATTAAAAAATAAAAAAATAAAAAATATAAAATAGACATGATCGAACCATATGGATGGATTAACACGGTGAAAATGAACAAAAGTACCAAAAATTAGTCTATTTAATAAATATTATAATCAAAATCATATGGAATATATTTATTTCAGTAAGTATGTCGGCATTCTGTAGACAGAATAAGTTGAACTTACCATTCGATACTATAAGTATAATTTTAAAATTTATTTTTAACGATAGAACCGTATAGATGTTAACTTCATGTCAAAATATGTTAATGCACAAAAAATTATCACATTTGAACGATTACAAATACATTTTTATAAGAAAATTAGTAATTTTAATTAAAAAGGTAAATAATTAATCAAAAATAAAAATTATGAAACACACATGATCGAACCGTATGGATGGATTAACGCGATAAAAATGAGCAAATGTACCAAAAATTAGGCGATTTAAATAATAATACTAATGTTTTTATAATTTTTTTTTAAATTTGGGGGTTTTTAACCCCTAAACCCTAAACCCTAAACCCTAAAATTAAAAAAATTAATGGCATAAAACCGACCACTCTATATTAAAATCGACCGACTAGGCTGTCGGTTTTAATCTATTACAAAAATGCAAGGTTTTTTTGGTGAAAAATTAAAAAGCCCGCCTTTTACAAAATGACGTCGTTTTGCATGTTGCACAGGGCCAAGGACAAAACCGACCGACTAGGCGGTCGATTTTAAGTCTGTTATAAATATAAAAGAAACCATTCATTCTTTTTTCTTTCTCTATCTCACTATTCTCTTTATTCTCTCTCTCTCAAATATACACTAAAATCATCCTCCAAACTCAAATCAATGGTGTGTAATCCACAAAATACCCGCAAATCATCTCTCTTTGCTTCCGATTCACTCTCGATGTAAGATTTTCACTCAATTATGTACTATTTTTTACTCGATTATATAAGTGTGTATGTGTATGTATTTTATGTCTGTGTATATATGATTCGAAGTTAGTAATTTGTTTTTTGTGTTTGTTAATGTATGATTCTCACTTGAATTGAATTTTTTCACTTCCAGTTGAAGTTCATATGATTTTTCAGTTTTCATGTAAAATTTTGCATGTAAAAGATGCGTCGGTTTTGTCAATTTGTTGAATATATATATAAGTATAATTTTTAGGTTTTTTATTGGTTTTTTTACGTTTAACTAGAAGTATAAATGTATTTTTAGGGTTAATTTGTAGGGGCTTGCTCTTGTAAACATGATCCGTACTCGAAAATGGATAAATATTGCACTTTATATATGAGTTTGGAACTTTAATTTGTTGTATATATAGATTAAG
This sequence comes from Apium graveolens, assembly GCF_009905375.1. Lineage (NCBI taxonomy): Eukaryota > Viridiplantae > Streptophyta > Magnoliopsida > Apiales > Apiaceae > Apium > Apium graveolens. The sequence continues at coordinate 10,308,020 of NC_133651.1, forward strand.
TTGATTTAATGATTTAATTTGTGTAATTAAGTAATGCTCTAATTAGTTGTGTTTATTTTTATCATTAATTTGTGAAATGGATACGTTTATATGCATTTTATATGCAATTTATATGATTTTAAAATCATTTTCATGTAATGTGATTTACTAGCATATGTTTTATATTTAATGTGATTTAATATGCATTTTATATGAATTTATATGCTTTTTTATGTGATTTTAAATGTATCGTTAATATGTAAATTTATATGTATTTCTAAGTGATTTTACATGCATTTTTATGTAATGTGATTTACTAATGCAAGTCGTTTCATCGATTTGTTTGTTTTAATATTGGGTAATATATTTTTATTGCTTATTTTAGGATCTTTTTGCTTGGATGTTGACATTGGTTATAATAAGTCTTGTGGTGTTGGCGATGGTGAAAAAGGGAAGGGGAAACACAAGAGACGGAAAAAGATAAGGGTTAGGCAAAAGACAAGGGAAAGGCCAAAGTCGCGAGTAAGAAGGGTGCAAAGGGAAAATGAGGGAATTTGCATTTGCGGGATGAGCCGACAGATTCAGATTCGGACCTGAATGATCCGACTCGGCACATGACAAATGCGGAGGAGCGAGAATGGCGAGGAAGGCGACCTCGATCACATTCGAGTGGCATATATGGAGAGAAACCTTTATTGAAGCATATCGCATTAATATCTCTAATGGACCATAAGTCACTACGCCATAGATGGCCTATGGCAATGATTTAATCATGCGTGTTACAAAATTATGTTACCTTAGCTATGCTCATCTTAACCTACCGCAACGTAGTATTTTTGATGTTACCATAGCCTTTGTAACATGTTACTATAGTTTCAAAGTGTTACATACGGTAACATGTGGAAACTTATGTTACATTAGGGTGTTAATGGATAAAATGATAACATTTTACAAATAATTAAATATATATAATTATTTGATTTCAAAATTAATCTATTTTGATAATATAATTAAGCAATAACATTAATATTAGCTAAGATTGATAAAATATATTTTTTTTGTTAAATTTTGTACAATGTACTATATAGTAATTAAATTTTTTTATTAATAAAAAATTTGAACATTATTTAAACTTAAAAATTTATAAAAAAAATAAAAATAAAGTGAAATTTGCAATGTTGGGCTATCATCATGTGTGCTAAAATATGCGGGCTAAAATAAGCTTAAAACTTTTGGAGAAGCGGCGGAAAGGTCAAAATTTCAGTGTCTAACCATCTCTCTCCTTCGCTCTCTCCTCTCACACTCTCTCTCTATAAGCTTTCAATTGAATCGAACCTAATCATCCTAAAGTACTACCTCACAGATATATTATTCCAGCTAGGGTTTTATATTGATAAAATCTCACAGATTAGAGTTTCAAACAAAACTAGGTTTTTAAATTGGAATTGGGGGTATTTTATTTACTTCGAATTTGGGATCAAATCAACATGCGGTTCTACTTTTAGGTACTATCTCTCTCTCTCTCTCTCTCCCTCTCTCTCTGATTCTGTGTGTATGTTACCCTATTTTTATGCTTATCGATATATTAGTTTGTTTCTAGAATTTTAAGTTTCGAATTGAAGTCTGTTTCTTGTTTGTCAGAACAAACCCTAGATAAGATAGGCATAACGATTTCCATATTGGAAGTTTTGAAGTGTTGACGAATCGGAATGGGTATCTATGAGAGATAAGGCTGACAAAGTTAGTGAAAAAACCCGAAGGGATTCTAATGTACGAGAGCAAGAGAAAGACAAACACGAATGGGTTCGAAGTTAGTAAATTGATTTTACTATATTGATTTTTTCTATAGTAAATTGTGATTGCAAGTAAATTGTGTCCAATGTTACAACTTTTATATTTCAGTTCAGATGAAACTTATATTTTATAATTAAGTTGCATAAGTAGTTTGTATATTCTATAGCCAAAGCTTATACCACAACTTCTAATTGATTAGTTCTGAAGACTGATATGACATAAACAGTAAAATCTGAGAAAACAAATGCTTTCTTTTATTTGACTTGTTTACACTACGCTGAGGTTTGGTTTGACATCCTGTGGTTCCGAGGTTATTGAAATGCATCATGTGCCAATGAGAAATATTTGCAGTCACCAATGGAACCCGAGAATTTTGTCATTAAACTGTTACTAGTTGGAAGTTGTAATAAAACATATATTTTGTTGAATTTCTTCACCGTGCAACTTAGGGTCGGTAAAGTAATCAAGTCAATACACCATAAAGAGTAAAGATATCTATTGTTTTACCTTTTTAGAAGAAAAGCAGAATTCAGATAGTTTTTTGTAATGATTGTGTAATTAGCATCCAAAAGTCAGTTGAATCAACTTTTGCAATGGAGAACATGCATAAGCTTTAGTTGTCCTCATCTGTTGATTTGGTTTTCTTTGGAAGAGGTAATTCAATGAAGAGTCCAGCTTCCACAACTTATGCACATGTGTTTGCTCCACACCATAATTGGGCTATCGGGAAAGTTGTCATTGCAGGCATGTATGCTCTTCCCACGAAAGCACAACTTCTAACAAAGCTCAATGAAGATGGTGAGTTTATATTTGAATGATTATTTAAATCTTTAATACCTTTTCTTAAGCATGTTAAAACTTTTTATATGTACTTTGAATATGAAATCAAATTTCACTAGTTAAGTTTGTTAAATGGTCATGTAGCTGATTTGAACTAGTATTACCTAAAGTTCTAAACTGATCTACAAGGAAGTCTATTATTCAAAGTATCTTTTTTGCTCTTTGTAATTAGCATACTGTCTCGTCTGATCAGCGAATACATGGGGTTAATGTTCTCTTCCCCTTTATATATTAATTTTTGGTCAGAAATTACATGTTTGCAAATGATTTTTTTGATTCTTTTGTTTTACGAATTTTGTAGTGCCATAAGTTACTCGAACTACACTGGACTAGCATGTAGTCTCCGGGAAAAAAAGTGATTGCGTTTGGTTTAATATTGTGCCACTAGAACATACATTTGATATTGTAGTTCTTCTTATACAGGTACTTAAAGTTTATCAACATCCAATAACTAATATGCAAAAATCATGCATGACCCTTACTTGAATTCTTTAGAAGGAAATCTAGGTACAGGGGCACTCAGGTTGTTGAAAGAGAAATCCTGACCATAATGTCCTTTTTATAGTTAATTGTTTAATATGGTTTGATGAATGATTTTATAGGGCCTGGGGTACTTGACTGTTGCTATCTCGAATTCCGGTTTTCTGTGATGTTTATTTGATTTTATGTTGCCTGCTAATTCATTGACAAAAAAGTTTAGAGTTTTTTAAATAGTAGATTGTAGTAAATATAATTACTAGCCTTTTTCAAAAGATTAATGTAAATGATCATGATGCTTTGATGATTCGGGGATAGTCTAGGGTAGAGGTCTATGCCTCTTTCGTATCAAAAGGTCATGGGTTTGAAATTCAAAAATTCGCATAGGGGTAGTAGCCAACTTTAACAACCTGGTGTGCCTATCATAAATATAGATGCTTTTAATAATGATGTTTTCTTAAACAATGATTTGACGGGCTATGATAAATTAATAACTTCTGTATGTTCTTCTGGTATGATTCCCAATCATATGTTATTAAATTGCATGCTTATGTCGCACACTTCTGTTTTAGCTTATCTATCCTATATAAGATTTTTTTCTATTATTTCTTTCTGTCATATCGTTAATAGCAGGTTAATATGTGAATGTTGGCATTTGGATGCAGCTCCTGAGGTAGTTGAGAAGCCTGGTGATAGTGCACTATCCAGGCTCAAGATGTTGTACACTCAAGCAAAAGACCTTTCTGAAAGTGAAATGAGGTATGCATGTTGTACAAACAGATGCATAGTTATTTTTTCTATAGGTTCAAAAGACGGGGGGCCTTTTGTAAATGTGCGTGTCTAGGTTGACCGTAATATTACTTAAACTTGTCTGAAGTATCTGGCATCCTACTTACTTTCTATCTTAGTGATTCTCGTGACCTTTATATATGATACATAAGTAACTATTACTTGCATCCATGCAGTATTGCCACTCAGTTGATTAGTCAGATGGATACTTTGCTACCCTCTGAACCTCCAGGGCAACAACGAAGAAGAGTAGATGGGTTATATAAGTTATAGAATGTTATTAATTGGATGTTATCTTGTAGACTAATAATATATGTGTATATATGAGGATGGTTGTTTGGTTTGGTGGTAAGATGTTTGTGATCATCATATTCCTTTTTTTAAAAAAAAATCTACTTATAGCTATTTTCTTTTATAAACTGTTGTCTGTCCTAGTTACTCGTAAACATATACTGTAAAGAACATGAAATGTTAAACCCTTCTATTCTTCTTAAATTTCTTTTTTAAGTACTTGTTTTAATTAAAGATATATCATGTGAGGCTGATTATGTTTCTGGTGTATATTATTAAAGAGTTTTGATTGTATAAAGTTTTTTAGGTCTAGTTCCACTGCAGAAGGTAACGAGCAAAAAAAGAAAAGAATAAAGGGAGATTAAGATATATCAAGAGTTTCCCCTTCGATGCGAAACAACCTGGATGCCCTTGCATGTTTAAACGGTGAACAGGTATGCATTGCCTTGTGTAATCTAGCGCATATATGTCTGTAAATATCACACAGTGTACTGTATCACTATTATTGTATGGTTTGTTTACTTTATAACACAAAGACTATTACTACAATCTTTAGCCGAAATCCTAATTTTATTTCTGTTTGAAGCAGTTAAGTATATTGTTTCAGGTAGCAACTAGGGTCAGGCTAGAGGATGCAGATAAAGATGATTGGTTCATTGTTAAAGTAATTCATTTTGATAGAGAGTCAAAAGAGTAAGCTTACTTCTACAGTTCTACCAATGGGGCTCAATAAATGTAATTTAAGTTTTAACTTTCATTTTCCCGTTAGTGCTTCCTGCCAATGACACAATTGCACATGAATTGCAAACTGATGCCTAATAGGGGAAAACCTCCTTCCACGGTAGGTTTTCTGTGGTTCCGTATTTTACATGACCATCATGTCCTTTTTCTTGTTAGCCCCCATTGATATATATATTTGTGATACTTATGGTTATTCTTGTACACTTCTAGACTGTAATTACAACTTCAACTGGTATAAATATGTATATTTTTGCCAAACTAAATAATAATGGTAGACTTGTTGCGGTCCATTTCAATACCTTGTAAGTGAACTGGTATAGTGATAAAATGTTCAAATTTTACTTATATATATGTGTTTAAGTCCAGAAGTTTGGCCTCAAATTAATATGCATAGTATGCATTATTTAATGTATACTTATATATAGCAACCTTAAACCTGATCAATTATGGCACTAGTGTTGCTGAAGCTGTCCAGTTAATGGCCAAACATAAAATTCTGAGTGTGCCTGTTGTTCATGTTGATGCAGCAAAAAATGCTAGCTAGATGGAGAGATACATTGGCATCATTGAGTTTGCAGGCATTGTTGTATGTATATATGCATCAGGTATGTAAAATAGTAGTTGTTATAAAATATAGAATTACAATACTTTTGCATGGGGTATATATATAGGGTATTGTATGACCTAACCTTTGTTTCTTTCTCATTTCAGCTATAACAACTATATATTTGTTCATGAATGCATACGTGTCAAGTTCTCGGCAGCTACTAGCAGGAAGTGGATTAAGTTTTGGGATGTAGATTAGTTGGTTGTATTGGTTAAATTTATTGTGATTTAAGTAGATGGTAAACTGGTTATGAATGTAGTTGAGATTATGAAATTTGCAATGTATTAGATTAATGTAATATATTTTCAAATTTTGCAGTCGATTTTACACTTTATAATATTAGTTTTTCATTTTTCTTCCTGGTAAATTGTTACAGTAGCTTCATAAAGTGTTAGAGTAGGTTGTTCAAAGTGTTACCCCAGGTACAAATTTGATGCTAGCACTGTGGGACCCGCACGTCACGTCACCACTGCGGAACCTACATGCCACGTCACCACTGTGGGCCCCACTGGTGGGCCCCATTTTTTTTGAAAAGTCTGAGTTCAAAGCTATCATACATATTGTGATACTATAGACATAGATTAATGTTACCTTTGATGGCTATTGTAACACAAAAGTGAATGTTACACCAGGGCAAAAGTAATGTTACCTTAGGGGCCAAAGGTAACTCGAAAAAAAAATCAACTTAATTTTTATGTTACCTTAGGCCTTTTTCTGGCCGTGGTAACACTTTTTTGGGCATGTTGTAACATTTTCTTGGTGTTGCTGTAGGCCATTTATGGTGTAGTGAGTTAAAAAGTTTTAAATTATAATAGTCCTATATGTTTATATTTTTGGTTCATTGTTCAATATTGTTATATGAATTGTTAATGTTTATTATTTTCTTTTGTTTAAATATATTATTGAAGATGATACGGCTAAGAAAATGCTTTTGGCTATGATTCGGGAGAAGTGGCCTCTTGGGCGTTACACTTATACCGATATCGAAGAACGTCACCCAGGTTGGTTGATTTCAAGAGTTGAGGAGTTTTGAGTAAGTTAAAATTCAATTTTTTTTGTAATTATCATTTATTTCATGATTTTATGATGCATTTATCTTTGTTTTCTTTTTTTTGTAATTTTAGAAATATTATAGGCATCTTAAGGGGCAAAGTCGTTCAAAGGCCCGAAAAATTGTGGAAGATCATATTAAAGTGACGATAAAAAGGACATTGAACGAGCTTAAGAAGAGGGTGGACCGAAAAGCAAGGGAGGAGGGCGTGAGCAAGTTGTATTTGAAGCCGCCTTATTAGTCCATTCCTTTTTGGAAGGACCTTTTGGAGTATTGGGAGAAGAACGAAGGACACTTGCACCGGTCATCGGTTGGATCCGCCAACTAACAACAAGTTGAAAGATTGCATAGTGCCGGTGCAAGGTCTTTCAATAAAGTTCGAGAGGTATTATTATTATATTCCATCATACAAACATACATATACATTCACCATATTTAATATAATCAACTAATTATTAGGACATGCTAATAAAAGTTGTTTAATATTTTGAAAGGTCTTGACGAACAAAAATAAGAAAATGCCGACGAGACTCGAGGTGTGGGATAAATGTCATAGGAAAGTTGGATCCGATCCAAAAAATCCCGTCTATACTACACCGGCTGCCATGCGTATTGCATTAATTTTTATGTAATTTATGATCAACCATTTTATGTGATTTTGAATACATCTTTAATAAGTGAATTTATATGTATTTTCATGTGATTTTAAATGCATTTTTATGTGATTTTATACGAATTTTTATGTGATTTTAAATGCATCTTTAATATGTGATTTTGTATATATTTATGTGATTTTAAATGAATTTTTATATGTGATTTTATATGTAATTTTATGTGATTTTAAATGCATCTTTAATATGTGAATTTATATGTATTTTCATGTGATTTTAAATGCATTTTTATATGATTTTATATGCATTTCTATGTGGTTTTAAATGCATCGTTAATATATGATTTTATATGTATTTATGTGATTTTAAATGCATTTATATATGTGATTTTTTATGCATTTTTATGTGATTTTAAAATACATCGTTAATATGTGATTTTATATGTATCTTCATATGATTTTAAATGCATTTTTATGTGATTTTATATGCGTTTTTATGTGATTTTAAATGCAGCATTAATATGTGATTTTATATGTATTTATGTGATTTTAAATGCATTTTTATATGTGATTTTATATGCATTTTTATGTGATTTTAAATGTATCGTTAATATGTGATTTTATATGTATTTATGTGATTTTAAATGCATTTTTATATGTGACTTTATATGCATTTCTAATTGATTTTAAATGCATCGTTAATTGTTTTAAATGAATTTGTAGGAACGATATGCCGCCATTCTCGAGCGCATGCCCGTGGAGATTACACAATCAGGTGATCGGGATGAGCCGTGGGATTGGTTGATGGAAGCCTTGGAGGTCCCCCGAGGTACAAGGCCGAAAAAGAATTATATGGTAAGGTTCCCCAATGCTCGGGCCACCGATCTCTTGCCTACACTTGCTACCCGATACCGAGAATTCACACCGAATGAAGCCGGCTCATCCTCATCCGCTCCGAGACAACGTGAAACCATCCCCGACAATATATATCTTGCCATCGTGAGGAATGTTCTTACAGAGATCCGTGCTAATCCAAATCGGGTTGCTCGCCAACTTTCCGATGCAGAGATAGTTACATTCGCACGTACCGCTCTCGAGGCCTCGGATCCATCCTCCGATCCTAGCCAAAGGTTGCAATGGAATAACCTTATCGGTGGCGAAATCGTGCATATCGTAGGCTCCTTGATTGAAGATATCATTCAAAAGACGGAAGCACATGTTGCGGATGTATATAATTTTTGACCTTCTTGTTTATTTATTTATTTCATTCAAATGTAAATTTTGTTTTTTCTTTTTAACTAGTTTAATTAAACTTGTGTATCTAGGAAAACAATCGGCGTGCTATGGAAGTCGATAAGGATTACACGTCCGAGGATGAGACCTCCGATGACGAGGACTTTGATGACTGCAGAGGTGATGGCGGCGGTGATGGCGGTGGATCATCCGATATTGATTTGTCGGATTAATTTACATTGATCGGTTGTAAGACTTAATTTGATGGTTATGGGATGGTTTTTAAGACTTAATTTTTCGGATGTAATATAATACTTTGTGATGGTTTGATACTTTGTCGGTTATTTAGGATTGATTATAATGACGTAATGATACAGTTTAATACTCCGGTTATCAGAGTTTGTGAATGTTTGCATTGGATTTAATTACTATGGATTAATTGTGAAATTTACTAGTTTTGCGAATGATTTTGAGTAGTATAGTTTAATGATTGTCATTGTTGTTTGGTTGTGATTGGATTGGATTTGTGATTGGTTTGTGTATTGATTTGGTTTGGTATACAGGGACTGCAGAAAAACCTGCAATTTGTTTTAAAATCAAACCTTAAAACGGACCGAAAACAGGCATAACCGACCACTTTTGACCATTACAAAACCCAGAAAATCGACCATCAAGGGACATAACCGACCACCTTCTTCCTAAAACCGACCGTCTTCTTTAGAAAGTGGTCCGTTTTAGGACGGTCGATTATGACATTTAAGTTAGCTTCTGAAATAAAACCGACCGATGTGCACACTTTGACCACAGTCGGTTATGAGTTCTAGTCAACTTTTTAAAATAGATATAACCGACCACCTACGGTCGGTTATGACCACTTTTTCCCAATACAGATCCCAGAAAACCGACCGTCAAGGGACATAACCGACCACCTTCTTCATAAAACTAACCGTCTCCTTTAAAAGGGTGGTCAGTTTTAGGACGATCGATTATGACATTTGACTTTGGTCACGGTCGGTTATGAGTTCCAGTCAACTTTTTAAGAATAGACATAACCGACCACCTTCGGTCGGTTATGACTCAGTGACGTGGCAACACGTGTGCACACGTGTTGCCACGTATACATAGTGGCCCCATATCTGAATAAAATGTCCTGGCACTTAACCGACCTTTCTGTTGGTCGGTTACGAGGGTTAAACCCGACCAAAAGTAATAACCAACTAGGCTAAAACCGACCACGGCTTGTGGTCGGTTATGACTGTTTTAACCGACTGTTTTCTTGTAGTGACGCCATGACTTCCATATTGAAGGTTTATAAATAGGACATGAACCTCTAGAAAGTTATTGCATTTTTTTATTGTCAACCCCTTCCCTATAATTTTAAGATAATCATTTCTTAGTCAAAAGGATTATCTCTAGTTTTGCAAACTATATATGTTTCATGTTTGTGATATGAAATATTATTTGGGATGTCTATTTTGTTGATTTTAGCAAATTGTCAAAGATTATCTTATTTTTTATATATCCAATGCTTATAATTTTATTATAGGCATTAACACTTGACGAGCCGATGACCGTGTCGGCTGTAATTTTATTTACTTTTATTATAAAGTACATTTTTATATATATTATTATATTATATAAATCAGAATCAGATTATAATGACAAATTTAAATATTATTTAATTAAACTATAAATAGGTAATATAATATTTATTATACATATATATACATATTAGTATTATATATACTACTAAAATATAATTTTTTTAATCGGTATAACGGCCTCAAGATAAAAAAGAATAATTTACAATTGAGTTAAAAAAATAATATATAATATTCATCTCGACAAAAAAAATATTTTAAAATTGATCCAAAATTTAAAAAAGTTAAAATTAAAATTTAATTCTACAAACTGTAATAAAATAATATATACTATTAATTAAGTTTAAAAGAAAATTATATTATTGATCTGAGATATAAAATTTAAAATCAAATTAAAAATAAATAACTGAATTTGCTCCATGTAATGAGTCTCGTATTAAAATACAATAACTTAAACTAAATATAATCACTTGGATTTGGTTAAAATAACGAATTTATATAATTATGTATTTTCTTCTATGTCTATATTATCTATAATATTTAAAAATAACTGTGGATCACACGAGTACTCATATTTAGGCACGCAAAAATTTAATTAATAAAATTATAAATAAAAATGAAATAAAATAATAATTTTTTAAAATAACCGTGCATCACACGGATTATAGGCTAGTTTATAATTATATTTAACATGCAATAGTTTCATTAATAGATTAATTTTCGTAGTATATTTATACAATTAAAAAAGAATTATAACGTTTACACGCTACTCATCTAGCCTTAAATAAAATTACACTATTTATCCACGCTAAAATATAAAATAAAAATGAACTAAATATATATCTATCCATGTTACGTTATAATACACCAAATATTGAAAGTTTAGTTGTCGGTGCTTAGGAAAATTACTCTCTTACTGAATTGATATAAAAAATATTAAAGATGAAATCTGATCACCTGTATTTTGGTCATACTATAAATTTATAATTACCTTTAACATAAAATAATCTTATTATTAGATTAATATTCAGAATAGAATTATGTAAATACAAATAAATTAAAAATACACTATTAATTCATGCTTATCCGAGATAAATTAAAAATAAAAAATAAAATAAAAATTAAATATAGGTTGTTGGATCTGTTGCATCAGCCTAAAACAAAATAATAAATGCTACTAACGTGGTTAAAATATTACATTATTGAATCAGGCTAAAATAAAATTAAAAATTAAAAGATAATTCGTTGGACGATATAATGACATCAAGTTAAAACAATGTAATATATTCTACTCATCCGTGCTCAAACAAAATAATATTTGACCAGAGCTAAATAATTAAAAAAATTAAATATAATTACTTGAATTTTGTTAATACAATTGGGTATGTAACTACGAATTTATTCTATATCTATAATATCCATACTATTTTATTAAAATGAAACTAGAGATTATGTTTTTTCACTCAAATGAAATCATACATCGCACGTGTTTTAAACTATTACTACAAATATATGTTATATTAAAAAAGATATATATAGTTCACTGGTCTCTAATTACATGTCAATTTTATGTTTTTACTAGTTAGTTTGACTATATTTTGACTATAATTATATGACTAAAAAAATTAAAAATTTATATCATCGAAAATTACATATAAAATATTTTAAAATATAACTTTTAGTTTGTGAACAAAAAAAGTGATAATTTTTAATATATAGTAAAAAATTAGTCAATTTAATTTAAAAAACAAAAATAAACTTATATTTAAACACGAAGAGAGTAAATTATATTTAGGGGATCTGGACTGGTTTTACTATGAGAATCATAAGAATTCTGTACTCATCCCATATTTAAAGGGGAAAAAATTTATTATCCTTCACCCGCACATTCCCCATTAGACGGGACGGGGCGACTCCATTTGAATTAATTAGGGGCGGGTTTCTCATTTTTTTCATCCGGTTGACAAGTCTAATAAGCAACACAAATTTAAGTTAAAGAATTTTTTACAAATTACTATTGAATCTTGAAATTTATTTTAAAAAATATTATTTTAAAATAAATTAATAAACATATGTAATAATTGTCTTTTCTTGTATGCATATGTTAATTTTAGAAACCGTAGATTATTAAGATTAGGTTTGGCCTACCTGACACAAAAGTCCAATCCATACGCTAGACCACCCATTCAAGATATTGAAATAAAGAAGAATTATAGTCAAAATATATAGAATAGAATATATAGAATAGAGAGATCTCGAGAGAGATTACAAGAATTGAAGAGATTTCACATGGAACTCTAGGCAATTAGGTTATTCTAGATGCGAGTTTCTTTATTCAGAGTAGGCTAAAATAGCCTAAAAATATGATTGGAAGCAATAAAATAGCCTTTATAAGATTTACTAGGTATGTTTGTTACATTTACAATTAACAGGTTCTTAAGACATATGTTCTTAATTTGATTCCTGATTATGATATCTGCTGACGGAGGAATTTGGGAGCAATAAAGTCTGACGTTCGTGGCCGGAAATAAGATATGTGATGGTGGTTCTTCGTCGGAAACGTGAACAGTAATTAGTGTATTCGATGAACAGTGTTAAGTGGTTGTGGTTATTGGTGGCTGAGATTGCTTACGGTTAGTGGTGGCTCCTTTGCGCTCTCGCTTCTGACCCCTTGCAATTTGCAAACGTATCCCTATTTATATGGAATCAAGCCGATGTAGTTCTTAGGGAACAAGAAACCTAATGGGCTTAGATCTCTTGTCCCGAGGCCCAATGGAAAACACATCGGAAACCGTCTTCTATTAGCTTTAGGAATGTCCGCCAATGAGGCCCAACCACAAAGGCCCAAGGCTCTTCCGCGGCTTCGAGACTTGATGGATAAGGCATCTCTCTGACCAAGGATAACCCTCCGCTACCAGCTGTTTCTCTTGTCCGTGGATGCAGGTATAGCCGTGGTTTACCCCAAATGTTGGACGCGTCCTTGTCCCCCGATGAGGAGCCCCTACCAGATTACAGGATAAGTGATCCCAAGCTTTTGGGTGCAAAAGTGCAGGATACTCCGTAGTCTCCCAACGAGGACACCCGTTGACTACAGAGACAGAGCTCTCAAAGCACACACCAGAATTTACCCCACATCCCCAATAAGGACACTCATTGACTACATGAGGAGGCCTTCTGTCCAGGCATACCCCTGGAGGTCTCTGACCACGAACACCGCCTTCCTGTAGATGCACTACAAAAAGGAGTTCTTCAATAGAGTACCTGCTTAATATAGGGTAGTAATAATAACCTCCATCTTCCTCGAATCTTCCAAAGAGCTCATCCAAGTAACCTTGCACTACTGAAAAATGCCCTTAGACATCGGTTATAAACCAATGTCTTTTTTTTTTCAAACCGATGTCTTCGCATGTGTAGAGAAAGGTAGGGGTCTTTAACATCGGTTTTTAGCCGATGTTAAAGATGTACACATACATCGGTTTTCTTAGCAAACTGATGTATAATTAGGCATTATTTTTAATAACATGGTAAAACTAGATTGTGAAAAATGGTGATTAGGAGGTTAAGAAGCACTATAAATATATAACAAGGAAGAAGTTTAATCCGATAGAGATCAGATTCTTAACAGGAATGATTTCTTACTTTGTATAGTACATCGGTTGCTACATAGAACCAATGTTAAATATCGTATATGACATCAGTTTCACTTAGGTTAGCGATGTTAAATATGGCATATTACATCGGTTTCACTTAGGTTAGTTATGTGAAAGTCCCCATTTACATCATTTTTCCTATCAAAATTGTTGTGATTTGTTTATTTTTGGCATCAGCTGGTTAATATTTAAATGATGTTAAATCTATCCAAGATACATCATGCTCTTTAATTAAAATAAAAGATATATCAATAAAAACAATATTAAACCATAACAAAATATACCAACATTCAACCAACATATTTCATTTACATCAACATCAAAAACTATCTAGTTACAATCACATTTCTAACCTATCTAGCTCACTAAAGTAGCATCATATATTGAAGAAGTAGAACTTATTTTGTTAGGATTTGAAAACACTCAATGTTAGAGCAGCGGAAACCAAACAGCTTTGAATAGCTGCTCCATATCCAAACAGTGCAACCCTCTCCCCTTCAATCAATACCCGCCCTTTTTGTACCTGTCCAAAAGAAAAAAAAAGACAATTACTTTCAACTTAATTTTTCATGACTAATGAAAATATCTTGTTTACAGGAACCAGGAATTAGATGAACCAGGAATTAATCAATATCTTGACACCAACCCCAATTCATCTAATTTATGAGAGCCTCTAGACAACAATTTATTATCCCTCTTCCAAAATCCCCAGCAAATTAGTGTATGTGAGCCCTTCATAATTTTCTTACCAGCCAGCATTATCACCTTCTAAATTAAGCATCCTCTAGATAAACTTTTAAAGCATATTAACATGGTTATGTGCTTTCCTTTTGAGAGAGATATAGTGGTTTAATAGTTGTTGTGGCTAAATTATGAATCTTAAATATAAAACAACATATAATATATGATACACCTCCATACATAGCTATACCTCGAGAACGGGTATAGCTATACCTGTAATTGATCAGTTATCTTTAACAAAGCAAGTTAAGAAACTCATCCTCAGTATATAGCAATTAGCAATGCTGCTGGAAATATTCAACTGCACAAATCAGCTCACTTTTTTGCCAAAATAGAGGCTATACTTTTGTACATGTCTACATTTACAAAATTGAATAACCAGGGTTTTTATAGAAACTCGCTAACCACTTTTTTGGAGCAGCAGGGTGCAGCACATTAATAAGTCAACGCCTTCTTCTGCAAGGCATAAAAGAGGGTGCAACTGCAAGAAATCGATGTTCCTGAAAAGATATTGTGAGTGCTATCAGGTTCTTTTATAAGTACAATTATATTTATAAATATATTTTTATGTACTTGAGTCCTTCTATGAGACATACTTACTTGCTGATATTCTAGTAATTCTTGATAAAAGTCAAACATTACTAATCTCTTCATACATGTATAATCAAAACTAGATACAAATATTTATGAATTGGAATGTAATGGAATAATATCTATTAATATAGAAGAACAGGTTCAAGAGAATTTTGAGACTATCTAATCAGCAATTTACAATCCTTAATAACCAAGAAGACCAAGAAAGTTACTCTAGTAAAGGCACAAGTAACACTCAAAGTTATATAAATGAAATATAAATGAACAAAATAGTTGGTCAGAAGCAATGCCTTATCATCCTCAGATTTGCATGAATCAATTCTAGTTGCAAGTCTTATCCAAAAGCCCTCGTTACAAGCAAAGATATTTTCCACAACAAGCTTCTTATGCTGTTGGCAAAAAAATTACAATACGGAGCATCAATTGTGTCCAGTTACTTGTTAAAGTCCACATAAAACTATGCAACTTGAAGTAATAGAACAATATTTACTAAAAACGAAATAAATATCCCACTGATGACAATTTCTATACCAAGATAATTATAGAGTGGATTTTGATACTGAAGGAATTCTAAATTTTAAGGATTTTGAGTATATCACAAGCTCAATAGGATTACCACAGGCATGTATAAACATCACAAGGAACTGACACTATTGATATTATAAAAGGATAAGAATCAGATAACATTAAGATATCTTTACAAAGAATTAGAACAAAGAAATATCTAGAGACAACTAGTATAAAGAACATATAACCATGGTCCATGAATCATCTTATTAACCATTGCTGTCAAAATTTCAGTCTGCAAATGACTAACCGAGCTTGAAAGATATATGTCACTATGCATGTGTTTTCCAAACTTTATATATACAAGAATTTTCTATTAAGAAATAACCTTTGATGCTTTAATGTTAAAAACAAGTTATATGGTAATTTGCCAAAAGCTATGTTGGCTAAACCTGCCCATAGACTATCATAAAAAAATAAACTTCGCAGAATCATTGGACAACTTAATTTATATTACTATTAGTGGTATAGCAACAACACAAACTGCAAGTCTCTTTGCTGTCTTTTTGAATAACTGTTCAACATCTTTGCTGGCTGCACACAGTAAAGTTTTCCTGTTTATGATATGGAATAAGTGATATTGTTATCATTACTAACGAAGCCAATTCCTCGTAATCCTTCTGCAAATTGATATGAGTGTGTGTGTATACTGTACATGTTCACTTCATGAATGTGCTACATTGATATATCCGGAAATATAAAGGGAATCAATGTCATGGGACAACTCTGAGCAAAGTGCAATAAATGAACAAATCACATATCAAAGTCCAATTTTTTTGTTAAAATGGAGATATACAAATAAGATTGAACCCTTTAGAAACTAAATCTCAAGGAGAAAAACTATCCTACAGATATATAAGTCCCTGTTTTCTGCTACCAACTTCCCCATCCTCCCACAACGCGATACAAGAGGAAACTGCACTAACAATTTGTAAAAAGTTATTTTTGTATGAAAAGAAAAATATGTTTAATGTTAAACAAACACAGACTTTTGGTTAGTAATCTGCAGGTACTCTATATCTAATACTAATGTCGAAATTAATCCCTAAAAAACCAATCTTAATAAATTCTAATAGTCGATAGATCATTTATACTTCTCGATCAAACAAGTTACCTTGTGTAGAGGAAATGCTCCACCATTTACTTCAATTGTTATGTCACTAGTAACGTCATGAAACATCCTGCAGAACATGATAATTAAACCAAAGCTGGACAATCAACTGAAACATTGAATTTGTATGAACGCTATAGATGAGCGAAAAATTCTTCAACATAAACACTTCAATAGGATTGTTAATTCAGGAAATGCCGAAACCATTGCTACCTACCTATATGGGTACTTGTACTGAGTTTTATAATAACAATTGAGCAGGCTTGTTTACTAGTTTGAATCAAGAGTTCTTATCATCATTAATTTCATAAACATGTAATAACATTTCACATAATAAAAAGAAATCTCCCTTAACACATAAAATATGCCAAGACTGAGTTAAGCAAAAAAATCAAAATTTTCAATAGTGAAGTTAGTATACAATGAAATATCATGATAAAGAAATAAACCATTCAGTGCATCTCTGCTGCCGTGAGCACTTAACAAAAGACAATTGTTCTTGCTGTTTGTCCATGGACAAAGAGATAAACACCAATGTTAAAATTTGATATTTACAGATAATAAGCAGACCAAGTAAGATATAAAAAAGAGAGCCAATTAAAGTCTAAAAAATACACACAAACCAATTAAAGTCCTCGTATAAATGACTATGGCTTGGAATTCACATCTAACCATTGTGTGTCCCTTGTATCTCCTTGAACATACATACATACACAAAGAAAAGTTAAAGAAGTTAAAATCAAGAAATTTGAATAAAGACAAAATGTAAAGATATCTTAAGAAAATATGAATATGTTACTAATTTAAAGCCGATTTTCAAACTCAATCCTGTGAACAAAAAGTAAAATTTGAAAATAAATTGAAATTTACAGACTTACTTCACACCAGTCAAACAAAACCACCTGCTTTGAAGGTTACTTAGCATGAATCAAACTAATTTTAAGTTGGGTTCATGCTTAATTAGGGTTTCTGCTATGAATTTGTGAGATGAATACTAATTTGTGAGAGATATTAGAAATCAATTAGGGTTGAGAGTGACAAGAGGGAAGGAGATGGTGAGAAAAAGACAAGAGATGGCGATAACGACAGAGCAACAAGATATGGAGATAATGAGAGAGAGAGACCAGAGAAGAGAGAGTGAGAGAGAAGAGAAAATAAGAGAGAGAACTAAGAATGAGGGAGAAAACGTTTTTGGTCAAAGGGAGAAAATTGAGAATAAAATTTTTGTCTAAGGGGGAATTTTTTGGTGTATTAACGGGGGAAAGAAAGAAGGCGGCCTTTTTTATTTTTTTAAAAATGATTATAGACATCGGTTGGTTAAGATACCGATGTCTTACAGCACCTTTAACATCGGTTTTAAAGCGACCGATGTTAAAACTTCTTTTAACATCTGTGACATTTCTAACAGATATTAAAGGGGTGATGTCGTAGGCACTATTTCTAGTAGTGTTGGCAAGACTCCTCCTTAGCCATTTTAAGGAGTAGTCTTATCTACTCCTTAATTTTAGGCATTTATACCTCAATTTTGACTATTCTATCTGATTTTCACCTGAATAACGTCTATACCAATTTTTGGGTATAACAACTACCCTCCAAATTCCATGTGTCAATGGAAATGGGATTTGAATTTTTACTAATCTTTCATCAAAATTTGTATAAACCTATTTATCAGCATTTTTATAGGGCGCGCCCTTAACAGGGCGTTCTTTTTAAAGTTCCAACTTTTCTTTACTAAGAATTTCAATGTCACTGCGATAGTTAGATAAGGCGCGCCTTCATCAAGGCGCGTCCTTCAATTTTAAATGGCCCAAAATGGTTCCCCTTATTCTTCGGGAATCGTGACCGACGTGATTGATGTGATCTTCTTCTTCACTCAAAAAGGTATGTAAAGCTTTGTTTATTTCAGGTTTTCATCAAATAAATCATACTGCATGTCATATTGTCTTTCCAAATTCTCATTCATAGTTCTTCCTCTGTTTATATGTATATGTATATATATGTGTGTATATCTCAATTTCTGCGAGTTAGATCCAAAATCGTTTGGTAAAATTTTCAAATTTTTGTTTCTGAGAATTCCAACCGATTTCCCCTTAATTTTAATTAAATTTAAGAGCATATATATCGCGAGAGCTATTTAGGGAGCACCTTTACATTCATACAAGGCGCGTCTTCCCTCTTCATTATCAAGTGTCATTGTAATCTCATCTCCCAACGTCTTAGCATAGGACGCGCCCTAGAAGGAAGTTGACATAGGTCACCCCTAACACAGGAAATACCATTTTCTTAGGCCCTCCATTACTTGTCTGTTTCCTTCATATTTTTTTCTTCCATTCTTTCGACTTGGGCGCACCCTAAATGTGTTTTAGTTTTCTTGATAGCTGGAAGACGAGGGCGCGTCCTCATCTTTTCATCCTTTCAAGGATTTTCGCTCCAGTCTAGGAATCTATTCTCCTCCATCTATTTCTTTTGCACCAGACTTCCCACACGCACACAGAACTCCATACTTTTTGGAGCAAGAGGCGCGCCTTATCGAAGAATTCAAGGTTAGTGATATAATGGCTGAATCATCAAACGACTCCCAAGACCACATTTCTCTAAGCCATAATAGGGGTAAGCAGAAGCGTATCATGAAAGAAAGATCCCCACCCCCTGTCACCACAGAGTTGGATGATGATGATTGGTTAGAGAGCTTGAATGTGGACAAGTATAAGGGTGTTGAAAATGGTATTAATGTTAGGGCAGGACCATCTAAGGTCTCTTACAGAGCTATTTCCCCAAGCCCTTCTCCACAACAATCTCAGGGAATGCCCTCCTCCCAATAATTAGAGGGCGTATCTGAAGAAAACTGCTCGCCTCTCCGTGATGAGAGCAACTTTTTTGATGAGGACACCCTCCAGTTCTCTACTTCCCCTGAGCCTTCTCCTATCCTTTTCCAACACTGGGAAGTTTCCGAGTGTGAGTTGGACTTTGACCGAAATGAATTTGAGCCATGCACTAAAGTTGTGAAGAAACATTTCAGGAAGGAGCATGGGAAGCTATTCTGTGTTGGACTCCCTTCAGCCTGCTCAGATGAACAGTTAGGGTGGCTCATGGAGTACTGTGATATAGAGGGTATATGGCCGCGCTTTCTCAATATAATGCGTCCCCACATCTTCAAGTATGGGAGAAACTTCAGGATCCCCAGAATGGTAACCAGTCCTAAGCTGGTTTCATTTGGTGTTGGCGCGCCTTTATATCCTTTCCTTAGAGAAGGGATAAAGCTCTATGATGTGGCCCCAATCCACCTTTCTCCCAACAGCTACAAATTTGTCCTCGCTTTGTTCATCCTTTACACTGATTTAGGCTTTCCCCAACCCACAATGGCCGAGATGAGTCATTTTTTTAGCCTAAGGAAATCTGATCACGGTTATTTTTTCTTCCGGGAAACTCAGCTATGAGAAGGGCTGGAAAGAAAACTTCTTATACTTGTACGATGTTCCAAGGATAAGGATTCAGTTCAACACATCCCCAAGTAAGGGCGCGCCTTCTCTTTCATTTTTCCCATTTTTATTTATTACTTGATTCTTATAGCCCTCTTTCTCCTTTAGACAAACCAGTGATGAAAGCTCCTGAAGGCGCGCCTAAAAGGCGGGCTGAAGCTTTGCTCAGAGTATCTACTGAGAAATGGAATTAAAAAATGTTGGTTACCAGGACCAACCTTATGATGGTCGTAATCCTTTCTGACTAGGTCGGGGTAAAATTTAAATTCATAATATTTAGAAAAGGTGTTCCCGTCTCTCGTGCTGTGGACTTAAACAGCGACGAAGAAGATGAGGAAGAAGAGGAAGAAGTAGAGGACAGCTCCCTTCAGGGCGAGCTCCCTTCAGGTTTGTTCATTTAAAGCTCACTTATGTTACTTTGAGTTCTCTTCAACAAATATTAAGAAACTTTCAACACCTATCTCATATTCTAAAGAATCTCTTTCTTTGAAAATCCATAACTTGTCCATTTACTTTTAAGACAAACAACAACCTAGCAACCTACCTGTTTGTCATTTCAAACATTAAGAAGTAACGCTTAGTTGTTTACTTATTTAGGATTAAACATAATTAAACATATAAATTACTTACGTATATAAATTAAACATACGAATGCTTGCAATACGAATGCTTGTAATACGAATGCTTGTAACACGCATAATTAAACATATGAATTAATTATTACAACTACATATGTTTACACATATACAATTCCACACCTAAACTAAACAAGAACATAAACAAGAACATAAACAAGAACAAGAACATACACTACATAAACTAAACAGGATCCTTATACATGCATCTATTAAAATTAAACAAGAACATGCATTTAATTCACAAAACATAAAATTAACACATGAAACAAGAACATGCATTAAACACATAAAAAAGAACAGGCATTAAACATATGCATCTATTAAAGTAACAAAAAATACACATGCATGTGAAATATTACCTAATCGAGCAAACCCCTTCAAGTTTAACCAAACCCAGCTCCAGAGATCGACCTGTACAAACAAACCTGATTAAAATCAAAACATAAAATTTGAAATTAAATTTGAAAAAAACTTACTTTTCACACACTAATCGAGTAGTCCACACTTCCTTCAAGGCTCTTCAGCACCAATCGACCTTGATTTATGAATTAATCAGGTTTAATTCATATAAATTTAGGGGTTTTAGGTTAAAGAGAGTGAAAAGTAAGTTTTAGGTTAAAGAGACAGTGAGAGATGAGAGAGAAAAGAGAAGAGAGAAGGGAGACAAGACAGTGAGAGAGAAGAGAGAATGAGAGAGAGAGAGAGAGAGAAGAGAATGAGAGAGCTGAGAGAGAGAGAAGGAGGGAAACTATTTTGCTTAATGGGGGGAAACTGAAAATAAAAAAATTTGGTTAAGGGGGAATTTTTTAGTGTATTAACGGGGGAAAGAAAGAAGCGGGCATTTTTTATTTTTTTTAATAACGATTATAGACATCGGTTGGTTTAGATACTAATGTCTTACAACACCTTTAACATCGGTTTGAAAGCAACCGATCTTAAAACTGCTTTTAACATCGGTGACATTTCTAACCGATGTTAAAGGGGTGATGTCGTAGGTACTATTTCTAGTAGTGTACCTTTTTACTAAGATCACCCTTATTGAGATTATTATCCTGTCCAAGGCTTTCTTGTAAGTGAAGAAATTGCCATTGAGAGAAGCCCTGAGAACCTTAAGTAATTCATCAAATTCTCTGCTTAGATTAGGTCCCTCAGCTCCTCTAATAAGCCTCTCCATTCCAATAGCAACTTCTTGCATTTTGCTCATTTCAGCAGCTTGGACACTTTGAGTAGATGATCTTAATAGCCTGGCTTCTATCTCCCCCTTAGTCTTGTTAGTAGGCATGAGAAGGGGAGTAGGAATTTCAGGCCTCACAGCTTCAGATAGTGCAGGCAATGGTATGTTGAGCTTGCCCATGATGGATCCCAAAGCAATAGAATTTTGAATTTGTAGGTGCTGGTGGGAGTCCACCCGGGCTTGAATGTCAGCCTGTTGACTCTTCACTAGGGTAGTGAGAGTATGCACTTGAGGTGTGAGCTGGTCATTTAAAGCTTGCAGAGTGGAGACTTGACCTTGAAGAGACTGAATTTGAAGGTTTGCAGAAGTTGAGACAGGTTGATGAGAACTTGCAGATGTTGAGACGCCAAAAGTTGCTTCCATAACTTATTTGATGCCATCCACAAGCAATGCAGAAGGCTCATATCTGGTCTAGTGAAGCTGGTCCAGCTTGATCTTTGTATCATTTGAATTTATGATTTGCTGTTGGACCACTTCATGAAGAGTAATGAAAGACTATCTGAGATTTTTGACATCTTTTTAAATAGAAGCCAGATCCATCCTTACCATTTGATCAGCAAAATATTTGAACTTTAAAGTGATCTTGACTTGTGATGGTATAATCTCATCCATCTCCTTTTTCACTAGATTTCTGATTTTGTCTTCATAACCAACCAGCTTGAGTTCTAGAGCTTTTCCAAATAGATGGAAAGCTTTGAGTTGAGTCTTAGAAACGTCATTAATTGCATCATAAGCTTCACCGAGAGTCAGTGCTTTAGTATTGCTGCCCAAAATAGTTTGATAATCTTCTCTGAACGTAAGTAAAACACCCCCCAGCTCCTAATTGTAGTCCTTGTTCAACCAAGCATCACAATTGCCATCCTGTTTAGCTTTATTAACAATTTTATCTTGTTGCTCTTTGACATATGTTTGATAGGAGAGCATAATGGCTTGATAGTCCTGGTTAGATATATCAGAGGTCAATAATTGTTGAGAGATTTTTGCAAGTCCTGCAAGATGATCCACCCTGAAATTTTCAAGATTTGATTGAGGTGTACCTTGATATAGCGAGTTATAGATGAGGTGTGATTGTTGAGATTGAGATGTTGAGAGTTGTGGAGTTGGATTAGAACCACATGCGATAAAAGTCACAGTTTGACTCACAGTGGGTAATGTGATTATTACAAGTTGTTGTTCCACACTAGTTGTGGGAACCACCAATTCAATTGGAGGGGATTTAACTGGTTTACTTTCATATGCACCAGTCTCAAACCCTTATGTGTATTGCACCACATTATCACCTGAATATGCTATTCTTGCCTCCTTCATGATAGGATCATTGGCAATTGTACTCCCAGCTTCAATTATCAATGCAATCTCAGCCAGGATTTTGAGGGGAGTTGTTCCTAGAACATGAACCTCCTATTAAATTAGAGAGGACTTAGATAGCTCCCCCTCAGGATTACTACCATAAAACCTATCAGCCTGTGAAGGCTGATTTGCACATGAAGGTACATTTGTAACATCCATGGGGTCTTCAGTAAAAACGGATGAATCCCCCATGGTTTTGATGGTGTCATCAAGGTCTACCCCAGCTAGTAGCCTCTCACTATCTGATTGTAGTGTCTGGGTGGTGAGCAAGGTTTCTTGAACCAAGTCACTTGAACAAAGTCACTTGAATGAGCTTGCACTTGAGAAATGGATTCAAGTGCTGTATGTGAAGAAGAAATTTATGAGATTAAGAGTTTTTGTTCAGTAGTGAGTGTTGGCAGCTCCCCCTGAATGGATGAGGGAGCTTCAATATATGTGCTCTCGCTGTATGTGCCATCCTTATTTCTTCTACCATACACTTGAATTTGATCCAATATTGGTTGTGTAGACTCTTTACAAGATGCATTGGGGAGAATGCTCTTTTTAATAGAAGCACCCTGTTGAGAGGATGTATCTAGAGTCTGTTTTTTCCCCATTTTTACAACTTCATCCTTTTGGGATGATACAGAGGAGGTTTGAGTGGTCAACTCAGCTTGCTTAGCCTTCTTTGTCTTTCTGACCAAGGGTGACTAAGTTCGTGTTTGATCCTCACCACTCTCATATATTATTGTGAGGGTTATCTCCATTCTCTTCTTTTTACTCACTTCGCCCTTCGCTACACCATAAAATGCCTACTGTAACACCAAAAAAATGTTGCATTAGGGGGTAAATATGTTGCTCTTGCCGTACTTTAAAGCTAAGGTAACATTTTCTTAAAGATAGGTTTTTCCATGTTGCATTAGGGGTCTAAGGTAACATCTTTGGTTCCTAAGGCAACATCGTGTTTTAACTTGTTTATATGTTGCCTTAGCTTGTTAATGTAACAGAAAGAGAGATCAGTTGTAACTTGTTTTTTTATGTTACCTTAGAGTTCTAAAATGTTTTTAAAAAAGTGGGACCCATATAGGGGCCCACAGTTATTACGTAGAATATGGGTCCCATTTTTTTGTTATTTTAACATTTTATAAAGCTAATGTAACACTTTGCTAATAAAAAAATGAAATTTTTTTGTTGATATTTATGCAATCCCAAAAACAAATTCATTAACCCAACGATCCATCCAACAATACCATTTTATAAAACCGATGTATAATTTAAATGTAATATATCTAGTAAATCCTAAACTTAATCTACTAAATACAAACAGTACAAGTCTAATTTATGAGAATTGCAATTAACTTAACTAATCCGGCAGCTATCTTTAGTAACACAAAAAGGAGAGAGCACATGTATCAGATTCTTCAGTTGTGTTAACAAGTCAGGCTTCCATTTAACCCATTTCTGTGGAATCTTGTTGCTACTCTGCCACAAGAATTATAATAAAGAGATACCAGAATTTCTTGTAATGAATAATGTATATCAGGGAAGAAATAGCACCATATGACCTGCATTTCCAAATAATTTTGAAAAGCAAGCTATGCCAATATAATGTATACTAAATAATAGAAGTATTTATCTACTCAGCAGACATACTACCACTCTCTTGGAACTTTAATAGAAGTATCAAATAATGTATAATAAATTAATATAATAGAAAGAATCAATAATTCCTAACAGAACTTTATTTGGATGGCTTGAGCAATCCTTGGGATTTCAAACCGGCACAATCACAAATGTAGTACCAAATAATGACCATTAAGCATATTTTTCTGTAAGACATTGGTGTCCAAAAAAACAAGTTGATCTATTTAGAAATGACTTCTTTATAGTCCAAATGCAAACTCAATGTTATGAATCCTAATCGCAAAGCCATGTAGTCAGCTCGGTTTATAGACCTCCAAAATTGGCGACTGAAACAAAGCTGTAAACTGGGAAAACATGAGCTTGACCTCAAAAGCACTTGAGACATGTCACACAATAAAATTATCAAGACAGTGAATTAAGGAGTGGAAAGCAGGTTATCAGAAAGATGAGGTTTCAAAATAAATGTTTCAGATGCATGTTATAAACAGATTATACATAAATAGAATGCACTGACACACTATTAGTATCATGTTGTTTGGATCTTATCAAGTATCATGTTGTTATGAATTCAGAATTATTTGTCATACCAGTTATCCCGTAGCTTGCATAAAAATTGAATACACAAATTCTCGTGGTAGACAATGCTACTCATGAGAGTGAAAATAAGCAGCTTATCACAGTCTTGAACTTTCACAGTCTTCACAAGACATTCATAAGAAATTCTATAGATAATATTTACTTCTTCACCTGCATCCTGATTCATCATTCGTGTCAAATTTATATTCTCCAAAAGATGCTACAACATATGCACACCCCTGCATGCACTACGCCATAGATTGGATTCGGCAACCCCAAGAAACCGTTACTAAAGGCCAAAAAAGCGTTGCTAAAGGCCAAAAAAAGGCTATGGCGACTCTTTTTCGGGGTTGCAATTTTAGGCGTTGCCATAGAGTTTTTTGTAACTCCGGTGACACCCTATTGGAACCCTTGTTTATCCCTTATAGAAACGTGCTATTGCAACACCAATGGGGTTGCAATAGGTCTTGAAAAGTGTTACAGTAGGGTTTTGGCTACCAGTACAATATTTCTGGGCCATATGTGGGGCCATTTATCATCTATGGCAACACACATATTGCAACACCTTTAATGTTGCCAAAAAGAATTTATGTGCATAAATTAGCACCCTATTGCAACCTACTAATAGGCTATTGCAACACCTGAACTGTAAAAAATTGAAATATACTTTTCAAATACTTGATTTCCCATAAATTCAACAACATTCATAACCAATTCAATTCATCTAACCAGTCTTACACTACTAGAAAAATGTCAATAGACATCGGCTAAAAACCGATGTCTATGAATGCAAAAATCCGATGTCTTCGTGGGTGATGTTAAAGCCCCCCCCCCCCCATTTAACATCAGTTATAAACTGATGTTAAATACAGCATATAACATTAGTTCTTTCTTTAAAACCGATTTCTATATCTTGAAATTAAATTTCTCATACATGTATAATCTTCATATATCATCATAATATGATATTTTTATCAATTTAAATATATGTGAGCTAAGCAAAATCTTTCAATTTAATCAATAAACTGATGTTACTAGTACCAGTAACAACAGTTTTCATCAAAAACCGATGTTAACAATCCCTTTGACATCGGTTCTTAATTGGTAACCGATATCTATTTATAACAAACTGATGCCTATAATACTTAATAACATCAGTTTTTTATTTTAAGATTTTTTTTGCTGTAGTATTTAACATCGGTTTTTATTGATGTTAATGGTCCACTAAAACTGATGTATTAAGCTTTGATAGACATCATTTTCCATTGTAATGATGTTTGTACCTATATTATTAATGCACATTTTAAAATATAGATTCCAAAAACCAATGAACTACCAAAACCAATTACTACATAATATCAGTTATCTATAAATCTAACAGTCAATATTCAAACATCCGATACAAGAGATTCATCTAATACAAATATCAAGTACTACACATATCCGTTCATATATTCTACTACTGTCTATACAAAGAATTTGACCTGGTACCGACAATAACATGTAAAATATCATTTGAGGAACGCCCTTGTTCATCTGCATCTTCTGCTGCCTAGAAAAAGAATAAAGGGAAAACATAGGTATTAAATTCTAACATCTAATAAACATATAATCAGATAAAAATTGTAATATCAGAGACTGGTTAGCATACCTTTGCAGATGCCTTACCTATCGAAGGATGTGAACTCAATCCCAAGTAATCATTTCCGGAGATACAGTTACAGAAATACACAACTATCGAATATAAATGCTTTACCATCATCTTTCCCCCTTAATCTCTTCAAAAGACACGTAACCAAGCTGTGGACTCCAGACAGAATTGTAAATGTCTGGCATAGGTAGAAGCAATACAATTAGTTACACACCAACAAATACTAGTCTAGGGGTCTGTTAAGTAGTAAATTACAAGTATGATTTCTCCAACTCTGTTTTGGAAACATATATTACTATACCTTGGCAGATTTACCCGCCTCTCCAAACGATCCTTTGAATCCTTTCTTCGTAATCAATCCAGAGCCTGATACAAGAGCATAAAGCCATCAATACGGCAACATAAAAAAACACATGAAAGGACCAGATCACACAATCTGCATGATCATACAAAGAGAAAATGCAATAAACACCAAACAATTACTCCAGTTTTTTTCACTACTGTTGATATAAATTAGAGCACTTAATATATAAAGAACACGCCAATTCTCAACTATCTGGGAATCTAATTACGGAAACACAAAGGTATATTGATATCAATACATGTCTACTTGACTTGAAAGCAGATAGTAATGACCAATGAGCTAAAGGATACCGATCTTGGTTTAAATGGTGACTCATTTAACTTGAGAACTAGAAAGCCCTTTGTTTAAAAGAAAAAGTCTTCTGTGTATGAATAAATTACATTTTTATTCATTAGTTGAGAATAAAATCCCCAGGTTCTTTATCAAATGGGATCTTAACAGAATATAACTCACTCAACATTATCCAAAGATAAATCTTTACTCATTATATAAATTCCAGTTTAAACTACATATAATTAAGTAGGAGAATCATAATTTAGACAAGGAGCCATCTAAATTGATAATTAGAAAAAAAAATAATTTAGACATGGAGCCATCTATCAAATATAAATGCTTTACCATCATCTTTCCCTCTTAATCTCTTCAAAAGACACGCAACCAAGCTGTGGACTCTAGACAAAATTGCAAATGTCTGGCATAGGCAGAAGCAATACAATTAGTTACACACCAACAAATACTAGTCTAGGGGTCTGTTAAGTAGTAAATTACAATTATGATTTCTCCAACTCAGTTTTGGAAACAGATATTACTATACCTTGGCAGATTTACCCGCCTCTCCAAACGATCCTTTGAATCCTTTCTTTGTAATCAATCCAAAGCCTAATACAAGAGCATAAAGTCATCAATACGGTAACATAAAAAAACACATGAAAGGACCAGATCACACAATCTGCTTGATCATACAAAGAGAAAATGCAACAAACACCAAACAGTTACTCTAGTTTTTCACTACTGGTGATATAAATTAGAGCACTTAATATATCAAGAACACGCCAATTCTCAACTATCTGGGAATGTAATTACGGAAACACAAAGTCATATTGATATCAATACATGTCTACTTGACTTGAAAGTAAATAGTAATGACTAATGAGCTCAAGGATACCGGTCTTGGCTTGAATGGTGACTCATTTAACTTGAGAACTAGAAAGCCCTTTGTTTAAAAGAAAAAGTCTTCTGTGTGTGAATAAATTTCATTTTTATTCATTAGTTGAGAATAAAATCCTCAGGTTCTTTATCAAATGGGATCTTAACAGAATATAACTCATTCAACATTATCCAAAGATAAATCTTTACTCACTATATAACTCCCAGTCTAAACTACATATAATTAAGTAGGAGAATCATAATTTAGACAAGGAGCCATCTAAATTGATAATTAGAAAAAACAACATAATTTAGACAAGGAGCCATCTATCAAATATAAATGCTTTAACATCATCTTTCCCTCTTAATCTCTTCAAAAGACACGCAACCAAGCTGTGGACTCCAGACAAAATTGCAAATGTCTGGCATAGGCAAAAGCAATACAATTAGTTACACACCAACAAATACTAGTCTAGGGGTCTGTTAAGTAGTAAATTACAAGTATGATTTCTCCAACTCAGTTTTGGAAACAAATATTACTATACCTTGGAAGATTTACCCGCCTCTCTAAACGATCCTTTGAATCCTTTCTTCGTAATCAATCTAAAGCCTGATACAAGAGCATAAAGCCATCAATACAATAAATAAGTAATAAGTTGCTTGAAACACGACTCAGCAATAATAGCATCAAAATTCGATACACACATTCATACATGCATCTAGTTATATATATTATATTCTACCACAGTATTACACAATTACAGTAGCTAGTTTACAAAAACCCAATAACTAACCTCCAATTGTTCCAGGTTTGAATACAATCCTGCATCGAGTTTCCTCCTTAGGGTGCCAAAATCCATTGGATTCTCAATAATCTCATGGTAATCAGGAAGCTATAAAGAATAAACAATATTAATTAACAAATATGAGTCATTTATAGATCAAACAACCATGCATCAAGTACAAAAGAATGCCTTATTCAGATCAACATGCTCGGAGAATACACCATAAGTGTCATTCCTGAAGTTAAATAATTTACGGTATATATAAGATTTGAAACCTTGAATGGTCCAGTATCAGTTCAGAAGCTAACTCTCGGAACATATTTCAACCATACAGGAAAACTCCTGCATCCCAAAAGAAAGAAAGACCAATTTTATCACCTTGATAAAATATGAATAGCAATAGAAGCAACACAAAGAATACGAAACCATAGATCTCCGAAAGATGAATACCCAAAATTCCATTCAGCACAAACATAAGTTCCAATTCGAAAAAACTCTGACATTTTGCGACATTTACAGGAACAAAATATTGGAACCATTTAGCATTCAGGAACACGCAGAAAACATATATTGAAACAGAATAGCATAAGAACAAACATACAATACAAGGATGAACTGAAATTAACAGAAGTTTACAAATACATACACAATTACTAAGCCACAGTGCTACCACAATATGATAGTAATAAAAAAGTTCACAACAATGAAATAACACAGAACATGACGCCATCAAACTATAACATCAACTTATAAAAATAGTCTATTGCATCCCCCCTTCACATCTTCCCCTGTCGCATCTCTTTGCGCTCCATGATTGTAACATCCACATCCTCGTCCCATCCTACCAACGCAGTGTGGACAACTTAATGCATAATTAAACTCCGTGGAAGTGTTAAAAAATAGGTAGAATATTAACTATATAAATCTAATTAAAATTAACTAATTAAAAACTTAGGGTTTGAAATTGAAATCCCCAATTTAAAAATTAGGGTTAAGGCTTACCTAATTCAAACTTTGACCTCTGACTTGAGTTTTAAACACCGCTTTGAGCTTTCAGTTCTCAACTTCTAAACCGTTAAACTCTAACTTGAGCTTACTTCCCATCCTAAACAACCTCCAAACTTTTCAAATTTGACGAGAGGGCACACAGAGAGATCAAAGAGAGTAGTTGAGCAAAGAGTGAGAGAGAGAGAGGGAGAAACGGTGAGAGCGAGATAGAGAGCAAGAGCATTTGAAGGAGAGAGATGGAGCTGTTCTTTCAGTCGAGCAGAGAGAGAGGAGAAAGTTTTTGATTTATTTAATTTATATGTTTTTATGTTTAAGACATGAGAGTATGTGAATGTATTTTAATTTTTAATTTATTTAAATCTTATTTATAAAGTTGAAAGGGGGAAAGATGACGATTTTGAAATTTTGCTAAAGGTAAAAAATAAGATGGGGGGAATTTTAAGAGGGAATGAATTATTTGACTAAGGGGGGAAATATGGGAGGCGTGCTGGATCATTTTTTGAAAACACACTTTTAATATCGGTTGGAATAAACAACTGATGTCTATATTATACAAAGATATCGGTTGGGAAAAACTGATGTAAAAATAACTTTTTACATCGGTGCCAAGAGCAACCGATGTCTAAGAGGCGATGTCTATTCTACTTTTTCTAGTAGTGTTAACTACACATCCAACCATTACATTTTGTCCAACCAATAATTACAATCCATTACACCAAAATATAACTTAAGAAATACAAGTACTCTTGCTAAGAACTAAATGTGCAAGATAATGCAAAAGCATACAAGTTTTTAAAAATAACATAGAAGAGAGATAACAAATGGTCCAAGTGCTACGACCACCAATAAGAGGAGTACCATCAGCTCCTCCTGTGTCACCTAAAATTGTCCCACAAATCTGAGCCATGTCAATGTTCAATCCAAGGTTTGCTTCAAGTAATTTCTGCAGGACCAAGCTCACGTTGTCTTGAACCTTCTTATGCAAGTGCCATCTGCGGTCTTATAATCTGTTCTACGAACATGCATGGAGATGAATTTAATCAGTGCTAAAACAAAGATAATATAAGATTGATCCCACTCTTCCGGGTGACTGGAAATACAACAGATACATCTTTTAAGATAAAAGATAAAATATTGTCACTGCTAGAAAAATGTCAATAGACATCACACATTAGACATCGGTTACGTTTGCCACTGATGTTAAAAGATTTTATAATATCATCCCGTGTTTTTATGATGTCATTGTCATTCGAAGACATCAGTCATTTTAAAACTGATGTCTAAAGTTACCTAAAAAAAATTCAATTCGCGTCCACCTTAATATTTTCCCCCTTAGTCAAAATCCCCCCCCATCCCAAAAATTCACCCCGCTCATTAGCCAATATTTTGGTTCCCCCATTATTTTCTCTCGACTAAACACTCATCCCCCCCGCCCACTCTCACCTCGACAACTCACCTCACCATCTCAATTCCACTCATCTCACCTCTTCTCACCATCTCACCTCCCCTCACCATCTTACCATCTGTATGTGTTCATCATCTCAACTCAACTAAAGCTCTGTTGTTAATCTTTGTAAGCTTATCTCATTTCTATTCTTAAATCGAAATGGTCTTCTCTATATGATAACAAAATTTGTAAATTAGGGTTTCTTTAAATCAAAACCCTAATTTTTTAAATTGGGGTTTTTCCAAATTGAAACCCTAATTTGCTTATATGCCCTGTGTATGGTGCTTTCATTTAATTCAATATATTTTGGAGTTATTAATTCTTTTCAATTTTATGTTATATACAGGACCTTTTTTGCATACAGTTGTGGATTTAGTATCTAGGTATTCATTTGTTTAAAGTTTGATTGAAAGTTGGGTTGTGTTACTCATTGGTTTATGCTTTTGTGTTTGTATGTTATATGATTTAATTTTTATGTTACGTTGTGTTTGTGACTATGTAACTTTTTGATTATCGCATAGATCCGTCTAAAAGGTTTATTAATTATGCCCAAAGATATAGAACTCTATCACTTCTATATGTGGACTGTTACAATTGAATTTACTCTTCATCGTATTATTGTTAGACACAAAGCATGTAAATGATTTGGAGTTTATGTTTGATCTATATATTTAGGGTACATTTAGATGCGATTGTTTAATATATGTGAGAATGTGAAGCTAATTAAAAACAAACCCGCATAACATCATTTTCCCATATTATTTCCATTAAAAATTTATGTTTTCTTGAAGTTCTACTTGTTTACATATGAACAAAATTGTTTCTTTTATCTAATAACAGTACTTGTTTAAAAAATATTGCGGCATTTAGAATCAATATATTTTTAGGATTAAGCATGTTGTTTGATTCATTTTCTTACAATTTCTACCCCTGGTTCTTGCTGTTAGAGTAGATAAAGTCTGACGCCTTTGAGCAACTTTTTTCTCAAGGTACCTTAGAACTTAGATTTTTTCGTCACACCACGTGTAAAGGTTAATAATTTAAAGATAAAAATAGTAAAATATAAATATTTTTTAAATTAGTTCCGTATTTAACATGTTTTTTCTGCTTTTCCAGCCTTTCATCTTCTGTCATTTCTAAGTATATGCTTTTATTTTGTTTCGTTTGAAAGATCAGGATTGTGTCCAATTATATTTTCACCTTGATATATTGGAGCAGGGACAAAGGTGAAGTATTAGCTGAAGCTATGAAGATAATGCTATGTGATAACAGAGTACAAGACATGCAAAGAGTTGCAACATTTATTAAATGTTTGGCCATATTTTCATTGTGCTTCGGTGCTGCTGAATCACTGGCTGGTATATTGCAGTTAACTCACATCTCTTTATCATTATTATAGGAGTAATTCTTTTTTATGATATACAAAACTGTGAAAAAATATTACACCTCTGGTTACTCTGAAGCATCTTCTTTAAAAGAATGTAAAATATTGCAGCTCTGGACTTCTACTCTTAGTCACCTAATGTTTTACTTCGGAAAAGTGATAAAAATCAAATATACTTCTCCCAATAACATTTCTTTCATTATATTTTCTCCAAATATACTGAATGATGAATATTTATGGTGATTTTTTGGGAAGATATAATACTGTTGTATGCACTTGTATATGAGTAACTTGGTTTCTTAAATTAGTTGTAATGGCTGGCTAACTGTCAGGACACAATTTAGAATATACCAGCCTTCTTGTGTATGGTTAAGTTGTCAACTAAATGTCTCTATATCATGCTGATGCCTTGTCAATATCATTTGTTGATGCCTTTTTAACATTATTTGCAGAGTTATCACCCTTATTCTTCAGACCCAAATCTCAATATATTTCCAAGATTAAGCAAGTTTTATGTATGCGGCTTCAGCCATTCACTCATTCTTTGTAGGCATCAACTATTGAGCTTGTTGGCCCGAAGGTTGTTGTACCTTATAATCAACAGATGAATGATATTACCTTTATGGTCAATGTTATTTCTATGAAAAGTATCGTTAACCTGTGTTGCAATCCTAAGTACATTGTTGAAGGCATTTTATTACTATCAATGACCTGCTCTGTACTTTTTCTTTTAAAATGACTTGCTCTGCTATTTCTAGTATTTTGCGACCAACATAATATTTAGTTTGTCGCTAAATGATCTGAATAGAGTTTTTTCATTAGCAATGCAACGCAGGCCACCATGATAAATATAAATTATAATGTCAAAAATTATAAAGCAAATAGGAGTATTCAAGCTTTGTTGAATTGTTTTGTATATATGTTACATGTTGTAATGTACTAATCCCTTCTCTAATTAAAATTGTTTATAATTGGTTGATAACATACTTGGTCAATTAAAATTGTTTTTAATTATTCTCTTTTATCCGTGATGTGGCCACCTTCCACTCCTATAAACTACAATTCTTGCTCAATCTTTTCTAGCCATATATTTCTCGGTTTATATTAGAAGAATCTGATTCTGTTCTTGATCAAGTATACTATGGTTTTCTCAAATTTATCTAATGGAGTAGGTGTACAATAGTTTTGTAGGTTTTAATGGAAGGACAAGAAGAAGAGATTCTAATACATTCTTTTGTATTGTAATCTCATTTGTCATTCTCATTCCTCTTTCCATTATCCCAAAGGCCCCTAATTTTTATAACTGCTAACAGAAAATATGGATTTTATTTATCCTACTAAAAAGAATTAATAGTACTAGCAATGATTGTTCTTCCTAAAAAGGGGCATAAGATATCGTATATTTAAGTGCTAGTGTAGAAGACTAAGTTCATATATTCTTCACCTTAGCTTGTAAATATTTGAAGATTTGTCAAAGTAAAGAAACTTTTGGAATTCAAATATACCTACATTATTTCTTCTAATGTTCTCAGAGTGTTTTGTACAGGGTTCAATTGACTTGTTAGATATCTACTTTTTTTTGCAAGACTTGTCAGAAATCTACTTTAAATGTAATAAGCATAAGTTTTCTTCCATTGTTGACTGCATTGTGTTTTCCCACCTTTTCTGTGAACTGGCTTTAGATTATGGCTTCTCGAGTATTGTGCTACTGATGAAGTTCTAAGGGGCATGCATCCTGGACAGGTTTAAATTTGATTCCCTTCTTTAACAGTTTAACTTGTTCAATTGTTTGCACACTGTTTCGGAGCACTTGTGCTTTTAACACTACACCATAAATGGCCTACAACAACACCAAGAAAATGTTACAACAGGCCCAAAAAAGTGTTACCACAGCCAGAAAAAGGCCTAAGGTAACATAAAAATTAAGTTGCTTTTTTTCGAGTTACCTTTGGCCCCTAAGGTAACATGACTTTTGCCCTGGTGTAACATTCAATTTTGTGTTACAATAGCCGTCAAAGGTAACATTAATCTATGTCTATAGTATCACAATATGTACGTTACCTTTGAACTCAGAATTTTCAAAAAAAATGGGGCCCACCAGTGGGGCCCACAGTGGTGACGTGGCATGTAGGTTCCGTAGTGGTGACGTGGCATGTGGGTCCCACAGTGCTAGCATCAAATTTGTACCTGGGGTAACACTTTGAACAACCTACTCTAACACTTTATGAAGCTACTGTAACAATTTACCAGGAAGAAAAATGAAAAACTAATATTATAAAGTGTAAAATCGACTGCAAAATTTGAAAATATATTATATTAATCTAATACATTCCAAATTTCATAATCTCAACTACATTCATAACCAGTTTACCATCTACTTAAATCATAATAAATTTAACCAATACAACCAACTAATCTACATCCCAAAACTTAATCAACTTCCTGCTAGTAGCTGCCGAGAACTTGACACGTATGCATTCATCAACAAATATATAGTTGTTACAGCTGAAATGAGAAAGAAACAAAGGTTAGGTCATACAATACCCTATATATATACCCCATGCAAAAGTATTGTACTTCTATATTCTATAACAACTACTATTTTACATACCTGATGCATATATACATACAACAATGCCTGCAAACTCAATGATGCCAATGTATCTCTCCATCTAGCTAGCATTTTTTGCTGCATCAACATGAACAACAGCAGTATTATCTAAAAGAATGATAAGAATCAAGTACTAAAAAATAATCAAGTATGGTTCTTTACTACTTTAAGAGTAAAACATACTATGCATAATACTAACAAACCCGTGTGGAGATCAAGTAATGACCACCAGTTCTAAGATAGGATCGAGCATTCATAGCAATATAATTCACAGTTGATGCAGGGGGGACCTATCAACACTAGTGCTTTTGTTGCAGAATACACAGTTGATATGCTACCTTCTAGAACATGAGATTTGACTAGCATATTGCAAGTATTAATACAGAGGATATGCTACCTTCTAAAACATGAGATTGAAGAGAGTTAATTGCTTAAGAAAACATAGAACATCATTTGTTTAGCATGGACATCCTGGTAGGCTTAGATAATCATGTAAAATTAAGCCTGGAACAAAAGTAAAACTATTTTTTCATATAGCTTGGAATTATTAATGTGTAGCAATCATGTCCGCAACCAACTAATCTAAACTACACTTAGATTAGAATTAATAAATGAAGTGATCAAATCGATCCATAATCATTGGTTTACCCATGTTAGTTAGCAGTCAAACTCCTATTTAGGATTTACATTTAATGATAAGCAGGTAGGCTAATCATATAGATGCAAAAGAGGAAATTAAAAAAAATTGAAAATTACCAGCATCAAATATGAGCCCTGGATCTAAAGGAGCTCTAGGATTTACATGGCCACTTCCATAATCAAAAGGTGTAGCTGGGACAAGCGACACAGTCTCAGATCCAGAATATTGTTGGGCTTGAAGAGGCGTCCCTGCCCTGTCAAGTGTAATTAATGTCGTCATTAATGCTGATTTAATGGAAGCACAACTCTCGTGAAAGTGTTCCTATTTTACCAGAGCAGCAATTCCTGCTATATGTGGTGCATCCATGCTAGTCCCGGATATCATGGCAAATCCTGCACCTACTCCATGGAAAACAGTTCTTTGAGTTGGTTTCGTCATGCATGATGTTACCTGCTTAACTCCAATATTCATATACAGTATTATCTTATGATGTATCTTTGTATAGCTTCAATTACACATCTCAATTTGTAACCAAGACATGGAGAACTATATTATAAAGATGTGGAGTAATTTGTTCTAAATGCACTTCTAATGGGTGGAACTAGCTAGAGAAGAATTCACAGTGCTTCTGTTGGAAGCAGGCGATGCAGCAACATTAGTGCTTCTATTGCAGAATACATAGTTGATGCAGGGGGAACCAATCAACAAGAAAAAAAGGTAATGTACCTCTTTTACCTTGTGTGTGTCAAGTAGACATCAGATGCCTATTGTTGCTGCTGATATCACTCGTGGCTGAATGAATAAAGACTTCATATTTTCTAGCTTATGTTCTTTATGTTTGTCATATATTACCTATGTGGTATGAAGTATGAACTAACGTCTATATAGGATATCCTCTAAGACTTATAATAGCGCAGACATACAGCTCTAAGATGGAGTTACTGGCTACTATATGTCAGTACTTGTTAAAGGATCGTGTCTTTTGGTGGTATAGTTGTGTGGAAAGTTAAAAAAATGCAGTCTGCTTGCCCTTTTTTCGTTACTGTAACCAATTAATCAGTAAGCATGGTTTATGATGGACAAATTAGTATTGCCTAATAATTTAGGATTTTTATCCTTTTGGAGTACGAGTACCCTAAATCTAAACAAAACATGATTGGAGACATTGGGCAATATCAACATCTCCTAATGGCCTGTCAATACAGTTACCTACTTCATTTAGTATGCTACTGATATTTTCCATGAAATTCTAATGGCCTGTCAATACAGTTACCTACTTCATGGACTTGACAAAAACATGGTTTAACAGAGCACATCAATGGGCTCAGGGGGAACCCAAACCCATTCCAGCACATCAAAAGGAAAAAAACACAGAAATAATTTGGTTTGCATGACTACAATAGAACTTGAATGGGAATTGTGTATATCTCTA
Organism: Apium graveolens; assembly: GCF_009905375.1. Taxonomy (NCBI): domain Eukaryota; kingdom Viridiplantae; phylum Streptophyta; class Magnoliopsida; order Apiales; family Apiaceae; genus Apium; species Apium graveolens. Next base: position 10,346,064 of record NC_133651.1, read on the forward strand.
CAACCACCAACATTGCGACAAAACCGATCTCTAAATAGGAACAACTAACAGAGGAGAACAAACAAATTGAATTGGTATGCAAGGAGCATAATCATACCGATAAACCAGATTTTTTTCACTCGCAACAAGAGTACAAGAGTACTCGAAACCTGATCATGACATAAGAGTAAATATGACTATAAATGGTGTAGAATATATTTAATATTAAATAAAAAGAGACTGATATTTGACATCGTAATTAGAATATGTAGGACCAAACAGAGAATCAAATCATTTCAGGACATAACACTTGGAAAGAACTTTGAAAAACATATTACCATACTTCCTAGCAAACACATAAACTACAATATACCTTAAAAAACTCCCTACTTTGAGCAAGGAGAGCAGGGTCCTGCCCTTTTGATTTCAGCAAGTCCAATACCATGGAGGTGGTAGAGGCATCCGCTGCGAAACCATGAGCAACTAGATTCAGATACCTATAATCTAATACAACTGCTACTATATACTAGCATTGCCAATCACTACAACAAGAAAAAACTGGATGAAATTTATCAGATTACGACTATAAAAAGGACTAGGACCGTAACCAAAACTGGTGGAAATCGGGATTTAAACTACAAATTGTTTAAAAATAGTAGGGCAACCCTCAACCGGAGACATTTGAAAATGCTCAGTCCACCTTAAATAAATTCAGCACACCATCAATCAGTTAAATGAAAACAAGCAAAAAATACAACAATTCAACCATATTTAAAAATGCCGAAAAGCAGCAACGCTAGTTACAAACAAAAATCCTAAACTCTCACCCCGTAAATGAACCGTTGAGATAAACACTTCTGCCTCCATTAGGCCACACAAATCTTGTCGGTATAAGCACAGTCCCAGTAGCAGCAACACCACTTCAAATTCTCCACGATGGTTTGTTCCAGCAATAAGAAGACCGATATCAAGGGTTATAACCTGAATATAAAGACATATAACTCTCAGAAAGAGTCCCGAACACACAAAATACGAAACCAGTATCGAGTAAACCCTCCCAAAATACACAAAAATACACATGTAAATTGACATTCGGAACTAAATTAGAGAATTTCCTTGAGCACTTTGTCAGTGAGTGGTTGTAAGCGAAACGAGACGATGGAGAAGATGTGGAACTCTGTCGCTAGAATCTCTCAGCACCACTTAGCATTTCAGACCACCAATCTCCATAAACATCTACAAACAAATAAACAAATAAAAAAACAATAACACACAAAAACCCTAATTGTAAGACCAAATTTGGAAAAATACCCTAATTGAGAAACCCGATTGCAGAAGAAGAACCGATTATAAAACAAGAAGACCCGATATTAATGAAGCCCCAAAACCAATTGTGTTGAGAAACAAGAAGACCCGGTTGAATCTTTCTGTAGTGAAGCCCCAAATCCTAGCTAATTTATAATTCAGTTCAATTGAAAACTGAGAGATATCGAGATAAAGATATGTATAGACTGATAGAAACCCTAGCTCGAGTCCAATTAGTGACCGGGAGAGAGAGAATGAGAGAGTGAGATAGAATGAGGGAGAATAAGAGAGAATGAGAGGGAAATAAGAATATGTCTGAAATTTTACTGATTCTCCAAAAATTTTGAGCCCGCCTGATTGAAATCCCAGCTAATTTCATTTCTTTTTTTTAATAAATTTTAAATTTTAATAGTGTTTAAATTTTTTATTGATAAAAAATTATCAATTAATAATTAATATAGTTTATAAAAAAAATTTAAAAAATATATTTTATCAATCTTAACTAATATTAATATTTTTTCTTAATTATATTATAAAAATTGATTAATTTTCATGTCAAATAATTATATATATTTAGTTGTTTGTAAAATGTACTACTTTTTTATCCATTAACACTCTATTGTAACATAAATTCCTACATGTTACTCGTATGTAACACTTTGAATCTATAGTAACATATTATAAAGGCTATGGTAACATCAAAATTACTACGTTACGGTTGGCTAAAATGAGCATACCTAAGGTAACATAATTTTGTAACATGCATGATTAAACCATTACGATAGGCAATCTATGGTGTAGTGTAAATTCTTAACCTTGACAACATTATTAATTTTTAATTTGTTGTTGCAGATGCAATGCTCACTCAATTCAATAGTTAAGCCATAAGATGTTATTTTGCAATCTATTGGTGCAAATGCTTTTGTTTTAAATTAGTGCAACCAGAATTGGTTCAGTGTTGATTAAAATATTTTAGGTGCGAAGTTGTAGGAATAGAGGATGCGTTGTGTAAACGAGTAATCATCACTCCTAAAGAAGTTATAAAAACGAAGTCTTGATCCTCTTAGTGCAGCTGTTAGCAGCGATGACTTAGCTAAGACACTATATTCTCGATATTTATGTTATCAGGGATGGCTTATCAAGCATATAACAATAGTTTTGTTTTGAACGATTCTGTAATAAAACTAGATACTTGATATTTATGTTGTTGAATATAAGTGTTAATAAATAATGATGTCAAAAAAATAACTGTACGTCACTTTTAATGAATAAATACTGATGTCAAAAAAATAATTATACATCACTTTTAATATATAAATACTGATATCTCAAAGGCAATTGTACATCATTTTTAGTAAAGAAAAACCGATGTCAAAATGGTTGATATACATCGCTTTTTCCTAAAAAATTGATGTCACAGACTGACATGTTCAAGTCTAAAAGGAACATAGACATCACTTTGTTTGGTATAAATCTGATGTCTAAGTGCCAACATAGACCTCACCTTTTACTAAATAAATCGATGTTTAATAACAGATTTTACATCACCTAAATGAAAATATTCGATGTCTATGTGGAAAAAAACATAGCTCATTATATGTTTAATTTATTGTAATAGGTGTAATTTATTTATTAAATTATTTATTTCTAACAATTTTTGTAAAAAACAATGCATGGAGATCAGTTTTTTTTTCCAGAAACGATGTCTAAGCAAGTAAAGACATCGGGTTATGGCCGATGTCTAGAATAGACATCAACGACATCAACATCGGTTTCCAAACAGCAAAGACATCGGCCAAAAACCGATGTCTATGGACATTTTTCTTGTAGTGTGTTGTAATTAAAGCTTATGACCTGTGTTGGATCAAGCAAATATCTTCTAAGACATAAAAAGAGACTATCGTAATTAAAGCTTATGCTCTGCCCTTGTTTTTTATGGGCTCTTACCAGAGGTTTTAAACGTGTGACCAAGGATAAGAAGTACACACAGGACCATCACGTCAAATATTGTCATATTTCTAACATACAATTCAGGTTTGGTACATGTGAGCTTTGGACACTCTGTCCTAATGTAATATTTTGTTTATTTATATAGATGGAATGATGATTCCTATGATTCTGTGAGTAAATTTACTACACCGTAGCATAGGAACCTGGGGGATTTTGCTAAGGCAGTGAAATTGGATTTTCAACAGAACACAAGTTCATAAACCTCTAGTATGCCACAACTTTATACAAATTCAGATTAAGTTTTTTATTCTACATGTCGTTAAAATTCGATTTCAATGTATAAATTACAAACATACATTAAACATCCCCCCACCCACTACATGTCCAGAGATGAGAAAAATTAGACAAAAATACGTGACCAGAAACAATGTACCTTAATAAATTGGCCATATGTAACACACTTGCTGTTTGGGTATCTATAATATACAGCAAAACCTGGCATATTCCCGCACTCACGTTCATATATCGATTCATTTTTATGAAAAAGACGATAATGGCAGTGTTAAATTGTCATAGAATGCATGTAACAAGAAAGTAGATTACCAACCTTCCTCCATGGACCTGCCTTTGCTACAGTGGATATTTGATTGTCAGCCTGCAAAAACATAAATTAAGCATAAGAATTAAAAGGATCATAGACTGATGGACATAATTTACGATTGATATATTAGACAGACTAGTTCACCTCTTCGAAATTTTCAAAATTTTGGGTATCCAACTCATCATTAACTTCTAGAATAAATGCAGCTTTCATTTGATACAGTTTGTCCCATTCAATACCAGCGAACCATGGGTGAGCCTGAAAATAAGCTTCTATTCAGGTTAATTTGATGATGATAATATCAGTCTACATGAAAAGTATACAACATCATACCTTTATTTCATAAGCACCTTTTGTACCCAATCTCCTTTCAACATTACATAAAAATTTACAAATTAGATCTTTTGCTTCTGGAGATAGGGTAGCTTCTTCCGGAAATTTCAAGTGAGTTCTCCAATTCACTATCTGCACCAATTAGAAATATTTAATTTATCAGCGTGATGCAGACTATAAGTAGGTTTAAGAGACACAGGGGGTTAGAATTATTTCTACAACTGTATAATTAATATCATTTAATAATTACGTGACAGAAAATCTAATAATTCTTAACATATTTCGGTCAGGAAAAAACCACATAAATTTAACAAATTTTGATATGCATCATGCTTCATTGTTATATGACAGAAAATATACACTAAAGTTGCAACTATTAATTACATAAAGGGGGTGGATCTGGAATTAATGGCAATCGTCTCTTCATGCTTAATTTCTAGCCCATATCGCGGGGAAGATTATGACAAAACACTCAACCTGGTAGAATTGCCAACCCCCTATGATGAAGAGGTTGACAATCCTGCAAGAGTCATATTTTAGTCATAAACATTAAAACTAAATACAGAGGATTGGTATCTTAGGATGAGTCTTCACTCTTCACATGGTCTGTAATTATATTTGAAACTAAATCTTATTGATATACAACAAATGATCAGAAACTTTTGATGCCAAATATGAGATTTTTCTTTCAAGATGCACACAACTTTGCCATAATAAACGGTGGAATTATATTATTACATACAAATGGAACAAAAGGATAGCATTATAATTTGCCTTGGCATGTTTGTAAATATGTGAATCCAATGAATACATTAAACAAAAGTGACAAATATTCATATTACCTTTCTACAAGTAGTCATGGGTTCGTCAGAATAAAAAGGAGGATACCCAACAAGCATTTCATACATAATAGCACCAAGAGACCACCTGTGATTGTACAAAACATAATCAATCTGGTAATCTTTAGAAAATAATATTTTTTATTAAAGAATAAGGGATAATTCAGAATCAAACCAATCGCATTCCATTCCATATCCTCTCTTAAGTAAAACTTCTGGCACAATGTAATCAGGTGCGCCAGTAGTTGAATAAGCCTGCATACAAGAGGATACATATTTTTATTAAAAGAATTGTTTTCTAATACGGCATGAAGGTTAGAACATTGGGTTGTACACTACATTGCTTGAATGTTTAATTAGCACAAATTACAAAAGAAACAAGGTATTGTACATATCTCAGGAAAGAGGAAAGAGAGTACAATCAAGAGAACTCTTCATCTTAAGATGGTAATACATTTTATGCTTGCAGACAGACGATGTCTTTATTGTTTTATGCCTAGTACAAATTCAACTAGCACCAATATGTGAAATACTCAAGGAAGCAAGGAATCCAGGATTTACCTGCTTCACAAAGACAAAATTTATACAACTCTATATCCCAAATGGACACTCAACAATCATTATGAAAGGTGAGCGACTCAACGACATTATTTACACTATAAGCAAGACCTTCTCTTTTGTCATCCTCATTGAGACTAGTCCTAATAACATCTTACACACAAATAAAATCATTACACTCTAATATTTATCATTACACTCTAATAATGCCAGTGTAACAAAAGACAATTCATCTATGACAATTTACTCAATCAATTACGAATTCACCACTGCCATCTTGAAAATCTGTTAAAAAAGAAAAAATAACAAAGTGAAGGAGAGGGAGAGAATGAAATACACAGAGCGAGATAGATAGACAGAGGGAGAGAGATACACAATAATTACACATATATCAAGTGAGGATTATGTTGAAAATAGCACCTGTATATACCAGTTTATTTATATATAAGTGTTTCTTTATCTGAGAGAAAACAAGATAGATGCACTAGTAAGCGTCTGTTTATTTCAAAAGAAGAACAGTACAATATAAGAGATTGGTTTAGCTGATAATGGCTAAAAACCAGGGACACAACTGATTCTCCTAACATGACTGAAACACACGATTATTTCTCTGGACTCCTATAAATTCTCTACTACCTGAAGACTAATTCCACAAGCTGATCTCTAGACATGAAGCAGTAATAGGCACGTGCATGTGTAAAAAAAACATACATTAAATAAAATAACAAGCTTAAATTAAAAACCCAACAATCACCCTCCTAATCTAAGCTTGTTTGCTTACCTCCTTTACTCCCATTAGTTTCCGCATTCTCTCAAATTTAACAGTAGTGAGGCCCTTCGTTAACACATCTGCTCGCTGAAACTCCGTGCTGACATGCTTGACAATTATCTCACCCCTTTCAATGCATTCACGGATAAAATGATAGCGGATATCTATGTGTTTGCTACGGCCATGAAACACTGGATTTTTGGCCAAATCGATCGCGGATTTGTTGTCTATGTATATATCCACAGGACTAACAAAATCTCCAGTTATTTGTTTCAACAAGTTCCGTAACCAAATAGCTTGGCACGCAGCCGCTGTTGCTGCCATGAACTCCGCCTCGCAGGATGAGAGAGCAATGCACCGTTGTTTTTGAGATACCCAGGTCACTAAACTTTCATTCAGGTAGAATACCATGCCTCCAGTACTTCTTCTGTCAACAACAAAACCACCCATATCGGTGTCAGAATAACCAGTGAGAATATTGTTCCCACCTTCCTTTGTGTATACCAGGCCAAAATCAATAGTACCCTTTATGTAGCGCAGAATTCTCTTTGCTGCATTCATGTGCATCGTGGTGGGCTTTTCCATAAACCTACTCACTATCCCAACCAAAAAAGCAATATCTGGCCTCGTATTGACAAGATAACGTATCCCACCTACTATACTTTTGAACAGAGTAGAATTCACAGGCTTACCGTTCTCATCCTTTGACATTGATTCCTTGGGATCCATCGGGTATTTGACTGGATTGCAGCCTGCCAATCCTGCTTTCTCTAGAATTTTTTTTGCGTACGCTGCTTGCTTCAATTCTATGTAATCAGCACCTTGCTCGACTTCAATTCCTAAGTAATAGGATAATCTCCCTAGATAACTCATTTCGAATCTGCTGCTCATCTTTGCCTTGAAGTCTTGAATGATTGACACACTTGTACCAGTCACTAGTAAGTCATCCACATATACACCCACGATCAGAAACTCATCTCCCTCCCTTTTGGTATAAACAGCATGCTCAAAAGGACATCTCATGAATCCCAGTTCCTCAAGACATTTGTTTAATTTCACATACCATGCTCGGGGCGCTTGTCGTAGCCCATACAAAGCTTTTAACAGCTTGTATACTAAGTGCTCCTGGCCCGCTTTCTTAAACCCTTCCGGTTGAGAGACGTAGACTTCCTCAAGAATCTCCCCATTGAGGAATGCCGTTTTTACATCAAGATGGTGCACCTCCCAACCATTTTTAGTAGCCAAAGCAAGAAGCAATCAGACGGTTTCAAGTCGAGTTACAGGTGCGAAGATTTCCTCGAAGTCAACCCAATGTTTCTGTACATATCCTTTAGCCACGATTCCAGCCTTGTGTTTCACAATTCTTCCGTTAGCATCCTTCTTCAATTTGAATATCCACTTCAGACCAATAGCCTTATGTCCAACAGGTAACTCTGTCAACTCCCATGTTTTATTTTTCTCAACAGCCTCCATCTCTTTCTTCATAGCTTGCCTCCACTCCGTTGCTTTTGCTGCCTGTTCAGAGCACACAGGCTCATCCACTCCCATGAGGTACAGTTCATCGTCAAGCTCTATCTCTTCTGTATTGTCATAAATATCTGTCAATGATCTGTAGTTTCTGGGTTCACTGTTGGTGGAATCTAGATCAGAGAGTGTCTGAGATGATTGAGAGTTTTCAGTTTCTGTTGTATGTTCATTTGTATTGTCTGAGCTCGCACTTTGAGAGGTGAATGTTTCCTCCTCGCTTGAATTCTCGGCTGATTCTGTCACAAATATGTTCTGAACAACAAACATTTCAGGGTGAGTGATCTGCACTTCCTTATGTTTCTCCCACGACCACGTTTTAGGTTCTTCAAAGACCAAGTCTCGACTTACATGGATTGTGTTTGCCACTGGATCGTACACCCTGTATGCTTTTGTACCTAGATCTTTGCCGAGATGAATTATAGGCTTACTACGATCATCGAGTTTTTTAGTGTATGCATTTGGAATCTTCATGTTGGCAACATAGCTGAAAACTCGGATATGTCCGATCTGTGGCTTGTAACCTGACCAGGCTTCATATGGAGTAATACCAGAGACAGCTCTCGTCGGCAAACTGTTAAGGATATACACAGAATGACGAACTACCTTACCCCATAACATAGAGGGTAAGCATTTCTCCTTTAAAAAGCTTCAAGCCATTTCTACCACAATTCTATTCCTCCGCTCCACGATTCCATTATGTTGTGGAGAGAAAGGGGCCGTGAATTGCCTGTTGATTCCAGCTTCCTCGCAATAAGACATGAATTGCTTGGACATGAACTCCCCTCCTCTGTCAGTTCTCAATGTTTTTATTTTGTTTTCCATACCATCTTCAGCTTGTGCTCTGAATCTTTTAAAAACCTCGAAGGCTTCTTCTTTGGTTTTTAACATGAAAACCCACATGGCACGGCTGAAATCATCCACCAATAGAAAAAAGTACTTGTTTCCTGCAGGAGTTGTTGGTGTTATTGGGCCACAGAGGTCACCATATATCAATTCCAAGACTCTTTTTGTACTATAGTTCGATTGTGATGGAAACGGGTTCCTGGTTTGCTTCGACATTAGGCAGCCTGTACATGGTTCTTTAGGCTGATTCACATTTGGCATGCCATATACCATTTTGCTTGTGGACATCAGATTAATAGCCCTGAAATTAACATGTCCTAGTCTCGAATGCCAAAGCCACGAAGACTCATCTGACTTAGACAACATGCATTTAGATTTGTTGTTCTCAATAATAATTTTATAGAGCCTATTGTGAGAACGTCTTACTTTTATAAGCAGATTTCCATTCAAGTCTCGAATAAACAAATAGTCACCACGTAAATTAACCTCATTTCCAGATTCAGATAATTGACCGAGGCTATATGATATTACTAAGAAGTGTAGGAATATAATATACCTCATTTAAAACATGCTCATCCCCGTTCTTGCAGTTCAGCACTATGTTTCCCTTCCCTTTGATATGAACTATTGAACCATCTCCAAATTTGACTTGTCCAGTTATCTTCTCGTCCAGTTCTCTGAATTTTGATTTTTGACCCGTCATGTGGTTGCTTGCGCCATTGTCTAAGTACCACAAGTTTGAGTCACCTTTTGCTTTTTCATTTTCAACAGTGTTCAACTTTGGGGCTATCATTTCTTCATTCAACATCACACTAGCATTTTCCTCTTCACGCTCTGTTAGCAAAAAGCTGGTTCATCATCTTGAATTTGAGCTATGTTAACCTCCTGTTTTTGATCTCTGTCACGTCGCGGTTTGCGACACTCTGCTGTATAGTGTCCATGTAGTTGACAGTTAAAACATCTGACTCGACTCTTATCTCGCACCAGTCGATTATTGTCCCTTCCACGATAGTCATTGTTGTTTTTAAAACGTTGCCCAGACTCTGATCCTCCCTTGCTCCCTCGCTTGAGCCATTCCTCTCTAGTGAGCAATAAGTTGCTCTCCTCGCCTTCTTTTTTCAACCATTCTTCTTCTGTGAGCAGCAACTGCCCTCCACTGACCTCTACTTGGCCACGTATTCTTTTTTCATGCGCCTTAAGTGATCCAACAGCCTCTTCGATCGTCATAGTTTCTAGATTCCTAAACTGTTCAATGGTGGACGCTATTTGTAGAAACTTTGAGGGTACTGCTCTGAGCAATTTTTTCACCATATATTCCTCCTCGATAGTTTCACCTAGGGCTCATATATTCATCACCAGGCCATGTAGCTTAATGCAGAAATCATCTAGGGATTCCGTGTCTTTCATGTTTAGCATCTCGAACTCAGTTTTTAGAGTCTGTACCTTCACTTTCTTTACTCGTTCTGCCCCCAGGCACATGGTTTTTATGGAATCACAAGCTTCTTTAGCCGTCTGTTTTTCAGCACAGGACAAGAGAATGTCCTCAGGTATGGCTTGATATATCACAGCGAGTGCGATCTTGTCCATTCTGTCCTCGACCTTCGCCGTGTCGTCTTTTGGCTCCACTGCATCCCAAACACCGTGTGCCTACATAAACACTTTCATCTTCAAAGACCATGTTGTGTAGTTTCCTCTTGATAGCATGGGATAGCTCAAACTGACTACACCTTCCTTTACTTTGCTTGTCTCGATCGTAGTCATTCTTGGCATATATTTCGGCATTCACAGGTTCTAGCTCTGATACCAGAATGTTAAAAATAGCATCTGTATATACCAGTTTATATATAAGTGTTTCTTTATCTGAGAGAAAACAAGATAGATGCACTAGTAAGCGTCTGTTTATTTCAAAAGAAGAATAATACAATATAAGAGATTGGTTTAGCTCATAATGGCTAAAAACCAGGGACACAACTGATTCTCCTAACACGACTAAAACACACGATTATTTCTTTGGACTCCTATAAATTGTCTACTACCTGAAGACTAATTCCACAAGCTGATCTCTAGACATGCAGCAGTAACAGGCACGTGCATGTGTAAAAAAAACTTACATTAAATAAAATAACAAGCTTAAATTAAAAACCCGACAGATTATACATTAAAATCAAAGTCAAACTGAAAGTTCAAACCCTAATTGAACCCTTGAATCCCAACTCACCTCGGACCATAATTTAGATGGAGAGACAAAGGTAGAAAACCTAATTTGGATACAAAGAAAGAAGAAGATAAGAGTCAGAGTGGGGTGTACTGATTCCCCCTTTTCCTTTTTAGCTCTCAATGAAAATTTCATTTGCCGCGTTATGCAAGACTTAGCCGCCGAGCCCCAAACCCAAAATTCAACCACAAGGCCTAATATATTTAATTTTGCATAATTTAAATGATATTTTCAATATTTTAGTCTATAATATTTTTTAAATTGCACACATTATATTTATTATAATTAATTTATTATAATTTATTTTCATAAATTTAAATCTATTCCATACTTTGATTTTTGAATTAAAAAAATATTTTTGGAGAATTTAATCAATATTTTAAAATTTTTATTGAAATTTATTTAATTATTTTTAAATAAGTTAAAGAAATTTAATATGTATTAAATATTAAAAAATTAGTTATTTTGCGTATATTTAATTTCTAAAAAGGTCCATAAATTAATTTATTAAAATCACTTTTAAAAAATAATAATTTTGAGTTACATTAAAGAATATATTTCAATTCACTACAAGTCAGACAACGGTTGGCTAAAAAAGTGTTAAACAGAATTTTCATACAACAATTTTTCAAAAACCTAAAAACAGGTATTGGCTGACATATATTACTACAAGCATTAGAAAACTGTTGTCTAGAAAAACAAGTCAGACAAATCTTTTAATAAAAATAGTGTTGTGTGAATGACAAACTTATAGCATTACCACAACACTTTAAAATCTATTGTGTAGTTCTTAGAGGAAGACAACACTTTCTAACTTCGTGTTGTGCAAGTGTGTAAGTTTGCACAACAGTTTTCAAAAAGATAAGTCTGAAAGAGATTGAGACAACGTCTCAATTAACAGTTGTAAAAATGAAACAAGTGTTTTTTCTCTTAGTAATTTAAGGTGATGTCAAACAACGTACAAAAATAAGTGTTGTCTAAATTAAAACCAACATACAAGTGTTTTTCATATGTTATAATTTATAAGGTCAGACAATGGGCTAACCCATAAAAACGTTATCTTACTTATTGTAATTTTTTTTGAAACAAGGCAAACCTGCCAACCAAAGGCAACAAGGCAAACCACCCAAACCAGATGTAACAAGGTAATCAACCAACAATCAAGAAATGAAAATAAATAACAGAACCAAGCCAATGTTATTATTCATGTTCATACAGATTATAGTAATTTAAAGGATAAATAAAAATACTTCAACGGGATGAGTTTGCATAACAGTTTTTTAAAACTATTATCTTGATATGCTTCACACAATGGGATGAGTAACCGTTGTAAAATGTTAGTCAACGGTTTTTCAAATCTGTTATTTTAACACATGTCACACAATAGTGAAAGTAACCGTTATTAAATAAAGCACGACAGTTTCTTTAAACTATTGTCTTAATACACTTCATACAACGGTTTGAAACCCCGTTGTCTTGTACATATAAAGAGATAACGGTTTATGAAGGTGTTGACTAAGCGATCCCGAGAAGACGATTAAATAAGAAGTCTTTCTGCTGGATGTTTACCTTTTAGACAAGTGTTTATAAAAAGTCTGGTCTTATTATACATCAAACAACTGTTCTTAATTGAGGTTCAGACAACGGTTCTAACAAAACATTAACTGTTGTCTATGTATAAGAAAATGTGGCACCACCTTATTGGTGGAAAATATTTCACCCGTATCGCTTAGTTGGCAAAATCTCGCCCATTGATTGACTTCACATGGATCACTTAGTTGGCACACTAAGAGCCCTTGATTTTCTAAAGGTGTCACACAACGGTCTTCTAAGAAAACTGTTGTGTGATATCGAATTCTAAAATTTGAATCTCGAATAATCATTTCAATTTTTTAAATGATTTTTTAAATGATCCGACCGTACGAATTTTAAAGTATATAACTTTTAGTCATATAAAATTTTTTTAAAAAATACAAACTTATATTCCATGACTTTATAAGGTAAATTCGGTAAAATTACTACTACCCTAAACGAGATTCATTTCCGAATATAAAAATAATTTTTTAAATGATTTTTTTAGACAAACCAACCATACGGATGTTAAATTATATTGATTTCAGTCATGTGAAAAAACTATTTAAAAAAATAAACTTATCATGAAAAACTTTATAAGAAAAATTCGATAAATGTACTACTACCTAAACCGAGATTCATTCCCGAGTAAGAAAATAATTTTTTAAAATTATTCTTTAGACGATTCAACCATACGGATGTTAAATTATATTCATTTTAGTCATGTGAAAAAATTATATAAAAAAATTAAAACATATCTTGCATGACATTATAAGGAAAATACAGTATAAGTACTATTCCCTGTAATGAGATTCGTTCCCGATCAACAAAAATATTTTTTTTAATGGTTTTTTGAACGATCCAACCGTACGGATGTTAAAGTATATAGATTTTAGTCATATAAAAAAATTATAAAAAAAATACAAACTTATCTTGAATGACCTTATAAGGTAAATTCGGTAAAAGTACTAGTACCCTAAATGAGATTCATTTTCGAATTAAAAAAATAATTTTTTTAAATGATTTTTTAAAGGATCCAACCGTATGGATGTTAAAGTATTTAAACTTTATTCATATAAAAAAATTATAAAAAAATCAAACTTATCTTGAAAAAATTTATAAGGAAAATTCGACAAATGTTCTACTACCTTAACTGAGATTCATTCCCGAATAACAAAAAAAATTTAAAATTATTCTTTAGACGATCCAACCGGACGGATATTAAATTATATTGATTTTAATCATGTGAAAAAATTATAAAAAAAACAAAACTTCTCTTCCATGACTTTATAAAGAAAACCCGGTAAAAGTACTATTCCCTTTAATGAGATTCATTCCCGAATAAAAAAATTATTTTTTAAAATAATATTTTAGATGATCCACCGTACGGATGTTAAATTATATTGATTTTAGTCGTATAAAAAAATTATAAGAAAATTTGAAACTTATCTTGCATGACTTTCTAAGGAAAACCCGGTAAAAGTACTATTCCCAATAATGAGATTCATTTTGGATCAACAAAATTATTTTTTAAATGATTTTTTGAACGATCCAATTGTACGGATGTTAAAGTATATATATTTTACTAGTTTGAAAAAATTATAAAAAAATTCAAACTTATCTTGAATAACTTTATAAGGAAAATTCCGTAAAAGTAGTACTACCTTAAACGAGATTCATTCCCGAATAACAAAATATTTTTTTAAATTTATTCTTTATTTATTCTTTAGACGATTCAATTGTACGAATGTTAAATTATATTTATTTTAGTCATGTGAATGTTTTTTAGAAAAGATAAAACTTATCTTGCACGACATTATAAGGAAAACCCGGTAAAAATACTATTCCTTATAATGAGATTCATTCTCGATCATCAAAATTATTTTTTAAAATGATTTTTTAAACAATCCAACTGTATAGATGTTAAAGTATATATATTTTAGTTATATGAAAAAATTATAAAAAAAATGAAACTTATCTTGCATGACATTATAAGGAAAATCCGGTAAAAGTACTATTCATTAGAATGAGATTCGTTCCCGATCAACAAAATTATTTTTTTAATAATTTTTTGAACGATCCAACCTTATGGATGTTTAAGTATATAGATTGTAGTCAAATGAAAAATTTATAAAAAAATTGAAACTTATCTTGAATGACTTTATGAGGAATATTCGGTAAAAGTTCTACTACCATTACACGAGATTCATTCCCGAATAAAAAATAATTTATAATAATTTTTTAGACAATCCAACCGTATGGATATTAAATTATATTGATTTTAATCATGTGAAAAAATTATTAATAAAATTAAACTTATCTTGCATGACTTTGTATAGAAAATACAATGAAAGTAATATTCCCCGTAATGAGATTCGTTCCGGATCAACAAAATTATTTTTTTAAATAATTTTTTGAACGATGCAACCATATGGATGTTAAAGTATATATATTTTATTCATATGAAAAAAATATAAAAAAAGAATGACTTTACAAGAAAAATTCAATAAATGTAGAATTAATAAGAAAATTAGAATTTTAAATCTTAAAAAGTTGGTTCAATAGACAACGGTTTATCTTTCCAAAAATTAAAATTAAAATTAATATTAGGGTTTAGGTGATCTAACATGACAAATAACAAATATACATTTGTAAATTAATTCTTTAGATTATCTAAGTCTATAATGCCAATGCGTACTTATTTTAGTGATGGTTATGAATAATTATAGATTAAAATTTAACTTGTACAACTTTTTAACAAAAATCTAGTAAAAATATTATTTTCTTAAACTAAATTTTTTCCGTAATTTTTATAAAATATTTTCTCGACAATCAAATTGTATGAAAAAATAATATTAATGTGAAAAAATTTATTTCAAAAAAAAGATATGTTTACAATATTAAATTGAACAATATTCATAAAAAAAAATATTAAAACTTTGTTTCCCACCAATCTTAACATTTTGTTTCACCTTTCTTTTAATTTTGTCTCCCGCTCCCTATTTCATTCCCCGTTCTACCATTTTCATTTCCCCCTTCACAAATTTGGGGAAAACATCCCGCGGTCTCTCAATCTCTCACTCGATATATATATATATATATATATATATATATATATATATATATATATATATATATATATATATATACACCTATGAGCTTCTCCTCTCTCTCTCCATCACTAGTTTCATCACTAGTTTCAATTATGGTTTGAAACATATTTTTATTCAAAAAGTTCGTGTTCAATTAGATTCGAGGAGTTTAGTTAAAGGGATTTTAGGTTTAATTAATTTGGAAAAATGTATATGGGTTCAAGCTACTACGGCTTACGATATTTCTTCGGGTTCAATTATGAGGTATAACATCCATTACCTTTCCCTGTAAATTGAGTTAAATATTTGTATGTTTCATTTATTTTTTGTAAATGTGTATTCCCTTTACCTTTTTGTGATGGAATCTCAAATCTTGTTGTTTGTTACCTTTCTGTGTTTGGATCTAAACTCTTGCTATTTTTTAGTCGAGTCATATGTGGTTAGACTTGAAAATTGGAACAAAAACATAAGTGAAGTGGCTCTAGCAGTCAGGGAAACTGACTCTTCCTACATATGTTGAATCTTGAGATGTCAAGAGCTGGTGGATCCATGCTCATATTTTCATAAATCAACTACTGGAATCATTGGGTCAATTTCTCATATTGTTCAGCAGTAATGAGTCAATTGTTTTTATGGTCTTGGTAATGTATTTTATAAAAAAAAATTAACAAATTTATGCCTACTTACAAACTGTGCAAGTGTCATATGCTACTTACAAATTGTGCAAGTGTCCAAATAATCACATATAGAGAGCAAGCAACGACGCCACCATGGTTGTATAATGTTCTTTTGTGGTATATACACTTGCTGGGCTATGAAAGCCTTTAAACCATTTCGTTCAGTTGTAACTGTGTAAATACACAGGTTACTCAATTTTTAGTATTACAATGGTTTTTACTCTGAAACAAAGATTTTCCATTTCTTTCATATGAAAATATATTTCAAGCATCTGTTGTTTTTATTTATCACCTTCTATGTTGTTCTCGTACAGGTGTTCTATGAAGTTGTATGATTCTTCTACTAAATTAGATGATGAAGCACTAATGTATAAGACGGTTAATATGCCTTTCTCTAAAAAGAAGATGCAAGAAAAAACTGCTAATGGATTCCAAATACTAAAAACTTGGTGGATACAATGGCTAGAAAAGGGGATAAATCCCAGGCAAAGGTGACTGAGTTTTCCATTACTTAATCTGAGTTATCTTGTAGTTAGGCCAACAATTTAACACCCTCGTGATTTTTAACCATATAGCTTTTGTAGATTCATATTATCTTTACTTATCTTTTGCTTTTGATATTGAAAATAATATACGTTTTGGTAGGTACAGTTTCTTGGCAGATTGGATAGCATGGTTTTGGAAGAATCTATTCATGCTGCATTAGCATCTCCTATAAGGTCCTTTTCTATTTTACCCCCCATATTGATACACTATTCTTATATACTTTGTTTCACAAGTTCTTACTAAACTATTGAATTATTTTTCTGCAGCACTCTACGTAAAAAAGCGTTAATCAAATTGATTGAGGATTTCCTTGTGCGAAACAAAGGTCTATTTCTTACTTTTTGCATCGTATTGCCGCAACCCTTCTTCCAAAATACTAGAGACTGATGATACTTTCTTTTTGAAGGTTCCATTGTCTATGTGGTTGCAGCAGCAGAAATGTTGTTCAATCTAAACCACATAGAAAGTCTCCAATTGCGCAGTGTATCAAAGAAACAATGTATGACTTCTACCGAATCACATTGATATCATTTATTCTGCAATTTTGTAGTTTAGATGTATATGTAATTGCATTTCCATTTTGAAAGAGAGTTAGGTGTGTCTTCATGTTTTTTATTAGTGATTCAGCCCCATAAGAAGTTATATATAACTTCCCTAGACAAAGCTATTGATCATATTTAATATATTAAGGTAAGCTGCAATTTGTGTTGATTGTACATGTGGATGTGAAATCGGAAAACTTTCTTCTAGTTCCATATGGAACACCAGGACAGAAGATCTCCTCATAATTTGAGATTATGCTCAAGACCTACTAAATGAAATAGCTCAAGAACAAACACTCTTGGCGCAATGGGACTTTGCAGATGGGAGGAAATTATTTATAGAAAAATGTATTATTTTATTTAAGAAAATCACTGTAAACTCTATGTAGTTCTGTACATATTTTTTTATAAGAAATTTCATATATTTGTTTGAAATATTTAGTAAAGTATTGTCTAAGAGATATTTGACAAGTGTATAATTATTGTCAAACCACTGTGTGTAAAAAGTAAAACAACGATTTTAACTTACCAAACCATTGTTTAATGTCAAAAAATAAGATATATGAATAAAAGAAAACTCTTGTCTGCAGCTATTTCCACAAATGTTACAAATGAATATATTTTTGTCCAAAGAAAATACGCACAATATAAAGCTTACCTGAGCATTGTAACATATATTTTCCGCAATGCTTTAATAGCCGAAAAAGCTTGTACCAATATGCTACACTTCACCGATTCGTAAAACATAACTATTGTGTTCTGAATATTCAGACAATACATTTTTTATCAGAGACACTTGAATAACTACAAATCTAACAACATTTTATTTTAAGTAAACCGTTGTATATACCAATATTTTAACAACGTTTTCTTGTGCTCGCCGTTATGTTGTATGCAATCACACAACGATTGAGTACTATTGTTTGCTAGAAAGACGTTTGTTTTGGTTGTAATACAACAGTGGTTGTCGTTTAATATGTGTGTTAGGGTGGAGGACAATATATATATATCAGAATAAGGGTTGTGTGTTATGTTCTATTCTTAAACTGTTAGTGACCACATAGACAATGTTTTTAATAACACTTGTATAATTATTCTTGTTATAACAAAATGTATGGAAATACGTTGTTTGTTCTGGTTGTAATACAGCGGGGGTTGATGGCTGGTCGTTGTCTGCGATGACTCACACAACTGTCTTTGCTCGTTGTTTGATCCATGTAAGAGACGACG
This sequence comes from Apium graveolens, assembly GCF_009905375.1. Taxonomy (NCBI): domain Eukaryota; kingdom Viridiplantae; phylum Streptophyta; class Magnoliopsida; order Apiales; family Apiaceae; genus Apium; species Apium graveolens. Next base: position 10,364,642 of record NC_133651.1, read on the forward strand.
GCTCAATAGACAACGAAATTTTAGGGTATCTGATAACGGGTTGAAACACTTGTCTGAGCCAGTTTTCCTTGTAGTGATTATTATATCATTTCTATGTTAATTATTAATTAGTTAAATTAAAAAATCATCTTTAATCATCTATATCATTTTGGTAACACATTTTGACTATACCGCAACATCAAAAAATAGGGGTTGCGATAGACATAGGTTTAGATGGCTATTATTACACTTTTATTTACAACCTTAGTGTGAACGGTTGCGGAATCCAATCTATGGCATAGTAATGCCAAATTTATTAAAAATTAGCAATTAAACCACCGGTCATCCAGAGGACCATTTAATAATAAATTCACACCACACTGAAACTGAAAAGTGCCACAAGAAAACTAGCTTATCCCCGAACCTCTAAAGGTAAAGTGATCTGCTTCTGCTTCTAAAATTGCTACAACAATGTGATACACTAAATTAAAATTCAAAGGGTAGCAAAAATCCTCGAACACCAGCAACAAAACTCGGGAACATTACATTTATGAAAATAATCAATATCGCCTCAAAACAAAAAAAAAATGTTTATAATATAACTTAAAAATTAGCATTCAGGCTCTAAGACCATTTAAAATGTTCATACTACTTTATAAATATAATATTTACTCAGCATATAAGGCTGGACACAAGCAAGGTCTAGAAAGGTTGACATGTTATATAACGCGAACACATTAAAATATAAATGAAAAGTATACAATACACAAAAGTGGAAACAGAATGCTAGGTTTAAATGTTACCGAACCTTGATAAAACACAGAAAAGATCCAACCAAAGACCCCCAAACTGCAAGAATTGCCATGAATCTACATCCATATGTAACCTGCAAAATCATAAATAAAAAATTTATAATCAAACTACCAATAAATTTAACACATATACAACTTAACTTTCTCCAACTTCTCTATTCCCTTATCCAACTTTATCATTTTCCCATCAAAATTTTCGAGCTCGTGTGACCCGATATCTGAAACAACTGCCTGGCAAGAACGAGGGGCAGACAACTTGCTGTTTTGGTTTGGGCTAGTTCCCATAGACACTCTGAACTGAAGAACATAATTTCTAAAATTCTGATGAACCCATCTAAAATTTGAACTCAAGTTTGAAGCTTTTGCAAACAGAACTGCAGTTTGTAACAAATACAATGCACATATGTAAACAAACATATATAAAACATACAAAAATATAATTCTACACAAAAATATATAAAATAAAACCAAATCAAACTAAACTAGACATAACCAAACTAAACTAGACATATATAGTGTATTCTACTTCTTTTTTTCTTTTGAAGACAGGGCATTAGATAAAATGTACACAAAAATAAAAGCAAACATTATACTAATTCAAAATCTTACACACACATGACCACCTCATGTGCTTCTTCTCCATCTACCCCCACCCTCTACAAACTAGGGCAAAAATTATTACCAGCAACCACCAAAAATAAATACATATGTATACCTTCAATATGTACATAGTTGTAATCACATATAATATTTAATCAACTAATATTTAAAATTACCTTCAAATTCATATAGAGCGGAGATGACTCGGAGATGCTCCACCAGAAAAATAAAATTAATCATGACTTTACCACAAAACGGAAAGTTAATAAAAGTTTACATACCGATTTTAATGAAAAACCAAAAATCTGAGTCGGCAAATCTTAAAAAACTTAACCCTGAAATTAAAAAAATTAAAAAAAAATGGGTATTACCTAAAATTAAAGCCCTCAATGCAAAGTCGTGAGAGAATAAGACCTAAAAATAAAGATAGTGATAGATTAGTTGTCATTCAAACAAATATATCTAAGAAATTGAACCCAAATTAAAGTAACCTATAATATGAACAAGCCCTAATTTAAAAAATCAAAGTCTCAGCCGAATAACCATATCATCGACCCTTCAAATTGACTACAATTGAAATCTAAATCATAATTAAAATATTCAGGGTGAGAGAGGAACTGCAAGAGAGAGATAGGAAATTAAAGTATTGAATGGATGATAGAGTTTTAGTTGAGAAAGATTTAGTAGTGTCTGAACATTTCAAAAGGTCTTAAAATTTCGGCCGCCATTTGCCCAAATTTTACCCGCTTAAGCCCAAATGTTACCCCGCTCTGATTGTGCACTAATATACATATATTTAAGTTTTATTACTATAAATTTAACTTATTATTTTTTAAAAAAAATTACTTATATGTTTATTCTAAATTTTAAAATTCATATTTTTATTATTTTTTAATTTTAAAACTTGCATAGTTGTATATGAGCGCTCATATCAAAATGAGGGTAATTTATACTATTTTAACTTTTTATGCTTTTAAAGTCCTTATTTTATTTTCTTTAAGTTTATTACTTAATAAATTCAACTTTTTAATCTTTTATATAAAAAATTCGTATGTTATGTATCTCATTTATTAAATTTGTATATCATCTTAGATTATTGAAAAAAGATTTTAAGTTAATATTTAATCTTAAAAATATTATATTTATGTTTTAATTCTCTAAAGTAACAGTTTTCCAATAAGGTTGCAAGCTGTAACACTTTCTATCTAATGTAACATCGGGTTTTAGTTAAGGGAACATTAAAATCACAATGTTAGATTAGCTCATAAGTATCATATCAAGGGTAACATATTAGGAAACATTCTTTAGAGGGGGCGTTGTTGTAGACTATATATTGTGTAGTTCTTTTGAGAGGATGAAATGGTTGGTTTCCTAGTTGCTATAGGTATAGAAGACAGAGTCTCAGCATTGCAAGGTCCCTGTTGGTGTTTCTCTGTTTGTACTTCCACAGGTTTAGGAACCATTGTTGTACTAGATTAAGCATTAGCCCTCTTGTCAGGCATATGATAATGGTAGGTCTTAAATCTTTCAATCATGAAAGATATTAACTTAAGACCCACTGGAACCTTATTCTTAGTAATAAGTGATCCAAATAATATTTTGGGTACTTGCTTACAATTGCCTATTTGTGATCTATCTACACCATTTATCAGATATATGTTATTCACTTAATAGTTTAAAGCAGACATAATGAATCTAGGAAGAAAAATTTCCTTACCTCTTGACTCCAATGGTAAGGTTAACCTAGTGCTCAACTCCTCCAGTATGTAGTGTCCTACATTGATTTGTTTGTTGTGAACCATTATGTAGACCAACTTCTGGACAACACTAGATATGTTGTTAAACCCTGACTTCCTGCAAGTGAAAGCCCTTATCACTGAATCAAACAAGAATGACCATTCTCTCCTCAGATGCTTCTTGTTGATGCTTGATAGATTGATCTTCTCAAAATAGTTGATGAAATCCATGAATTCATACAGCTCATCCTGAGTTGGAGCATCCACCAGCTTGTCAGTAGGTATTCCTAGAGCCGTATTGACATGATCCTCAAAGATCTCCACCTGATGGCCCTTAATTATGCAGTTTATTATAATTAATACTTCCTCGTTTTCATGCACAATTATCCTTGTTACTACTGTGTTCCAAAAATCCCCTAACACATCCAAGTAAAACAGAGGATTAGCAGTAAGAGCCCCTACAAAGTAAGTCTGAGACAAGAACTTGACAAAACTTATGAAAATTTCAGGAGTTTGGTTTACATATAAGAATGCAAGGAAGTTAGTCGCCTTTGGGATGAAGGGTATAATATTGTTGGTTGCCACTATTATGAGTATGAAGTTTAGTGGGTAATAAAAAGTTAGTGAGAAAGGAGTTGAAAGGAGAGAGAAATCGGTTTTGGATTGAAAAAGCTAGGTCACTTAGAGTTCTCGAAGGTGTAGGTATGTATATGTATCGAGATGTATGGGTATTTATAGTAAAAGCAAATGACTTGTCGAGAAGTCAAAAATAGGCATTTAGAGTATATTATCGAGAAGTCATTTTGAGATGTGAAAAATATATCGACAAGTCATTTTATTTATTCTTGTAGAGAACTAAAAATTAACTTATCGAGATGTCTAATAAATACCCGGTTTGTCAAAAATGGACTGAATTGTTTCAAATTTTTATTTGAATAAATAAAAATAAAGTCAGAATAAATTTACCAAAAGTATTTTACCAAAATAATTTATTAAATTAAATTATTTTAGTTCTGAGTTATTTATAAGTCTAAAAGTTATACTTGTAGACAACTCTGTGAGTTAACACTACTAGAGAACTCTACAATGACTTATCGATAAGTCATAATAAAGCTTATCGAGGAGTCACTCGAGAAGTCAGTCAATTGACTTATTGAGAACTCATTCGAGAAGTCTTAAAATGACTTGTCGATAACTCAGATAGATTTATCGAGAACTCGGTTCTCTATATATTTTTGATCACTTTCATTCTGCCTTGTTTTAATTTTACATATTAAGAATGTAAATTAACAACTAGACAGTTTTCTGAGAATTTAAAAAATTCCAAGTTGAATTTTCATTTTTGAAAAATAAATTAGCAGAGATTTCTGAAATATTTATAATTCATATTTCAGTTAATTTTTCAATTAAATCAAATTAATTTTGATTTACTAGAAATTAATCTGCTGTAAAACATTAGCTGAGTTCTTGCCTTATGATGAAGAATTAAGCATTCCCATTTCACCTACAAGTCTAGTGAAAGTTGTTTCATTCAAAGGTTTAGTAAAAATGTCAGCTAATTGTTTTTCTATTGGAACAAAAATGAGCTCAATGGTACCATTTGAAGCATGTTCTTCAATAAAATGGTACCTTACATCAATGTGCTTTATTCTAGATTGATTAACTGGATTAGCCAGTATAGATATAGCACTAGTATTATCATACATAATTGGAATTTTGTGTAACACTAGACCATAGTCCATTAGCTGATTTCTAATCCCAAGCACTTGAGCATAACAACTTGTTGCAACTATGTATTCAGCCTCTGCGGTAGGAGTTGACACAGATTGTTGTTTCTTGCTATACCAGGATACAAGTCTTTGTCCAAGAAATTGAAAGCTTCCACTAGTGCTCTTTCTGCCAACCCTGCATCCAGCAAAATATACATTTGTGTAGCCAAAAGCTTCAAAACCAGCTCCCTTAGGATACCATAATCCCAAGTTTGGTGTCCCGTTCAAGTATCTGAAAATCCTCTTTACAGCCAGCAAATGTGATTCTTTTGGATTGGCTTGAAATCTTGCGCACAGACATGTAGCAAACATGATGTCTAGCCTACTTGCTGTTAAGTAATGCAATGATCCAATCATCCCTCTATAGATTGAAATATCTATACTTTTTCCCTTTTTATCTTCATCCAACTTTGTTGCTGTAGACATAGGTGTTTTGCAGGTGAACAATCAACCATACCAAACTTCTTCAATAAATTATTGACATACTTAGTTTGGCTGATGAGGATTCCATCACTTCTTTGACTGACTTAAAGTCCAAGAAAGTAACTTAATTCCCCCATCATACTCATTTCATATTCACTCTGCATAAGTCTAGAGAATCTTTGGATAAGCTTTTCATTTGTAGAACCAAAGATGATATCATCCACATAAATCTGAACTAGGATCATATCATCACCATGCTTCTTGTAGAAGAGAGTCTTGTCTATAGTGCCTCTAGTAAAACCATGTTTAAGTAAGAATTCTGACAATGTATCATACCAAGCTCTAGGTTTCTGCTTTAGTCCATATAGAGCCTTGAGTAACTTGTACACAACATATGGAAATTCCGGATCTTCAAAGCATATATATGCGATCTTGCGCCTATGAAACTTGTTATTTTCCTCTTTCTGCCTGTGGTTTTGATGGTTCCTACAAGGATTTATATCTACAGCAAAACCCAGCATCAGCCACACGCTTCACCTTTGACTCGTCTTTTTCTGTTCATGCAAGTGGAAATAGTGTCATTTAATCGTAAAATAAAGAGATTAAGATAAATTAAATGATAATGGCTATATCCTCCGATGCCATTTCAACTTTCCAGCCGATTGCATCACGCGATCATGAAGTACAACAAGCATAAAAGCATTTATACCTATACATATTGGATTGCCCTAGTTGTTTCAAACATTTAACAATTCCTGTTTACAAGGTTTAATTTACCGTCTTTCCCCTCAACTTTACTATTTGTTTTCATTTTTATAAATTTTTTTACATTCTAGCTTTTCATTGTTGTGTCATGTTTTTATGCTTATTTAGTAGTTGGACTAGGTTTTGAAATTAGGGCGAATCTATAATTAACTATTTTTACAAACCCGAACATTTATGTATTTGATTTGAGATCTTAAAATTATGAAGTTATATATAATTCATTTAAAAAGATTCAATGAGGCATGCGCTTTATGTGTTTATGGGCCTCGAGCTTCTAGACTAGAGGCTCGTACCTGTTTGATAAACCTTACCTCTGTCAAGGCGCTTGGGTGCACTTTTTTGCACCTTGCGTCTAGTGACAATGTTGTTTTGCTGTGATGAACCAAGGAAGGGGGAGTACATTAATGTACTCCAGGAAGAAAATAAAATAGAGGGGTAAAACGGGAATACTAGTGAACAATAAGGTCAAGGGACAGAAGAGGAATAACAATATAGTGAGTTGGTTGAATAGTAACAGCAAGAAGCTGGTTAAAAAGGAAAATGAGGTAGTAGAGATTATACTTTTTTTGTGTAATCGTTATTTCATATTTTAGGAAAGCATTGGGCCTCTGGAAAGTCCAACACATTATATTGTAATTGAAACCCTAAAAATTACCTTCTGTAATAGAAACTTATGTGTCTGATTTGAGATATAAGAATTGCGATGGTATATTAATCTCATTTGAAAAGCTTCAACTAGGCGCACTTTTCTTGCACTATATGCGTCTGTGGTCAAGAATTGGCTCACACCTGTTTGATGAAGTCATCGCGCCTTACCTAGGTCAAGGCGCGTGGGTGCACTTTTGTGCCTTTCGTCTAGTGGCAATGCTATCTTGCAACAAAAGAAGTGTGTACATATGAATAATAAGGTCAACGGACGGAAGAGGAATAACAACTTAATGAAGGGGTAGAATTGTAACAAGAAGCTGGTTAGAAAGGAAAAGGAGGTAGTAGAGATTATTCTATTTTTGTGTAATCGTTATTTCATATTTTAGGAAAGAATTATCCCTCTTGAAAGTCCAACAAATTATCTTGTATGGACACCCTAAATTGTCACTTCATGTTCTGCTAAATAACAGTTTGTCTGAGCTTATTTGAGTAAGTTTTTCGAGTGTATTAGTTTGAGCATATCATTTGCCTCTAGGCGTGCTTGCGCTTTTGACAATAATGGGGCAAACAGACCTAAACAACTAAAGTTATATGCTACTTTATCAGATTGCACGGATTTAGCATAACATAAATGAGTAACTATGATACTGCCCCTTCTTGGTGCAGTGTTATTGCCATTTGCCACCAAAGATAAAAAATTAAGGTCTTCAAGAACATAGGCTTGACTCTAGAGAATTAAAAATAGGGTACTGGATATTTTTATGATTTGTACTCCTAAAAGCCAACCAGTTAATATCTTAATCTTGTTGGGATCCTTTCTTTATATTGGACACATAATTCTTGTTGATAATAAACTAATGACTGAGTGGAGTATTTTTTTCAAGTTTATCTGAAATCTGGAATCTCTTTATTCATAGAGTTTGGTTGTAGCAATATGCATATACTAAAAATGGAAATGAAATCTTAAGGTTTACTCTGCAAATACTAGTATGAAACATAGAAGTATGTCGTAATACTGTACAAGGTTGACTTTTGGTTCTACGTTGATTCGTGTACTTGCAATTTGCAAAAGGTTGCCACGGTAGTCATCAAGTAGTTGTTCACTTGAATATTATGGTTCCTAATATTACTAGTCTTATTTCTTACTCCCTCCATCCATCCCAATTGTTATCATTTCTGGGAGAGTGTCCGACACGCATTTTAAGATGAATAGAAAGTATAGTTCTATAACTTTTTTTTAAAATTTTCTTTTTCTGAATAAAAATAGAATGTTTAACCTTTTATTCAGAAAAATAATTTTTTTAAAAAAACTTAAAGAACTATATTTTATCTTTATCTTAAAATGCGTGCCAGACACTCTCCCAGAAATGATAACAATTGGGAGGGACGGGGGGAATGTAATTTTGTGATTCCTTTTTTATTTTCCTACGAATTTACAAGGACAACTACCTTGAGTTGTTTATCTGCTTTCAATATTATACTATTATCACAACATATTAATAACTTTTAATCTTGTTATAACCTGATTGCACTATCAGAAAAAGTAGAATAGACATCGCCTCTTAGACATTGGTTGCTTCTGGAGCCCATGTAAAAGGTTTTTTCTACATCGGTTTTAACCAACCGATGTTTTTTGTTGATATACACATCGGTGTTTTAGCCCAACCAAAGTTATAAGTATATTTTAAAAATTACTGGAGCGTGCCTTCCCCATTTTCCCCCTTAACCAAAATTTCGATTCCCTCTTTCAACTTCCCGGTTTTTGCCTTAGACTTTTTTTTTTATTTCCCCCTCTTTTCTACTTCACATTTAAAATATAATTTAAAAATATAATAACACACTTTATCAATTACTATATACGGATCCAATAAAATGAAAGAACAATTTTCTTTCTACTCTCTCTCGAGACGGAACACTGAAGAAAAAGAACAGTGGACTCATTACTGAGTAATATGGATCTACAATATTTGATTTCAACAAGAATATCTCCCCCAACTCTATCCTCTACAAGCTTCAAGGTCAAAACTTCGATTTCAATTTGGGGGTTTCGAGTAGAGGTTGAAATTTGGAGTCGGAGGTTTAAAGAGGCGAGAACATCAAGAATGAGGCTAACTTGAACTGGGTAAGCTTTGAACACCAAGTTTCAAATTTTCAAATTGGGGGTTCCAATTTAAAATCCTAATTTTTTTAGTTAGTTGAGGATATGTTAATAACTGTGTAACAAACTAATTTTCGATATTTGTCCATAAATTTTTAGTCTCAATAACGATATAGTCTCAATATCGATTTATGTTTGTGTGAAGTGGAATTACGGGTAATCATATATCATATATTCTTGGTTAATTACAGCTCGATGCATAATGTTTATCTTAACCAAACAAGTTATGATATTACTGCAATTTGGTTTTGAGAAATATGAAGTGAACCTTTCCACCAGACCAGAGAAATCTGTGGGAAGTGATGACATATGGGAAAAATCAACATTGGCACTTAAGGATGCTTTAGAAGATAAAGGGTGGAATTATGAAATTGATGAAGGCGGTGGTGCTTTTTATGGACCAAAGATTGATCTCAAGATTGATGATGCTCTTGGAACACTACAAGAATAATGTCAATAGACATCACACATTAGACATCGGTTAACTTTGCCACTTGTGTTAAAAGAAGTATTGACATCACCCTGTGTTTTTGTGATATCTTTGTTCTTTATATACATCGGTTATAATTAAACCAATGTCTAAAATTCACCAAAAAAAATTAATTTCATGCCCACCTTTTCTTTCCCCCTTAGTCAAATTTTCATTCAGTTTTTGTTCTAAATTCCCCCCCCCCCAATCCCAAAATTCCCACCCTTAACCAAATTTTGGTTCCCCCCAAATAAATCTTCAGACATAAAATCAAAACAAAAAACTAAAAACTAAAAAATGAAAACTAAAAATTAACAAACTGAAAACTGTTATTTCTCTCTCTCGAACCCCCTCTCTCTCGCTCTCTTGAACCTCTCTCTCACTCTCTCTCTCGAACCTCTCTCTCTCGATCGAACCTCTCTCCCCTCACAATCTTTCTGAACTCTGGCCATCATCTCACCATCACAATCTATCAAACCTCTCTCTCTCTCGAACCTCTCTCTCTCTCTCTCGAACCTCTCTCTCTCTCTCTGAACCTCTCACCGCTCTCAATCTCTCCGTTAAGCCTCTTTCAGTTAACCTCTCTACTTCGGTAAGTGTTGTATCTACTTGAATCGAACTGATCTTCTCTGTATGAAGACCAGTTTTAAAAGTTAAGGATTTTTGAATTCAAAACCCTAATTTTGTAAATTGGGGTTTTTTCTAATTCGAACCCCATATTTTTTTATTAATTTAGTGTCTAAACTTGTTGCTAATACTTTTCTTCTTGTTATATACATGACCTAATCTGAGAAAAAAGATTTAAAGATTTAGGTAATTTGGGTGTTTTTGGTTGTACATTTGTATTTTTTTTTATTTTTGTAAATTAGGTTTTTATTTGTTTATAAAGTTGTGATATATTTTTGCAAGAAATTAGTGTTGTTCGATTTTTCGATTTTTGGTGAGTTTTCTTTTCCAACTCTGTTTTGTACGCTTATACATTTGATTTATTTTGTTAGTTTTGATAGTGTTTTTTTGTCTATGTGCTATGTATTTGGTTCTTATATTGATCTATGTGCTGTGTACAGTATGCATTATGTATAATATGAAATCGCAGTTTTGGTTTGTTTTCAATTATGTGCAGGAGAATTCATTTTGGTATTAGTATGTTATATTTAAATGAAGTCGTGTTCTGAATTTTGTATGCAAGTGTGTGGTTAATTTAGTCATGGTGTATGCAAGTGTTTAATTGAAAATAGTACATTTATAATTTGATAATCTGTATCTGTGATCTGACTATTATACTATGATTAATTATAGTTAATTATATAGTGATTATATATTAAGTATTGAATGACTAGTTAATATATAGTACTAGTACTATAATTAAATGTATAGTATGAATTATGTAATGCATTACAAATTGATTCATATCATATTATAATAAAATGTATAACATTAAAATGTATAATATGCATTATGTATAATATGAATTCTCAGTTTTCTTATGTCGTTTATAGTTTGCCCTATGTGTGGTTGTCATACTTAAAATCAAGTTAGACTTATAAAATAAATATTAGACTTATAAAATAAATATAAGCCTCATACTGAATTTTTTAATGACATACCACGTGGTTTTAAATGGATAAGTGTTGGATAAAAGCCGATTGGGATTCTCTACAATATGAAATTGTTGTTGAGAACTTCTTGATATTTGCCGAGGAAAATGCTAAAAACCCCAAGAAAATTCCTTGTCCTTGTGCACCTTGCTCTAACTTCAAAAAATTTTCTGTGAATATAATCAGAGGTCATCTTTATAAATCAAGGTTTAGTTCAGGATATTCTGATTGGATTTGGCATGGAGAAAACCATGATAATAGTACTAGGTCATCTGTTGGTAGTACTTGTCCTCCCTCGAAGCCCATACCAATTTCAGAAATATTTAACATGTGTGAAGCAGCCTATAGTAGGGAAGATTTCGATAAAGAGTCAGATAACTTTAAGAGGTTTGTTACCGATGCGGAACAACCTCTGTTTGAGGGAAGTGAGTGTACTAAACTAGAGTCGGTCTTAAAATTACATAATTGGAAGGCTAGGTTTGGAGTTTCCGATAAAGCTTTTACTTATCTGCTTCAATCAATTGGATCAATTCTTCCTGAAGATAATCTGCTTCCGTCTACTATGTATGAAGCCAAGAAAACCTTGACTAATTTAGGCCTCGAGTATAATAAATTCCACGCTTGTCCAAATGACTGCGTATTATACAGGGGTCCAGTTCTCGAGTCTTCTTCCAAGTGTCCCAAATGCCATCTCTCCTGCTGGACAGTTGGGAAAGATGGTCAAGTTAGGGTAAATGTGCCAGCTAAGGTTATGTGATAATTTCTGATAATCCCCAGATTTAGAAGAATGTTTAAATTTTCATCTATTGCTTAATTAATGAGTTGGCATGCAAATAATCGATCCAAAAATGGAAAGATGCGTCACCCCTCTGATTCTCCTTCTTGGAGAAATGTAGATTGTAGATGGCCTGAGTTTCGTAGCGAGGCAAGAAATATACATTTAGGATTAGCTGCCGATGGTATAAATCCACACAATAATGGATTAAATAATCGGTACAGCTGCTGGCCAATTATGTTAGTAACGTATAATCTTCCTCCATGGTTATGCATGAAGAGGAAGTTTATGATGTTAACAACAGTAATTTCAGGCCCACAAGAGCCTAATAATGATATTGACGTATATCTCTAGCCACTGATCGACGATTTAAAAAAATTGTCGGACGAAGGTGAACCAAACATGTACGATGCCCATACCAAATCCTTTTTCACTCTAAAGGCAATCTTGATGTGGACAATAAATGACTTCCCGGGATATGGAAAGTTGTCGGGGTGCGTTAATAAGGGTTATAGGGCCTGTCCAGTATGCGGTGATCAGACCATGGCTAAATATCTAAGTCATAGTAGAAAAATGAGCTACCAAGGACATCGTCGGTATTTAGATCTTTATCATCCGTATAGGAGGCAGATGACAGCTTTTAATAGAGAACAAGAATTTGTTTTTACACCAGAACCACATAGCGGAGAGGAAGTGTTGGGGCAACAATAGCAACTTAGGTTCGGTTTTGGGAAGGGGGAAGCCAAAAAAGGTGGAGTCTCTATGGAAAAAATAATCAGTTTTTTTCTGAGTTATAGTATTGGAAGTTTCACCATGTTTGACATTGTTTAGATGTGATGCACGTCAAAAAGAATATGTGTGATAATATAATAGGGACACTTCTGCACATGAAATTCAAGAGTAAAGATAGCCTTGCCTCGCATCTTGATTTGGTTGACATGGGAATACAGCCTAATTTAGCTCCAGAAGTAGGTGAGAAAAGAACATACCTACCTTCTGCCCCTTATACTCTCTCCCGGAAAGATAAACAAACAATAGTGGCATCATTGTACGACATGAAACTTCCATACGGACATGCTTCAAATATAAGAAACTATGTATCGATGATTGATATGAAGTTGTATGGTTTAAAGTCCCATGACTGCCATATTCTTCCCCAACAACTACTACCTATTTGCATTCGTTGAGTGCTTCCAAAAAATGTTAGGGTTAGTATCATAAGATTGTGTTTTTTCTTCAACTCTCTGTGCAACAAAGTTGTAGATATGTCGAAGTTGAATAAATTACAAGCAGATGTGATATTGACCCTATGTGAGTTAGAGAAGATATTCCCTCCGTCATTTTTTGATGTTATGATACATCTTATGGTTCACCTAGTAAGGGAACTGCGATTATGTGGACCGGTTTTTTATAGATGGATGTTTCCATTTGAACGCCTCAATATAATATTGAAGAGTTATGTAAGAAACTGATTATATCCAGAAGGTTCTATAGTTGAAGGTTACCTCAAAGAAGAGTCACTAGAATTTTGCAGTGAGTTCTATAGCGGGAGTAGTAGCACAGCCGGTCTTCCAAAAGATGAAGAAAATATTCCTGGTCCAATCGGTGGTGTGACTATGAAGTCAGTTGCGGAAAAAGAACGAGATGAGGTTTATATTTCAGTTCTTCGTAATAATTCGGAAGTGGAACCGTATGTTATGTAAGTAAAACATAAATAAGTATACATATAATTGTTGAAGTTGTATTTGATGTAGTTTAGTCGAATCTGATGTAAGTAATTTCAGGTTGCATAAAAAATATTTAGAAGAGATTTATCGAGGGAAAAAGAAGAGTGTACAGTGGTTTGAACAAAAATTTGGTTTACATTCTATTTCCTTCTCTTTTATTTTTATAAGTCATTTTTTTAAATTTGTAGCCACTTATATGCATCAATAATTTACATGTAGGTCAGTACAGAAATGAGGGAGAATGCGGAAGCCGTATCTGAAACTATAAAATGGTTAGCTGGGAAACCTTCATATTCAGTTTTGACTTACGAAAGTTATGTTTTTGAAGGGGTCCGATACCACACAAAGGATCGAGATAATACAAGGGTAGTTCAGAATAGTGGTGTGTCCAAGTCACTAGTGCTAAGGAAATGATCCGGGAAATATGGGAATTAGACTACCACGCATTCAAGGCCCCTCTATTTTTATGTACATGGGAAGCAAGTGACAAAGGTGTCAAGTCCGATGATCTTGGTTTCACCCTTGTCAACTTCAATCGACCAGGTCACAAAAAGGACAAATATGTATCTGTTGACCAAGTAAACCAAGTATTTTTTATTGAGGATCCAGTTAATGCTAATTGGTCCCTTGTGTTATCGACGAAAACTCGAGACTATCATGATGTTTACAATGAAGATGCTCCTGAAGACACCTCCTGCAATCCTCCCCCATTCTGTTCTAATATCCCTACATATGACCATACTAATATTGATAATGCAAGTGTTTGCAATAGAAGAGAAAATATAGAGGGTATATGGGTCAAAAAGTTATAGGAGTCTAGCTATATATTCTCCTTATTTGTAATTTTTCTTGTTATTTGTAATTTTTCTTGTTATTTGTAATGTATCTTATGATCTATGTTATCTTGTAATTTTTCAATGTAGTTATAGGGGTCTATCTGTAATTTTCCTTGACAATTAAGTGAGAATTTTTTTTAATTTTCTACATATCTGTTAGACATTATACCATGAACTGAGTAGTTGTTCTAATCTATTAAATATTAGTTAATTTTTCAAATTAGAGGAAGAGGAAAGAATGGCACCAAAAAGCTAATGTGAAAGCAATCAGAAAAGACCGCATCACAGAATCTTAGCGGTGGAAGCCCCAAGCGGCTGGAGGATATTCCGAACAATGATGAAAATAATGAAGGGCATGCATCGGAATCTCAACCGACTAACTCAGAACAGATAAATACTACAACTAATACTGCTACAAGGAAGTCTGGGGTAAACGAGGCGTATGCGTAATGTACAAAGTGCTTGTCAAGAAAGCTCGCGGGAAGAAAGTTAAAGTCACTGCCAATGAATGGGGGATTCCTAATGGGGAAACTAGAGCCCATTTGCAGTCTTACATTGATATGTTGGCCAGGACTACGATTCCAATCGATATTCCTACCTGGCCAAATGTAGACCCTGAATTAAAATCAAAGCTTTGGTTAGATCTTCAGGTACTAGATCAATTGTAAAAAATTATTATCAAATGTAGATCTTGAATATAAGTTTTTCCTGTTTTGATTTTACGAACTTGTGTTTTTTTTCAGGCGACCTTCAAAGTTAAACCATAAATTGAAAACATGGTCTTAAAGTCATTAGGCTCTAAATGGTGACATTTTAAGAATGATTTGACGAGAAAGTATGTGCTTCCATTTATTGGAGAAAGGAAGAAGCTGAGTAAGCCTCCAAGAGGTTATGGTTACGTTAGTAAGGCAACCTGGAAAAGGTTTGTGAGACAGAGGACTAATTCTAAGTCGAAGGTATGTTTTAATTTTGTAATATATGATTTTGGTGATTTTTTGGAATTGTCTGTTGTAATTTTTGTAATCTTGTGACATGTTTTTAGGAAATTCATGAAACACAAAGTGAAAGAATGTCTAAGAGAAAATATCATCACCGGTTGTCAAGAAAGGGCTATATCGGTTTAAAAGAAGATGAGGTAAAAAAAGTTCATTTAATTGTATAACTATATTTAATTTAAAATAGGTTAGTCCATAATAAATTAGAGTCCTACATTTTTTAGCCATGGAGTTATTGATATTACTACATTTAATTTTATTTGTAATAGATAAAAAAAGGAAGGCTGAATCCGGGAGAAGAACCGGATAGAGCGATTTTTTGGCAAAAGGCTCGTAAGCGGAAAAATGGTCAAGAGGTTGAAGAGGTCGATGAAGATTTGGATGTTGTATGCGATAAAATTGTAAGTTTTAATTTTGGTTAAATTATTTAAATAACCACTATCAATTAAAAAAGGCCATACCTTAACTAGTGCAGTAATGGTAATTATATCAGTTTACTGTTATATTATATCGCATAAATTATATTGCATTAATCACATTAAAGTATGCGAATCAGTAAAATTAGGACGACATAAAGCAGTAAAGTAGGCAAATGTTTTGTATTGTTTTTTTCATGTGTGATTTAGCAAGCTTGTATAACTTAAATAGATATAGTTAATTGGTCTTTAATTATACTTCTTACAATTTAAGACGCATTACATGGCCACTGATTACAATTATGCGAAATAATTATAATATATCTTTTACTTAAAACTAGTTAACTCCATTTCGGCTAATTTATTTTCTTTTAATTTATTTTCTTGTTAACAGAACACATTGTTGGAAAAAAAAGAAGATTGGTGAGATTCAGTTTTCTGGTGCTGAAGATGTTTTGACAACGACTTTGGAGAGTCGTGAGCATTCTCGGAGGGTTCGGGCTGTTCGAGGGTACATCACTCCAAAGCAATACTTTAATTTTCCAAGAGAGCCAAAGCTTCGAATCATAAAGACAGAGTTGATGGCCCGTGATCGACAAAGGGATGAACTGCTTGAAAAAAAAATGCAAGCGCTCGAGGCAGAGATTGATCGCTTGAAGTCAGTGATCGAAAGTGGAGGAACTTTTCACTCTCCAATGCCGTATGAAAAGGCAAGTTGCAATCCAGAAAAGGATAAAGAAATGAAGTCAAATCCACCATCTGCAAGAGGAGTTATGTTGGTATATGAAGATGATGACTGTGTTTTTATAGATGGCCCAGCTAGGCCTTCACCTCCTGGAAGTCACGTAAGTTATTTTAATTTTGTGAGCAACCTTGTGATTTATCTTACTAAGGTAAATCATTGTTACCTTAATTTTTTAATTTTGTTTATTTAAATATTATAGGCCCAACGATCTTGTGAGCTATCTGTCGAGAGACTAGAGAATAAGGTTGCATTTGGTATGGTATATCCTCGCGAGGATAATTTAACTGATTTAGTACATGGAGTTGATATACCAATTGGAAATCAATGTGTCTCCATTGATGGCCTCATAAAACCAGATGCCTTGCTTCCAGCTGAGACGCGTGGTGATGATATGATGACTGTCCGCGATGCTCAAGGATCTTTTTTCGCATGGCCTGGGGAATTAATTATCTACACAAATGTTGTTGTATGATGAATAATATATATGGATAATATTGTCTGAATTTTGAAATTAAATTGTTCATTTCAAGATATTAAAAATTAAGTGGTATGTGCATTTTATTTTGGTTTTATATTATCATCAGGTGCAGAAAAAAGAAAGGCCCCGAACAAGTGCTGAA
Source organism: Apium graveolens (assembly GCF_009905375.1). Lineage (NCBI taxonomy): Eukaryota > Viridiplantae > Streptophyta > Magnoliopsida > Apiales > Apiaceae > Apium > Apium graveolens. The sequence continues at coordinate 10,381,713 of NC_133651.1, forward strand.
AAAATAAAAAAGAATAAAGGGTTGCAGGATTTGAAGGCACAATTCTTTCAAGAAAAGCCAGGTGCAAAAGTGCCAAAGGGCTTTAACCTGTTGTATAAACATGCAACAACTTGGATGAAAACTACCGGGGTCAGTATCCAGGTTCGATGTGTGCCGAATGTGTTTGGACATGAAAAAACAATTTATTTGTTGCATGACAATGTTGTGTCTTTATTGGAGTTTGAAATGCTAGGCCAAGCAGTAGTTGCAAGTTACATGGCGTAAGTTACCTTTTTTTTCTTTTTAATGATCATTTCTTTTTAATGTTTGTGATTTTCCAAAACTTGCATTTTAATTTCAACACTCTTTCGATAGACACTTGCATTCTGAGATTAGTGAAACACCAGAACTGGCGGTGACATATTATTTTATTGACCCCGGATTCATATATCACGTGAATGCTGATTTTGAAGCATACATTTTAAACCGGTTGAGAGAGGGTAACCCGGATCGCCTATTCTTTCTTCCGCATAATCAGAAGTAAGTACTTATTGTAATACTGAAAATTAAAAACATGGAAATTACTGTACAAACTTCTATGTGATGTGTCCTATCTTTCTTTGTTTTTTTATGAAAATAGTATGCATTGGATTTTGGTCGTTATTTGGGAAGGGGAAAAAATATATTCTGAATCCACTACCTCACCCGACACAATTTTCTGAACTAGAAAAGGCGTTATCGAGGTAAATTTTTATTAACGTAATAATTTTGTATAATTGCATGTTCATTTCTGTACATTGTATGAGATTTTATGTTTTATATGCAGGGCTTTGAAAAGTTACAACTCTGAAACAGGTAGGGGTAACAAGATGGCTAAGGCAAAGTGTCTTAGTGTAAGTATAATAGATCGAGTACCTAATATTTGTGCTTAATATATATGTCTTATTTGACATGCCTGATTTGTCTTTTTATTAATGAAATAGGGATCTCCCAAACAACCCGGTAGGATTGAATGTGCGTATGTAATAATGCGATACATGAAAGAAATTATCGATGATGATAAGTTGAATTTTGATAAAAAGGTATTACTTTGACTCTTCCAGTTCGCTATATACTGAGATATGGTTACTTTTCAATATGATTACTTTTCAATCATGTACTGTATTTTGTTTGTTTGGGATTTGTAGTCGTTGGCAAAGACTCGATCGTGTTACAACATTGAACAGCTAGATGAAGTTCGCATTGAGGCCCTGCAGTTCATCCAAGAGCATATCTGATCAATTCTTGTACTCAAGGTCTTTTCTTTTGCGTAGTCATACATTTGGTAATTTAGACGGTGTGTAGTAAGAATATAAGTGTATGAATGATGGGGTTGGTGTATAGGTTTGCAAATGCTGGGGGTTGTACATTTGGTAATGTAGATTCTGTAGTTTTCGAATGATTGATGCAGATGATGGGGTTGGTGTTGGTGATTTTTGGATGATTGATACAGATGATGGGGTTGGTGTTGGTGGTTTTTGGATGATTGAATGGTTAAATGTATGAATGATTGACTGGTTCGATTTGTATGGATGCTTGTTATGCCAATGTTTTAGTTTTGGTTATGTAGTAAAGGACATCGGTTTTATTTATAACAAATGTCTATTAGTAATGAGTACATTACTTTTTTAGAAAATTAGTGATGTAAAACTTTACATAATTTGGTCTATAAACTTCTTACACATCACTTTCAATTAAGAAAAGCTGATGTCAAAAAAGATAATGTACATCACTTTAAGGTAAAAAAACTGATGTCAAAGAAATCCAGGTTGAAGTATAAATGAAACATAAAAATCACTTTGTTTAAGATAAAACTGATGTCAAGTGACATTATAAACATCACTTTTAACCAAACAAAACTGATGTCAAAAAATGCAATTTACATCAGTTTCAGACAAACAAGTGATGTGAAAGACTAACATGTTCAAGTCTAAATGATACATAGACATCACTTCATTCTAGAAAACACTGATATCTATACGCTAAATTAGACATCACCTTTCATTAACGAAACAAATGTTTAATATGTCATTTTACATCACCTCTATCAAAATTATTGATGTTTTTTTGACAAAAAACATAGCTCAATATATGTTTAATATGTTTTAATAGGTGTAATTTATTTATTAAATAATTTTGTTATAGCATTTTTTGTAAAAAATCATCATATAGACATCAATATTTTTCACTAAAATCAATATTTTTGTGACAAAAACATAGCTCATGATATGTTTAACATGTTTAATTAGGTGTAATTTAGTTATTATATAATTTATTTATAGCATTTTATGTAAATAATCAACACATAGACATCTATTTTTTAACTAAAATTGATGTCTAATCGAGTATAGACATCGGGTATCCACCGATGTCTAGAATAGACATCACCGACATCAACATCGGTTGGGAAACAACATAGACATCGGCCAAAAAGCGATGTCTATGGACTTTTTTATTGTAGTGGTGGCAGTGCTCAACTATACAGGCAAGTTTAAGCACAAAACTTGGTTATATATATACACTACAACAAAACTGGCTATTTACGACGGTTAACTTACGACGGAAAAAAGTGTGCGCCTTTCTTACGATGAAAATTTAGATTCCATCTTAAATTTTTACACCGATAGGACTAATCGGTCGTAAGTATATTATTTTATTATTAAACTTACGGTCAAATGTGCAATCAGTCAACTATGAGATATACTTTAAGACGGAATTTATATTTCGTCGTAAGTTGAAATATTTCATTATTATTCTATTATTAAATTTATTTACAAAAAAGGATAATAAAAATTTAATTATAATAACGACGTCGTTTAATTATAAATTATGACGGAAATCATGTCGTCGTAAGTAGTATTTATGACGGAACTGTTTCCGTCGTAATTTTCCCACCTTCCATATTAAATGCCACCAGCTAACTGTTCAAAAGTAATATTTTTTATTAAAACTTACGATGGAAATTTACTTCCGTCGTAAATATGTGCAAAATATCACTGTCTCTTTTCAAAGTTCACTCTTTTCACTTATTTTTTCTCACAAAAATATATCTTCATATCATTCAAAATACATGATAACATAACAACATGGAATTTTACAATCTTTAATTTAAGTATTAAATTTTAGTCATCTTTTATACTGTTTATATGCATTTAAATGTGTGATTTAAATTTTTATGTTTACATGTAATATATATATATGGGTGCTTATATGTTATTCACTTAGAATTTTATTTTCATTTATAGATGTCTTATAAAACTACTTGGATCACTAAACGAATTATTCTCGGTGGTTATGGTTTTACGGGAGAATTTAATAAAGGGGTTAAAGATATCTTGGCATTTGCAATAAAAAATAGCAAGGAACCGAATGATCTGGAACTTTTGATTAGATGTCCATGTAAGACATGTAACAATCAACTCTTTCAACTCATTTCCGATGTCAAGTTTCACTTATATGCGGTCGGTTTTCTTGAGACTTACACCACATGGCATTATCATGAAAAAGAAGGTGGCTCACGAAATGAAGAAATGAATGATCGCGAAGATGTATTTGATGAATATGAGATGTTGAAAAATGCCTTTAGAGGGGAAGATTTTGGATATGTCAATAGTGTCCACGAGGAGCCGAACGAGCAAGTATCTAAATTCTTATACAATGTGAGTAATGTCGGAGAACCAATTTATCCGGGCAACATCAAGTACACATAATTTAAGTTTGTCACTAGATTACTACATTGGAAGAATCATAATAAATGTAGTGATAAGGCCTTTGATGAGCTACTCCTCTTACTTGGATATGTGTTTTCGGAAGGGCATAAACTTCCTTTTAATTATTATGGTGTCAAGAAGATGGTCAAGAAGCTGAACTTGGGATACGAAAAAATACATGTATGTGAGAATGATTGTATGTTGTTCTACGGTGATGATAAAGATTTGGAAAACTGTAAGTACTGTAAGTTAAGCCGATACAAAGATTAAACTAATGGCGAGAGTGATACCATTCCGAGGAAGATCTTAAGATATTTTAAGATCACTCCTCGTCTACAGCATTTATACATGTCTACCCATACAGCCAATATATGAAGTATCACAAGAACAGAATTGTGACTGAAGGGGTTCTTAGTCACCCTGCAGATGGAGAAAAATGGAAAGAATTTGATAAAAACTATCCGAATTTTGCAGCGGATATTCGTAATGTAAGGCTCGGTCTTGCAACTGATGGATTTCACCCGTATAGTATTGCTACTTCTATTGAATACTAAATATGGCATGTAGTACTACTTGTGTACAACCTTCCACATACCATGTCCATGAAGAATCCATACATGTTTATGACACTACTAGTACCCGGGCCAAATGATCCTGGGAGGAATCTGAATGTCTATCTTAGGCCTTTGATTGATGAACTTATTAGTTTATGGCAGGTTGGTGTGCAGATATATGATGCTTCTACGAAGACCAATTTCATGATACGGGCTGCCTTGTTATGGACTATCAGTGACTTTCCTGGGTTGGGTATGGTTAGCGGATGGTCAACCCATAGAAATATGGCTTGTCATGTGTGTATGGGTGAAGTTAAAGCCAAGCAACTACCACACAACAGGAAGTCCAGCTTTTTTGGGTTACATATGTGGAACCTAGACAAGCGCCGAAGAAGTCGACGAAAAGGTCGAATTGTCCATAACATGTGTGCTGGAATCACATTTCCACCACCAGGGAAACCACATAACAAAGAAAGGGCAGATGGCTTTGGGGATTCACACAATTGGACACATATTACTAGCTTCTTTGATCTACCATATTGGGATTCATTGCGTCTATGTCATTCTATCGATTTTAGGCACACGGAGAAAAATGTGTTTGAAAACATATTTCAAACTATTTTATATAGTGCCAAAATGAAGGATACCACAAGATCAAGAGAAGACTTAAAGGCAATGGGCATCATGCAAGAGTTATGGATGAATGGTAGACACAGGCCTAGAGATAGATATGAACTCACCCGAGATCAGCTGAAATTGTTATGTAAATGGGTACATTGATTGAAACTTCCAGATGGTTGCCCATCAAACTTGAAGAGATGTTTTAAGATAGCTAAGTTGAAATTTCAAGGCATGAAGTCACATGATTGTCACGTATTTATGCAAAAGTTTTTATCTTCTGCATTTCGTGAACTTCTTCCAGATGACATACACAAACAGTACAAGAAATATTGAATCAGACAATGTTTTTCCACCGTTGTCTAAAAGATGAATTTTTCGTTATCTATCCGGGGGCGGTGTGTTTGGCACTCATACAATGGTTTCGCACCATTATAACAAATACATCACACAACTGAATATAAAACCTTTATCTCATTTTATTCACACAATGCATATGACCCTTTCTAATATTCTACAAACAACAGTTTCTTATCTGTTGTAACAATTTAGAGGCACAATAGTTAAAAATAGTGTTATGTGAATTTACTCCTATAACAGTTTATGTATAAATTTCATCTAGTTAAACAATGGTTTTTATTAAGAAAACAATACTTTAGACAACGGTTTTTTATTTTTTGGGTATTGTGTTTCAGCTATGCTCACAACAGTTTTTGTAATGACCAAGATATTGTTAGAAGAAAATAATTTTATAAAGTAAGACATACAATGGTTTTAATAATTTTTAATGGCTTTCACACAATTGTGTACCAGATCAAACTCATTTAAAACAAATCAAATAGTATTGTTAAAATAAAATTGTGTCTTAATCCTATTGTAAAAATTACAAATAAAATTAAAATTTAATATTCAAAATTTATAAAGAAGAATTACAATTATAGCTACAAATCTATTTTTAACACTCATTTTTCAATTAAGAAATTGAGATCTTGAGCTCCCCTCCTTTTCTCTTCCATCTTCAAACTTAACATCCTGTTACCTGCAATATTAGTTATTTGTTGGAGTTAGGACATGGATTAAATCAAATTGAATGCATCGGAAAAAGCTTAATCAAAAGTGCACAAATTTTACATTATATACAAGGTACTAGTATAAAATAAATCAATTTCAGATGTATATATACTAGGACAATCTAATTTTTTATCCAAGATACATGCTTATTTTTTATCCAAGATACATGCTCTTTTTTACCCAAGAACAATAACATAAAACAAATACACATCTCTCATAATTTCGAAACATCTTGGCAACTAAAATAAAAAGGGTTGTTAAAATTACATAATTTAAGGAAAATAAATAACTTAAGTTTTTTCATTACCTAAAATGACTTACAAGAGGTAGGTAGAAAAAATAAGTCAATGGATTAAAATGCTTCCAAACATGCACACCATAACATCTGTTGCAACCCATTTCGTGACTGGAAACATACTTGCAAAATTGCAAAAGCATGTATGAACAATAACTTACTAAAAAGCTGGCATGACAATAATATTAACAAATAACTATAATTGTGATAATGAATTTACCTATATATTACCTTATATTTGCACACACATATAAAGACATTCCCAGTCTTGCCCCATATGAAAATGATTATATCTTTGCTTGCAATTACCGAAAAAATACCATTTGGTGACAGCAAGATGATGGTAGTTCCTTTGTGAATAATTTCCCTGCATAACCATAGACGTAAGTGTATGCCTTCGAGAAGTCTTGTCAAAAAATAATTAGAACATCAGGCTGCTAAGAAATTTTAGTATAAGGGGAAAGGCCAGTTTTGTATGATGGTGAAATATAACTCAGGCCACTGCCAATCTTTGAAGCTGCGAATTGACAACATATATACTCAAAATACTGGGTCAACATGCCAAAAAAGTGGGAATTCACATGCCTCTGTAATATTAAAAGTATATTTCACACACTAAAGATTCATTTTATTCTAAATCTGATCATAGTAATGATGGATAACAATGGTAAGTTTTTTCTGCATGCAAGATCAGTAGTGGATACAAGAAAGACTATACTTTACACCACTGGATAGTGGATACAAGTCTTGCCTGAGGATTTTGCTAGTGAAGGCATTGGAATTGTTGAATTTAACCCTGGTCGGGAATTTCTCCTTCTGTGTCTGAACAACATAACCCAAGAAACTGCACAATAAAGAGTCAGAGACAGAGAGCCTAGCAAAACTATAATTGCAATTACACTGCCTTGAAGTCCATTTTTATGTTGCTACCTATTGACGTCAACCCCCAGGGGCTTAAAAGGTCTCCTTCCATTTACTATCCAGACCGGAATATGCCTCACTATCAAAGGTTGAAGGTGCAGGTGGAGATGCAGGAAGACCTATCAGTGTATGAAGTACGACTGCATTAATCAAACAATCGCCTGCATATACTCTATACTGCAACATCAAAATAAACATTTCATACCTGGATAAAGCAAATACAAGACCTCGTATTTACCAAAATAATAAGGTTCGATACCCACTTCCTTTTGATAGAATTTTTGATATATTAGATAGGCTGTAGAGTTATCAAAATTTGCACCAAAAGGCACCAGGTCCAAAAGGACAACAATCTTTTCTTGATTCTGGTTGTTTGTATTTGCTCCCATTATGCAAACTTGACTTTTCTTTATAAAAAATCCCACAAGAAATTTGTTCAGCAAGGTCCGATACAAGAGGAAAGAATGCATACAATGGTAAACCAAGCCGCAACCCAACTTTCATTGCCAAAACATAACCACATGGAGATCCAGAAGGCTTATTGGTGTATGGCTCTCTGCACGATAGTGACTCTGCATCTGCTATTTTTCTCCGAAAGACCACATTAACAACCGTAATCAACCTAGTGGCTTGAAATATCACCTGGATGCCCAAATAAATGATTTTAGACTATTTTAACCAAACACACAATATCACCATAGTATATCCAATATCACAACATCTCTCCCAGTGAATTAGAATTAACACACAAATAAATAAATACATAACAAAGAGAGAGAAACTAATTACGAGAGAGAGAGAGAGAGGGAGAGAGAGAGATAGAGGGGGAGTGAGGGGGAGAGAGAGAGAGATTACTCACTTCAGCAGTGAGATATTCAAGAACAGCAGACAAATACACAGGGGAACCAGATCCAACACGCTGAGCATACCTCCCATTCTTCAAAAATTTAGTCAAACCCTTACCCTTGCCAGCTCCAGTTGAACCCAAAATCAATCCCCTTCATCTACTAAATGATCTACTCAAGTGTACTCTACTTTTGATTATGAAACTTTAGTGAATAATAACATTTGAGTACCTACCCAGAGAGAGAGAGACTAACATCTTTATATTGAAAGAGACCGAGTTCGCCTAGATAAACAACGGCAAATTGCGCAGATTATGTAAGAAGAATGAGTTGAAAAAGATGCATCGGTTCTAAAGAGAGAGAGAGAGAGAGATAGAGTGATGCATCGGTTCAGCAGCGAGAGGGAGGGGACAGAGGCAATTTCAATTGAGATTGAAAAGTAAAGGGGGAAAGTGAAGTAGTAAAGGGGATCGAGAAATGAAGGGGGAAACCAAATTTTCATAGGGGGATAAATTATTTGACAGGGGAGAGAAAATAATAAAAGTATTTTTGTTATTGGTCAGGCATGAAAAAATATTTTTTACAAAAAATATTTAAAAATCTAGGTAAATATTTCACATTACGGTTTGCTAATTTGAATTTTTTTATAATATGAAGTTTTCATGCAAAATAAATTTGAAGTTCTTTTATATTTTTTATGACAAAAATGGATATATCTTAATATGTGTACAGTTGGATCATCGAAGAAATCATTTTAAAAATTTATCTAGTAAATCGGGAATGAGTCTCGTTGTTTGGAGTAGTACTTTTACTAGATTTTTTCTAATCTTGACATGCAAGATGAATTTGAATTTTTTTAATAACTTTTTCATATGACTAAAATTGATATATCTTAATATCCGTACGGTTAGATCGTTGAAGAAATCATTTTAAAAATTTATTTAGTAAATTGGGAATGAGTCTCGTTTTTTGGAGTTGTACTTTTACTAGATTTTTTCTAATCCTGACATGCAAGATGAATTTGAAATTTTTTAATAATTTTTTCATATGACTAAACTTGATATATCTTAACATCTGTACGGTTGGATCGTCTAAGAAATCATTTTAAAAATTTATTTAATAAATCAGGAACAATTCTCGTTATTTGGAGTTGTACTTTTACTAAAATTTTCTAATCTTGACATGCAAGATGAATTTAAATTTTATTATAATTTTTCATATGACTAAAATTGATATATCTTAACATCCGTATGGTTGGATCTTTGAAGAAATCATTTTAAAAAATTTATCTAGTAAATCGGGAACGAGTCTCGTTGTTTGGGTGTTATTAAACACCATTTATGTGGTAGTGACCCCTATATCGAAATAAATTAAGAAAAAACAATATATTCAAATGGATCGATATTAAATGGCTCGTTTGACTTTTCTTTACTCATACGGTGTCTGTCTGTAATATTTTAAACTTAACAAGTCCCGAATCTTTCATGTGTATAGTTATCGTCTATATTTTGAAAGTAATGACAGGATCTACGTACAAATATGATTACGATACAACATATTATAATGAAAAAATATAAGTTATTTATTTCGTATAACCTTAGTGATATTTAAACATGTGTTTGATAATGTGAGTTTTTACAAGCCAATCACATCTCTTGTAGCACATTTTGAAAGCGTACAATAAGGATTCAAGTCCCATTCAAGTCTTTGGGATTGTCAAGAAATTTGATGTCAATAGATAATGGTTTGAACGAAAAAGACTTGTTTGTATAGGATCTTACAATAGATTTTCGCCAAAACCGTTGTCTTATATTTTGTCAAAAAGGCTGATGTCATGACACAATGGTTTCCTAAAAAGGCTTGTTTGTACACTTTCATACAATGGTTTAATTTTAAAACTATTGTCTTATATTTTAGAAAATCATTCTTCCAAATTTTAAACACCTATATCGAATTAAATCAAGAAAAAATGACATATTCAACTGGATCGACATTAAATGGCTCGTTTCACTTTTCTTTACTCATACGATGTCTCTATGTAATATTGTAAACTTAACAAGTCCTGAATCATTCATATGTATAGTTATCGATTATATTTCGAAAGTAATGACGGGATCTACGTACCTATATGATTACAATACAACATATTATAACGAAAAAATATAAGTTATTTATTTCGTATAATCTTAGTGATATTTAAACATGTGTTTGATAATGTGAGTTTTTACATGCCAATCACTTCTCTTGTAGCACATTTTGAAAGCGTACGGTATCGATTCAAGTCCAATTCAAGTCTTTGGGATTGTCAAGAAATTTGATGTCAATAGACAATGGTTTGAACGAAAAAGACTTGTTTGTACAGGTTTTTACAATTGATTTTCGCCCAAACCGTTGTGTTATATTTTGTCGAAAAGGTTGATGTCATGAGACAATGGTTTCCCAAAAAAGGCTTGTTTGTACACTTTCGTACAATGGTTTAATTTGAAAACTGTTGTCTTATATTTTAGAAAATCATTCTTCCAAATTTTAAACCCCTATATCGAATTAAATTAAGAAAAACTGAAATATTCAACTAGATCGACATTAAATTGCTCGTTTCACTTTTCTTTATTCATATTGTGTCTTTATGTAATATTGTAAACTTAACAAGTCCCGAATCTTTCATATGTATAGTTATCGACTATATTTCGAAAGTAATGACGGGATCTATGTACGTATATGATTACAATACAACATATTATAACGAAAAAATATAAGTTATTTATTTCGTATAATCTTAGTGATATTTAAACATGTGTTTGATAATATGAGTTTTTACATGCCAATCACTTCTCTTGTAGCACATTTTGAAAGCGTACGGTAACGATTCAAGTCTCATTCAAGTCTTTGGGATTGTCAAGAAATTTGATGTCAATAGACGATGGCTTTAACGAAAAAGACTTGTTTGTATAGGTTCTTACAATAGATTTTCGCCGAACCCGTTGCCTTATATTTTGTCAAAAAGGTTGATGTCATGACACAATGGTTTTCTAAAAAAAACCTTGTTGGTACACTTTCGTACAATGGTTTAATTTTAAAACTATATTCTTATATTTTAGAAAATCATTCTTCCAAACCTCAATCACCTTCAAAAAAAATTCAATTTTTTTTTAAAAATTCAGGCGGGAATCTAAATAAAATAGAGGGGAAACGAAAATTTTAATTTTTTGAAAATCAACGGCTCAGAATAGTATATTCATAATCCAACGATAAAGAAAATGTGACTTTTTTTAATTTTATATAAATAAAATTTACAGTAAAAAAAATTCAAACCCTCTGAAAATTAGACACCGATTTTTCATGAAAGTTGTTGTAACATATTTTCCAATGCAGGTTATTCAGACAACGAGTAAGACACCATTGTCTCAAACTCTTTTACTTAACAGAGGTGATAAACTATTGTCTGTTATGCTTTGTTTCTAACATTAGTTTTTCTGCACCATTGTCTCAAATAAATAACACATTGGTACCGGAAAACCATTGTCTAAGTTGCACAACAGTCCTTAAAACCCATTGTGTAAAACAATAGAAAGCACACCGGTTTTTTGTGACCTAAACAACACTTGTACCAATCGAAGTCACACAATGAGGATGAATACAACCATTGTCTCATTGAAGCACAAGGGCATCATTTAGACAACATTTTTGAATAAGTTGAATCACCAATGTGTGAAACAGAATGATACAAGGCTTTTTGGTCAACTACCAATTAACCGTTGTCTAATTTTTTGGGACAACAGTTTTTTTGGCCACCATTGTGTAACAGGTGTTGTCTGATTCAGTTTCTGGTGTAGTGAAAGTACTTTGTGATCTTTCAAATTTTTTCAAGGACTTGTGCTCAACTACACTACTTGCATCAAATATTAGGCAGTTGGACAAAAACATAGCTGGGATCATTTGTACTTTGGAGACTAAATCCTTTCCAGCTTTGTTTGATCTAATGGAGCATCTTCCCGTTCATCTACCCGAAGAGTGCAGACTCGACAGCCCTGTCCCATCACGATTGATGTATAATATTGAAAGACTATAACGCAAAATGAAACAAAAAGTAGGGAACAAAGCACGAGTTGAAGGTTCCATTGCAGAAAATTATGTACATGAAGAGTTGACACATTTCTGTTTCATGTACTTTGAGTCAGGAGTTGAGACAGCGCACAACTTGCTAGGTCGTAATGTGGTTGATGATCGCTCACGGGATCCACATAAACTCGAGGCGTTTACATATCCGGTAGAGCTCCTCAGAGCATATACATGTTACCATTTAGATGTGGATTCCATACATGTTGCAGCACATCATGTTCTTACCAACATGCGTGAAGTGGCATTCTATATCACGTAAGTAATAAAATATTTTCATTCATAATTAAAACTTTGAAACATTCTTCACAAGAGTATGTGATTGAGTTCGTTGGAGAGCCGGGAAGCGGAACATTATTCCCACCATTATTCCCACCATTATTTACTGTATTGTATGGATGCCCTGCCTATAGAAAAAATATGTGCTAAGGCTAATTTATACACAGACTCTCTGATCTTCTTAAATTAATAAATTTATGATTTTGAATTTTGATTTTTAATTAATTATAAAACTCAGTATAAAATAGTTCAGGCCTCAATAATCTCTACAAATAGCTATATATTAATTCTTAGAATTTTTAATTATTCAGGCCTCATGGAAGTGATAAATTAAAATGGATGTGTATTTGAATAAAATAATACACCCCTAACCATTCAATTACAATGTGAGTATTACTGATGTGTATAATTCCCGACATAATTATTCTTTTTCAGATTCAGTGTCTAATTATTTTCTATATAGGAGCGCTACATTAGCATATGCGGAAAGAAAGGAGTTGATCCTAAGGTGACCCAAATTCAGAGCTGGGTAGAGGCGGTGGTTGGAGTTCGTAAGAACGTAATTCTTGGACATCCACGGGTTCGAGCCTCTGATATTTACGGTATATTTCTTTTATAGACTGGAAATGTTTAAAATATATGAGCGTGAGTTGTTACATATAGTTTCTTCCCAATGATAATATATCGACATTATGTTGTTATAGAGCCTGGTGCACGTCCGCCACGTTCTCGGAAAGGAGAAGGAAGCTCTGGAAGATCTGCTTTGACTCGCTTACAAGATGAAATGTTCATGCGTGTCGTGGATGAGACCTTGGCCCAGGCTCGAGCCAATCCCGAAGAGTATATGTTGACACCCGAGCAGATTCCTCTCTTAGCACATGGAGTGGTGGAAGGAGACTCCTCACTACCTCCGAACCATCCTATTACCAGAGAGACGCGTCAAGCTTTTGTTATGGTTATGGTGGAGGTCCTAAATAATATCTATAAGACCCACGAACCAGGAGCTGCCAAGGTATGATCAATTTGATTTTTTATTTAGTTTTATTTTTTTTTATGCCTCGTCACTTGAAATCATTCCTGAATAATTGTTGGAAGCTGGAAACATAAAGGCCGCCTAATTAACTCGAAACTTAAATAGGCCAGCTTAGCACCCATGAAAGATTACCTTGATTTCCTATATCTTGATTATTAACATTTCCTTATGCAATTTAAAATTGTAAAAAAACAGACACACATAGGCTCCGGAAGCACACTTGGAGGGAAATACCCAAAGAGAAAACAACCAAGTTTATAAGATTTTGGTGCATGTTATCCCCCAACCAAATACTAATATATCCCTAATCATATATTTATATAAATATCATGGACTGGGATATTGGGAGGAATAATACATGTTTCTCCTTGTCTTGGTCTGAGCCCTATAGTCTCTCTATCTCGTTTTAAATAAAATATATTAAAGCCATTGACAATGTTTTTAGTATATTTAAAGCATGCATGCATCATCATTAACACCAAGCACTTGACTTTTTAGAGAGAGCTGGTGAGAGTTTTTCTTCTAAAGAGGACAAACTTGAGGTTAGGAATTACGATTCTTGGTTGGTAAAATTTAATTAACACAATTATATATGGACTGCTACCAATGATCAATCACATAACCTAATTATGATGGTGAGAGCAATGACGAGAGTACCGAGCCGGATGAAGATCGTGACATGAGCGGTTCTTTTTATGATCATGTCCCTCATGGTGGTCCAGTCATTAGGGGTTAATATTAGCTTTATGTATTTGAATGTTTGTAAGATAACTAAGTTGTGCTTGTAAACATAATTTGGTTTGTAAACTGAATTTTAGTTTGCTTTCTACTTTTGATTGTGAATTAGTATGGATTTACGGTATAACTAATATAAATTATGTATTATGACTTGATTGCGAGGTTTAGAGTTTGTTTTAAGTTTGCGATTGCATAAGATTTTGGCAGGTTTAGAATTTAAATTGGAAGCCGAAAATGGCTAGATACTGAAATATTAGTATTTGGTTAGTCTGGAAAAATAAACTTACGACGATTGTTCTTCAAATATTCCGTCGTAATTTTCCTGGAAAAACAAACTTACGACGGTTGTTCTTCATATATCCCGTCGTAATGTATACATTTTCATTTTTAAATTTTCTTTTTGAATTTTCATTTCCCGGCTTGTAGACCCCACCTTCTAAAATACGACATTTTTTCTGTTGTAACTTTCTAACTTATGATGAATTCTTTTGTCGTAAAATTATATTTTATTTCATTAAAAGTGGGTCCCGTAAAGTAATAAGCGATATTTTTTCCGTCGTAAGTTCATAACTTACGACGTTATTATTCGTCGTATTATAGTATCTTACGACGATAAATTCCGTCGTAAGTAGATTTATTATTTTATTGAGTATGTGGGCCCCTCCTTCCTAACTTGCGACGTAATTTTAACTTGTGACGAAAAAACGAACTTACTACTCGACCAAAAAGGATGATTTTTTCCATCGTAAATGGCTCAATTACGACGATTTCAGTTCAAAAAACCCGTCGTAAATGGCCAGATTTCTTGTAGTGATATTGATAATTAAATGGTTTTTGCGTAGCAATGAGAATTTTTGTGCTCTTTGAATTGTTTACTAGTATAGTTTAATCTGCACTTCTTTTGGCAAACAGATAATATGTTGTTCTTAGTTAAATCAGTGTTCGTGTTCATATGTAGGTTGATTTTAATTTACCTCAACGTTTTGACATTACATATGTTGATTCTGACTCGGGAAAAAAGCGCCCCATCATGATTCATAGAGCAGTTCTCGGGTCCCTGGAGCGATTTTTCAGAGTGCTGATAGAGCACTATGCTGGAGATTTTCCATTATGGATTTCTCCAATTCAAGCTAGAATTTTGCCCGTCACAGACATGTAGGTAAGTTCTTGCATGATTATACATTTAACTTCCATCAGCCCATCTACCAAACATTTTTTACAAGATTTAAGTTGTTTATTTGGTTTACCAAAAAGTTATATTAGTATAAGAAGAGGTTGTGCTTTTCTACAGTTGGACTACTGTAAAGAGGTGACCAGAAAGATGAAAGCTAATAGTATTCAGGCTAAAGTTTGCAGTGGTGAGCGTCTTCCGAAGCTCATCAGAAATGCCGAAAAACAAAAGATTCCTCTAATGGCGGTCGTCGGGCCCAGGGAAGTTAAGACACATACAGTTACAGTTAGGTCTAGGTTTTCTGGGGAGCTCGGATCCATGACAATTGGCGATTTGGTGTGGTCATCTCAGGCTCCCTTTTGATCAGTATATAAGTAAGATTACATTATCATATTCAAGCATTTTTGTTTTTCTTAATCTGGATGTCAATAATAAGGTGACATTGTTATCATTGTTATTATTGTATTGAAATGTTTAGTTTATGAAATTAAATTTGTGTTGCATATTTGATTTTTCTACAGGCTCTTACAAGTGCTTGCCAGTGGTTCCACCAGGATAATATGCTTCTGGGCCGATGACATTCCTCGGTTCCTGTAAAGCTCCCATTACAGTTGAGTTTCAAGGAAATTTGAAGGCTCATATAGACCTCAACCAGCTCAAATCACAGGACAGATGGATCATTTTCCAACAAATCGATGCCTTGACGCTCAATGGTGGTGTCTTTGATGGTCGAGGCCAAGTTGCTAGGTCTGAAAATAATTGTGCCCAAATTGGAAAATGTAGCAATTGACCCATAGTATGTATATAGTAATTGTTAATCCTTGTTAGATTATTTAGGTTGTTAGATTAGAAACTCGAAAATTGACTATATGCATGTTTTTTTATCTGTTATTCTTAGAATATATGGTTCAACCAGGTGACTAAGTGATATTTATCATTGTCGAATACATCGATGACCTTTATGCCCACTTCAAGAAAGCTGAGGTACGACACCTTTTTGAGAATAGTGGGTAATGAGATAATAATGAAGATTTTGGGTAATAGAAATCAACTTGCTTAGTTTTAGTGATTGGGGGTGCTTTTATGCCATTGGAATCTTGAATATAGCTTAGTAATTTTTTTACTTTTTAAGCTTATATGATATTTGTTGTGTTTATAATGAATGCTCTAGAAAGTCCTACAATGGGCTCATTTTTTCACGATACTTACTGCTGCTAACTTAAGGGATTATAGTTCTTGAAATGGCTAGTGTATGTTGTTGTCATGACCATAGAAACATAGACCCTGCTTCCTGTTTCATTTGTAGTTGGTATGTCGTGTTAGTAAGTTTTCAGATGTCAACTAATGGTAGGGAGTAGTTCTGGGGATATTATAGCAGAGAAGGTTGTAAAACATTTGTTATGTTGGGCAATAGGAAAGTCTTAAGCTCTTTGATTATTGTAATGTTCCTTAATAGTCCAGTTTGTTTGAACATTTATAATCTGCTTATGAGTGGGTGGATTCGCTTAGGTGAGAACATATAGAAGTAAAAGAAGGTCTTTATAGTTATCTGTTGTAGGGAGCAACGACAAATTAAAAGGAGATGATTAAAATTGGATGGAACCTTGAATGGTGAAAATCGGATCATTAATATGTACAAGATATGTAACTCTATGAATGTCCACTCTCTTTATATTAAAAGAGAATTCATTTTTCAGCTCTTAAACCTATCAAATACCTTTTTGTCTTGTTAGAAGTTTATTTGAAAATATGACATGTTCTTATATTTTCATTTATACCTTGCATGTATATTGGATTTACATGCTTACTTGGGATCTAAGACTTGAACTATGAATGGACCAGTTTTAGACTTGGCATTTTCAAATACCTTTTTGTCTTGTTAGAAGTTTATTTGAAAATATGACATGTTCTTATATTTTCGTTAATTCCTTGCCTGTATATTGGCTTTACATTCTTACTTGGGATCTAAGACTTGAACTATGAATGGACCAGTTTTAGACATAGCATGTTCTGATATCCACCAAATTTTCTATGCAGTAATTTATGTTCTCACTAGTTTGTTTTATCTGGATGCAGCTGTCATTTCAGATGTGGATAAATCAGATTCATGAAACTATAAACTCATAGAAAAAAGGGGATGTTGCTTTCTGGCGTAAAGAATTTCAAGCTGCTGTTGAGTGCTTCACACATGTATGGAGTTTAATATCCATCTTCTTCTAAGCAGTTATAGTAAGCTACTAAATAAAATTTTATGCTATATCTTACCTTCATTTATTTTTTATGTGTCTATTTATCTAAATTAAACCGGTTAGTGGTGACACTTAACTTAGTTCGTATACACTATGAATTCCAAAATTTCTAAGCATGTAAACACGCTTGATATTTGTACAGGAGAAACAAAAGGCTAAGCAACCAGATCCTTCCTAGCGCAGAATTATTTCCAGCGCATAATTTGGGAATTTTAAATTTTGAAGTTTAGAATTAGAAGCACTCATTGAAATAGTTCAGAGGCTTGGAACAAGAAGGTTTGCATGTTGTTGAATCTTCACTAGTACAGACTGGACTTTTAGCGTCGGTCAAAACAACACTAAGGTGTCGGTCAAGTGGCGAAGTAAGTGTGGGAGACGCTATAGGTATGGACCTACAGCGTCGGTTAAATGAGCGACACACAAACATTAATTGCGTCGGTTAAGCAACACACGTCATAGGGTCATCAACCGACGCTGTAGGTTAACTTATAGCGTCGGTGCTATATATATAACCGACGCTATTTGTTACATTGCTATGCGTCGGTTGGACAAAATGCCGACATTCTTGGTTTGATTAATTGCGTCGATCATCTCAAATGCCGACGCTGTTGGTTGTCACTTGTTGCGTCGGTTGATTAAAATGCCGATGCAACAGGTTTTCATGATATACGTCGTGCTATTTAACCGACACTATTTCTTCTCACCAAATACATTAATTAGCAGAAATACCGACACATTTGCTTCTCATCAATAGCTACGGTTAGCTAGAATGCCGACGCTTTTTGTAACAAAAAATTTATTTTTTCCTGTTTTCCATTGATATTTTATATATTTTCTATAAATATGTTCCATTATATAATTAATACTAATATCCCAAAAATACAGTAAAACAGAAAATTAAATTGTACAACTTAAAAATTATATATTACAATAAATTTAGAAAATTTAATTATACCATTCGTGGGAGAAAAGTATATATTAAATTATACATACCATCCAACTCTTTCGATTATGGTTCCCTTACAGATAAAATAACACATATTATGTCTCCCCTAACAACTACTTTAAAATTTTCAAGTCGCCTTTTTTCTTTCTGCAAAACGGGATCGCAAAACTACATCCTGTCTTTTGACACGAACATGAGATGCTTTTAAATGCTTGACCATCAGTTCTCATTTTTCTCTGAAATGTTCAAAAAATAATAAATTCACAATCATGCAAATTATAATCAACACGAAGATTATATATTTTAATTAAATATTTGAAATAACAAGGTAAGAAATGGTTTTATGCTTCTCCATACATATACTTTACTTTTGTTTTCCAAGATCCACCGGAGGATATGCTACTCTTATATTGGCTTCCACGTACCATTTACTTTTGTACAAGCTTTAACCACATTTTCTACTTCCTGCTAAAAGGAAGAAAAAAGATAATATAAAGAGATCATCTATTGATACTTGTGAGTAAAACTCAGAAATAATATCTCTGTTAAGAAACATAAGGTCACATCCTTACATTCTCAGACAACAAAATTTGCTAATGGCACTTGTTTCCCTCTCAAACAACTAGATCAACTTTTTCCAAGTTTTTTATACACTTTGCAAAGAAATGTGATAAAGACGCATGCAAGTTTCCTAGCAAAGGCATAAAAAGTGCCTGATATCCCCTGACATAAATGATCATTTAAATGTTCAAGACAGAAAATTAAAAACTATGCGCCTCATATTTAGATTAAATCAAAACAGCTTATTCTATTATCTTGGAAGGACATGCAATGCATGAACACATGACAACATAAAATGGAGTTCTTTGGGAGTACGAACCTGATCAACAGTGGTTGAACTTTGAAGCCTCTTGAGGGAAGTATCAGTAAGAGAGCAAGCACGACGGTACAAAGAATCCACCTCGGCTCTCTTTCCATCCAAATTGTAAGATTTAGTCAAGTAGAAATACCTACACCAATTGAAAAGGAAACCATTTATACAGATAAATAGCTAACAGATCTCTTACCAGTTAGAATATACTCATTTTTGAAACATCAACAGTGAATATAATTAGTTAGGTCTTCTCAAATCTCAAAATGCTGGATATCGGTCTATAGTAAATATATAGAAAGACCAATATGTATATGGAAGACTGAAGTACTGAAACACAACCTATACTGTATCAGGATACCGTTCTTACCTGGTCTAAATGAAGTTACTGGTTAATAGTTTCTACTTTTTAGATTTTATAGTTTAATTAAGTAGGTCTCCATGTAAAAAGAGGCCAACCAGTCATGACAAGAGATACTAATATTGTATGTTACTGAAAGATGGGGCTTATAACACTATAGGTTTATCCTTTTGCTAACAGACATAATGTTACATAGACTAAACCAACTAGTGTGTTTGAGAGATGAGTGCGTTGAGAGTGGGGATTAGGGAGAGGGAAAATTAAGAGATGCGAGTGGGTGAGGTGAAGGGGGTGAGTGGAAGAGGAAAAGAGACAGAGAGGAGAAATATCTGGGGAAAATGAAAATTTTAATTTTGACCTATGTATAAGATCTTATACTTAGGTCAAAACCAATGAAAGGAAATGACTTTGTAAACCTTGTATTTAATGAACTGTCTAGCAGAACTATCGCTTACGGGTAGACTTGACTCAGTTCTCAATGCCACTATATGCACTACTATAACAGGTTTTATGGAAAATATAAAATTAATATCCAGATCAATCAAATGTGGACTTACCAAATTGTTCTTGAACAATTACTTCCAATAGGCAAGACAGTTTATCAACTTTAACCAGATGCCTCGGAGATCTTGGAACAATTACTTCCAATAAGCAATGTCAGATATTTCTGCACTTGTTAGTGCCACGATCAATCATGCTTTCTAGCATATTTATTGCCACCATCACTGGTTTTTGCAAACTGCAACACCTTCGGATAGTATCTCCGTGTACAAACATCATTTGTTAGTTGTCTTTCAGATGGCATAATGTATATATTGATAATCAAGA
This sequence comes from Apium graveolens, assembly GCF_009905375.1. NCBI lineage: Eukaryota > Viridiplantae > Streptophyta > Magnoliopsida > Apiales > Apiaceae > Apium > Apium graveolens. The sequence continues at coordinate 10,402,337 of NC_133651.1, forward strand.
TTGTTGGTTGTATTCCATACACAGTGAAGCCCTCAATATCATCAAATGTTATTAGCTACTTCTTAATAGGACCAGACCCCAGACATCATTAACAACAGTAAAACAAGATTGCTTAAATCTTGAAGGAGAAGGAGGATCACTATAAGTCTATAACACTTTTACTTAATTTGAGTAAAATTAATTTAATTTTACATAGAATATTTATTTATTTAATTTTAATTTTATCAACGGTGATATTGTGATACCCATATATAACATTTGGCAATTCTAAAGCAGAGACCATAGATGGGTAAAAGTTAAAAATAGTAATACTAATTGATGGTAAGCCGTAGTTTTTCTAAAATGAAAACAAATGGGGCACTGGAAAAGAAACATACAACATAGAAAAGAAACAACACATACACTCTAAATTCAAAAAATATACCAGAAAAGAAACCTCTCTTTCTGTTAATACAAAGAGCATTAACTTGATTCATAGAGTCTAAAGAAGCAATAAATTAGATCAGTCATTATGAATATTGTTTTCTTCTTATGCATCCCTTCTAGTTCTCCTGATTCTTTCCATTGTTATTGGCTTTGACTTATTAAATGCCATATGAGAATAATGATAATCAATTTGTATACAGAACTGCAGACGTGGGTGCAAGGGAATCCCAGAAGTCAAATTATTTAACGTAAATCGTCGTTGCAGTTTACCAAAGGAAGAGATAACATTAAACAAAAGTTTAACAGCAAAGTGGATCAATAGATTAAGTAAATAGACTGAAAAGACTATACATTATCTTTAATATCTCAGTAATAATAATATTTACTGCAGTATTAAATGAATATGTACCACAGAAGTCAAACAAATGTTTGTAAGAGTCATCATTATACAAGCATCTAGAAATTTGGCATGCATAGAGAAATTAAATTTACTGATAGCAAAAAAGATTCAAGTTTACTTTAAACCGTAAGCCACACTCCCTCATCATTCAAAGTCTTGATATTTTGAGCATAAGCTGCATTTGTTTTCTCAGCAACTAACTTAGAGCTTATAAACAGATACTATTTGAATGTGATGACCACTAGCAGGACTTAAATCACCTAGATATGTCCTAGGTAATAATGTGATACAGCTTACACTCTGAAGGAAGTCCTATTTTTCCTTTTGCCAAGTCACGTGCCAAAGTGGCAAAATACATAAAAATTAAATGAAAACAGAAGAAATGACTTGTATTAATTAAATAAGCAACACTACCCTTAGAGCTGGTGTTTCCTCTATGCTCTTAAATTTAAGAAGTCAGCCTTAAAAGCAATAGGCCAAAAAGGGCAATATTACAAGAAAGGTTGTGTCATGGCATATCAAGTCACCCGTTAAAAAGCCTAACTTGGATCAACTTTAAAATTGGAATCAATTTGAATAATTAACTAATAGGTATCAACCTTAAGTTCTCTTAATAGTTAATGTTGCAACTTTTGACATTTGGTAGATTTTATTGGTAAGGTATCTACATCAGATTGCTGGAACCATTATTCTCCGCAGGTACTTACATTTAATCACAACAGTGATGGAAAGGAAACCTTGAAACTGACAGTGTGCAAAAATTCCTTTGTTTAACCTATATATACAAAACCGAAGATGGCATTTCAAAGTAATTAATTTTTTAACCAGCTTCCAGAAATAACTTGTTTCCCCAAAGTTGCTTATGCCTAATCACAATAAAGATAGGATGGAAACCTTGAAAATTACAGTATGCTAAATTTGTATATTTAATTTATTTATAAAAAACCCAAAGATTGACCCCTCAAATAGATTGTCATAGTCATTAAAATGTGAGTATAGAAACCTCAAGGCGTATGGAACTCAGATAAGCTTGAGCAACCAGAGAGATATATTTATATTTAAAGGATCTGAGCTTACTTATACTTTCAGGTAGCTTTTTCGGACTATAAAATATGTAAGCTTTTTCGGACTTATAAAATATGTTAGATTGAGTGAAGATAAAACTCTCAAACATTGCAATAAATTTATGAATTTCAGCCAAATTTGTACAACCAGATATCCAAGAAATTTTGATTATGAAATCTCAACGTAAACTAAGAATTCTTCACTACTACTGCATTTTCCGGGTATCATTAAAATCAGATTTAAATCAGTAGGTCATTGTCAATCAGATTAAATCAGGGGATATAGAACATTTTCTATTAAGGTCATGAATCATTGCATTATTAAAAATGAAATCAGTTGTAATTGATCAATTTGATTTTTTATTTAGTTTTATTTTTTTTTATGCCTCGTCACTTGAAATCATTCCTGAATAATTGTTGGAAGCTGGAAACATAAAGGCCGCCTAATTAACTCGAAACTTAAATAGGCCAGCTTAGCACCCATGAAAGATTACCTTGATTTCCTATATCTTGATTATTAACATTTCCTTATGCAATTTAAAATTGTAAAAAAACAGACACAAATAGGCTCCGGAAGCACACTTGCAGGGAAATACCCAAAGAGAAAACAACCAAGTTTATAAGATTTTGGTGCATGTTATCCCCCAACCAAATACTAATATATCCCTAATCATATATTTATATAAATATCATGGACTGGGATATTGGGAGGAATAATACATGTTTCTCCTTGTCTTGGTCTGAGCCCTATAGTCTCTCTATCTCGTTTTAAATAAAATATATTAAAGCCATTGACAATGTTTTTAGTATATTTAAAGCATGCATGCATCATCATTAACACCAAGCACTTGACTTTTTAGAGAGAGCTGGTGAGAGTTTTTCTTCTAAAGAGGACAAACTTGAGGTTAGGAATTACGATTCTTGGTTGGTAAAATTTAATTAACACAATTATATATGGACTGCTACCAATGATCAATCACATAACCTAATTATGATGGTGAGAGCAATGACGAGAGTACCGAGCCGGATGAAGATCGTGACATGAGCGGTTCTTTTTATGATCATGTCCCTCATGGTGGTCCAGTCATTAGGGGTTAATATTAGCTTTATGTATTTGAATGTTTGTAAGATAACTAAGTTGTGCTTGTAAACATAATTTGGTTTGTAAACTGAATTTTAGTTTGCTTTCTACTTTTGATTGTGAATTAGTATGGATTTACGGTATAACTAATATAAATTATGTATTATGACTTGATTGCGAGGTTTAGAGTTTGTTTTAAGTTTGCGATTGCATAAGATTTTGGCAGGTTTAGAATTTAAATTGGAAGCCGAAAATGGCTAGATACTGAAATATTAGTATTTGGTTAGTCTGGAAAAATAAACTTACGACGATTGTTCTTCAAATATTCCGTCGTAATTTTCCTGGAAAAACAAACTTACGACGGTTGTTCTTCATATATCCCGTCGTAATGTATACATTTTCATTTTTAAATTTTCTTTTTGAATTTTCATTTCCCGGCTTGTAGACCCCACCTTCTAAAATACGACATTTTTTCTGTTGTAACTTTCTAACTTATGATGAATTCTTTTGTCATAAAATTATATTTTATTTCATTAAAAGTGGGTCCCGTAAAGTAATAAGCGATATTTTTTCCGTCGTAAGTTCATAACTTACGACGTTATTATTCGTCGTATTATAGTATCTTACGACGATAAATTCCGTCGTAAGTAGATTTATTATTTTATTGAGTATGTGGGCCCCTCCTTCCTAACTTGCGACGTAATTTTAACTTGTGACGAAAAAACGAACTTACTACTCGACCAAAAAGGATGATTTTTTCCATCGTAAATGGCTCAATTACGACGATTTCAGTTCAAAAAACCCGTCGTAAATGGCCAGATTTCTTGTAGTGATATTGATAATTAAATGGTTTTTGCGTAGCAATGAGAATTTTTGTGCTCTTTGAATTGTTTACTAGTATAGTTTAATCTGCACTTCTTTTGGCAAACAGATAATATGTTGTTCTTAGTTAAATCAGTGTTCGTGTTCATATGTAGGTTGATTTTAATTTACCTCAACGTTTTGACATTACATATGTTGATTCTGACTCGGGAAAAAAGCGCCCCATCATGATTCATAGAGCAGTTCTCGGGTCCCTGGAGCGATTTTTCAGAGTGCTGATAGAGCACTATGCTGGAGATTTTCCATTATGGATTTCTCCAATTCAAGCTAGAATTTTGCCCGTCACAGACATGTAGGTAAGTTCTTGCATGATTATACATTTAACTTCCATCAGCCCATCTACCAAACATTTTTTACAAGATTTAAGTTGTTTATTTGGTTTACCAAAAAGTTATATTAGTATAAGAAGAGGTTGTGCTTTTCTACAGTTGGACTACTGTAAAGAGGTGACCAGAAAGATGAAAGCTAATAGTATTCAGGCTAAAGTTTGCAGTGGTGAGCGTCTTCCGAAGCTCATCAGAAATGCCGAAAAACAAAAGATTCCTCTAATGGCGGTCGTCGGGCCCAGGGAAGTTAAGACACATACAGTTACAGTTAGGTCTAGGTTTTCTGGGGAGCTCGGATCCATGACAATTGGCGATTTGGTGTGGTCATCTCAGGCTCCCTTTTGATCAGTATATAAGTAAGATTACATTATCATATTCAAGCATTTTTGTTTTTCTTAATCTGGATGTCAATAATAAGGTGACATTGTTATCATTGTTATTATTGTATTGAAATGTTTAGTTTATGAAATTAAATTTGTGTTGCATATTTGATTTTTCTACAGGCTCTTACAAGTGCTTGCCAGTGGTTCCACCAGGATAATATGCTTCTGGGCCGATGACATTCCTCGGTTCCTGTAAAGCTCCCATTACAGTTGAGTTTCAAGGAAATTTGAAGGCTCATATAGACCTCAACCAGCTCAAATCACAGGACAGATGGATCATTTTCCAACAAATCGATGCCTTGACGCTCAATGGTGGTGTCTTTGATGGTCGAGGCCAAGTTGCTAGGTCTGAAAATAATTGTGCCCAAATTGGAAAATGTAGCAATTGACCCATAGTATGTATATAGTAATTGTTAATCCTTGTTAGATTATTTAGGTTGTTAGATTAGAAACTCGAAAATTGACTATATGCATGTTTTTTTATCTGTTATTCTTAGAATATATGGTTCAACCAGGTGACTAAGTGATATTTATCATTGTCGAATACATCGATGACCTTTATGCCCACTTCAAGAAAGCTGAGGTACGACACCTTTTTGAGAATAGTGGGTAATGAGATAATAATGAAGATTTTGGGTAATAGAAATCAACTTGCTTAGTTTTAGTGATTGGGGGTGCTTTTATGCCATTGGAATCTTGAATATAGCTTAGTAATTTTTTTACTTTTTAAGCTTATATGATATTTGTTGTGTTTATAATGAATGCTCTAGAAAGTCCTACAATGGGCTCATTTTTTCACGATACTTACTGCTGCTAACTTAAGGGATTATAGTTCTTGAAATGGCTAGTGTATGTTGTTGTCATGACCATAGAAACATAGACCGTGCTTCCTGTTTCATTTGTAGTTGGTATGTCGTGTTAGTAAGTTTTCAGATGTCAACTAATGGTAGGGAGTAGTTCTGGGGATATTATAGCAGAGAAGGTTGTAAAACATTTGTTATGTTGGGCAATAGGAAAGTCTTAAGCTCTTTGATTATTGTAATGTTCCTTAATAGTCCAGTTTGTTTGAACATTTATAATCTGCTTATGAGTGGGTGGATTCGCTTAGGTGAGAACATATAGAAGTAAAAGAAGGTCTTTATAGTTATCTGTTGTAGGGAGCAACGACAAATTAAAAGGAGATGATTAAAATTGGATGGAACCTTGAATGGTGAAAATCGGATCATTAATATGTACAAGATATGTAACTCTATGAATGTCCACTCTCTTTATATTAAAAGAGAATTCATTTTTCAGCTCTTAAACCTATCAAATACCTTTTTGTCTTGTTAGAAGTTTATTTGAAAATATGACATGTTCTTATATTTTCATTTATACCTTGCATGTATATTGGATTTACATGCTTACTTGGGATCTAAGACTTGAACTATGAATGGACCAGTTTTAGACTTGGCATTTTCAAATACCTTTTTGTCTTGTTAGAAGTTTATTTGAAAATATGACATGTTCTTATATTTTCGTTAATTCCTTGCCTGTATATTGGCTTTACATTCTTACTTGGGATCTAAGACTTGAACTATGAATGGACCAGTTTTAGACATAGCATGTTCTGATATCCACCAAATTTTCTATGCAGTAATTTATGTTCTCACTAGTTTGTTTTATCTGGATGCAGCTGTCATTTCAGATGTGGATAAATCAGATTCATGAAACTATAAACTCATAGAAAAAAGGGGATGTTGCTTTCTGGCGTAAAGAATTTCAAGCTGCTGTTGAGTGCTTCACACATGTATGGAGTTTAATATCCATCTTCTTCTAAGCAGTTATAGTAAGCTACTAAATAAAATTTTATGCTATATCTTACCTTCATTTATTTTTTATGTGTCTATTTATCTAAATTAAACCGGTTAGTGGTGACACTTAACTTAGTTCGTATACACTATGAATTCCAAAATTTCTAAGCATGTAAACACGCTTGATATTTGTACAGGAGAAACAAAAGGCTAAGCAACCAGATCCTTCCTAGCGCAGAATTATTTCCAGCGCATAATTTGGGAATTTTAAATTTTGAAGTTTAGAATTAGAAGCACTCATTGAAATAGTTCAGAGGCTTGGAACAAGAAGGTTTGCATGTTGTTGAATCTTCACTAGTACAGACTGGACTTTTAGCGTCGGTCAAAACAACACTAAGGTGTCGGTCAAGTGGCGAAGTAAGTGTGGGAGACGCTATAGGTATGGACCTACAGCGTCGGTTAAATGAGCGACACACAAACATTAATTGCGTCGGTTAAGCAACACACGTCATAGGGTCATCAACCGACGCTGTAGGTTAACTTATAGCGTCGGTGCTATATATATAACCGACGCTATTTGTTACATTGCTATGCGTCGGTTGGACAAAATGCCGACATTCTTGGTTTGATTAATTGCGTCGATCATCTCAAATGCCGACGCTGTTGGTTGTCACTTGTTGCGTCGGTTGATTAAAATGCCGATGCAACAGGTTTTCATGATATACGTCGTGCTATTTAACCGACACTATTTCTTCTCACCAAATACATTAATTAGCAGAAATACCGACACATTTGCTTCTCATCAATAGCTACGGTTAGCTAGAATGCCGACGCTTTTTGTAACAAAAAATTTATTTTTTCCTGTTTTCCATTGATATTTTATATATTTTCTATAAATATGTTCCATTATATAATTAATACTAATATCCCAAAAATACAGTAAAACAGAAAATTAAATTGTACAACTTAAAAATTATATATTACAATAAATTTAGAAAATTTAATTATACCATTCGTGGGAGAAAAGTATATATTAAATTATACATACCATCCAACTCTTTCGATTATGGTTCCCTTACAGATAAAATAACACATATTATGTCTCCCCTAACAACTACTTTAAAATTTTCAAGTCGCCTTTTTTCTTTCTGCAAAACGGGATCGCAAAACTACATCCTGTCTTTTGACACGAACATGAGATGCTTTTAAATGCTTGACCATCAGTTCTCATTTTTCTCTGAAATGTTCAAAAAATAATAAATTCACAATCATGCAAATTATAATCAACACGAAGATTATATATTTTAATTAAATATTTGAAATAACAAGGTAAGAAATGGTTTTATGCTTCTCCATACATATACTTTACTTTTGTTTTCCAAGATCCACCGGAGGATATGCTACTCTTATATTGGCTTCCACGTACCATTTACTTTTGTACAAGCTTTAACCACATTTTCTACTTCCTGCTAAAAGGAAGAAAAAAGATAATATAAAGAGATCATCTATTGATACTTGTGAGTAAAACTCAGAAATAATATCTCTGTTAAGAAACATAAGGTCACATCCTTACATTCTCAGACAACAAAATTTGCTAATGGCACTTGTTTCCCTCTCAAACAACTAGATCAACTTTTTCCAAGTTTTTTATACACTTTGCAAAGAAATGTGATAAAGACGCATGCAAGTTTCCTAGCAAAGGCATAAAAAGTGCCTGATATCCCCTGACATAAATGATCATTTAAATGTTCAAGACAGAAAATTAAAAACTATGCGCCTCATATTTAGATTAAATCAAAACAGCTTATTCTATTATCTTGGAAGGACATGCAATGCATGAACACATGACAACATAAAATGGAGTTCTTTGGGAGTACGAACCTGATCAACAGTGGTTGAACTTTGAAGCCTCTTGAGGGAAGTATCAGTAAGAGAGCAAGCACGACGGTACAAAGAATCCACCTCGGCTCTCTTTCCATCCAAATTGTAAGATTTAGTCAAGTAGAAATACCTACACCAATTGAAAAGGAAACCATTTATACAGATAAATAGCTAACAGATCTCTTACCAGTTAGAATATACTCATTTTTGAAACATCAACAGTGAATATAATTAGTTAGGGCTTCTCAAATCTCAAAATGCTGGATATCGGTCTATAGTAAATATATAGAAAGACCAATATGTATATGGAAGACTGAAGTACTGAAACACAACCTATACTGTATCAGGATACCGTTCTTACCTGGTCTAAATGAAGTTACTGGTTAATAGTTTCTACTTTTTAGATTTTATAGTTTAATTAAGTAGGTCTCCATGTAAAAAGAGGCCAACCAGTCATGACAAGAGATACTAATATTGTATGTTACTGAAAGATGGGGCTTATAACACTATAGGTTTATCCTTTTGCTAACAGACATAATGTTACATAGACTAAACCAACTAGTGTGTTTGAGAGATGAGTGCGTTGAGAGTGGGGATTAGGGAGAGGGAAAATTAAGAGATGCGAGTGGGTGAGGTGAAGGGGGTGAGTGGAAGAGGAAAAGAGACAGAGAGGAGAAATATCTGGGGAAAATGAAAATTTTAATTTTGACCTATGTATAAGATCTTATACTTAGGTCAAAACCAATGAAAGGAAATGACTTTGTAAACCTTGTATTTAATGAACTGTCTAGCAGAACTATCGCTTACGGGTAGACTTGACTCAGTTCTCAATGCCACTATATGCACTACTATAACAGGTTTTATGGAAAATATAAAATTAATATCCAGATCAATCAAATGTGGACTTACCAAATTGTTCTTGAACAATTACTTCCAATAGGCAAGACAGTTTATCAACTTTAACCAGATGCCTCGGAGATCTTGGAACAATTACTTCCAATAAGCAATGTCAGATATTTCTGCACTTGTTAGTGCCACGATCAATCATGCTTTCTAGCATATTTATTGCCACCATCACTGGTTTTTGCAAACTGCAACACCTTCGGATAGTATCTCCGTGTACAAACATCATTTGTTAGTTGTCTTTCAGATGGCATAATGTATATATTGATAATCAAGATTGTTGGTTGTATTCCATACACAGTGAAGCCCTCAATATCATCAAATGTTATTAGCTACTTCTTAATAGGACCAGACCCCAGACATCATTAACAACAGTAAAACAAGATTGCTTAAATCTTGAAGGAGAAGGAGGATCACTATAAGTCTATAACACTTTTACTTAATTTGAGTAAAATTAATTTAATTTTACATAGAATATTTATTTATTTAATTTTAATTTTATCAACGGTGATATTGTGATACCCATATATAACATTTGGCAATTCTAAAGCAGAGACCATAGATGGGTAAAAGTTAAAAATAGTAATACTAATTGATGGTAAGCCGTAGTTTTTCTAAAATGAAAACAAATGGGGCACTGGAAAAGAAACATACAACATAGAAAAGAAACAACACATACACTCTAAATTCAAAAAATATACCAGAAAAGAAACCTCTCTTTCTGTTAATACAAAGAGCATTAACTTGATTCATAGAGTCTAAAGAAGCAATAAATTAGATCAGTCATTATGAATATTGTTTTCTTCTTATGCATCCCTTCTAGTTCTCCTGATTCTTTCCATTGTTATTGGCTTTGACTTATTAAATGCCATATGAGAATAATGATAATCAATTTGTATACAGAACTGCAGACGTGGGTGCAAGGGAATCCCAGAAGTCAAATTATTTAACGTAAATCGTCGTTGCAGTTTACCAAAGGAAGAGATAACATTAAACAAAAGTTTAACAGCAAAGTGGATCAATAGATTAAGTAAATAGACTGAAAAGACTATACATTATCTTTAATATCTCAGTAATAATAATATTTACTGCAGTATTAAATGAATATGTACCACAGAAGTCAAACAAATGTTTGTAAGAGTCATCATTATACAAGCATCTAGAAATTTGGCATGCATAGAGAAATTAAATTTACTGATAGCAAAAAAGATTCAAGTTTACTTTAAACCGTAAGCCACACTCCCTCATCATTCAAAGTCTTGATATTTTGAGCATAAGCTGCATTTGTTTTCTCAGCAACTAACTTAGAGCTTATAAACAGATACTATTTGAATGTGATGACCACTAGCAGGACTTAAATCACCTAGATATGTCCTAGGTAATAATGTGATACAGCTTACACTCTGAAGGAAGTCCTATTTTTCCTTTTGCCAAGTCACGTGCCAAAGTGGCAAAATACATAAAAATTAAATGAAAACAGAAGAAATGACTTGTATTAATTAAATAAGCAACACTACCCTTAGAGCTGGTGTTTCCTCTATGCTCTTAAATTTAAGAAGTCAGCCTTAAAAGCAATAGGCCAAAAAGGGCAATATTACAAGAAAGGTTGTGTCATGGCATATCAAGTCACCCGTTAAAAAGCCTAACTTGGATCAACTTTAAAATTGGAATCAATTTGAATAATTAACTAATAGGTATCAACCTTAAGTTCTCTTAATAGTTAATGTTGCAACTTTTGACATTTGGTAGATTTTATTGGTAAGGTATCTACATCAGATTGCTGGAACCATTATTCTCCGCAGGTACTTACATTTAATCACAACAGTGATGGAAAGGAAACCTTGAAACTGACAGTGTGCAAAAATTCCTTTGTTTAACCTATATATACAAAACCGAAGATGGCATTTCAAAGTAATTAATTTTTTAACCAGCTTCCAGAAATAACTTGTTTCCCCAAAGTTGCTTATGCCTAATCACAATAAAGATAGGATGGAAACCTTGAAAATTACAGTATGCTAAATTTGTATATTTAATTTATTTATAAAAAACCCAAAGATTGACCCCTCAAATAGATTGTCATAGTCATTAAAATGTGAGTATAGAAACCTCAAGGCGTATGGAACTCAGATAAGCTTGAGCAACCAGAGAGATATATTTATATTTAAAGGATCTGAGCTTACTTATACTTTCAGGTAGCTTTTTCGGACTATAAAATATGTAAGCTTTTTCGGACTTATAAAATATGTTAGATTGAGTGAAGATAAAACTCTCAAACATTGCAATAAATTTATGAATTTCAGCCAAATTTGTACAACCAGATATCCAAGAAATTTTGATTATGAAATCTCAACGTAAACTAAGAATTCTTCACTACTACTGCATTTTCCGGGTATCATTAAAATCAGATTTAAATCAGTAGGTCATTGTCAATCAGATTAAATCAGGGGATATAGAACATTTTCTATTAAGGTCATGAATCATTGCATTATTAAAAATGAAATCAGTTGTAATTGATCATGAGCTACTGATAGTCAAATACTGACAGTCGAAGAAATAGCTGGTCATTTTTTAGATTTTTTACTTTTAAGAATTACATCATCTAATGGATACCCTTAGTATGTTTGCTTAAACTCATATCTGAATCATGTGCTCTATAAAATTAGGTGCTAAATACTAGTACTTAAGCTAACTGACATTTCTAGATTTAAATCCCCTGTCTATAACATAATGCTTGTGTATTGGAGTTGTTCCGTTATTAGTATGGGAAATATTTATTATATTTGTCGAATTAAGAAAAAGCCCCAACTTTACGGTTTATAAACAATCTACGATATATACATACCAGAGAAACCCTAACTTGAGCGATACAGAGAAGTGAAATCAAGTAGTGAACTCAAGCTATAAATCCAGCAATTAATTGGTGAAGCGTGATAATCAATTGGTGAAGCCCGATAATCAATTGGTGAAGCCCAGCACCCAGAAATCAATTGGTGAAGCCAGCACCAAACAACAAATCGAGTGGGGAAAGAGACAGGAGAGCAAAAATCTAGAAAAGATTGGAGAACAATAAGTTCAGTGAGAGGGGAACTGATTCCTTGGAATTAATCGTTGTGCAGTTGTGATAAGGGAGAGGATCAAGAGCGGGGGAGAGCCAAGCAGAGGTTGATCGGGAGCAAAGAGATTGTATATGCAATAGAGTGTATTTGAGAGTCTTGTACGATCTCCTCAAGTGGGAGTGAAAATATTATTCTTATATTGCTAAGTTATTAATTATTAATTAATTATTAATTATTAATTTAATTTATACAATATATGATATATTGAATATTGTACAGGTACATTATAGGTGTTAATATTTTAAAATAAAATTTCGTAATCAAGTTAATCAACTAATTGAGCATCAAAAGTTCAAAACGGTATATTATACATACATATACATACAAACATAAGTATGTGTGTGTTATAGTAATATGTTTAAAGAAACACGGAGATAAAACAACAGAATAGAATTCGAACCAGTAATATCTCACAAATGATCTCTGTCTCGCTCTATCTCTCTCTCTCAATTAAGTCCGAGAGATAGAGATTAACGGGAAAGAAGACTGCGGGGAAGAACAGGGTAGTCCCTTTCTGCTTTGTTAATAAAAAACCAATATTTTTTAAATATTTAAAATACTTATAGACTTACTTTAAAATAATACTTGTTTGTACTAATAATATACCAATATTCTTCAAAAAATTAATTAGATTTTTTCATTTATTTATTAAAGATATCAAATAACTACTAAAATTTAAAATTATTAAATTACATAACTACAAATTATATTTCTACAAATTTCATAATTTATATTTTAAAACCCGACACTAACTACAGATAAATAAATATACACTCGTAACATATATATGACAATGCTTTTATAAATATTATTTATTAGTTTCTTTGTAGTAAGTTAGTTATTTTCAAATTTTATTTTTCAAAATATTTTTTTAAAAAATACTCCCTTGGAGATTAATTATCGCACAATACTTCTACATATCTATTCTCTACACAATTATATATTATATGATTAATTTTAATTATAATATACAATATAATTAATATATGTAAAGATGAAAATTATTATTTATGTTTAAAAAAATTATTATGGAAGATTTTTTAAAAAAAGACATGTATTATGGACCCGGCCGGGGGAGTATTTGCATTTAGTGCATTATCCACTTATTGTTAACATTTGTGTGTTTATTTATATAAAATTAAAATTTTAATTAATTTTAAAAATTTAAAAACTAATATTTCAAATCTACTAATTATTAATATTTAAATTAATTAGTTAATTTATTATTAGAATTTTTGGTGATATATCAATACTTTTATAATTATAAAATTATTTTATTTAATTTCTTTTATATTTTAAAAGAATTTAGAGTTTAGTATATGACTATCATAGATATTTAATTTTCTACTACTTTTTAATGATTTTAATAATTTCCCATCCATAATTTTATTAATTCTATTTCATATTTTATAACTATACTTAAAATTTTTATTATTTAAATTTGTTCTAAAAATTATTTTAAAAAAAATCATAACCTATAGCGTCGGCATTTAGAAGATGACGCTTTAAACCAAATCTACTGCGTTGGCAATTAAATGCCGACGCTTTAAACCAAATTTGTAGCGTTGGCATTTACAAGCCGAAGCTTTAAACCAAACCTACAGCGTCGGCATTTTAAATGCCGATGCTGTAGGTAGAAGCTACATCATCGGTATTATAAAGACCGACGCTATATGTGATTTTAGGCGTCGGTGTTTTAAAGCCCGACGATACAAATTGTCAAAAGCATCGCCTGTATCAATGACCGACGCAACAGATCATGCACAAATGGCTTAAGGCGTCGGTTAAAATTACAACCGATGCTAGAAGTCTGTTTAAGCGTCAGTTCTATATTCAACCGACGCAAAAAGTGCGACGCAGAAGGACCTTTCTATACTAGTGCTTGTAGCTAGTGCATAATTAATAATTATAATAGATGGATGAATATGTACAGTATTTGATTTTAGGATTAGATAAAAATGTTGTACTTGATGTTTGGATATTGGTTGTTAGATATATAGACAACTGATATAAAGTAGTAGTTAATTTTGAGAGTTTCTTGGGCAAATTTTTGGCATTTATATTTATAAAATGTACATTAATAAAAGACCGATGTCTATCAAAACTTAATACATCAGTTTTACTGGAACATTGATATCAGTAATATCGAATAAAACCGATGTTAAATACTACAATAATAAAATATCTTAAAACAAAAAACCGATAATATTAAGCTTTATAGACATCAGTTTGTCACCCATAGATATTGGTTTGAAATAAAGAACCGATGTTAAAAGTTATTTTTACATTGGTTTATCTTGAAAATCGTTGTTACTGGTATTAGTAACATCATTTTAATGGGTAAATGGAAATATTTTGCTTATCTCACATATGTTTAAATTGATAAAAATATCATATTATGATAATATATAAAGATTAGATATGCATTAGAAATTTAACATCTTTAAGAACTAATGTTATATGTCTTCTTGAACATCAGTATAAAATCGATGGTAAATGGGGGTCTTTAATATCACCCACTAAGACATCGGATTTTTTTGTTCATAGACATCATTTTTTAGCCGATGTCTATTCTACTTTTTTTAGTAATGTTGTGTTGTGTAAATTATGTTAGTAAAATGGAAAAGTCTTGAGAAACTTACTAATTTTTGCAATCAACTTTCATTCATTTTCATTGTTCATTAAATGAACATGTGGTGTGTAATGACTGCATCCATATATATCTTTTGTTTTTTGGTTGTTAAATTAAATTGTAGTGCATCAAGGGGCACCCTGTTTGTTCCAGCTGTTGTAGCAAGTATAATAACGACTGCCCTTCTTACTTTTTGTCGATCAGTGATATTCCTTGCCTTATCATGGAGGAGCATCGTGATAGAAAGTCCCTTGTTTGAATAGAAAGTATGGGTGCAAAGAAATATTGAGCTATGGTGTGAAATGTGAGCATGAAAGATCTTGCGCCTATGAACCTTGTAATTATCCTCAACTTGACTATGATTTTGATGCTTTCTACAAGGATTTCTATCGGCACTTTGCCCGCAGGCACCCAGTCAGCCACATGCTTCACGTTTGGATATTCGTTTTTAGTTCTTTAAGTGTAAATGGGAAGTACAAATTCTTTCAGGAAGATAATAACCACACACTTTTCATCCTTAATTTAAGTGTCCGGGAAATTGGAGCTGTTGTTAATATAACTCGTAAGGTCCCGAGCTGTTTATAGAATTCATATGAACTAGAAGAAAGTAGTGATATGATATATATAAGACCCTCACCGAACCCGAGTCTAGATGACTTAATCTCGGACCGGTTAGGTCCGGCTCTGGTACCAACCCTTGTCCTAAACCACTCGGTCTGGGACTGGTTAGGTCTAACTCACTGAACCCAGGTCCGAGACCGATTAGGTCCAGCTCCAGAGCCCAGTTTAGGGTCGAACGGGCCCGGCTCATGTACACCCCGAGACCAAGTATCCCAGCGTCACCTATTCTAGAATGCCCAACTAAAATACAACATGGGAGGCACGAGTCCAGGAACGTGATAATGAAAGCTATTAATGATCAATCATGGGAATAATTAGGGTACGTGTCAAAGGATCGTTGGAACATTCCTCGACAATCCTTACTGGGACATATATAAGGCATCCATTCTAGTCAGGCCTCCTCCACTCCCAACAATAAACGACCAAAAGCTACAAACCTCTAAACCCTATCCTTGGGCTATAAATAGTCCAAGGAAGAGATTAATCACTCTTTTCAACACACTCATACACACACAACCACCTTGCATTTTCATCTTCATCAACCAAAAGCGAGTTCATATTCTCACACCGGAGGCGCCGCGAGGTTCAAATCCCCCCTCCAGTGTTGTTTTGTAGACACCCAACCGCAGCTACACCGCAAGAAGGGTACAGGAGCGGCATAGGAAGGACCCGACGTGGATCAGAGTTATCAAGTAGCGTAGCGGCTAAAATATTTCCTTGTAATCCCTAAAGATACAGTTTATTCTACACGGGATTACAGAATGCAAGTTTGCATTCGCAGAAAAAAAATGTGAAAATCCACTTGAAAGCAGTCCAGTCAGTTCTTGAAGTCATTGATATATATGGTGCACACTTCCTAAGTTCCAGATTCAAGGTTTAAATTGAGATCAGGAACTTCGAAAGAGTTGTTCCATTTTTTCTGTCAAGCCCTGTAATAGAGTTTTAAGATATCATTTGTTTAAGATGATTCATTTCCTAGTGTTGCAAACCATTTATGTTGTGATCGTAAACTGCTTAGACTTTGATTTGTTGTATGTTCGTAACATAAAAGCCATTTGGGATCTGCTGCTTATTTTTTCTCTTTATGATTTTAGTTTTATTGAAATTTTCACCCCTATGATTACAGATGAAGGAATCGCATGATTTGTTTTTTTAGGCTCAGATTATAAATTTGAATAGTATGATTTCATATTTTAATCGATGGCACCACTCTGTTCAAAGACAAAGACAAGCATAACTATAAAGGCAATCGTATACAGAGATGCGGAGGTATTACAGTTAGGTCACCAGTTGAACAAACTATGGAGAAAAGGGTAATATCTAGATGCGGAGGTATTACAATTAGGTCACCAATTGCAAAAACTACATAGAAAAGGGTAATATAGCTTTCAAAACTAATCCCTAGTTAAAAAGCCGCAGTCAGTGGCAAATACATAGTAAAATATTTAATACCAAACTGTAAAATATTTAATACCAAACTGTTAATGGAATGACATTGCATTATAAATCAGATATGTCGCATCGTTAAAGATAAAATGCTTTCAGACAAAAAGCAGGGTTTGTTCCCGGAACTCTTGGGGGAGATTTTTGGAAGGCGGAATTCTTACAAAAAGCATCAAATCCACGTCTTCCATCCTGAATAGCAGAGCTACATAGGAGCTAGTGAAGTCTAAAACCCACACTAAGATAGAAAATTTTATATGTAACTAATCATTTTTAGAAAGAATACATATAAGTACTTAAGAAACTGTCTTAGCCCCCACTAGAACAAAGTTTTTAAAGAAATATATAAGCTATAAAAAATTTTCTTCTATTTTAATCCCACATCTATAAATTTCTGGCGACACCACCGCTGAGTAGTACATGTTGTCGCCAACACCTGGAGTGTCAATAATAGTGCAGCTGTTGCTATGTCAAGAAAAACAATTCATGATGTTAGATAAATCATAAAATTTGTCAGTGTTAGATAAAGTTAGCAGACCCCTGCATGGTTTCATACTTTTTTGTTTCCAGCCATAACCATAATGATGGATATCTTTCATATATTTCAAGAGTTTCAAATGATGTAATGCAGATTGAGGAACTCCCTTTGCATGCTTCCAAAAGTATATGTGCACAAACTTACCTACAGAATGTGTACTCTATACCTTACATTGGCTTCATGCTCAAGGACTGCTTCAATAACACAGTTAGTCAAAATTCCACATTCCAATTTTAGTATTTTTTGTGGTAAATCGTCATTTCTATGGTGTGCCACGGACACATAAAATTCTCAAGAGTTTGACTTATTTCATTGGTGAAATCGATTTTAATGTTAATGGACCCTGCATTCACACCAATTCACCAAATAAAATTGAGCTTGTGCTTATTGTGTGCCTATAGAAAATTTAAAATAGTTTGTTTGAGAAATTATAGGAACTCAAATTTGAAGTTTTACAAGAGACATTAAACACATGGACTCTTGAATTTATATCTCTACCAAAGACAACCCCCTAAGATACATTCAGAAAATTATGGAAATGTTCCTCAACTAAGCTGTTCATCCTGGTTATCATCAATAATATCAGTATCATCAGTTGTTTCCAACGACTTCGTGCAATCGATAAAGTTTCGAGCCTTTCAGCTTTCAAGTCTACCAGGTTTTCACTGTCTCCCTCGCTTAAATTCATTGCCTGTTCTTTAATTATAATTGATACGTACATTTCAACTTCTGATTGGTGTGCTAGTTATGTAGTCGGGTGAGGGTTTTATAGCTCGGGTGAAAAGATCGTTAAGTGCTATACAAAACTGGAATTTTGATGTAGAGATTGTGAAATATAGAAATTGTGGATTGCTTTGCAAAGTTGGGCTGAATGAATATATGGATATTGTGGCCCAATAGCTAGAACAACAAGATTAATAGGGGATATGCACAAGCGTTATTAGGAACCCTAATTGGCGAAAATATATATAACTCGCATCGCTTGCTGTGATGTAGAGATTGTGAAATATATATAGAGATTGTGGATTGCTTTGCAAAGTTGGGCTGAATGAATATATGGATATTGTGGCCCAATAGCTAGAACAACAAGATTAATAGCGGATATCCACAAGCATTATTAGGAACCCTAATTGCTATATACGGATCCAATAAAATGAAAGAACAATTTTCTTTCTACTCTCTCTCGAGACGGAACACTGAAGAAAAAGAACAGTGGACTCATTGCTGAGTAATATGGATCTACAATCTTTGATTTCAACAAGAATATCTCCCCCAACTCTATCCTCTACAAGCTTCAAGGTCAAAACTTCGATTTCAATTTGGGGGTTTCGAGTCTAGAGGTTGAAATTTGGAGTCAGAGGTTTAAAGAGGCGAGAACATCAAGAATGAGGCTAACTTGAACTGGGTAAGCTTTGAACACCAAGTTTCAAATTTTCAAATTGGGGGTTCCAATTTAAAATCCTAATTTTTTTAGTTAGTTGAGGATATGTTAATAACTGTGTAACAAACTAAGTTTCGATATTTGTCCATAAATTTTTAGTCTCAATAACGATATAGTCTCAATATCGATTTATGTTTGTGTGAAGTCGAATTACGGGTAATAATATATCATATATTCTTGGTTAATTATTGCTCGATGCATAATGTTTATCTTAACCAAACAAGTTATGATATTACTGCAATTTGGTTTTGAGAAATATGAAGTGAACCTTTCCACCAGACCAGAGAAATCTGTGGGAAGTGATGACATATGGGAAAAATCAACATTGGCACTTAAGGATGCTTTAGAAGATAAAGGGTGGAATTATGAAATTGATGAAGGCGGTGGTGCTTTTTATGGACCAAAGATTGATCTCAAGATTGATGATGCTCTTGGAACACTATAAGAATAATGTCAATAGACATCACACATTAGACATCGGTTAACTTTGCCACTTATGTTAAAAGAAGTATTGACATCACCCTGTGTTTTTGTGATATCTTTGTTCTTTATATACATCGGTTATAATTAAACCAATGTCTAAAATTCACCAAAAAAATTAATTTCGTGCCCACCTTTTCTTTCCCCCCTTAGTCAAATTTTCATTCAGTTTTAGTTCTAAATTCCCCCCCCCAATCCCAAAATTCTCCCCCTTAACCAAATTTTGGTTCCCCCCAAATCAATCTTCAGACACAAAACCAAAACAAAAAACTAAAAACTAAAAAATGAAAACTAAAAATTAACAAACTGAAAACTGTTATTTCTCTCTCTCGAACCCCCTCTCTCTCTCGCTCTCTTGAACCTCTCTCTCTCTCTCTCTCGAACCTCTCTCTCTCGATCGAACCTCTCTCCCCTCACAATCTCTCTGAACTCCGGCCATCATCTCACCATCACAATCTATCGAACCTCTCTCTCTCTTGAACCTCTCTCTCTCTCTCGAACCTCTCTCTCTCTCTCTAAACCTCTCACCGCTCTCAATCTCTCCGTTAAGCCTCTTTCAGTTAACCTCTCTACTTCGGTAAGTGTTTTATCTACTTGAATCGAACTGATCTTCTCTGCATGAAGACCAGTTTTACAAGTTAAGGATTTTTTGAATTCAAAACCCTAATTTTGTAAATTGGGGTTTTTTCTAATTCGAACCCCTTATTTTTTTATTAATTTAGTGTCTAAACTTGTTGCTAATACTTTTCTTCTTGTTGTATACATGACCTAATCTGAGAAAAAAGATTTAAAGATTTAGGTAATTTGGGTGTTTTTGGTTGTACATTTGTATTTTTTTTTATTTTTGTAAATTAGGTTTTTATTTGTTTATAAAGTTGTGATATGTTTTTGCAAGAAATTAGTGTTGTTCGATTTTTCGATTTTTGGTGAGTTTTCTTTTCCAACTCTGTTTTGTACGCTTATACATTTGATTTGTTTTGTTAGTTTTGATAGTGTTTTTTTGTCTATGTGCTATGTATTTGGTTCTTATATTGATCTATGTGCTGTGTACAGTATGCATTATGTATAATATGAAATCGCAGTTTTGGTTTGTTTTCAATTATGTACAGGAGAATTCATTTTGGTATTCAGGTGTGTTATATTTAAATGAAGTCGTGTTCTGAATTTTGTATGCAAGTGTGTGGTTAATTTAGTCATGGTGTATGCAAGTGTTTAATTGAAAATAGTACATTTATAATTTGATAATCTGTATCTGTGATCTGACTATTATACTATGATTAATTATAGTTAATTATATAGTGATTATATATTAACTATTGAATGACTAGTTAATATATAGTACTAGTACTATAATTAAATGTATAGTATGAATTACGTAATGCATTACAAATTGATTCATATCATATTATAATAAAATGTATAACATTAAAATGTATAATATGCATTATGTATAATATGAATTCTCAGTTTTCTTATGTCGTTTATAGTCTGCCCTATGTGTGGTTGTCATACTTAAAATCAAGTTAGACTTATAAAATAAATATTAGACTTATAAAATAAATATAAGCCTCATACTGAATTTTTTAATGACATACCACGTGGTTTTAAATGGATAAGTGTTGGATAAAAGCCGATTGGGATTCTCTACAATATGAAATTATTGTTGAGAACTTCTTGATATTTGCCGAGGAAAATGCTAAAAACCCCAAGAAAATTCCTTGTCCTTGTGCCCCTTGCTCTAACTTCAAAAATTTTTCTATGAATATAATCAGAGGTCATCTTTATAAATCAAGGTTTAGTTCAGGATATTCTGATTGGATTTGGCATGGAGAAAACCATGATAATAGTACTAGGTCATCTGTTGGTAGTACTTGTCCTCCCTCGAAGCCCATACCAATTTCAGAAATATTTAACATGTGTGAAGCAACCTATAGTAGGGAAGATTGCGATAAAGAGTCAGATAACTTTAAGAGGTTTGTTACCGATGCGGAACAACCTCTGTTTGAGGGAAGTGAGTGTACTAAACTAGAGTCGGTCTTAAAATTACATAATTGGAAGGCTAGGTTTGGAGTTTCCGATAAAGCTTTTACTTATCTGCTTCAATCAATTGGATCAATTCTTCCTGAAGATAATCTGCTTCCGTCTACTATGTATAAAGCCAAGAAAACCTTGACTGATTTAGGCCTCGAGTATAATAAATTCCACGCTTGTCCAAATGACTGCGTATTATACAGGGGTCCAGTTCTCGAGTCTTCTTCCAAGTGTCCCAAATGCCATCTCTCCTGCTGGACAGTTGGGAAAGATGGTCAAGTTAGGGTAAATGTGCCAGCTAAGGTTAGGTGGTATTTTATGATAATCCCCAGATTTAGAAGAATGTTTAAATTTTCATCTATTGCTTAATTAATGAGTTGGCATGCAAATAATCGATCCAAAAATGGAAAGATGCGTCACCCCTCTGATTCTCCTTCTTGGAGAAATGTAGATTGTAGATGGCCTGAGTTTGGTAGCGAGGCAAGAAATATACATTTAGGATTAGCTGCCGATGGTATAAATCCACACAATAATGGATTAAATAATCGGTACAGCTGCTGGCCAATTATGTTAGTAACGTATAATCTTCCTCCATGGTTATGCATGAAGAGGAAGTTTATGATGTTAACAACAGTAATTTCAGGCCCACAAGAGCCTGATAATGATATTGACGTATATCTCTAGCCACTGATCGACGATTTAAAAAAATTGTGGGACGAAGCTGAACCAAACATGTACGATGCCCATACCAAATCCTTTTTCACTCTAAAGGCAATCTTGATGTGGACAATAAATGACTTCCCGGGATATGGAAAGTTGTCGGGGTGCGTTAATAAGGGTTATAGGGCCTGTCCAGTATGCGGTGATCAGACCGTGGCTAAATATCTAAGTCATAGTAGAAAAATGAGCTACCAAGGACATCGTCGGTATTTAGATCTTTATCATCCGTATAGGAGGCAGATGACAGCTTTTAATAGAGAACAAGAATTTGTTTTTACACCAGAACTACATAGCGGAGAGGAAGTGTTGGGGCAACAACAGCAACTTAGGTTTGGTTTTGGGAAGGGGGAAGCCAAAAATGGTGGAGTCTCTATGGAAAAAATAATCAGTTTTTTTTTGAGTTAGAGTATTGGAAGTTTCACCATGTTTGACATTGTTTAGATGTGATGCACGTCGAAAAGAATGTGTGCGATAATATAATAGGGACACTTCTGCACATGAAATTCAAGAGTAAAGACAGCCTTGCCTCGCATCTTGATTTGGTTGACATGGGAATACAGCCTAATTTAGCTCCAGAAGTAGGTGAGAAAAGAACATACCTACCTCCTGCCCCTTATACTCTCTCCCGGAAAGATAAACAAACAATAGTGGCATCATTGTACGACATGAAACTTCCATACGGACATGCTTCAAATATAAGAAACTATGTATCGATGATTGATATAAAGTTGTATGGTTTAAAGTCCCATGACTGCAATATCCTCCCCCAACAACTACTACCTATTTGCATTCGTTGAGTGCTTCCAAAAAATGTTAGGGTTAGTATCATAAGATTGTATTTTTTCTTCAACTCTCTGTGCAACAAAGTTGTAGATATGTCGAAGTTGAATAAATTACAAGCAGATGTGATATTGACCCTATGTGAGTTAGAGAAGATATTCCCTCCGTCATTTTTCGATGTTATGATACATCTTATGGTTCACCTAGTAAGGGAACTGCGATTATGTGGACCGGTTTTTTATAGATGGATGTTTCCATTTGAACGCCTCAATATAATATTGAAGAGTTATGTAAGAAACTGATTATATCCAGAAGGTTCTATAGTTGAAGGTTACCTCAAAGAAGAGTCACTAGAATTTTGCAGTGAGTTCTATAGCGGGAGTAGTAGCACAGCCGGTCTTCCAAAAGATGAAGAAAATATTCCTGGTCCAATCGGTGGTGTGACTATGAAGTCAGTTGCGGAAAAAGAACGAGATGAGGCTTATATTTCAGTTCTTCGTAATAATTCGGAAGTGGAACCGTATGTTATGTAAGTAAAATATAAATAAGTATACATATAATTGTTAAAGTTGTATTTGATGTAGTTTAGTCGAATCTGATGTAAGTAATTTCAGGTTGCATAAAAAATATTTAGAAGAGATTTATCGAGGGAAAAAGAAGAGTGTACAGTGGTTTGAACAAAAATTTGGTTTACATTCTATTTCCTTCTCTTTTATTTTTATAAGTCATTTTTTAAAATTTGTAGCCACTTATATGCATCAATAATTTACATGTAGGTCAGTACAGAAATGAGGGAGAATGCGGAAGCCGTATCTGAAACTATAAAATGGTTAGCTGGGAAACCTTCATATTCAGTTTTGACTTACGAAAGTTATGTTTTTGAAGGGGTCCGATACCACACAAAGGATCGAGATAATGCAAGGGTAGTTCAGAATAGTGGTGTGTCCAAGTCACTAGTGCTAAGGAAATAATCCGGGAAATATGGGAATTAGACTACCACGCATTCAAGGCCCCTCTATTTTTATGTACATGGGCAGCAAGTGACAAAGGTGTCAAGTCCGATGATCTGGGTTTCACCCTTGTCAACTTCAATCGACCAGGTCACAAAAAGGACAAATATGTATCTGTTGACCAAGTAAACCAAGTATTTTTTATTGAGGATCAAGTTAATGCTAATTGGTCCCTTGTGTTATCGATGAAAACTCGAGACTATCATGATGTTTACAATGAAGATGCTCCTGAAGACACCTCCTGCAATCCTCCCCCATTCTGTTCTAATATCCCTACATATGACCATACTAATATTGATAATGCAAGTGTTTGCAATAGAAGAGAAAATATAGAGGGTATATGGGTCAAAAAGTTATAGGAGTCTAGCTATATATTCTCCTTATTTGTAATTTTTCTTGTTATTTGTAATTTTTCTTGTTATTTGTAATGTATCTTATGATCTATGTTATCTTGTAATTTTTCAATGTAGTTATAGGGGTCTATCTGTAATTTTCCTTGACAATTAAGTGAGAATTTTTTTTAATTTTCTACATATCTGTTAGACATTATACCATGAACTGAGTAGTTGTTCTAATCTATTAAATATTAGTTAATTTTTCAGATTAGAGGAAGAGGAAAGAATGGCACCAAAAAAGCTAATGTGAAAGCAATCAGAAAAGACCGCATCACAGAATCTTAGCGATGGAAGCCCCAAGCGGCTGGAGGATATTCCGAACAATGATGAAAACAATGAAGGGCATGCATCGGAATCTCAACCGACTAACTCAGAACATATAAATACTACAACTAATACTGCTACAAGGAAGTCTGGGGTAAACGAGGCGTATGCGCAATGTACAAAGTGCTTGTCAAGAAAGCTCGCGGGAAGAAAGTTAAAGTCACTGCCAATGAATGGGGGATTCCTAATGGGGAAACTAGAGCTCATTTGCAGTCTTACATTGATATGTTGGCCAGGACTACGATTCCAATCGATATTCCTACCTGGCCAAATATAGACCCTGAATTAAAATCAAAGCTTTGGTTAGATCTTCAGGTACTAGATCAATTGTAAAAAATTATTATCAAATGTAGATCTTGAATATAAGTTTTTCCTGTTAT
The DNA here is from genome assembly GCF_009905375.1 of Apium graveolens. NCBI lineage: Eukaryota > Viridiplantae > Streptophyta > Magnoliopsida > Apiales > Apiaceae > Apium > Apium graveolens. Next base: position 10,427,387 of record NC_133651.1, read on the forward strand.
GGTTTTGCGAACTTGTGTTTTTTTTCAGGCGACCTTCAAAGTTAAACCATAAATTGAAAACATGGTCTTAAAGTCATTAGGCTCTAAATGGCGACATTTTAAGAATGATTTGACGAGAAAGTATGTGCTTCCATTTATTGGAGAAAGGAAGAAGCTGAGTAAGCCTCCAAGAGGTTATGGTTACGTTTGTAAGGCAACCTGGAAAAGGTTTGTGAGACAGAGGACTAATTCTAAGTCGAAGGTATGTTTTAATTTTGTAATATATGATTTTGGTGATTTTTTTGCATCGTCTGTTGTAATTTTTGTAATCTTGTGACATGTTTTTAGGAAATTCATGAAACACAAAGTGAAAGAATGTCTAAGAGAAAATATCATCACCGGTTGTCAAGAAAGGGCTATATCGGTTTAAAAGAAGATGAGGTAAAAAAAGTTCATTTAATTGTATAACTATATTTAATTTAAAATAGGTTAGTCCATAATAAATTAGAGTCCTACATTTTTTAGCCATGGAGTTATTGATATTACTACATTTAATTTTATTTGTAATAGATAAAAAAAGGAAGGCTGAATCCGGGAGAAGAACCGGATAGAGCGATTTTTTGGCAAAAGGCTCGTAAGCGGAAAAATGGTCAAGAGGTTGAAGAGGTCGATGAAGATTTGGATGTTGTATGCGATAAAATTGTAAGTTTTAATTTTGGTTAAATTATTTAAATAACCACTATCAATTAAAAAAGGCCATACCTTAATTAGTGCAGTAATGGTAATTATATCAGTTTACTGTTATATTATATCGCATAAATTATATTGCATTAATCACATTAAAGTATGTGAATCAGTAAAATTAGGACGACATAAAGCAGTAAAGTAGGAAAATGTTTTGTATTGTTTTTTTCATGTGTGATTTAGCAAGCTTGTATAACTTAAATAGATATAGTTAATTGGTCTTTAATTATACTTCTTACAATTTAAGACGCATTCCATGGCCACTAATTACAATTATGCGAAATAATTATAATATATCTTTTACTTAAAACTAGTTAACTCCATTTCGGCTAATTTATTTTCTTTTAATTTATTTTCTTGTTAACAGAACACATTGTTGGAAAAAAAAGAGGATTGGTGAGATTCAGTTTTCTGGTGCTGAAGATGTTCTGACAACGACTTTGGAGAGTCGTGAGCATTCTCGGAGGGTTCGGGCTGTTCGAGGGTACATCACTCCAAAGCAATACTTTAATTTTCCAAGAGAGCCAAAGCTTCGAATCATAAAGACAGAGTTGATGGCCCGTGATCGACAAAGGGATGAACTGCTTGAAAAAAAAATGCAAGCGCTCGAGGCAGAGATTGATCGCTTCAAGTCAGTGATCGAAAGTGGAGGAACTGTTCACTCTCCAATGCCGTCTGAAAAGGCAAGTTGCGATCCAGAAAAGGATAAAGAAATGAAGTCAAATCCACCATCTGCAAGAGGAGTTGTGTTGGTATATGAAGATGATGACTGTGTTTTTATAGATGGCCCAGCTAGGCCTTCACCTCCTGGAAGTCACGTAAGTTATTTTAATTTTGTGAGCAACCTTGTGATTTATCTTACTAAGGTAAATCATTGTTACCTTAATTTTTTAATTTTGTTTATTTAAATATTATAGGCCCAACGATCTTGTGAGCTATCTGTCGACAGACTAGAGAATAAGGTTGCATTTGGTATGGTATATCCTCGCGAGGATAATTTAACTGATTTGGTACATGGAGTTGATATACCAATTGTAAATCAATGTGTCTCCATTGATGGCCTCATAAAACCAGATGCCTTGCTTCCAGCTGAGACGCGTGGTGATGATATGATGACTGTCCGCGATGCTCAAGGATCTTTTTTCGCATGGCCTGGGGAATTAATTATCTACACAAATGTTATTGTATGATGAATAATATATATGGATAATATTGTCTGAATTTTGAAATTAAATTGTTCATTTCAAGATATTAAAAATTAAGTGGTATGTGCATTTTATTTTGGTTTTATATTATCATCAGGTGCAGAAAAAAGAAAGGCCCCGAACAAGTGCTGAAAAAATAAAAAAGAATAAAGGGTTGCAGGATTTGAAGGCACAATTCTTTCAAGAAAAGCCAGGTGCAAAAGTGCCAAAGGGCTTTAACCTGTTGTATAAACATGCAACAACTTGGATGAAAACTACCGGGGTCAGTATCCAGGTTCGATGTGTGCCGAATGTGTTTGGACATAAAAAACAATTTATTTGTTGCATGACAATGTTGTGTCTTTATTGGAGTTTGAAATGCTAGGCCAAGCAGTAGTTGCAAGTTACATGGCGTAAGTTACCTTTTTTTTCTTTTTAATGATCATTTCCTTTTAATGTTTGTAATTTTCCAGAACTTGCATTTTAATTTCAACGCTCTCTCGATAGGCACTTGCATGCTGAGATTAGTGAAACACCAGAACTGGCGGAGACATTTTATTTTATTGACCCCGGATCCACATATCACGTGAATGCTGATTTTGAAGCATACATTTTAAACCGGTTGAGAGAGGGTAACCCGGATCGCCTATTCTTTCTTCCGCATAATCAGAAGTAAGTACTTATTGTAATACTGAAAATTAAAAACATGGAAATTACTGTACAAACCTCAATGTGATGTGTCCTATCTTTCTTTGTTTTTTTATGAAAATAGTATGCATTGGATTTTGGTCGTTATCTGGGAAGGGGAAAAAATATATTCTGAATCCACTACCTCACCCGACACAATTTTCTGAACTAGAAAAGGCGTTATCGAGGTAAATTTTTATTAACGTAATAATTTTGTAGAATTGCATGTTCATTTCTGTACATTGTATGAGATTTTATGTTTTATATGCAGGGCTTTGAAAAGTTACAACTCTGAAACAGGTAGGGGTAACAAGATGGCCAAGGCAAAGTTTCTTAGTGTAAGTATAATAGATCGAGTACCTAATATTTGTGCTTAATATATATGTCTTATTTGACATGCCTGATTTGTCTTTTTATTAATGAAATAGGGATCTCCCAAACAACCCGGTAGGATTGAATGTGCGTATTTAATAATGCGATACATGAAAGAAATTATCGATGATGATAAGTTGAATTTTGATAAAAAGGTATTACTTTGACTCTTCCAGTTTGCTATATACTGAGATATGGTTACTTTTCAATATGATTACTTTTCAATCATGTACTGTATTTTGTTTGTTTGGGATTTGTAGTGGTTGGCAAAGACTCGATCGTGTTACAACCTTGAACAGCTAGATGAAGTTCGCATTGAGGCCCTGCAGTTCATCCAAGAGCATATATGATCAATTCTTGTACTCAAGGTCTTTTCTTTTGCGTAGTCATACATTTGGTAATTTAGACGGTGTGTAGTAAGAATATAAGTGTATGAATGCTGGGGTTGGTGTATAGGTTTGCAAATGCTAGGGGTTGTACATTTGGTAATGTAGATTCTGTAGATTTCGAATGATTGATGCAGATGATGGGGTTGGTGTTGGTGATTTTTGGATGATTGATATAGATGATGGGGTTGGTGTTGGTGGTTTTTGGATGATTGAATGGTTAAATGTATGAATGATTGACTGGTTCGATTTGTATGGATGCTTGTTATGCCAATGTTTTAGTTTTGGTTATGTAGTAAAGGACATCAGTTTTATTTATAACAAATGTCTATTAGTAATGAGTACATCACTTTTTTAGAAAATTAGTGATGTAAAACTTTACATAATTTGGTCTATAAACTTCTTACACATCACTTTCAATTAAGAAAAGCTGATGTCAAAAAAGATAATGTACATCACTTTAAGGTAAAAAAACTGATGTCAAAGAAATCCAGGTTGAAGTATAAATGAAACATAAAAATCACTTTGTTTAAGATAAAACTGATGTCAAGTGACATTATAAACATCACTTTTAACCAAACAAAACTGATGTCAAAAAATGCAATTTACATCAGTTTCAGACAAACAAGTGATGTGAAAGACTAACATGTTCAAGTCTAAATGATACATAGACATCACTTCATTCTAGAAAACACTGATATCTATACGCTAAATTAGACATCACCTTTCATTAACGAAACAGATGTTTAATATGTCATTTTACATCACCTCTATCAAAATTATTGATGTTTTTTTGACAAAAAACATAGCTCAATATATGTTTAATATGTTTTAATAGGTGTAATTTATTTATTAAATAATTTTGTTATAGCATTTTTTGTAAAAAATCATCACATAGACATCAATATTTTTCACTAAAATCAATATTTTTGTGACAAAAACATAGCTCATGATATGTTTAACATGTTTAATTAGGTGTAATTTAGTTATTATATAATTTATTTATAGCATTTTATGTAAATAATAAACACATAGACATCTATTTTTTAACTAAAATCGATGTTTAATCGAGTATAGACATCGGGTATCCACCGATGTCTAGAATAGACATCACCGACATCAACATCGGTTGGGAAACAACATAGACATCGGCCAAAAAGCGATGTCTATGGACTTTTTTATTGTAGTGGTGGCAGTGCTCAACTATACAGGCAAGTTTAAGCACAAAACTTGGTTATATATATACACTACAACAAAACTGGCTATTTACGACAGTTAACTTATGACGGAAAAAAGTGTGCGCCTTTCTTACGATGAAAATTTAGATTCCATCTTAAATTTTTACGACGATAGGACTAATCCGTTGTAAGTATATTATTTTATTATTAAACTTACGGTCAAATGTGCAATCAGTCAACTATGAGATATACTTTAAGACGGAATTTATATTTCGTCGTAAGTTGAAATATTTCATTATTATTCTATTATTAAATTTATTTACAAAAAAGGATAATAAAAATTTAATTATAATAACAACGTCGTTTAATTATAAATTATGATGGAAATCATGTCGTCGTAAGTAGTATTTATGACGGAACTGTTTCCGTCGTAATTTTCCCACCTTCCATATTAAATGCCACCAGCTAACTGTTCAAAAGTAATATTTTTTATTAAAACTTACGATGGAAATTTATTTCCGTCGTAAATATGTGCAAAATATCACTGTCTCTTTTCAAAGTTCACTCTTTTCACTTATTTTTTCTCACAAAAATATATCTTCATATCATTCAAAATACATGATAACATAACAACATCGAATTTTACAGTCTTTAATTTAAGTATTAAATTTTAGTCATCTTTTATATTGTTTATATGTATTTAAATGTGTGATTTAAATTTTTATGTTTACATGTAATATATATTCATATGGGTGCTTATATGTTATTCACTTAGCATTTTATTTTCATTTATAGATGTCTTATAAAACTACTTGGATCACTAAACGAATTATTCCCGGTGGTTATGGTTTTACGGGAGAATTTAATAAAGGGGTTAAAGATATCTTGGCATTTGTAATAAAAAATAGCAAGGAACCGAATGATCTGGAACTTTTGATTAGATGTCCGTGTAATACATGTAACAATCAACTCTTTCAACTCATTTCCGATGTCAAGTTTCACTTATATGCGGTCGGTTTTCTTGAGACTTACACCACATGGCATTATCATGAAAAAGAAGGTGGCTCACGAAATGAAGAAATGAATGATCGCGAAGATGTATTTGATGAATATGAGATGTTGAAAAATGCCTTTAGAGGGGAAGATTTTGGATATGTCAATAGTGTCCACGAGGAGCCGAATGAGCAAGTATCTAAATTCTTATACAATGTGAGTAATGTCGGAGGACCAATTTATCCGGGCAACATCAAGTACACATAATTTAAGTTTGTCACTAGATTACTACATTGGAAGAATCATAATAAATGTAGTGATAAGGCCTTTGATGAGTTACTCCTCTTACTTGGATATGTGTTTTCGGAAGGGCATAAACTTCCTTTTAATTATTATGGTGTCAAGAAGATGGTCAAGAAGCTGAACTTGGGATACGAAAAAATATATGTATGTGAGAATGATTGTATGTTGTTCTACGGTGATGATAAAGATTTGGAAAACTGTAAGTACTGTAAGTTAAGCCGATCTTAAGATATTTTAAGATCACTCCTCGTCTACAGCGTTTGTACATGTCTACCCATACAGCCAATATATGAAGTATCACAAGAACAGAATTGTGACTGAAGGGGTTCTTAGTCACCCTGCAGATGGAGAAGAATGGAAAGAATTTGACAAAAACTATCTGAATTTTGCAGCGGATATTCGTAATGTAAGGCTCGGTCTTGCAACTGATGGATTTCACCCGTACAGTATTGCTACTTCTATTGAATACTAAATATGGCATGTAGTACTACTTGTGTACAACCTTCCACATACCATGTCCATGAGGAATCCATACATATTTATGACACTACTAGTACCCGGGACAAATGATCCTGGGAGGAATCTGAATGTCTATCTTAGGCCTTTGATTGATGAACTTATTAGTTTATGGCAGGTTGGTGTGCAGATATATGATGCTTCTATGAAGACCAATTTCATGATACGGGCTGCCTTGTTATGGACTATCAGTGACTTTCCCGGGTTGGGTATGGTTAGCGGATGGTCAACCACAAAAATATGGCTTGTCATGTGTGTATGGTTGAAGTTAAAGCCAAGAAGCTACCACACAACAGGAAGTCCAGCTTTTATGGGTTACATATGTGGAACGTAGACAAGTGCCGAAGAAGTTGACGAAAAGGTCGAATTGTCCATAACATGTGTGCTGGAATCACATTTCCACCACCAGGGAAACCACATAACAAAGAAAGGGCAGATGGCTTTGGGGATTTACACAATTGGACACATATTACTAGCTTCTTTGATCTACCATATTGGGATTCATTGCGTCTATGTCATTCTATCGATTTTAGGCACACGGAGAAAAATGTGTTTGAAAACATATTTCAAACTATTTTATATAGTGCCAAAATGAAGGATACCACAAGATCAAGAGAAGACTTAAAGGCAATGGGCATCATGCAAGAGTTATGGATGAATGGTAGACACAGGCCTAGAGATAGATATGAACTCACCCGAGATCAGCTGAAATTGTTATGTAAATGGGTACATTGATTGAAACTTCCAGATGGTTGCCCATCAAACTTGAAGAGATGTTTTAAGATAGCTAAGTTGAAATTTCAAGGCATGAAGTCACATGATTGTCACGTATTTATGCAAAAGTTTTTATCTTCTGCATTTCGTGAACTTCTTCTAGATGACATACACAAACACTATAAGAAATATTGAATCAGACAATGTTTTTCCACCGTTGTCTAAAAGATGAATTTTTCGTTGTCTATCCGGGGGCGGTGTGTTTGGCACTCATACAATGGTTTCGCACCATTGTAACAAATACATCACACAACTGAATATAAAACCTTTATCTCATTTTATTCACACAACGCATATGACCCTTTCTAATATTCTACAAACAACAGTTTCTTATCCGTTGTAACAATTTAGAGGCACAATAGTTAAAAATAGTGTTATGTGAATTTACTCCTACAACAGTTTATGTATAAATTTCATCTAGTTAAACAATGGTTTTTATTAAGAAAACAATACTTTAGACAACGGTTTTTTATTTTTTGGGTATTGTGTTTCAGCTATGCTCACAACAGTTTTTGTAATGACCAAGATATTGTTAGAAGAAAATAATTTTATAAAGTAAGACATACAATGGTTTTAATAATTTTTAATGGCTTTCACACAATTGTGTACCAGATCAAACTCATTTAAAACAAATCAAATAGTATTGTTAAAATAAAATTGTGTCTTAATCCTATTGTAAAAGTTACAAATAAAATTAAAATTTAATATTCAAAATTTATAAAGAAGAATTACAATTATAGCTACAAATCTATTTTTAACACTCATTTTTCAATTAAGAAATTGAGATCTTGAGCTCCCCTCCTTTTCTCTTCCATCTTCAAACTTAACATCCTATTACCTGTAATATTAGTTATTTGTTGGAGTTAGGACATGAATTAAATCAAATTGAATGCATCGGAAAAAGCTTAATCAAAAGTGCACAAATTTTACATTATATACAAGGTACTAGTATAAAATAAATCAATTTCAGATGTATATATACTAGAACAATCTAATTTTTTATCCAAGATACATGCTTATTTTTTATCCAAGATACATGCTCTTTTTTACCCAAGAACAATAACATAAAACAAATACACTTCTCTCATAATTTTGAAACATCTTGGCAACTAAAATAAAAAGGGTTGTTAAAATTACATAATTTAAGGAAAATAAATAACTTAAGTTTTTTTATTACCTAAAATGACTTACAAGAGGTAGGTAGAAAAAATAAGTCAATGGATTAAAATGCTTCCAAACATGCACCACATAACATCTGTTGCAACCCATTTCGTGACTGGAAACATACTTGCAAAATTGCAAAAGCATGTATGAACAATAACTTACTAAAAAGCTGGCATGACAATAATATTAACAAATAACTATAACTGTGATAATGAATTTACCTATATATTACCTTATATTTGCACACACATATAAAGAAATTCCCAGTCTTGCCCCATATGAAAATGATTATATCTTTGCTTGCAATTACCAAAAAAATACCATTTGGTGACAGCAAGATGATGGTAGTTCCTTTGTGAATAATTTCCCTGCATAACCATAGACGTAAGTGTATGCCTTCGAGAAGTCTTGTCAAAAAATAATCAGAACATCAGGCTACTAAGAAATTTTAGTATAAGGGGAAAGGCCAGTTTTGTATGATGGTGAAATAAAACTCAGGCCACTGCCAATCTTTGAAGCTGCGAATTGACAACATATATACTCAAAATACTGGGTCAACATGCCAAAAAAAGTGGGAATTCACATGCCTCTGTAATATTAAAAGTATATTTCACACACTAAAGATTCATTTTATTCTAAATCTGATCATAGTAATGATGGATAACAATGGTAAACTTTTTCTGCATGCAAGATCAGTAGTGGATACAAGAAAGACTATACTTTACACCACTGGATAGTGGATACAAGTCTTGCCTGAGGATTTTGCTAGTGAAGGCATTGGAATTGTTGAATTTAACCCTGGTCGGGCATTTCTCCTTCTGTGTCTGAACAACATAACCCAAGAAACTGCACAATAAAGAGTCAGAGACAGAGAGCCTAGCAAAACTATAATTGCAATTACACTGCCTTGAAGTCCATTTTTATGTTGCTACCTATTGACGTCAACCCCCAGGGGCTTAAAAGGTCTCCTTCCTTTTACTATCCAGACCGGAATATGCCTCACTATCAAAGGTTAAAGGTGCAGGTGGAGATGCAGGAAGACCTATCAGTGTATGAAGTACGACTGCATTAATCAAACAATCGCCTGCATATACTTGATACTGCAAAATCAAAATAAACATTTCATACCTGGATAATGCAAATACAAGACCTCGTATTTACCAAAATAATAAGGTTCGATACCCACTTCCTTTTGATAGAATTTTTGATATATTAGATAGGCTATAGAGTTATCAAAATTTGTACCAAAAGGCACCAGGTCCAAAAGGACAACAATCTTTTCTTGATTCTGATTGTTTGCATTTGCTCCCATTATGCAAACTTGACTTTTCTTTATAAAAAATCCCACAAGAAATTTGTGCAGCAAGGTCCGATACAAGAGGAAAGAATGCATACAATGGTAAACCAAGCCGCAACCCAACTTTCATTGCCAAAACACAACCACATGGAGATCCAGAAGGCTTATTGGTGTATGGCTCTCTGCGCGATAGTGACTCTGCATCTGCTATTTTTCTCCGAAAGACCACATTAACAACCGTAATCAACCTAGTGGCTTGAAATATCACCTGGATGCCCAAATAAATGATTTTAGACTATTTTAACCAAACACACAATATCACCATAGTATATGCAATATCACAACATCTCTCCCAGTGAATTAGAATTAACACACAAATAAATAAATACATAACAAAGAGAGAGAAACTAATTACGAGAGAGAGAGAGAGAGGGAGAGAGAGAGAGATAGAGGGGGAGTGAGGGGGAGAGAGAGAGATTACTCACTTCAGCAGTGAGATATTCAAGAACAGCAGACAAATACACAGGGGAACCAGATCCAACACGCTGAGCATACCTCCCATTCTTCAAAAATTTAGTCAAACCCTTACCCTTGCCAGCTCCAGTTGAACCCAAAATCAATCCCCTTCATCTACTAAATGATCTACTCAAGTGTACTCTACTTTTGATTACGAAACTTTAGTGAATAATAACATTTGAGCACCTACCCAGATAGAGAGAGACTAACATCTTTATATTGAAAGAGACCGAGTTCGCCTAGATAAACAACGGCAAATTGCGCAGATTATGTAAGAAGAATGAGTTGAAAAAGATGCATCGGTTCTAAAAAGAGAGAGAGGGAGAGATAGAGTGATGCATCGGTTCAGCAGCGAGAGGGAGGGGACAGAGGCAATTTCAATTGAGATTGAAAAGTAAAGGGGGAAAGTGAAGTAGTAAAGGGGATCGAGAAATGAAGGGGGAAACCAAATTTTCATAGGGGGATAAATTATTTGACAGGGGAGAGAAAATAATAAAAGTATTTTTGTTATTGGTCAGGCATGAAAAAATATTTTTTACAAAAAATATTTAAAAATCTAGGTAAATATTTCACATTACGGTTTGATAATTTGAATTTTTTTATAATATGAAGTTTTCATGCAAAATAAATTTGAAGTTCTTTTATATTTTTTTATGACTAAAATGGATATATCTTAATATGTGTACAGTTGGATCATCGAAGAAATCATTTTAAAAATTTATCTAGTAAATCGGGAATGAGTCTCGTTGTTTGGAGTTGTACTTTTACTAGATTTTTTCTAATCCTGACATGCAAGATGAATTTGAATTTTTTTAATAACTTTTTCATATGACTAAAATTGATATATCTTAATATCCGTACGGTTAGATCGTTGAAGAAATCATTTTAAAAATTTATTTAGTAAATTGGAAATGAGTCTCGTTTTTTGGAGTTGTACTTTTACTAGATTTTTTCTAATCCTGACATGCAAGATGAATTTGAAATTTTTTAATAATTTTTTCATATGACTAAACTTGATATATCTTAACATCTGTACGGTTGGATCGTCCAAGAAATCATTTTAAAAATTTATTTAATAAATCGGGAACGATTCTCGTTGTTTGGAGTTGTACTTTTACTAAAATTTTCTAATCTTGACATGCAAGATGAATTTAAATTTTTTTATAATTTTTCATATGACTAAAATTGATATATCTTAATATCTGTACGGTTGGATCTTTGAAGAAATCATTTTAAAAAATTTATCTAGTAAATCGGGAACGAGTCTCGTTGTTTGGGTGTTATTAAAGACCATTTATGTGGTAGTGACCCCTATATCGAAATAAATTAAGAAAAAACAATATATTCAAATGGATCGATATTAAATGGCTCGTTTGACTTTTCTTTACTCATACGGTGTCTGTCTGTAATATTTTAAACTTAACAAGTCCCGAATCTTTCATGTGTATAGTTATCGTCTATATTTTGAAAGTAATGACAGGATCTACGTACGTATATGATTACGATACAACATATTATAATGAAAAAATATAAGTTATTTATTTCGTATAACCTTAGTGATATTTAAACATGTGTTTGATAATGTGAGTTTTTACAAGCCAATTACATCTCTTGTAGCACATTTTGAAAGCGTACAATAAGGATTCAAGTCCCATTCAAGTCTTTGGGATTGTCAAGAAATTTGATGTCAATAGATAATGGTTTGAACGAAAAAGACTTGTTTGTACAGGATCTTACAATAGATTTTCGCCAAAATCGTTGTCTTATATTTTGTCAAAAAGGCTGATGTCATGACACAATGGTTTCCTAAAAAGGCTTGTTTGTACACTTTCGTACAATGGTTTAATTTTAAAACTGTTGTCTTATATTTTAGAAAATCATTCTTCCAAATTTTAAACACCTATATCGAATTAAATCAAGAAAAAATGACATATTCAACTGGATCGACATTAAATGGCTCGTTTCACTTTTCTTTACTCATACGGTGTCTCTATGTAATATTGTAAACTTAACAAGTCCCGAATCATTCATATGTATAGTTATCGACTATATTTCGAAAGTAATGACGGGATCTACGTATGTATATGATTACGATACAACATATTATAATGAAAAAATATAAGTTATTTATTTTGTATAACATTAGTGATATTTAAACATGTGTTTGATAATGTGAGTTTTTACATGCCAATCACTTCTCTTGTAGCACATTTTGAAAGCGTACGGTATCGATTCAACTCCCATTCAAGTCTTTGGGATGGTCAAGAAATTTGATGTCAATAGACAATGGTTTGAACGAAAAAGACTTGTTTGTACATGTTCTTACAATGGATTTTCGCCTAAACTATTGTCTTATATTTTGTTAAAAAGGTTGATGTCATGACACAATGGTTTCCTAAAAAAGACTTGTTTGTACACTTTCGTACAATGGTTTAATTTTAAAACTGGTGTCTTATATTTTAGAAAATCATTCTTCCAAATTTTAAACCCCTATATCGAATTAAATTAAGAAAAAACGAAATATTCAAATGGATCGACATTAAATGGCTCGTTTCACTTTTCTTTACTCATACGGTGTCTCTATGTAATATTGTAAACTTAACAAGTCCCGAATCATTCATATGTATAGTTATCGACTATATTTCGAAAGTAATGACGGGATCTACGTACCTATATGATTACAATACAACATATTATAACGAAAAAATATAAGTTATTTATTTCGTATAATCTTAGTGATATTTAAACATGTGTTTGATAATGTGAGTTTTTACATGCCAATCACTTCTCTTGTAGCACATTTTGAAAGCGTACGGTAACGATTCAAGTCTCATTCAAGTCTTTGGGATTGTCAAGAAATTTGATGTCAATAGACAATGGCTTTAACGAAACAGACTTGTTTGTACAGGTTCTTACAATGGATTTTCGCCCAACCTGTTGCCTTATATTTTGTCAAAAAGGTTGATGTCATGACACAATGGTTTCCTAAAAAAAACCTTGTTTGTACACTTTCGTACAATGGTTTAATTTTAAAACTATTGTCTTATATTTTAGAAAATCATTCTTCCAAACCTCAATCACCTTCAAAAAAAATTCAAATTTTTTTTAAAAATTCAGGCGGGAATCTAAATAAAATAGAGGGGAAACGAAAATTTTAATTTTTTGAAAATCAACGGCTCAGAATAGTATATTCATAATCCAACGATAAAGAAAATGTGACTTTTTTTAATTTTATATAAATAAAATTTACAGTAAAAAAAATTCAAACCCTCTGAAAATTAGACACCGATTTTTCATGAAAGTTGTTGTAACATATTTTCCAATGCAGGTTATTCAGACAACGAGTAAGACACCATTGTCTGAAACTCTTTTACTTAACAGAGGTGATAAACTATTGTCTGTTATGCTTTGTTTCTAACATTGGTTTTTCTGCACCATTGTCTCAAATAAATAACATATTGGTACCGGAAAACCATTGTCTAAGTTGCACAACAGTCCTTAAAACCCATTGTGTAAAACAATAGAAAGCACACCGGTTTTTTGTGACCTAAACAACACTTGTACCAATCGAAGTCACACAATGAGGATGAATACAACCATTGTCTCATTGGAGCACAAGGGCATCATTTAGACAACATTTTTGAATAAGTTGAATCACCATTGTGTGAAACAGAATGATACAAGGCTTTTTGGTCAACTACCAATTAACCGTTGTCTAATTTTTTGGGACAACAGTTTTTTTGGCCACCATTGTGTAACAGGTGTTGTCTGATTCAGTTTCTGGTGTAGTGAAAGTACTTTGTGATCTTTCAAATTTTTTCAAGGACTTGTGCTCAACTACACTACTTGCATCAAATATTAGGCAGTTGGACAAAAACATAGCTGGGATCATTTGTACTTTGGAGACTAAATCCTTTCCAACTTTGTTTGATCCAATGGAGCATCTTCCCGTTCATCTACCCGAAGAGTGCAGACTCGACAGCCCTGTCCCATCACGATTGATGTATAATATTGAAAGACTACAACACAAAATGAAACAAAAAGTAGGGAACAAAGCACGAGTTGAAGGTTCCATTGCAGAAAATTATGTACATGAAGAGTTGACACATTTCTATTTCATGTACTTTGAGTCAGGAGTTGAGACAGCGCACAACTTGCTAGGTCGTAATGTGGTTGATGATCGCTCACGGGATCCACATAAACTCGAGGCGTTTACATATCCGGTAGAGCTCCTCAGAGCATATACATGTTACCATTTAGATGTGGATTCCATACATGTTGCAGCACATCATGTTCTTACCAACATGCGTGAAGTGGCATTCTATATCACGTAAGTAATAAAATATTTTCATTCATAATTAAAACTTTGAAACATTCTTCACAAGAGTATGTAATTGAGTTCGTTGGAGAGCCGGGAAGAGGAACATTATTCCCACCATTATTCCCACCATTATTTACTGTATTGTATGGATGCCCTGCCTATAGAAAAAATATGTGCTAAGGCTAATTTATACACAGACTCTCTGATCTTCTTAAATTAATAAATTTATGATTTTGAATTTTGATTTTTAATTAATTATAAAACTCAGTATAAAATAGTTCAAGCCTTAATAATCTCTACAAATAGCTATATATTAATTCTTAGAATTTTTAATTATTCATGCCTCATGGAAGTGATAAATTAAAATGGATGTGTATTTGAATAAAATAATACACCCCTAACCATTCAATTACAATGTGAGTATTACTGATGTGTATAATTCCTGACATAATTATTCTTTTTCAGATTCAGTGTCTAATTATTTTCTTTATAGGACCGCTACATTAGCATATGCGGAAAGAAAGGAGTTGATCCTAAGGTGACCCAAATTCAGAGCTGGGTAGAAGCGGTGGGTGGAGTTCGTAAGAACGTAATTCTTGGACATCCACGGGTTCGAGCCTCTGATATTTACGGTATATTTCTTTTATAGACTGGAAATTTTTAAAATATATGAGCGTGAGTTGCTACATATAGTTTCTTCCCAATGATAATATATCGACATTATGTTGTTATAGAGCCTGGTGCACGTCCGCCACGTTCTCGGAAAGGAGAAGGAAGCTCTGGAAGATCTGCTTTGACTCGCTTACAAGATGAAATGTTCATGCGTGTCGTGGATGAGACCTTGGCCCAGGCTCGAGCCAATCCCGAAGAGTATATGTTGACACACGAGCAGATTCCTCTCTTAGCACATGGAGTGGTGGAAGGAGACTCCTCACTACCTCCGAACCATCCTATTACCAGAGAGACGCGTCAAGCTTTTATTAGGGTTATGGTGGAGGTCCTAAATAATATCTATAAGACCCACGAACCAGGAGCTGCCAAGGTATGATCAATTTGATTTTTTATTTTGTTTTAATTTTTTTTTATGCCTCGTCACTTGAAATCATTCCTGAATAATTGTTGGAAGCTGGAAACATAAAGGCCGCCTAATTAACTCGAAACTTAAATAGGCCAGCTTAGCACCCATGAAAGATTACCTTGATTTCCTATATCTTGATTATTAACATTTCCTTATGCAATTTAAAATTGTAAAAAACCAGACACAAATAGGCTCCGGAAGCACACTTGCAGGGAAATACCCAAAGAGAAAACAACCAAGTTTATAAAATTTTGGTGCATGCTAGCCCCCAACCAAATACTAATATATCCCTAATCATATATTTATATAAATATCATGGACTGGGATATTGGGAGGAATAATACATGTTTCTCCTTGTCTTGGTCTGAGCCCTATAGTCTCTCTGTCTCGTTTTAAATAAAATATATTAAAGCCATTGACAATGTTTTTAGTATATTTAAAGCATGCATGCATCATCATTCACACCAAGCACTTGACTGTTTAGAGAGAGCTGGTGAGAGTTTTTCTTCTAAAGAGGACAAACTTGAGGTTAGGAATTACGATTCTTGGTTGGTAAAATTTAATTAACACAATTATATATGGACCGCTACCAATGATCAATCACATAACCTAATTATGATGGTGAGAGCAATGACGAGAGTACCGAGACGGATGAAGATCGTGACATGAGCGGTTCTTTTTATGATCATGTCCCTCATGGTGGTCCAGTCATTAGGGGTTAATATTAGCTTTATGTATTTGAATGTTTGTAAGATAACTAAGTTGTGCTTGTAAACATAATTTGGTTTGTAAACTGAATTTTAGTTTGCTTTCTACTTTTGATTGTGAATTAGTATGGATTTACGGTATAACTAATATAAATTATGTATTATGACTTGATTGCGAGGTTTAGAGTTTGTTTTAAGTTTGCGATTGCATAAGATTTTGGCAGGTTTAGAATTTAAATTGGAAGCCGAAAATGGCTGGATACTGAAATATTAGTATTTGGTTAGTCTGGAAAAATAAACTTACGACAATTGTTCTTCAAATATTCCGTCATAATTTTCCTGGAAAAACAAACTTACGACGGTTGTTCTTCATATATCCCGTCGTAATGTATACATTTTCATATTTAAATTTTCTTTTTGAATTTTCATTTCCCGGCTTGTAGACCCCACCTTCTAAAATACGACATTTTTTCTGTTGTAACTTTTTAACTTATGATGAATTCTTTTGTCGTAAAATTATATTTTATTTCATTAAAAGTGGGTCCCGTAAAGTAATAAGCGATATTTTTTCCGTCGTAAGTTCATAACTTACGACGTTATTATTCGTCGTATTATAGTATCTTACGACGATAAATTCCGTCGTAAGTAGATTTATTATTTTATTGAGTATGTGGGCCCCTCCTTCCTAACTTGCGACGTAATTTTAACTTGTGACGAAAAAACCAACTTACTACTCGACCAAAAAGGATGATTTTTTCCATCGTAAATGGCTCAATTACGACGATTTCAGTTCAAAAAACCCGTCGTAAATGGCCAGATTTCTTGTAGTGATATTGATAATTAAATGGTTTTTGCATAGCAATGAGAATTTTTGTGCTCTTTGAATTGTTTACTAGTATAGTTTAATCTGCACTTCTTTTGGCAAACAGATAATATGTTGTTCTTAGTTAAATCAGTGTTTTTGTTCATATGTAGGTTGATTTTGATTTACCTCAACATTTTGACATTATATATGTTGATTCTGACTCGGGAAAAAAGCGCCCCATCATGATTCATAGAGCAGTTCTCGGGTCCCTGGAGCGATTTTTCAGAGTGCTGATAGAGCACTATGCTGGAGATTTTCCATTATGGATTTCTCCAATTCAAGCTAGAATTTTGCCCGTCGCAGACATGTAGGTAAGTTCTTGCATGATTATACATTTAACTTCCATCAGCCCATCTACCAAACATTTTTTACAAGATTTAAGTTGTTTATTTGGTTTACCAAAAAGTTATATTAGTATAAGAAGAGGTTGTGCTTTTCTATAGTTGGACTACTGTAAAGAGGTGACCAGAAAGATGAAAGCTAATAGTATTCAGGCTGAAGTTCGCAGTGGTGAGCGTCTTCCGAAGCTCATCAGAAATGCCGAAAAACAAAAGATTCCTCTAATGGCGGTCATCGGGCCCAAGGAAGTTGAGACACATACAGTTACAGTTAGGTCTAGGTTTTCTGGGGAGCTCGGATCCGTGACAATTGGTGATTTGGTGTGGTCATCCCAGGCTCCCTTTTGATCAGTATATAAGTAACATTACATTATCATATTCAAGCATTTTTGTTTTTCCTAATCTGGATGTCAATAATAAGGTGACATTGTTATCATTGTTATTATTGTATTGAAATGTTTAGTTTATGAAATTAAATTTGTGTTGCATATTTGATTTTTCTACAGGCTCTTACAAGTGCTTGCCAGTGGTTCCACCAGGATAATATGCTTCTGGGCCGATGACATTCCTCGGTTCCTGTAAAGCTCCCATTACAATTGAGTTTCAAGGAAATTTGAAGGCTCATATAGACCTCAACCAGCTCAAATCACAGGACGGATGGATCATTTTCCAACAAATCGATGCCTTGACGCTCAATGGTGGTGTCTTTGATGGTCGAGGCCAAGTTGCTAGGTCTGAAAATAATTGTGCCCAAATTGGAAAATGTAGCAATTTACCCATAGTATGTATATAGTAATTGTTAATCCTTGTTAGATTATTTAGGTTGTTAGATTAGAAACTCGAAAATTGACTATATGCATGTTTTTTTATCTGTTATTCTTAGAATATATGGTTCAACCAGGTGACCAAATGATATTTATCATTGTCGAATACATCGATGACCTTTATGCCCACTTCAAGAAAGCTGAGGTACGACACCTTTTCGAGAATAGTGGGTAATGAGATAATAATGAAGATTTTGGGTAATAGAAATCAACTTGCTTAGTTTTAGCGATTGGGGGTGCTTTTATGCCATTGGAATCTTGAATATAGCTTAGTAATTTTTTTATTTTTTAAGCTTATATGATATTTGTTGTGTTTATAATGAATGCTCTAGAAAGTCCTACAATGGGCTCATTTTTTCACGATACTTACTGCTGCTAACTTAAGGGATTATAGTTCTTGAAATGGCTAGTGTATGTTGTTGTCATGACCATAGAAACATAGACCCTGCTTCCTGTTTCATTTGTAGTTGGTATGTCGTGTTAGTAAGTTTTCAGATGTCAACTAATGGTAGGGAGTAGTTCTGGGGATATTATAGCAGAGAAGGTTGTAAAACATTTGTTATGTTGGGCAATAGGAAAGTCTTAAGCTCTCTGATTATTGTAATGTTCCTTAATAGTCCAGTTTGTTTGAACATTTATAATCTGCTTATGAGTGGGTGGATTCGCTTAGGTGAGAACATATAGAAGTAAAAGAAGGTCTTTATAGTTATCTGTTGTAGGGAGCAACGACAAATTAAAAGGAGATGATTAAAATTGGATGGAACCTTGAATGGTGAAAATCGGATGATTAATATGTACAAGATATGTAACTCTATGAATGTCCACTCTCTTTATATTAAAAGAGAATTCATTTTTCAGCTCTTAAACCTATCAAATACCTTTTTGTCTTGTTAGAAGTTTATTTGAAAATATGACATGTTCTTATATTTTCATTTATACCTTGCATGTATATTGGCTTTACATGCTTACTTGGGATCTAAGACTTGAACTATGAATGGACCAGTTTTAGACTTGGCATTTTCAAATACCTTTTTGTCTTGTTAGAAGTTTATTTGAAAATATGACATGTTCTTATATTTTCGTTAATTCCTTGCCTGTATATTGGCTTTACATTCTTACTTAGGATCTAAGACTTGAACTATAAATGGACCAGTTTTAGACATAGCATGTTCTGATATCCACCAAATTTTCTATGCAGTAATTTATGTTCTCACTAGTTTGTTTTATCTGGATGCAGCTGTCATTTCAGATGTGGACAAATCAGATTCATGAAACTATAAACTCATAGAAAAAAGGGGATGCTGCTTTCTGGCGTAAAGAATTTCAAGCTGATGTTGAGTGCTTCACACATGTATGGAGTTTAATATCCATCTTCTTCTAAGCAGTTATAGTAAGCTACTAAATAAAATTTTATGCTATATCTTACCTTCTTTTATTTTTTATGTGTCTATTTATCTAAATTAAACCGGTTAGTGGTGACACTTAACTTAGTTCGTATACACTATGAATTCCAAAATTTCTAAGCATGTAAACACGCTTGATATTTGTACAGGAGAAACAAAAGGCTAAGCAACCAGATCCTTCCTAGCGCAGAATTATTTCCAGCGCATAATTTGGGAATTTTAAATTTTGAAGTTTAGAATTAGAAGCACTCATTGAAATAGTTCAGAGGCTTGGAACAAGAAGGTTTGCATGTTGTTGAATCTTCACTAGTACAGACTGGACTTTTAGCGTCGGTCAAAACAAAACTAAGGTGTCGGTCAAGTGGCGAAGTAAGTGTGGGCGACGCTATAGGTATGGACCTACAACGTCGGTTAAATTAGCGACACACAAACATTAATTGCGTCGGTTAAGCAACACACGTCATAGGGTCATCAACCGACGCTGTAGGTTAACTTATAGCGTCGGTGTTATATATATAACCGACGCTATTTGTTGCATTGCTATGCGTCGGTTGGACAAAATGCCGACGTTCTTGGTTTGATTAATTGCGTCGATCATCTCAAATGCCGACGCTGTTGGTTGTCACTTGTTGCGTCGGTTGATTAAAATGCCGATGCAACAGGTTTTCATGATATACGTCGTGCTATTTAACCGACGCTATTTCTTCTCACCAAATACATCAATTAGCAGAAATACCGACACATTTGCTTCTCATCAATAAATTCGGTTAGCTAGAATGCCGACGCTTTTTGTCACAAAAAATTTATTTTTTCCTGTTTTCCATTGATATTTTATATATTTTCTATAAATATGTTCCATTATACAATTAATACTAATATCCCAAAAATACAGTACAACAGAAAATTAAATTGTACAACTTAAAAATTATATATTACAATAAATTTAGAAAATTTAATTATACCATTCGTGGGAGAAAAGTATATATTAAATTACACATACCATCCAACTCTTTCGATTATGGTTCCCTTACAGATAAAATAACACATATTGTGCCTCCCCTAACAACTACTTTAAAATTTTCAAGTCGCGTTTTTTCTTTCTGCAAAACGAGATCGCAAAACTACATCTTGTCTTTTGACACGAACATGAGATGCTTTTAAATGCTTGACCATCAGTTCTCATTTTTCTCTGAAATGTTCAAAAAATAATAAATTCACAATCATGCAAATTATAATCAACACGAAGATTATATATTTTAATTTAATATTTAAAATAACAAGGTAAGAAATGGTTTTATGCTTCTCCATACATATACTTTACTTTTGTTTTCCAAGATCCACCGGAGGATATGCTACTCTTATATTGGCTTCCACGTACCATTTACTTTTGTACAAGCTTTAACCACATTTTCTACTTCCTGCTAAAAGGAAGAAAAAAGATAATATAAAGAGATCATCTATTGATACTTGTGAGTAAAACTCAGAAACAATATCTCTGTTAAGAAACATAAGGTCACATCCTTACATTCTCAGACAACAAAATTTGCTAGTGGCACTTGTTTCCCTCTCAAACAACTAGATCAACTTTTTCCAAGTTTTTTATACACTTTGCAAAGAAATGTGATAAAGACGCATGCAAGTTTCCTAGCAAAGGCATAAAAAGTGCCTGATATCCCCTGACATAAATGATCATTTAAATGTTCAAGACAGAAAACTAAAAACTATGCGCCTCATATTTTGATTAAATCAAAACAGCTTATTCTATTATCTTGGAAGGACATGCAATGCATGAACACATGGCAACATAAAATGGAGTTCTTTGGGAGTACGAACCTGATCAACAGTGGTTGAACTTTGAAGCCTCTTGAGGGAAGTATCAGTAAGAGAGCAAGCACGACGGTACAAAGAATACACCTCGGCTCTCTTTACATCCAAATTGTAAGATTTAGCCAAGTAGAAATACCTACACCAATTGAAAAGGAAACCATTTATACAGATAAATAGCTAACAGATCTCTTACCAGTTAGAATATACTCATTTTTGAAACATCAATAGTGAATATAATTAGTTAGGTCTTCTCAAATCTCTAAATGCTGGATATCGGTCTATAGTAAATATATAGAAAGACCAATATGTATATGGAAGACTGAAGTACTGAAACACAACCTATACTGTATCAGGATACCGTTCTTACCTGGTCTAAATGAAGTTACTGGTTAATAGTTTCTACTTTTTAGATTTTATAGTTTAATTAAGTAGGTCTCCATGTAAAAAGAGGCCAACTAGTCATGACAAGAGATACTAATATTGTATGTTACTGAAAGATGGGGCTTATAACACTATAGGTTTATCCTTTTGCTAACAGACATAATGTTACATAGACTAAACCAACTAGTGTGTTTGAGAGATGAGTGCGTTGAGAGTGGGGATTAGGGAGAGGGAAAATTGAGAGATGGGAGTGGGTGAGGTGAAGGGGGTGAGTGGAAGAGGAAAAGAGATAGAGAGGAGAAATATCTGGGGAAAATGAAAATTTTAATTTTGACCTATGTATAAGATCTTATACTTAGGTCAAAACCAAAGAAAGGAAATGACTTTGTAAACCTTGTATTTAATGAACTGTCTAGCAGAACTATCGCTTACAGGTAGACTTGACTCAGTTCTCAATGCCACTATATGCACTACTATAACAGGTTTTATGGAAAATATAAAATTAATATCCAGATCAATCAAATGTGGACTTACCAAATTGTTCTTGAACAATTACTTCCAATAGGCAAGACAGTTTATCAACTTTAACCAGATGCCTCGGAGATCTTGGAACAATTACTTCCAATAAGCAATTTCAGATATTTCTGCACTTGTTAGTGCCACGATCAATCATGCTTTCTAGCATATTTATTGCCACCATCACTGGTTTCTGCAGACTGCAACACCTTCGGATAGTATCTCCGTGTACAAACATCATTTGTTAGTTGTCTTTCAGATGGCATAATGTCTATATTGATAATCAAGATTGTTGGTTGTATTCCATACACAGTGAAGCCCTCAATATCATCAAATGTCATTAGCTACTTCTTAATAGGACCAGACCCCAGACATCATTAACAACAGTAAAACAAGATTGCTTAAATCTTGAAGGAGAAGGAGGATCACTATAACTCTATAACACTTTTACTTAATTTGAGTAAAATTAATTTAATTTTACATAGAATAATTATTTATTTAATTTTAATTTTATCAACGGTGATATTGTGATACCCATATATAACATTTGGCAATTCTAAAGCAGAGACCATAGATGGGTAAAAGTTAAAAATAGTAATACTAATTGATGGTAAGCCGTAGTTTTTTCTAAAATGAAAACAAATGGGGCACAGGAAAAGAAACTACAACATAGAAAAGAACCAACACCATCCACTCTAAATTCAAAAAATATACCAGAAAAGAAACCTCTCTTTCTGTTAATACAAAGAGCATTAACTTGATTCATAGAGTCTAAAGAAGCAATAAATTAGATCAGTCATTATGAATATTGTTTTCTTCTTATGCATCCCTTCTAGTTCTCCTGATTCTTTCCATTGTTATTGGCTTTGACTTATTAAATGCCATATGAGAATAATGATAATCAATTTGTATACAGAACTGCAGACGTGGGTGCAAGGGAATCCCAGAAGTCAAATTATTTAACGTAAATCGTCGTTGC